>NC_059332.1:17477500-18175000 GCF_018350155.1 Leopardus geoffroyi
CCCAGCCGCCAGGCCGCACGCTGCACAGGTCCACAGCGAGGGTGAGGCGGCCAGCGAGTACTTCACAGCCCTGACAGCTTTTAGACGGGGGCCATTTATATCGTTAGATTTAATTATAGAGACAACGGACAAGGCTTGTACGTCTTATGTCTCTTGTACTCCGTTTTTCTGATGACGCGTTAAGTATTTTACAGTCCAACTGACCCGTGATGGACTGGGACATGGGAGGCACGGGTGCTTCTGTGTGGAGGGCCTGAGAGGCCCCGGCTTGAAGGGTGGTCCGTGGGATGGATGGCAGAGGCCGAGGGGAGGAGGTCCGGCAGGAGGCCAGGCCTCAGACTGCTCACTCTGGCCCTCTGGTCGTGGCAGGTGGAAGAGAGAGAGCGCCCGGCTTGATGTTGGGGGAGGGAGAGGTGCCAAAGGGAAGATTTGGAGGAACTGGATTGTATCCACACTCGCCTATCCACCGTTATCAGGTATAAAGGTCTACAGTTCTTTCATAACTCATTTGGTGGCAATACCCGACCTGGATCGGCCCGAGGCAGTGCATATTCTTCATTTACCCCAGTTGGCATGAATATATGTACGTCTTCCTGCTGGAACATGAACGAGTTTGCAGACTGGATGCTGGCCCAGGTCTCACCGGGAGTTGCGTAGCATGGGGGATAGGTAAGTCTGGTTCTAAAACCTGAAATATTCAGAATTCCACAAACTCGTCTGACCTCCAGGGTTTTGAACAAGGAACTGTGGATCTGTCTTTGGGATGAGGAAGACCTGAACGTGTGTGTAGAGAGCAGGATGTGAAAGACTGGGGGTAAAAACGAGAGAAGGGAGAGCGGGAAGCTGAGTCCCAGAGTGGGCTTGGAAGAGAAGAAAACGCCCAGCGCTGTCTGTGTAAGGAGCAAAGATACTTGTCTTCCCGGCGACCAGAACTGCACGGGAGATGGCTTTTGAAGATACAGAGGGGTTTTGAGACCGCAAAATCTAAAGCGGGGGAAACGGTTCTGCAGAAAGAGCAGAAGAAGCCTTGCTTCGTCCCCCGGCTCTCCACCCTTCGGAAGACCAGCAGCTCCTAAGGCTGGTTAGAGCATGAATCGTGAGAACCGCAGGCACCGGCGTTCAAGAAAACCTTTGCAACACCCCCTCTTCTCCACTCCCTAGTTGGAAGCCACAGCGTGCCAGGACACAAGCAAATTAAGGGAACTTACACTCAACATCTGTAAACCCCAGTGGTGCGAGCGAGTGAGCCTTAAGGTCTTGGACATGTTCATTGATTAGCAGGGCTCCCCCTCGGCTTTTCATACGAGGAAGAGAGCCGCTCTGCATTTCTTAGCCCCAGTGGGCAGAAAGGAACGCGCTGTCCACACGCAAGGGTGGACGCCTTGTCTCCACCACCACCACCCGGTGCCCCGCCCACGCTGGAGAGGCATTCATCCTGCAGACAAAATAAAAGATTGCTGAGAGCTGGAGGAGTTTGTTTGCTTTCTAAAATGAATCAAGCTCTTCAAAAGCTTGGCTTGAACAGTGCCGGGTGAGCTGTGTCCCCACACCACATTCCTCTTATCCTGTCTTCCCCCCTCCACCCCCCAAGGCCCTGCATTACTCAGATTCCTTCCCCTCGCTCATCAGCGCCAGCTGGCGGCCGCCTGGGCTCGCCAGACAGGCCCGATGCCCTGGGACGGGGCCCACTGGCCACTTGCTGGCCTCAGCTGGTGAGGGCAGCAAGGGACAGGAGGCCGGCTTCCTTGGAGGGCTGGGTCGGGGTTGGGGGGCGGAATGCATCTCCAAACCCTGAAGAAATAGTTTCGCCTGTGCCTCCAGGAAAGTGGGTATCTGGTCTTTATTTATTTTTTATTTTATTTATTTATTTTTTATTTTCAATATATGAAGTTTATTGTCAAATTGGTTTCCATACAACACCCAGTGCTCATCCCAAAAGGTGCCCTCCTCAATACCGGGTATCTGGTCTTTAAAACACCTTCCTTCCCACCATGCTCCCTGATTCTTTCCCCCCCCCCCCCACCTCGGCTTCCATCTCCACCCCCCACCTCCACCTGGAGCCACACTGGATGCCGGATGTGGAAGGTGAACCTTAATGGCCCGTGTGCCTGGAAGAGTAGACTGGAAACAGAGCATCCGGCCTCATCCAGGCGCGTGGTCCATAAGCCCCTCTGTTTACCACACCTGGACAGGAGCAGAAAGTGGAGAGGGGAGAGGGGACAGCAAAGCGCCAGCACATCGCGTCACATCTTAGATACAGATGCAAGGAGAGGACAGGAAGACTTCAAACTTAAGAACAAAGAAAGAACAGACGCGAGCAAGAAGGAAGCCTGGTGCGTTTGTCCCGTCTTACTGAATACGAACTACAGAGCAATGTTACTGTGTCTGGCGGTGCCTTCAGGAAGAACAGGCCATCCTCCCCGCGGGCAGGGGATTTCTGTCTATTTGGTCGTGGCAGATCACCTTGACCTTTGTAAAGATCCACGGTCTGCAGTTTCTACCAGCAGAAGAGACTTGCGGGACAGTTTCAGACAACAAATTGTTTATTCGGACGAACCAAAGCCTGTGATAAGGGGATACCTCGCAGCTAGAGAAAACAGGAGAACGCCGTGCCAGGCAGTCTGCACAATCTTAAATAATAAAGTCCTCTTGTTCTGCCGAACATCATTCCTGTGCCCAGCGGGATACATATAAATAGTAGAAATGTAAACCTTTGCCCGCTTGGTTTTCTCATAATTTCGCCCCCGAGTTAACCCCCCAAATCCTTCGAGTAAAGAAAATGCTAAATGCTCAAGTGGGGCCTCATCATTGCTCGTCATATTTTACTACAGTGGAGCAAGTTGACTTGACATGTAATTTAATCTGTTTTGTTTTTCAGTTCTTTGCGGCGGGGGGGAGGGTTAGTAATTAAGGATTCCAAAGTTATAATAACACTATTATGTCTATATGTATAAAACACCAAAAGCGTCACAATTACACAGTTTTTCAAAAGTCTAGTCACCAGGGGCAATATACAGGGGTCTCTGTAGGTTTTTAGTAGCATGTGAGTGACACAGTATTACATGTATTTTTTTTTTTTCATGCTTTATCAAGGACTGATTGGGGTCTAAGACACTCTCCATTTTAGCACTTCCCCCTTGGGAAAATTAAAAGCCACCTCAAAGAATCTGTGATAGAGGGCAGAAGGCAGTGGGAAAAGCGGGGTGGGGGGGAGGGAAAGGATGGTATATTTTTAAAAGGACAATAACAATGACACACTTATAAACTTGGCTGAATAAAAGGGGGCAGTGAGACCTCGTAAAGCTGTCACAGTGTGGGCATCCGCCGTGTCATGCAATAAAGAGAAAATCTAGAGGAATCGTTCCTATTCTCTGTTGTTTAGAGCCCCACCCCATCCCAGGTGGCTCGTCACTGAGTGAGAAGAAGAAATAAGTCAGGAAGGCACCAAGTCAGAAGTAGTTTGGGGATCCTGAGGCAACAAGGCTTTTTAAGAAACGCCACCCTCCGTTACAAATGTTGTAAAATAATGTTTTGAACAACTCTTGCAGAAATCAGAGTTTATCTCTTAGACACTATTGTTAAAAGGGGGGGTAGGAAGAGAAACTTCAAATAATAATAACAATAATATTAATAATTGTTAGAAGGGGAGTGGGGGGGAAGGGTTAGGATGGGATGGCCTTCGTGAGTCTCTTTTACCGACTATTAGTGGAGAGAAAGTGAATGAGATCTCCTTTCCCCAGCCCACGAAGAAGCAAGTGTTAGAAACTGTATCTGGAACATCTCTCTAATAATAGACTTTCATTCATTCCAAGAGCTTGACCAGCTCAACAGATAAAAAAAAAAAAGGGCGATTGCCTGCAGTGAGAGATGTTCTTTCTTCTGCCTGCTGAACAGTGACTTATTTTTTCCACGTTGACGTCAGTAAAGGCTGTGAGCATGGAAATGATTCAGGGCTTTGAGAAGACGTACCATGAGACTCAGTTACCTGCATAAATGCAGAAGGGGAGACAGCAAAAACAAGACAGGATCCCCTTTTACAAGTTGCTTGAAATCTCACTGTGGAGAAGAGGTACCTCCTCGCAGGAGAAACAGTAAAGGCAGTACCTAAGCACTAAATGACAAGCGGTACCCATATAGCTATGTATCAGAATCATCTGGGGATCTTTTTAAATGGATAGATTCCAAGTCCCCACCCCAGGTCCACTGAATCTATAAGCCTTCATAATTGCTTTTTCAGGGAGGTCAGGTTAGGGAAGTACCAACCTAGGGCACAGGTGAGGGAAGAGAGAGTGGGGTGAGGAAGAGATCAACACTGGAAAGGAAAGGTCTCATGAAGGAGACAGGGTACAAGCCGGGGTAAAGATGGGATCTAGAGAAACACAATGATAAAGGGGGACAGTCCACACAAGTGGGGCTCGAATGTACAGATCGTTCCTCGGTTGGGTTCAGTCCCGCTCTGGTGGAGAAGCTACCTTAGTGACTTGACTGACAAATGGGGTTAGAGGATGCTGGGGAGAAGTATGCACAGTGGTTCAGGTTGCAGACTCAGGAGCCCGAGAGCCTGTCTCCATGTACAGGACCTGCACTCATCTGCCTGTAACTTTGTGCAAGTTGTATGACCTCTCTGGGTCTCAGGTTTCGTTATGTGTAAAATTAGGATGCTCCAACCCACCTCGCAGGGTTGCCCTATTAGATAAATATGGAATGAAATCACGTTTGTGATATATAGCATAGGGCACGGCACCTGTGGGGGTTCAACAATCAAGGTTGAATGTGGCAGGGGCCAGCTGGAAAACTCTCCGTGGCTCATCTTTGTTTGGGAAGGTTTCTGGAGATTTACAGGATTGAAAAGTTGCTGCCTCCAATTATTTTTGGAAATAACTTTGTTTTTTGTAGAATTTTTTTTAACCGATAGCAAACTAGAAATGGTGAAACATGGCCCTAGAATGGGTATTTCTAGATTGTTTCTCTGTGGATATACAAGGACCTCTACTCTAGTCTGAACCCGAGGATAGATATATCTTGTACTTTTCTAGGGCATGAGTCAATAAACGTTTCCTGTGGAAAGCCAAATAATAGTGGGGTTTTTTTTGTTTTTTGGGTTTTTTTGCTTTTGAAGCCTTTACCACTTCTATTACAACCACCCAAGTCTGCCATTAGAGCTCAAAAGATACCATGTAAAGGAATGGGTGCCCACGTTCCAATAAAACTTTATTTATAGACACTGAAATTTGAATTTCACATGATTTGCCCATCTCATGAAACATTCTTCTTTTTATTTTTTTTTCCAACCATAGAAAAATGTAAAAACTATTCTTCGCTCATTGGTTGTACAAAGACAGGAGGCCTACAAGCTATAGTTTTCAGACCAAAACATGTCCGGGAGCCAGAATGGGCAATAGGCCTGGAATTCGTTCTGGAAAGTTGCATCTTAGCTCCACTTCTTACAAATGCAAACCCCACGACTGCCCTCAAAACTCGAGTTTTCTCCATTCCTTTCCTGAGCATCACACAGAACCTCAAGATAACATACACCCTTTGATGTTACTTTTGTCCTCTCATTCATTCATTCATTCATTCGCTCAGCAGGCATGTAAGTACCTGGGGGGTTCTCCTTGAAGCTGGGACAACAGAGATCAACCAGCATTATGGCACAATGTGGAAAAGCCTTATAAGAGGACTGTGTTCCAAGGACAATGGGGGCAGAGCGAAGGGAGGGAGGAGTTAGTTCTGAAAGGAGGACGTGGGCAGAGTGGGGGCGGTTGGCAAGGAAGCACAAAAGGGTTCATGTGGGGGCTCGGCCTGACAGCTGAAGTGAGAAGAGAGGACATGCCAGGCAGAGGAACCCATCTGTGCAAACTCAGGAGAGTACAAGGGTGTCTTGGAATTGGGGAGTCCCCCCTGTTTGGCTGGAGTGTGGGATGTGGGGTAGGGGGGACGGGAGGAGACGAGGCCAGAAAGGAAGGGTGGGCCCAAATCACAGTCCAGGCCAAAAAGTCTGCAGATTTTGTTTGTAAAGGCACTGAAGTATCCCCAGCGGTTTTTAACCATAGTAGCAACATGTCCTGCTCTGTACTCTAGAAAGTAAACAGGTAGCAACGTGGAATATAGATTCCGGCAGGGAGAGATGGCGGGCCAGGGAAACTACAAAGGAATGACTGGAATAGATCAGACAAGAGAGACAGAGAATGGACCTGAAACGCTGATCGCTGTTACGAGCCAGCCAACCTGGAGGCACGCTGTGTGGGGCACCCAGCCCTCAGAGCAGCAGTTTCGTCTGCTTTAGAGGTGACTGTGCTAGATTCCCGAGGTCACTTCCTGCCCTCACTTGTTCTGACTTTGCCCTTACTTTTAGAGAGCAGCCACATGGGTTCCTCCCAAGTTGTGCATGGGAGAATCTCTTCTCTCTAGCATCCATACGATTTTTTGCTATATCCATGCCCATGGCCATGGCGGCTGGAAAATCATTTGGACAGCATCTGGTGCCACTTCCCTCTCGCTCCTGCCTATATCAGTGTCTGGGGAGATAGAGCCCTTGACAGACAAGCAGGCGGGTGGCAAGGCTGACGGGCGGACACAGTATTGGCAAGCACAGGGTAGGACCCGAGCCCCAGCATCCCGGCCCATTTTAGGAGGCTACCCATGGGGGTATGAGGGCGGTCCCAGAAACCAATCGGCAATGTTTACACAGCATAGGTTAAACAGTGATTTTGGCACCCAAAAATCTCAGGTAATAGGCGGGGATGGGGCTGTTTTTCTATTCAGTGAGAGAATTTGTGTTTCCCCAGAGGGTTTTGAAGGAAACATATTAAATAACTAAGTATTAATAAAGCAGCTAAATACTAATAAAGTCATGACAACTATCTGCATTATGTAAGCTGTGTTAAGACCAGAGCTCAATATTTTAACTAATAGCCTGCTGCCCTTGAGTGTTTAAACAAAGGGTAAAAACAGAGAAACAGATCACATCATTCTCTGCTCAAATCGCTCCAGTGCCTTGCTGTGGCATTCAGGAGAAAATTCAAGTGCTACCGCCTACCTGTCTGAGTCTCACCCACCCATTTCCCAATCCCCCCAGGAGCCCAACTCCAGCGCCCTGGCTTTTCTGCTGTTCGTGAACACACCCAGCTCATTCCTACTCCAGGCACTTTCCTCTATCGGGAATGTTCTTTCCCCAGATGTTTGAATGGATCCCTCACGTCCTTCATATTGAGGCAGAAATATTACCTCCTTAGAGGGGCTTAGGTGACCACGCTCTAAACTAAGACACGCCCCCACACACACCTGCTAACCCTTCTCTGTTTCCCTCTAGCAATTTTCCCTGCTTAACTTTAATTCGTGGCATTTATCACTCCAAACTGTATTCCATATTCATTTAATTATTGCCCTCCACTCCCAGTAAGCCGTAAGCTCCATGAAGGTAGGAGCTTTGTGTGGGCGGCTCCTGTATCTTCCCCACCTGGAACGGTACCCAGCACGTGGCAGGTGCTCGATCGATATTTGTTAAATTACAAAGTGTCCTGCGAAAGAATGACACACGGATGAGGGCACCCGTCTGCCTTTTTCTCAATGCCTGCCACACTTAAAATATTGACAAGAGTCGGGGCGCCTGGGTGGCTCAGTCGGTTGGGCGTCCAACTTCAGCTCAGGTCATGATCTCGCGGTCCGCGAGTTCGAGCCCCGCGTCGGGCTCTGGGCTGATGGCTCAGAGCCTGGAGCCTGCTTCCAATTCTGTGTCTCCCTCTCTCTCTGCCCCTCCCCCGTTCATGCGGTGTCTCTCTCTGTCTCAAAAATAAGTAAATGTTAAAAAAAATTTTTTTTTTAAATATTGACAAGAGTCTAATAGTAATAACAGCTACAATTAATAATTAAGTGAATATTAATGCTTACATAACATATCATAATAATGTCATATACTATAGTAATAAAATAATATATGATGCATTTAAATATTAAAACAATAATTAATAATGGAACATTAATAACTGAACATTTATTAAGATCTTACTATGTGCTGGGTAGTATTAACTTCTGTCCACACTATCTCATTTAATACTCATTATAACCTAGCAGGTAGGCATTATTATTTTCTCCATGTCATCCTTCAGGGCACCAAAATCAAGAAGTTAAGACATTTGTTGAGACTATCACAGTATACCCGACTGCAGTGTGACTAACGCTGATCCAAACTCCCCTGAAATGAACTTCAGGTAGATTCCAAGTGTCTACTGAAGAGGAGAGAAGCAGGAAAGCAAGGGGGCCACTTAGTACGATTTAAACTTTCTAGCTAGAGAATGAAATGACAAAAAGCCCTAGCAAATGCTTTGGAAACTGAAAGCATTTGGGGTGAGATAGTGTTGGCCTATTCAGTGGTACTCATCAAACAGAACAGAAAGCAGATTCAGCCCTACTGCTTAGGAAGCCAAAGGAATGTTATCTAGATCTTCTGGAGGCCACAAGACTCATCTTGCAGATGGGAAGGACTTTGACTGATCCAGGCAGACACCAAAAACAATTTCCTGCAAACTAATGACTCTCCCATAAGACGGTAGGACTGTTAGGAAGATCCTTGTAGTACAATATGCTTCATGCTTAATTTGTGTTCAGAAAGACCTTGCAAAATCACTCGGGCTTATTTTCACTCCAAGGCTAAATGAGGAAAAGCAAAGTCCAAGTCTGAGGCCTGAATGGGTGTATCAACCTCATTATGACCAGTGGGGTGGGGGGAGGGGGTCACGTCCAAGGAATCGGTGCCTTATTAAACTGTGATCTGGAGCCTTGTATCTGGAAACCACTTTTGCAGGGTAGCTGCTCGCCTGTTCTATTTGTTTGGATCATAAAAGTAAAAGTTTAATTCACTGGGAATGTTGGGGGCAGGGGAATCAAACTGATTCTGATCCAACTAGGTCAGGAAAAAAAAAAAAAAAGAGATGATTTTTCCATCCAGGTCGTGTAGTCTGCTTGGAGTCCATCCCACTCAGGGACAGCTATTGTCTGAAATCACCGAGTCTCAATCCTGAGACCCAGTGAAAAGGAATTTTCCCCTCTCTCCGCTTCATCCTTTAGAAGAGTCGCTAAAGGTGACGCTTTCTGTCTTCTCCTGGGTGATGTCTTTCTCTATAGAAATCACGAGGCTGAACCGAATGTTCTGTGCTTCAGTGGAGAGACTGGTCTTTTAAGCCAGGCTCCTCAAACAGTGGGCATTTTTTTTGTTTCCCCGATAATAAGTGTTGGTGGGTTAATGGGTCATCTTCAGGAGAGAGGTCAGAAGGAAAACACTGCAGTGTTCAAAGCTGGAGCTGGCAACGCCAGCCATCAAAGAACACACTGCTCAGTGGACAGCCATGATGTATAGGGCATGCACCGGCCAGCCTCATCTAAGGGGTCACATCTAACCTTTATCCTCAGCAAAGCCAGAGGAGATCACTGAATGTGGCTGACACTCAACTCTCCGAGGCCCTGGGGAGAAGCCGGCTAGGAAAGCCCTGGTGCCTGTGCTAGCGGAGTCCCTTTTCACAGAGAGAATTGTATTCTGGCTCCTCGCAGACTGACGTTGCAAGTACTTTGAACATTGAAAAGAACAAAAAAAGCAAACAGCCACAAAAAAGGGGAGGGGAGGGAGGAGAGAAAGAGAGAGAGATATCAGCAGGGGTAGTTAGTAAAAAGGGGCCCGGAGACAGAAAACCTTTTGTTCCCCGAATTCGTTTCATGTAGAGATTGGGAGGTGAATGGCTTTGAAATGAAATGGGTTTATGAAGGAGTTGCTAGGTCACAGGAAGCACGACTGTCAGACTGCTTTGTGAATTCAATTTCTTTAAAACTTAGGTTAATCTTAAAAAAGAATCTCCTTTGCCCGGGGCTTTTTTTGGGGGGGGGTGTCAGGGGGGGCTGAGGGGATGGGGAGTAACGTTCGAGACGGTTCCCCACTTCGTTTTATTTTCCACCCTTTGGGCTCCTGTAAAAAAGAAATGACCACATTACAAGTTCTTTGTCAGTTCTCCGAAGTTAAGAGGTGGGCGGGGCCCCACATTACCTTCGCCGGCCAGCCAATGGCTGGCGATATGCAAATACGGTCGGGGCTCGGCCGGGCTCCATCAAAACAGTGAGCTCAGAGGCTGTGCGGGAGCTGGCGCGCTGCGACTGGCAAAGCCGCCCGGGGCCGGACGCTCTCACTTTCATTTAGCACTGCACTCCATGGAGGCGCGGACACGCCAGCGCTTGATGCAGGCTGACTAGGGTAGGAAAACGGCTCAACCCACCGCCGCCGAGATGAAGTATAAGGTAAGAGGGTGCCTCTTCCGTCAGGTTTCCGCGCGCGCGTGTGTGTGTCGCCCACCGTGACAACTCCTCTGCAGGGACCCCTTCTGTGCCCCAGAGAGAGGGGGTCTCAGTCACCGAGGTTGGCATACAAGCCGGCAGGCAGAGACCCAGTCTCTGAGACCCACTCCGGGAGGGCACAGCATACCCGGGCCCATCTCCACTGAAAGACTAAGAATCAGTCTGATGGGAGCCGCCACTGGAGCCACTGGCATTCAGAGGGTGTCTAACTCGGAGCGGAGTTTAAGACTCTGCGGCTCCCCTAGGCCTGGCCTCCACGGGCCGAGGGCCGTAATGAGAGAGGAATCAGAACTGCTGAGTCCCCTCAGACTGGCTCCTAAAGCAGTTTTCAGCCTTTGCTTTAAGCATTTGGTAAGAGAAGCGGGTTGCCTTATGCACTTTTGGTGGGAGAAATTAAAAGCCCGAGGTACTCTTATGCACCCCATGATGGAGCATACTGACGTCCTTAAATGAATCCTGGATGTAAGAACGAATGAGCATTTGCCATTTCTTTAAAACACTTCTAGCGGCGTTTGAATGGGCTGAGAGTCTGAATTGTCCAGTCAGCTTATTGTCCCCGAAGCGTACAGAGGCTCAGGATACATTATTTTCCCATGCATTATGCACCATTGTTTTTACGTATTTTTGGCTAAAGGATCGTAATTTGCTCGGCATATCCCATTTGTTTAAGGCACCCCCATCGAATCAGGCAAGCAGCTTCCAGAGACACTGTACTTAGAAGCACATTGCAGTGAGTTGGGCGTGACTTCTAGAAGAGACGTGAGACCTAATGATTTGAAACAACGGTGCTATTATTAAAATGAATGTTGGCAAGGTGGCTATGCTTTGGACTGACAATTTGTATTACCTGTCTGACCTTTGGGATTGTACTAGCTGGGAGTTATTTTGCTTCCTTTCTGAATTATCTAGCTTCTGGCCCATCCTTTTTTAATGTGAGGTTGTAAATACTCAGTTCCAGCTAATAGCCACTGGCTAACCTCAGTGATAAATCTTTTATTCGAAAGCTATAAATCTTGCTCAAAAGCTCTAAATCTAAATGCTGAAAGTCTTTATTATAATGCATGAGTTCTGGTCCTCCTCGGAAAGGTTACAACTGTCTGAAGACACAGGTATTTGTTATCACTGTACTGTTAGCTTTCCATTATCTGCCTCAAGAGGGAAGATCAGAGGCATGAATAATCCTAACGATTCCTAATGCTTTTGACTTTAGGATGCGACCAGAAACAAATCCTTCTACCTGGCAGCAAAGTTCCCATTCTTGAAGTGGCTCGCCCTATATTTCCACAGTCCCTTGTTTAGAATAGTGGTTACTTAACCTGTAGTAGTTCTTTGCTCCCTCCTGTCCCTATTACTGAATGCCTTTAGTTTCATAATAACCAGCTTGCAGGGAGAAAATAAAAGAGAAAATAGGTTCATACGTTCATTATTGGAAAGTATAAATGGCTGAAATCAATATTGAGCGCTGCAATCTAGAAAGTGACAGAAGTGACAAAGTCTAAAGTCACTTTTATTCAGTGACCTCATTATGTTTTGATTTTACTCTTATGGAAACAAAGCATGGCAACGGACGAAATAAACTGCGATTGGCATTCACGGAAAAACCCTCACTCTCCTGTTTTGCTGGGTCTTACCAGTGTTGAACACCCTTACCAAGTGATGTAAATATAGGGTCTTTATTAGCTCACCAGAAAAAATACTGACTTCTCTGACCGACCAAATGTCAGATTGACACTTTGTGGTGACTATAAAATAAACCAGTAGCTGAAGCAATCTGCTGTCCCTTTCTTAGAAAGCCTGGGTTCTCTCTAGTTAATAATGCACAGCTCGGGGCGCCTGGGTGGCTCAGTCGGTTAAGCGCCCAACTTCAGCTCAGGTCATGATCTCATGGTTTGTGAGTTCGAGCCCTGCATCCGGCTCTGTGCTGACAGCTCAGAGCCTAGAGCTTGCTTTGTATTCTATGTCTCCCTCTCTGTCTGCCACTTCCTCGCTCCCCCTCTGTCTCTCTCTCTCTCTCAAAAATAAATGAATGTTAGGGGCGCCTGGGTGGCTCAGTCAGTTAAGCATCCGACTTCAGCTCAGGTCACGATCTCACAGTCCGTGAGTTCGAGCCCCGCGTCAGGCTCTGGGCTGATGGCTTGGAGCCTGGAGCCTGCTTCTGATTCTGTGTCTCCCTCTCTCTCTGCCCCTCCCCTGTTCATGCTCTGTCTCTCTCTGTCCCAAAAATAAATAAATGTTAAAAAAAAAATGAATGTTAAAAAAAAATTTGAAAAAATAATGCACAGCTCTAGTTCAGGAGACCATTTTGTCATTTTAAGTAGAGGAAATGATGCAAAGGTAGAAGACTGGTAACTAATATCAATTAAGAATTACCATGATAATACAAGATCGTCACATTTCACTCTTCCAAAAACTCTGAGGTGGGTTTTATCATATACTCATTTTTCACATGTAGAAATTATGGCCCAGAGAGGCTAAGTAATTTATCCAAAGCCACACAGCTGAAAAAAAAAACGGTGGAGCTGTTAATTGACCCAAGGGATCAGGCCCCAAAACTTGTGACTTTAAGCCACTCTTGAAGAAAGAATCATCTGTGACCTCCCTAAAATGCTCTGTGTGACTGGTGGTTTTGTCCCCCAGGAAGTTTAAAACAATTTCATCTCAAGTATTCCTGCAGGATTGATTTTTTTTTTTTTTTAACATAGAAACTCTACAAAGCAAAGTGAATTGCACGTTTGGCAGTTCTTTGTTTAATCTGAGCCACTTAGGGCATAAAACCAGATAGTTATTAGATTGTAAAATCCTGGAGTCAGGAATGATCTTTTAAACACTGTGCTGCTCTACACACTATAAACCTAGCACAGTCAGACTTCTGTTCACCGAGAGGTTTATAATTCAGCCACTATAAGATTTTTTTAACCAGATTATCTGGTTTGGCTACTTCAGGAATCGTAACCAGAGGACAGGCTAACCTCCACTCATTTGCACTTAGACACATAGCTCCAGGCCAGCCAGTTAATGCATTTATAATAATCTTGAGAGCCCGGGAGCGTAAGCTATGCCTCACAAACTTTTTGGTGAGCAACGACTAGTCTAGCTTTATTTCATTTTATGTTTTGTGGTTGTTGTTCATGGGAAGGCTGCTGTCTCCTATGCACTTAATGCTCCGTTTCTCCTAAAAGGCTTCATTCAGTTTGAGGTTCTGTGATAGTAAATTATAGGCCCTTCACTTACTAAGAGTTTTCCACAAGCTCTTCAGAATATACAAAAAGCATGTCCTGAATTGGGGGTTGGGGGGTCGTTGAAGGAGCTTGTGCCTCAATGGCCGCGGCTTGCTCAGTGAAGGCTCCCCTTCCGAGGGGTCTGGAGGCAGATTGTTGCCGCTGTCTGCCAGGAGGGTGATGGAAGGATCCGTGCACAGCTGTGTTTGAGCAGAAGCCTGAGACCCCGCCCACTTTGTGCAGGCCCAGGCCTGGTCAGAGCTCAGCAGGCACTGCCTGTCTGATCTCTAAGAGCTGAGCAGCTTTTGTGGCTTTGCCAAATTTCTGAACCCCGTGTGCCTACACGAAAATTCTAAATGATGAATCGAGTCTCCCATTCAACAAATTCTTTTTTTAATTGAAGCATGGTTGACAACAAATTCATTCTTAAACGTTTTGAGTGAAGATAAAAGAATAGGTAGAACCCATGATACAAATAAGAAACCTACATGCTGAAATTCAGATCCCTGTGTTCTGGCTGGATGCAGGCAAACAAAGTGTGTCCTATTAAAAGCTTTTGGGAGGACTTTGAAAATACTTTTATTTTCCCAAGCTAGGTTGAGAAGAGATGATCAAGGGACTTCAGTGAAATCAACGTGGTCATTTGTGACTTGTATAATTACCAATTCTTGCCTTGCTTTGACATTTTGGTTTTAGGTTATTTGTTCCCTTGGATATGATTTGCTGTGCTCAATCCAAACCAGAGACTCCTGTCTCCCATGATCCGTTTTTTTTTTTTTTGTTTTTTTTTTTTTAAGAGAGAGCATGGGAGAGGGACAGAGGGAGAAAACCTTAAGCAGGCTTCATACTCAGCGTGGAACCTGACATGGAGCTTGATCCCACGACCCTGGGATCGGGACCTGAGCCAAAATCAAGAGTCAGACACCCAATTGACTGAGCCACCCGGGTGCCCTGCCTCATGCTCCTTTTTTTTTTTTTTTTTCTAATATGAAATTTATTGTCCAATTGGTTTCCATACAACACCCAGTGCTCATCCCAACGGGTGCCCTCCTCCATGCCCATCACCCACTTTCCCTCTCTCCCACCCCCCCATCAACCCTCAGCTTATTCTCAGTTTTTAAGAGTCTCTTATGGTTTGCTTCCCTCCCTCTCTAACTTTTTTTTTTTCCCTTCCCCTCCCCCATGGTCTTCTGTCAAGTTTCTCAGGATCCACAAAAGAGTGAAAACATACGGTATCTCCTTTTTAAATCTTAGGTGAGATCTACGAATTTAAAAAACACCAAAAGATGTTAATTGTTTATGGATGCATGTATTTATTGGGCAAACCCATTTTGGGGGCTGAATGGCAATCTGCACAGAGCTGAAGGTCTTTGGAGAACTGGGGATGTTCCGATGATACCAAATTTAGCACAGTGTGGGACATGCCAAGGATTTGTGTGGCACCCTTCCCTTACTGTAACATACGTCAGCCCTTTTCTCAGAGTTCATCAGTGGCTTCCTGTCTGCTGCCCCTACTCGTCCCACCAGACTTCTGAAAAAACTTCCTCTCCACTTTTTCCCCTTTACAAATTCCCTCCCCCTTTTGTGCCCTCATGACCTCATCTTCTTTCATTTTCTCATTTAAGCAGTCTTTATGCTGCTCTAACACCAGACTTGTGTATGGCTCGCCTCCCCAACCCACGTAGACATGATGCTCTTAAGCACACCCTGTACCCCCTACCTCTCTCCTCTCTTTTGACTCTGCCGTGGGAAATCTTGGTCTCTTGCTGCTCCCATTCGTTTGCCCCTGTCTCTTTGCGCCTACCTGACTTGGTTAGTCTGTCACTTCCCACAAGCCGGGTCTCCTCATCCATCCACTCTGTAAAACCATCAAAAGCCTACACCTTCGTCTCCTTGACTGTCCTATAATCCCTACAACAGGCTTTATGTTTTCCACCTCTGCCCTGCTCTGTTAGCACGTCCTTACTTATTAACCCCTTTTAATCAAATCGCTATCTAAACGATAGCTGTTAACTCCCATAGATTGCCCGCCGGGGCTGTCTAGTTTTCAGTAAGCCCCACTGAAAATGAGAGACCCACCCTTTATTTGTGGGTAGAGAGAGACTGTTAGACAAGTAAGTCCTTGAATAAAAAGTATGATCTAGGATCTCTTACAGCCTGGAGGGGGCACAGCCTTGATCTATTATGTTCTTGTGGTAGATACAAGATAGAATGTGGGCTTTGGAGAAAGGCATTTCTGTTTCTTGTGACTCATTGCTCTATATAGCCTCTGGCAAATTAACCTCTCTGAGCCTCAGCTTTCTTATCTGTAAAACAGGGATAGTAACTGTCTCATACTATTGTTCTAAGGCCTAAGTAAGATAATACATGGATGTAAAGGACCTACCATGGCTCCTGGCATGTAGTAAGTAGACAGTGCTAGTCAGCCTCAGCTCTCTTTGCACTGATGGATGTTGAAAGGATAGTGTGGACTCAAGACTCGGTGACAAGACTATGTCAAAACCCCAGTTACTAGGTAAAGGTGGTTGAGCATTGTTTAGTGCTCCATGGGCCTGGAGATGTTACATGAAATACAGATGCCAGCCACAGGGATTTACCAGCATACTTACGTGCCTGCTTGTACATTAATTAATTAAGGACTTGGTATCGTCATTGTTATTCATAAGATTGATATTCCTGAGATCATAGGACCTTGCTCATAGTCAATACTCTAGAAACATTGAACTGAATGTTGAGTGACCTAACAAACTTATACAAAGAGCCACTGAAAAGAGTCTTCATGTAGGGCACCTGAGTGGCTCAGTCGGTTGAGCGTCTGACTTTGGTTCGGGTCATGAGATCACAAGCTCAAGCCCCACGTCAGGCTCACTGCTGTCAGCACAGAGTCTGCTTCAGATGCTCTGTCTCCCTCTCCCTGCCCCTCCCGTGCTTGTGCTGTCTCAAAAATAAACATTAAAAAAAAAAGTCTTAATGCCATATGGCATAGTGGAAAGAACCCAGGTTTTGCTGCAAATCCCACTTTTGCTACTTCAGGCCTGTTTCCTTGTTTATAAAATGGGAGTAATAATACGCATCTTACCGGATAGTGGTAAGGATATGATATATGGAAATCATTAGTTTTTAGCCGATAGGCACTTGAAAATGGCAGCTATTATAATATGCATTATAAGACATATGTAATATATAGGTATAGAAACATTATATAGATAAATTTTAAGAGGAAGCATTTACTAGAATTGCTTATCCATACCAAAAATATCACAGGACAAGAGAAAGTTATCAGTGTACAAAATCAACAGTAGAATGTGAAGGAGGTGATTGGAGGGACACAGAAGTTCAGGGGACACTATATCCTTCATCCCACTGCAGCCACTTAGTGATGTAGATGTAAAGTAAGAGGCCTCGGTGATCTGTTTTGGGATCATTTTAGGGTTAGAAAGAAACGTAAACAAATTGGTTTGAAATGCCAACCACTGGGCCCCTGGCATTATCCCGCAGGAACATATAGACTTAATTACCAAGCCTCTTTGCCAAGATAAAGAAGGGCCACTGGGAAGAAGTACTGTGTTTCCCACTTAAAGTGCAGGAGAATAGCTGCTGGTTTCCTAGGTGATGGATGATTGCAAAGAATATGGGCATGGAAGGGGACTCCCCTCCCCTCCTCTCCCCTCCCCCAAAAAAACCCTCTGTTCATACTCCATCAATGGCATCCCCTCCGTCGTATTTACTTGGAGCATTCCAGTCATCTCCCCGCGGTCATTCTTACTGGTTAATGAGGACGAGGCACGCCTGGGGAACATTATGGCCTGGCTGCAAGACTATCTTCCTGAAGAATCTTCGTTTTAAGATCAATGGCCTTGGTGGTGAACTTTGCCTACCATCCACTGGGAAGAGTGATTCTTTTAGAAGGTAGTTTTAGTAGACAATGAGATTGAGGTGAACTGAGACATATACTCCGAGGGAAATGGAAGAGGTGTGAGTTGTGATAATGTGTGACAGTGACTTTTCATACCTGAAGTTGGCACTGGGGCAGCTGACCGTGGAGATACTAAAATCGCCAGTCACGTGCATTCCAACACATCCGCCTGGACCCTGTCATGGGCCACTAAATACCAGTTTATTCTTAAAGAAGAGCTCATCTCTTTCCTCCCAACCTCCTCCCTAACCATTAATGGTGCTAAATGGTGTTTAAATAGACAGTTCAGGACCCTCATTCCAAGGACTCAGCCTTGCTTTGGAGACGTCGTAGCTCTTCGTAAATCATGGTGTGTGTGTGTTGCAAAATGAAAATTCCTCCTGATATTTCTAACATGTCAAGGTAATAGTTACGTTACCAGAAATGTTCCTTAATGACATGTTGATGCCTATGCTTACCAGAAATAAGGATTGAGCAACTGTGAATACGTAAAAGCGCAAACATTGCACAAAAATGTTTGATACGATCTTCTGAATTTGAGTTTAATTCCTTTCTTTACTCGTGTGTGTGTGTGTGTGTGTGTGTTTGAAGGGGGATTATTTGTGAAGCTAGACAGAAAGGTGCGGCAACCAAAAAGCATATAAGGTTAAGATTTAAACCAGATCGTTCTATTTATTAAAGCAATATGTATTTAGACACAATGATGTGCCCTTAATATTTTTCCTGATTTTTTTTTTTTTTAGTTACGTGGAAACCTTATGCTCTTATATGAATTAGCCTTATTCTCATTGATTTGTGGTACTCAGTCCGTTATTCTTAACTTAGCACCTCACTCCCACAGGGGATGTGGCTATCTCAGGGCGCATCTAGGCTTCTCTGTTGCCCGGCCCTGCACTCTACCAAAAGAATGAGCTGGAATGCAACCCCCCACCCGACCCCCAAATCACCATAACAAGCAGGACCAGTACACTGGGAAGCTAGTGTAGTAGACTTCTAAACACTCCAGGCTTCTTGGAGTTCAGAATCTTTAGTGTCTATCAGGACAGGTCAGTGATGATTTTTTGTTTTTGTTTTTTGGTTACTACTTGTTTGTGTTATGGGTCCAAGCTTGGCAAGAAATGGGCTATAGTGGACCATCAGTACTGCATTACCAATGACAACGGCATTGGCACAGCAAAATTTTGAAGTCCTCTCTTCCTTGAGTGCCCCTCTGGGCTAGAACTTACGTGCTCTTCTCCGATTCTCCAGCCTTCTGCACTCACAGCTAAGTGTGTTGAGCGTGACTTTATTTTTTTTAATGTTTTTTATTTATTTTTGAGACAGAGACAGAGCGTGAGCAGGGGAGAGGCAGAGAGAGAGGGAGGCACAGAATCTGAAGCAGGTTCCAAGCTCTGAGCTGTCAGCACAGAGCCCGACGCGGGGCTCAAACTCACAAACCGCAAGATCATGACCTGAACCGAAGTCGGACGCTCAACCGACTGAGCCACCCAGGCGCCCTGAGCGTGACTTTAAATGGAAGTCAGGGGAAGGAGCAAAAAGAATACAGTCAGCCCAACGGCATTCCTTCTCTTAACCCTACTCGCTGGGAAGCCAGATTTCTAGACAATCTCGCAGAGGCCCAGATGGCCTTGGAATATATCTCATTTCCTTATAAAGATCAGCTTGTCAATTACAGAAGATATCCATTGACTGAATCAAAGCCTCTTATCGGCACCTTTTTTTTCCTCCCAAATCCTAAACTCAACCAAGGCAGACCCATTAGCAAAGTATATACTTGCACGCCTATCTTTTATTTTTAGTTTAAAATATATATAATTTCTGTGGATGTGCATCCATGTTTCACACACCCAACCGTGGGACATATGGTCTGACAATGGGAAAGATATTTGAAACTGGGACTGTCTTAGAAAGTTCAGGAACACATGGTCACTCGAGACAGTCAACATGGGCTGTTCCAGAGATCAATCAACTGTTGAAGGCATTATCCCTTTTCCCTTATGCCAGCCCTTTGACAGGAAATTATCTAAGAGGTGCTTTTTTTTTTTTTAGAGTGAATTCAGACACATTTTTTCACAGAGAGCCATCAATAATATTTACTTATAAATAATTGGTTGGTTCTTTTCTCTTTCCTTGCAGAAACAGGCATCTCTAGAAATGAAGGAAAACCCTTTTTGAAATATGGACTTGTACTGAGAACACCTGGGAGCATTAAGCAGTGAGGGGTGTTGTATTTCAATTGTTCTTGCTTTAAACCTGGCAGGGTAGCTCTGTGCCTTATAGCCTGCAGTGTCTGCATCAATCCTCCTGCCTCCCTTATTAAGATCTTAATTACAGACGCAGCTTATTTCATTGCTGCAGGGAAAGAATTTAGTTTCTCTGAACTATGTCTGTTTTTTGGTGTGGCAGGTGTAATCATGATGAGATCATTTCTGGTTTGTTTTCTTTTCCCGGAGGAATCTTTTTTTTTTTTTTTTTTTTCCCCTGAGAGGGAGGACTACAGTTCTTGAGACACAATTTCATGAGCTCATAATAATGCAGTGATAATAACTGTGCTTTGATTTTAGACAGAGCCTTTCTTCTGAAGAAATCAGAGCGCTTGGCGTATATGACTCCGTGACTTCTCATAATATCAAGAACATGTTCATTATCCCCATTTTGCAGGTGGGGAGACAGAAGCACAAAAGGTGTGATTTCCTTGCCATTGATCTTACAGTATGAGGCCTGAGACTAGATTCCTTCAGTTCAGTAAGTGTCCCTTCCTCTATCCAGGGCTCTCCGTTCAGCACGGTTGACTTTTACAGCTCAATCATTTTTTGTTATGGGAGACTGCCCTGTGCATTGCAGGATGTCTAACAGCATCTGGCCTCTACCCACTGGTTACCAGCCACACACACACATTGTGACAACCAAAAATGTCGCCAAACATTGCCAGATCCCCAAATCCCCCTAGTTAGGAATCACCAGTCTAATCTCCCCTACTCCCTTCTGCTTAAAAATAATTGCCCTACTGGTTTTATGTGACAGAAGCACAAAAAGACAGCCCTAGAACTGTTTGCCATAATTTTACCATGATTGGGGTTGTGCTTCATGTAAGAGGTCCTAAGCAAGAGGAAGCTTCCTCTTAAATTCGTAGCCCCAATCTGTTCATGAGAATACCATCAAATACTAAGAAGCACGGGGTCTCACTCGGGCCATATATAAAGCCATCAGACTGTCTCTAAGACAACTTTAGTTCTCTGAAGCCTTCCTCTGCTGTGTGTGTATATAATGCATATATATAATTTTATGTTGACATATATATAATAATAAACATGCATTTAGCACTGAGCCTTGAAGAAAGCTCTCTTATTCTAATAAACTGGTAAATAATACATACATGTAGGTGTTTGTCTATATACCTAGCCACTGAATAATTTCATTTAGAGGTTTTCTTCTATTCCATTTGCTCCTGCCATCTTTCCTCTCTGTTCTAGCTGAGAAGCTACAGCATCTGAAGTTTCTTTCTGGAGACCTCTCTGCAGGTGCAATGCTGACAGCATATGGTTGTAGATACCCTTTCAGCCAAGTATACTGATCCATTTTTAAAAACTCTTTGAGGACCTTGCATGTGAAGTGGGATAATAGCATTCAGGCAGCTGACCTAGGTGAGGTGACATCTAAAAGATTTGAGAGGGGCATCCGAGGTGTCAGCTGGGTTCTAGCTGGGAGACAGACCAGAGTTGACAGAATGTGTACATATTTGTATTGGTGGGTTTAAATTTTTTTTTTCCAACGTTTATTTATTTTTGGGACAGAGAGAGACAGAGCATGAACGGGGGAGGGGCAGAGAGAGAGGGAGAAACAGAATCGGAAACAGGCTCCAGGCTCTGAGCCATCAGCCCAGAGCCGGACGCGGGGCTCGAACTCACGGACCGCGAGATCGTGACCTGGCTGAAGTCGGACGCTTAACCGACTGCGCCACCCAGGCGCCCCTGTATTGGTGGGTTTAGATATCATACCTTAAGAGCTGCATCCCTTGGTGCCGGAAGATACGTGAGAATGTAAAAAATGGTAAGACCTTTCCCTTCTTTCAAATAATTTATTAGATGTGATAGCTTTTGCGCTTTGACTTTTAAGAAATGATCCTGTTTGGGGAAATAAACAACTACTATAATAGTGGTATTATAATAGTGGTAATATAGTGGACTGGCGTCTCCTACTCCTTTATAACTTAATTCTCATTTCACTTCCCCCCAAGTACCTGGATGTTGAACGGATTTGTCTAGACAGGCAGATAGATGTGATCTCGTGCCAACACTGTAATGTTGGCTGAAGTCCAGATGGTTGTTTTATTGTTAATAAAACCTATGTTTTGGGTGAGTGGGTGTCAGGCCTTCATCATTATATGGCGCCTGTCAGATTTATCTAGGGACAGAACCCTGAAAAGAGTTTGCGCCTGCCCCATGTTTTTGATCCTTTGCCAATATACTATACTTAAATCTATCAAAACCAGGCAACCTGGGACAAATGCTTATAAAGTCCAAGGCTTAATAGCAACAGTACTAAATTCTAAGATGGAGAAGGTTCTCGGGAAGCACATCCTGGTCCAGTGGAAAAAATCCTAGATTAAGAGGGGAACCAGATGCTAGTTCTGGCTCTGCTGCTAATATCATAGGTGATCCCCGGGGCTGTAAAACAAGATTCTAGAATGATCTCTAGAATCTTATTAGTCTAAAATTCTAGTCTAATTGGTTCTGGTCAAGCTATGGGTGACTTCTGGTTCTAAGACATAGAAGGTTCCCTTCCACCTTCTTTAAGACCCTCTGGAGTTGCTTTAAACAATCTCAAAGACCACGGAGGATGGAAAATTGAGCTCCTGAAGACACATGTATTATTCATGATCATCAGAGTTGTGAGGAAATGCTCCTTTCTCACTATTTTTCTCAAATAACTGTCAGGATTCAGGATTCAAATTCATCCTCCACAGTTGGCCAAGAAATAATAGAAGTTGACTATGAAGTTTCTCTCACTCTTTCGCTCTCTCTCTCTCTCTCTCTCTCTCTCTCTCACACACACACACACACACACACATGCATGCCTCCCTAACAACCCATTTGTAATTTTTCTTAGATGAAACAAAGGATTTGCTCCAGGCTTTTGTTGGCTTCATGATAAACAAATCCTGTCCTATGGATGTTTCTCTCCTATATCAACCTTAAATCAAGGGAAAATAGGTAGCATTCATTCTAGTGCAGGGAAGGAAGAGAAACTAGCATCTGAAGAAACACTGATTTAAAATCACAGCTATGCTGTCCATATGATGTGACCAAATCTGGTCAGATGGAAAGTTCTTTCTGAGATCCAAATATCCAAATTGCCAAAGAAGCTCACATTTTCTCTCACCAATCATCAATTGGTATCACTCTGGTATGTGAACCACCAAAATAATACGGGTTCTAAATGATGCCTCATCAAATGGGAATAGACCAATAATGGAAGGAAGAGACGTTAAGATTCCCAAATCTGGGTGCCTTGGGGTGACCACGCACAGGGTGCAGCCCCAAGGTGCCTATCAGGGTTGCTGTATGTCAAAGAGTACCTTTGGGAGAACAGGTATCGAATGTCAGGTTTCTTCAAGCATCTTCCATTCAGAAATGCTTAAAAGAGAATGCTATAGGTAGAGTTCACAAGGCTAGAAAATCCAAGAAAATGTGAGGACTTGGGGCAGAGTAAATGACATGAATGTTCAGAAAGCTCAAGACACTCATGGAAGCTTTGTGACCACCATAGGGGTTTAGAAGCACTTCCCAGAAAATGAATATCATTGGATGAAATGTGGTCTTGGTGCCAGAGGGATCTTTGTGGCATATGTTGGTCACCCCACCCCAGGTATCAGAAGCATAACTAGGGAAATTCTGCTGCTGCGTTGCCATGGGTAGTTCAAATCCCATAACAAACACCATGTCAGACTGCAGTCGACACATATTGCTGAGAAATAAACCCCAGAAGTGATATGTATCATATCTTCTAATGCTTCAACTTGAAAGTCTTATGTCTGCTACGTTAATTAACAGCCTCCAGGAATTCAACTCCAAACATTCAACAGTCCAGATCATCCAATGAAAAAAACCCAGGTGTAAACCAAGTATTCCAAGAATTGAAATCCAGACACTTGTAGATAGATATCCACGTTGGCTGACTATTACCTGCTTTGAGGAAATCCCACATTTCCCTATATCCCAAACGTGACGATGGGGGAAAGCCGAAGCAGTTTGATCGCCCTCAGCTGATTTTTGTCAGCAGGCACAAAAGCACATGAGCCTTTCTTTCTCTTCCCCAGTGTGTCCTGAGACTGACCGTGATGATGCTCATTCCTTAGCTACTTCCTTTAGGACTGATTTCCTTGACAATGACCATTTCCTTCTTTACCATGTCTGTTTTTCAGAATCTGTCCAGTGTGTGTGTGTGTATGTGTGTGTGTGTGTGTTCATGCACGCACACGAGCACGCATGCACCCTACCAGAGTCCAGGGCTGAAGCTTGGGAACTTGGGTACAGGAAAGGCATGTTGTTGAGCATGTGGCCGCCCCAAGGTCTTTGGCAGGAACTCCTACATGATAAATATAGAATGAAGTAAAAATAATAAGAGGAAGTTGGGCCATTGATGATGCTATCAGTCCTAGTGGGGTGACACATCAGCCATTGTGTCGCATTTCTCTTCAAAGAACAGCATGAATGGTCATGGAAATTATAAGTCACACCTCTCTGTATTTGGAATAGCAGATCATTTCCCTGGCAGTAGGAGTAATAAGCTTTCTTGACATTTTGATAGCAATGGAAAAAAAAAAAAAAAAGGCAGGGGAGAGTGGGGGATGGTGTAGAAGCTGTCACATGACTTAGAGCTCTCTGTGCCCAGTGACTAGCTAGTTGCCCAGTATTTTATTCCCACTCCTTAGACATAGTTTGGGAACCAGGAACAGCAGAACCCAACGTCCTGGCAAAGTATGAATGGTGTTCAGTCACCTGCTGCCAGATGGAGGTCGCTGCACTGAAGGAAGAAAAAGCTCTTCCAGAGATGACTGTATTTAATCATTTAATGGTCAGTTCCTCCTGGCCTTCCTGTTTGCTCAGTGGTTGTGGACACTAGATTCAAGCTCTCTGTCTACGTCATTATCCTGTTTAATAGGGAGGGGCAGGCACTATCCCTCTTGCCATCTCCCACATTCTCTGGCTGTGACGTCTGGACATGCTATTTATCTTTCAGGCTTCGTTAGTTCATCTTCCCAAGTCCGTATAAAATTTTAACCAAATATCCTCCTCAATTCTCTAGAAAACAGTTTCACCCAGGAGAACCAGGAATACAGAGTCCGGAGCCCATTTTAGGTTAGCGAACATTTAATGATGTGCATTTTGCTTCAGACACTGAAATGAAGTTCTGGAAATGCTAAAAAAAAAAAAAAAAAAAAAAAATAGGGCAGCCTCTCTGAACTTAAGGAGTTGACAATCGTGAATGAGATAATACAAGTCATACTGTAAGAAATACTATTACGGAGAACTGGAAAGGGAAACAACTGGATAGGTTTGGAAAGACAACTCCTCTGGGTAGATGGAGGATGGATTTTGAGGGGGAAGAGGGTGAATGGAGGAGAACCAATTGGGAAGCAGTTGTGTACTCCCAATAAAAGGTTGTTGAGGGGCCTGAACTAGGAGAGGCAGTGAGACGAAAGGCGGGGTCGAAGCTGATTGGGTTCCAGATTGTGAAGAGACTCAGCAAACCTCTGAGGCTTCTTCCTACCTTGGGCAGCTGTGTCTGTGCTGTTAACTAAGAGAGATAAAGCAGGAGAAAGGGGTTTTTGCACCTGTTGCGTTAGAGGTGAAGATACCCATTAGCCGGTTGGAAATACGGAAATGGAGTGCAGAAGACCTATCTAGGCTGGAGCTATGGATCTGTTATCTGTGTGTTCAGATGCCATTGGTCTGGATGAGATTCTCCGTAGAGAGCGAGCATGTAAAGAAGAGCAAAGAACACAGGGGGGATCCCTTTGCAACATGATTAGTCTGTGAAGAACAAGGAAGATGAGTGGTCATGAGAACAACAGTGGAGAAGAAACCAGGAAGTGAAGTTCATGGAAATCATGAAAGCATGGAAGCCAAAAGAGAGTTTCAAGAAGGATTGGGGTGGGGGTCAGTGCTAGAGGCTGTTACAATTAGGGTTCCCTCAAATGGGATTTATAACTCTCAATGCTGATTTCCAATCCTAATGAGAACCACGGTTTTGGTAGCATGCACGTATGACTTTGTTAAATACTGTCCCAATTCTGGAGCTGGAGACAAGAGACCTAAATTCTTGCCCCACCTCTATGACCTTCTTGCCAGGTGTCTTGGCAAATCATTAACTCCTCAAACCTCATTTCTCTCATTTGTAAGGTGAAGGAGCTGGAGTGTAATCTTTTGAAGTTCCTCTGGCTTTCAACTTCAGTGCCCCAACTGCTCTGGCACTTTGCCAAGCCCTAGCTGCATTTCTAACTGCCACCCTGCGGAGGCTAACCATCCAACGGGCTATAGAATGACATAGCTCTCTTATCTCTCCTGGGTTTGTTTCTGTGTTGACCTTTCCTGCCTGGGAGATAAATATCCTGGGGCGGGTGGGGGAAAGAGGAGATCTTCAATAGACAAACTGCTTCTTCTGGGTTTTTCTAAGATATTCAGATAATCACTCTTCTGACTTTGTGGCCTTAAGGAATCACACCTCCCACACGGAAGGAGGCGGTCTGTCCACCTTCTCTTAGGCAGAGGAATTAACTCTTGATCTGCCATCAACTCTGTGCACTTTCGCATGAGATGGTTTGTGTTCTGGATGACGTTCATTTTGCTGTTATCTTCTCGAATGAACTCTTGACCCCAAAATGCCAAGTATTTTCAAAAGCCAAGCTCCTCACCCATTTCCCCCCCCACTCTCTGATGGATTGTACCCTGTTGGAATCTAAAGAGATGTAGCCATAATTCATTCAGTAATAATAATCAGGGTAGTAGTAATAATAATAACATTTTGTCTCGGTCTCTTGAGGGCAACCAATAGTTTCATTATTGCTATATACAGGCAAATGTTCCACAAGAGGCTGCAAGTGTCCACAATTCATTATTAACTCAGAGAAATACTGACAGATACAGTTCTCCTGATATATAACTGAACAAAAGGAAGATCGGCTATGTATAAATATATATATAATAGCATCATTAGAGCAGAACTCAACCCTTGATGACAGGAGGCCAAGTGGGGAGAGAGGCCAAGACCAAAGTGCCACCCAGCAAATTAAATAAGTTGTCATAACGGCTTCCTAAGTCTCCAGCAGTGTTAAGGTATTTGACTTGGATTCACTTCTTTAATCCTCATAGCAAACCGGTGAGATGGGTAGTGTTACCCTCACTCTCATTTTATAGATGAGGAAGTTAGGGCACAAAGGGAAATGATCTACTTATTCTATAGACATGACAAGAATTGTCATCTTCAGAACTCACTATACGATGGAATTGAGCCCAGTTCGGAGGACAGCGTGTAGTTGAGCTAAGGCGGCTTAAGAGTTCTGGAAAGAGAATTGAGCCAAGAGACCATAGTTCCATTCCCATCTCTGACACCAATATTGTGGCTTTGGGCAAATGATAAACTGGCCTCCCAGACCTGTTTTTTTATCTATAAGACAGGGACACTGGGTTCAGGTCATTGCTAAAGGTCTCTGGAACTATATGTAACCTTCTGTATGGGAGAGTGATGGGTGTAGACACTGATTCTCTCTCTATAGCTTGTATAGAGATTAAGCAACTCACTCCTGTTCAGCCAAGGCTGAGAATATCTGTGTGTGAGATGTCAGGCTAGCACTGGGGTGCATGCCGTCAATGGTCATGCCAAGCTTTCTTCCTAAATCCTCATCTGTGTGGGCAGCAGGAGGCCTGCTGGGGAATCACGGACAAAGAGTCAGGAGAACTCACCCATGGTGCCTCCGTTGGTGAAGACAACAGTCCCTGAAAGTTGCCCCAGAGAAACTGTTCTTGAGGCACATCTGAAACATTAGCATGGTGCTTACCAGGTGGTGGGAAAGTCACTGGGATAGGAGACAAAGAACATCCAGAACAGCTCTCACACGGGGATTTCTATCTGCTTCTAATCAAGCACGGTCCAATGCTCCACTTCAGTGCTTCATGGAGTCCCATGGCAGTGACCCAGCTCCACATGCCTTGAGCTTATTTATGCTGATTAGGTCTGTAGTCCTTTGCCTTTCTACAGAATACAGTAGAGACAGTTTTCTGTTTCTCTTCTTTCCCTTCTTTGTAGCCGCTAGAATCATACAGCTATCTACCCTCAGCTCCCACAGAACTGGTCCTAACTCTATCACTTCTGATTTCATCTTGGGGCTTTCGTACCAGCCATCCCCAATCATTGCATGGTCCCCAGAGCAAGGGACAGAGACAAGAGCGCTCGGCTCTCTCCCTACCCTATAACCACCATATAACTCTGGTGGAGTGATCTCCTTCAGATTATTTTGGTACAAAGGACCAGAATCTTATCATCTGTAACTCTACGACTTTTCTTCTAAGTTACAGAACACCCAAAGATGGAAGAAGAGAAACAGAGATTTGGGGATTATGATACATCCTTAAATGGTTCCTCAAGCCAGGATAAAATGCTGCATGATTCTATCTCTATGTATGTGGACTTCTAATTGTTAGAAAAAATCCCAAAGTTTCCTAGCGTATAAATTCTAAGTAAAACCTTCACCTAGAACACAACCCCCCCCAGTTTCCCTTGAGCTTCCCTGACTGCTCACCTGTCCACACCACAGACTTCTTGGATCTCAAAACTGATCCAAGAACCAGAACTTCAACCTTCTTCTTTTTTCTTTTTAATGTTTATTTCTTTTTGAGAGTGGGAGAGGCCCAGAGAGAGAGAGGGGGACAGAAGTTCTGTGCTGACAGCAGCAAGCGCAATGTGGGGCTCAAACCCACAAACCATGAGATCGTGACCTGAGCCAAAGTCGGACGCTTAGCCAACTGAGCCACCCAGGCGCCCCTGCAACCTTATTCTTAAAAAGCATCATCAAGCTTCCTGGGTATGGCTTGATCTCCTTTTCTTAGGTTAAATAGTTGCACTAAGAGGATTAACAGCAAAAGTAGGACCCCTTCCCAGGTACTGACCAGAGGGGAGGTGCCTTACATAACGCAGCCCCCCTGCCCCCCAGAGGAGAGGACCGGCATACAGCACAAGCCTGTGGTTATGAGGCATAGTACAGGGGGAGATGATTAATGTATGTCAGTTCTAAAGGAATGAAAAGCACGAGGCTGAAAGATCAAGTCCATGTTTCTAGAGAAGCAAACAGGGGGCAGAAATCCAAACAACAACTGCCAAAAATTCCACGAATATGTAAAGTCCCAAACATGATCCGCCCAATAGGCCGTCCCTCCTCCCACAAAGGATCACCACTGCAGTGACTCAAGTGCATCCAGACACTTTAGGGAAGCACCAGAGAGATCACTTTTAGTTTTCCAAGTGCTTGTGATGAATTTATAGCATCCCGACTCCTCTCTGTGCTGGGAAGGAGCAGGCATGTGGCGATGGCTGCCATCGTACTGCGAAACATTACTGACGCCAAGAAATGAAATCTTCGGAGTCTTTGAAAGGCTTCCAAGAATGTCAGCATGTACTGCCTGCCCGCTCTCTGCTGAATGCCTACTTTGGCTGTCTGCTTAGTACTGAATGTGCCAGACAGGCCTTCTTACAAAGGGAGAGAGTGTTTTGGGCCCATGAAAGGGGAAGGCATAGCGTTTCTGTTGTGAATGGCGAGATTCAAGAAGTAGGGGGAAAAGTGGCAGCGTGAGGAGAGGCCTTCAGGAAAGGTACAAATAAAAGACCAAAAAAGAAAAGGGATGGCATCCACCTACGTGTGGCAAATTCTGCCATTGCTCCCTGCCGTCAAATATAGAGATGGAGACTGCTGTCACGCCATGCACCAGGCTCGATTTCCACGGGGGGGAAAGAAAACCCAAAAACGCTTGCTTGTAGATTCTCCCTGTATCCAAGGACTTCTTGATCAACTAAGAGTAAGAATTTTTAAGCGCTGGCAAGGCATATATAACTGTACGTTTGTTTCCATTTTCACACCAAATAGAAATGCCACTCGTGGGGCGCCTGGGTGGCGCAGTCGGTTAAGCGTCCGACTTCAGCCAGGTCACGATCTCGCGGTCCGTGAGTTCGAGCCCCGCGTCAGGCTCTGGGCTGATGGCTCAGAGCCTGGAGCCTATTTCCGATTCTGTGTCTCCCTCTCTCTCTGCCCCTCCCCTGTTCATGCTCTGTCTCTCTCTGTCCCAAAAATAAATAAACGTTGAAAAAAAAAATTTTTAAAAAAAAGAAATGCCACTCGTACTGCTTGTTATTTGGACTTTTCTTTGACTCTTTCTGCCTCCAATATGTGAAGGGAAAAAAATGAGAAGCGTCCGCTGTAGCACTTGGAATATTTTATTCTGCAAGCTGGCTTTAAGAAAGGAAGAAAAATGTTTTGTATAGTGAACTCTTTAACGGCGCTGCCCATAATTCCTTGGCACAGCAGCTACCGCTAGAGGAAAGAACTCTTGTGGTGTTCTGGGCTTTTCCGAGGAGGCAGTCTGATGTCATTGGTGGCAGACGCAGTACGTATGTATCTGTCTTTTGTCTGCACCATCTGTTCTTCTCCTTACAGACTATTGTTCACATTCATTCTTCTCTCCTTTCCAGGAAGTGTGCCTCTCCATAAAAGTGTGGGATTTAGGTGTGAAAAAGGACCGAGCTAGAATTCTAACACGATGTCCATCTGTTCTCTTCTTCTAGAATCTCATGGCAAGGGCCTTATATGACAACGTCCCAGAGTGTGCCGAGGAGCTGGCCTTCCGCAAGGGAGATATCCTGACTGTCATAGAACAGAACACAGGAGGACTGGAAGGGTGGTGGCTCTGCTCCTTACATGGTCGACAAGGCATTGTCCCCGGCAACCGGGTGAAGCTTCTGATTGGCCCCATTCAGGAGACCCCCTCCAGTCAGGACCAGCCTACTTCTGGACTCACGCACCAGCCCTTTGGCCAACAGAAGCTCTATCAAGCGCCAAACCCACATGGTGGCCCTCGAGACACAATCTACCAAGTGCCACCTTCCTACCAACATCAGGGGATTTACCAAGTCCCCACTAGCCATGGTACCCAGGAACAGGATGTGTATCAATTACCGTCATCCGTGCAGAGAAGCATTGGGGGGGCTAACGGCCCCCACTTAAGCAAAAAGGTGAGTGAGCGACCAACTGGATTTTTCTTCCTACTTATTTATGTTTCCATTGCACTCAGAGAAATTGAAATGTTCCCAAAACAAGAACTTGAAACTGCCAAGAAGGAAGTATGTCTTCCAAAGAGTAAGCAGACTTAAATGCCTGATCTCGGGCACCAGCTTTGCACCATTTTCCATTCATTGGTCAGCTAAACTTTGTTCCTGTGTCGTGATAAGTTCATGTGTCATTCCAGATCATACTGGATCATTCAGTTGTTTCTCTCTTTCTGATAGATCTGCTTTTCTACTTAAGCTCTGCACTCAACTTGTTTCCAGTCTTTTCTGTTTCTTCCTTGAGTGGTCCAAGGCACCACATTTTGTACAAGTACAACGATGCAGAAAGGACTCTCCTTTCACCAAAAGCTGAATCATGACCCTGTTGGCTTGGCTGCACAAAGAACCCACCAGAAGGAAAGGGAGCAAAGGAGCTGGAAGTAGATCATACCCACCTACTTGTCCCACAGAGTTGTTAACTTAAAACACAGAAATGCCAGTGAATTTAGAAAGGAGACATCCTCTTGTCCTTCAAGTAATTCCTATGATAATGCTTGAGCCAGTGGGTGAAAACAGGAGAGCTAGAATTTTTAGGAAAGCATCATGTAAAAAAAAAAAAAAAAAAAAAAGGAAGGAAGGAAGGACCTCTTCAGCACTCTGTATAATTCAAAATGCCACAATAATTTGAGATAAATAGAAATTTGTTAACCGAATTAATTTTAAGTATTTAGCGTGTGTGTGTGTATGTGTGTGTGTGTGTGTGTGTATTTAAGATTTTATTTTTTTAAGTAATCTTTATACCCAGTGTGGGTCTTGAACTCACAACCCCGAGATCAAGAGTCACATGCTCCTTTCATTTACTATATTTTTGATGCTTGTGATACATTGGTGAATTAAAAAGTGAACAAAGCCTTCACGATGCTTACATTGTAGCGCCCAAATTAAAAAACAAAACACACAAACAAACAAAAAAACTGTAATGTCAGGTGGAAATACACATGGGAAAGAAAATAATGTTGGTGAACTATGGGGGTGATAGCCAATACCAAGGCCACGCCTATGTAAACAGTACAAGGGAGGCTTTTCTCTTTCTTTTACTGGCAAATTCCAAGGGTCTACAATGGGTCCTTTGAGGTTTGGTATTAAGAATGGACTGATTTAATGGAATAAGAAATAAGGGAGGACGCAGTTAGATAGCAGAGCGAGCTTGCTGCTCCAAGAACACTACGTATACATGTCCCCTGCCTCAAGAAAATCTAATACAAAGAATTTTAAAACCCCTGTAAATTATGGAATGTCTATTTGCGTGATAATGGAATGCTCTGTTGGACAAAAAAGGGGGGAGAATCACTGTTGGATTCCATAAATAACAAAGCCAAGAGTGTATTTCCAAATCACCTTTTATACAAAAGGAATGTATTACAAAACACTGCTCAGGAAGGGCGCCTGGGTGGCTCAGTCAGTTAAGTGGCGGGGCTCAGGTCATGATCTCACAGTTCATGAGTTTGAGCCCCATGTCAGACGCTGCTGATGGCTCGGAGCCTGGAGCCTGCTTCAGATTCTCTGTCTCCCTCTCTCTCTGCCCCTCCCCCCACTCGTGCTCTGTCTCTCTCTCTCTCTCTCTGTCTCTCTCAAAAAAAATGAATAAACAGTAAAAAAAAAAAATTAAAACAAAAACACTGCTCAAGAGCACCTGTGTTGCATAAGCCAAGTAGCTGTATATTAGGAGAAATTCCTCAAGAAGTGGGCACTTGTCTTTTCCAAGACAATGATCGCTGTCTGGAGGCATGGCAACTTCACCATGACCTTTCAAAATCCTTCTTACCCCAGGAGCTTTAGATTCAAAGGGAAAGCCAAACCAAGCCTCTAGCTCCAGAGGGAAAAACAGAACAGTTGAAAGGTGTAACTCTAAATAAATAGCTTCTCTCATTTTTATTCCTGGTTGTTTGCACCTTAAAAATAGCTCTCCCTCATCTGAGCTAGCTTGAGGCGGACAAGGGAGGCCGAAACAGGAAATGCTTGGCTGAAAGGTGGTGGGGTCTAAACTTTCATCACAGTTTATTTTGGCAGGAAGGTGACATGTTTTCCTTTTTTAGACTCAACCTTTTTTAGCTCCAAGTCTGAAAAGTCCTTCAGACTTCTTCCCATTTTATTTGCTGTAACTGCACTGCTGACCTGCTCCCTGGCCCTGCATCCTTTTAAAGGGGAGACACTTTGACCGCGCCTTCCCTTGGATTGATGCTGGGGTGTGCGCTTGAGCTCAGAGTTTTGTTTGCTTAATTCCAAAATCTGTGGGACATTTTATGTTTAGCAAGAAGTAGGCGATTCCGGTAGGAGGAAGCCAGCTTCTGAATTGGACCTCTGCTAGTTCATATAGGGGGAGCAACCAGACGGGGGGTGGGGAGACCTTACCAGAACTGGGGAGTAGACGATGACTGCAGTGCTAAGCTTCGAGCAGTGGGGGTCTGAAGTGGTAACGTGGCCACGCAGATGGACTAGTCCTGGCTTCTCCCTGCCAAACACCAAGTGTTCTACAGAATATCCTGGCCTCACCTTGAAAGTCATTTTAGTGCCTCTGGTTCCCTACACTGCCTGCCTCCATCCTGTCCACTGGGCCACTGGCGTGAAGCCCCATGGGCTTGAGGAGGAAGAACTTCTTCCTTCCTTTCCTCTCCTTCTCTTCCTTCCTTCCTTCCTCTCCTCTCTCCCTCCCTCCCCCTTCCTTCTCTCTCTTGCTCGCTCTCACTCCTGCTGTTTCTCTCTCCCTTTCTTTCCCTTCCTTCCTCCCTTCCTCCCTTCCTCCCTTCCTTCCTTCCTTCCTTCCTTCCTCCCTTCCTTCCTTCCTCCCTTCCTTCCTTCCTCCCTTCCTTCCTTCTTCCCTTCCTTCCTTCCTTCCTTCCTCCCTTCCTTCCTTCCTCCCTCCCTTCCTTCCTTCCTTCCTCCCTTCCTTCCTCCCTCCCTCCCTCCCTCCCTTCCTTCCTTCCTTCCTCCCTCCCTTCCTCCCTTCCTTCCTCCCTTCCTTCCTCCCTCCCTTCCTTCCTTCCTTCCTCCCTTCCTTCCTCCCTCCCTTCCTTCCTCCCTTCCTTCCTCCCTTCCTTCCTCCCTCCCTTCCTCCCTTCCTCCCTTCCTTCCTTCCTTCCTCTCTTCCTTCCTCCCTCCCTCCCTTCCTTCCTTCCTTCCTTCCTCCCTTCCCTCCTCCCTCCCTTCCTTCCTCCCTCCCTTCCTTCCTTCCTTCCTCCCTTCCTTCCTCCCTCCCTTCCTTCCTCCCTTCCTTCCTCCCTTCCTTCCTCCCTCCCTTCCTCCCTTCCTTCCTTCCTTCCTCCCTTCCTTCCTCCCTCCCTCCCTTCCTTCCTTCCTTCCTTCCTTCCTCCCTTCCCTCCTCCCTCCCTTCCTTTCTTCCTTCCTTCCTTCCTTCCTTCCTCCCTTCCTTCCTTCCTCCCTTCCTTCCTCCCTCCCTTCCTTCCTTCCTTCCTTCCTCCCTTCCTTCCTCCCTCCCTTCCTCCCTTCCTTCCTTCCTTCCTCCCTTCCTTCCTCCCTCCCTACCTCCCTTCCTTCCTTCCTTCCTTCCTCCCTCCCTTCCTTCCTTCCTTCCTTCCTTCCTTCCTTCCTCCCTTCCTCCCTCCTTCCTTCCTTCCTTCCTTCCTCCCTTCCTTCCTCCCTCCCTTCCTTCCTTCCTTCCTTCCTCCCTTCCTTCCTTCCTTCCTCCCTTCCTTCCTTCCTTCCTTCCTCCCTTCCTTCCTTCCTTCCTCCCTCCCTTCCTTCCTTCCTCCCTTCCTTCCTTCCTTCCTCCCTTCCTTCCTCCCCCCCCCTTCCTTCCTTCCTCCCTTCCTTCCTTCCTTCCTCCCTCCCTTCCTTCCTTCCATCCTTCCATCTTTCCATCCTTCCTTCTTCCCTCCTGGCAGAGATGGCTTGGCTGCTCTAAAAAGATAATTTTAACCTTCTAGGCAATAATAGCTGCTTGAAAAACCTCTGTCAACATCCACCTCTCTGTAGGAATCTTATCAGTGGGTGAGAATCACAGTACTGACTTAAGCCAAGGCCCCAGGAGTCAATCCGAGTACAGCAAGAATCAGGAAGGCTTCTTGGGTTTTGTTTTTGTTTTGTCTTTGTTTTGAGTTCTCCTTGTAGCTGACTCGCCACAAGTTTTCTCTTTACTTTCCCATCTTTTAAAGGGTGGTGAGCCTAGCACTAGACGTTTCTGGTCGTTTAAGCTATGGCCCCTAACAGCTGTTCCAGAAGAAAAAGAGGAGGGCAGTGGGGCTTATTCTAAACCACTAAAGGGAGCTTTGGGGGAACATAAGAATCATCTGGAGAGGTAGGGAAGGTGAGTTGAAATGCAGATTTCCAGGCCATCCTCACCAGAGATTCTCTTCCTGGGGCCTGGGATCTGCCCTGGGGTGAGCTCCTCCACTAGTTCTGAGAGAGGGGATCCAGGACTGCATTTTGAGAAACTCTGTGAAGTGACCATGAGGGCGGTTGGCTGTGTTCCCATCTGATTGTGATGCGGGACTTTCCATAGTTAAAGATTCCCTTGATGTTGCTACAGAATATGGGCTTCAGGAGTTTTATCCACTAATGAATCCTTTGAGAGGAAAGACAAAATTCTGCCTTCTATCACTTCAACTTTGCTCTTTGGCAACCTGCAGCCTCTACCCATCCCAACGACGTTACGCGACATGCACCACTTACTACATCAGGGGTTAGAAAAAGAAGGCTGATGATATAATCCCCACCCTTTTACGAAACAAGACAGCATCCGTGTTGTGCCAAGAGCGTGGTCTTTGGCGTTAGACTGACCCCTGGCTCTCTTCCTTCGTAGCTGTCCATCCCTTGGCAAGTTACTCAACTTCCCCAGGCTTTCGTTTCTCCATCTGTGAAATGGGAACAATCACAACTGCCTCACAGAGTTCTTGTGAGAATTGAATACAACAGTCTACAGAAAGGATCTGGCCTGGAGCTGAACATAGCAGGGGGCTTAAAAAAATCAGTTCCTCTTCCTTGTTTGTCTTTCCTTTTCTCAGACTTTGTTTCGAAGGGCCTCAGCCCTGTTTGTGTTTCTGAATGTACATCAGATGGGCATGTACTTTATTGCTAGCACATATGCTGTTCCTTTGAGCGCGTGGCTCTCTCTTTGGTTCTACAAGAATTTTGCACAGAGTAGAAAAGAACGCTTAAAGTTATCTGGAAACCATATACACTGACACCTTTCTTAATTTCACTGGCCTTTTTCACTCTGCGTTTGTGTGCAGTGCCGTTTTATCCATGAGGCATTACGGGCAGAATGCCCAGGGCCTACAAGAATGTTTGAGAGCTCAGATTTAAAAAAAAAATTGACTCCCAAGTATGACACACAAAGACTGCAAAGTGTAAATCAATAAACATTTACACAAATGTGCAGAAAGCCACTTAAGGTCAACCTCATTAATTGTTACATTTACGGCTCATAGCTATTTTATTATATTTGAAAACAATTTGTAGGTTAGATTCTTCTTGCTTTGCGAACGTTTCTAAATATGCCCCGTGATTGCCAAGAACTCACAGGCAATTTTAAATTAAATGAGTTACTCATAGTCCAATCATTTGGAAAGCTAAACTGTGTGTATTTTTTAATGTTCTCAATTTTTTACAAGTGACAGTTCTACTTAATAAGGGACTACGGTTGGGAGTGGAGCCCCCACACGTCTAAAAGCCTCTAAAATAGCCTCGTTTTTCTGCTTCACAGATCAGTTAAACTGCCATCTGAGTTGGTCCATTCTGTGACTTGATCGGAATCGAGAACTATGTGTGTTTCTGATTACTTTCTGGACATGTCGCTTTTATTCCCAACTGATAGAATTAGGTCTGTTTTGCATCCTTCTGAAGATCAGTTTTGAGCTAAATTATAAGCTCCATAAAGGCAGGCAGGGTTCAAGGCTGCCATTTACTTATGTCATTTACATATACAGCATTTACTGGTATAGGCTGAGCTCATAGCCAAGTGTCAGCACACAGCTAACAGCCACCGAACGAATGAACAAGGCGGAAGCAAGAAACTAAGTGTCTAATTTGAGTTGACTTTTAAGTAAACTGAAAAGCGGTTCTGATCTTATCACCCATCGGACTATCACGCACCGTTCAAGTCTTATCACCCAGCTCATTGCCATCTGTGGTGATTATGTGTCAGATTCCATATGGTAGCTTTCCCCCTAGAAGTGTCTTGGAGAATGCCACCGTCTCTTTTCTGGAATTATAACCATCTATACACAACAAGTGAGCATTCAAAGCATGAATGATGTGAAGTTCAGCTTGTCTGAGAGCCTAGCTTTTACACATTTTGCCCAGCGGAGACAAGATTAGTTAACCCTTCTGTCCTCACCTAAAGAGGAGAACTACACTTTTTTTTTACTGAGGAGTAGAGCTGCCTTTGCATAATTCTGTTACTTACTGAGAATGCCTTCCCTCCTCTATTCTACCTGTAAACTCCTGTTCATCCTTTAAAGCCCATTTCAATGTTCATCTCCTCTTACGGAGCGTCCTCTCTGCACCCCAGCAGTTTTCTCCCTCTTCTGTGGTCCCCAGAATATGTTGTACTTTTCACTTAATCTCAAGGGAGCTCATGGGTTCATCAAAACACTAATGGCCTGCCATCACAATGTGTATGATGGGCCAGGCTGGAGCTAGTGATGCATTGGTGGTAGCACTCAGAAAACTCAAGTAACAGGGCGCCTGAGTGACTCAGTCGGTTAAATGTCCGACTTAGGCTCAGGTCATGATCTCGCAGTTCGTGGGTTTGAGCCCCGCGTTCGGCTCTGTGCTGACAGCTCAGAGCCTGGAGCCTGTTTCAGATTCTGTGTCTCCCTCTCTCTCTGCCCCTCCCCTGCTCACACACTGTGTCTCTGTCTCTGTCTCTCTCTCTCAAAAATAAATAAACATTAAAAAAATTAAAGAAAACTCAAGTAACATTAAGGTTTATCTAGACCCCATTACATCATCTCTAAAAACCATTTCTTACCTTCCAAAATGGGACATGGCTGAATGTTGGCAGGAGATGATGAAAAGATTTTAGCCAGGTCTTCCGGGTCCATTCCTGAAAGGTAACATAAGAACCAGAAATAGATTCACTACAATATTTGTACCTTCTTAGACACTGAGTCATCATGAATTACACACACATACACACACACACACACACACACACTCTCTCTAACCCAAAGCCATTGGTTAGGGAACCAAGGATTTCCCATATTGGGATTTGAAGCATTGTGAAATCTGGTTGCTCACGGCAACACTCCGTTACCAGCCAACTAACTCCTATATATTAGCAGTATGATTTGTCTACCAACAAGTAAAAATAGATTTAGAGGAAATGAAATCTCCCCAGGAAGATAAACTCTGACTTCACCTCACTTTCCTTTGTTGCCTTCTTATACACACACACACACACACACACACACCCTGAAAAACAGCAGGGAGAATCAGAGTTTGACAGGGCACTAGGTACATCTGGTTTCTTCATTTATAAACTCAATGAAGTATGACTATGTTTCAGAATTGTGCATCGCTATATAAAGATAATCCAAATTTAAACGATTTTCCCCCTCAATACATGGCTTCGGGGGCTGTGTGGAAGAGTGAACGTTCATCTAAAATCCCTACCCACAAGGGTCAAGATGAATTTTAAATGTTACACAGAACTGGAGGTCCTTGAGCACTTAGGGGCAGGACTTCATGAGCTTACTTTGAAAATGAGAAGTCTCTCCTCCCAGCCGAGCCACCCACACCAGGGGAATGAGCAAACTGTAACACCTCCCTAAAAATGTACAAAGGTCTTTTTTTTTGTTTGTTTGGTCAATGCCAAGGCCTTCTAACTCAGTTGCAGCTTGTCACAAAGCTTAGAGATAGTATATATTTCTATGAATGCATTAGCAACTTCTTATGAACCCACACCAAAGCAAACAAAGGTAATTTTCCTTCCGTTTTCAATGATTTCGTGCTATGTGAATGTGCTTATCACAGTGACTAGGTCAGATGTTGTGTGTGGTATGATGTCTGGCTGAGTGGATAATGCTGTATTTGTGAGGGAGAGGAAAGAATGCATTTGTTTATTTGATTTGATGATAAAACCGAGACAATATTGGTTGAATGCATCTTTAAAAGCAGGGTTATGTTGGGGTGCCTCGGTGGCTCAGTCGGTTAAGCGTCCCACTCTTGGTTTCAGCTCAGGTCATGATCTCATGGTTCGCGAGATCAAGCCCGTGTCAGGCTCTGTACAGATAGGAACTTGCTTGGGATTCTCTCTCTCTCTCTCTCCCTCTCTCTCTGCCCCTTCCCTGCTCTCTCTCTCTCTCTCTCTCAAAATAAATAAATAAACTTAAAAAATAACAGCCTTGTGTGGGTGCCTTGTGGAAAAAGCTAGATGCCATCAGAAGTACACTTGCTTCTCAAGAATGCCACCCACCCAGTTGTCAAGGGACACTTCTAGAGAGGTATGCTGCTCCTGTTGAAGGAGTCAGGGTGTGACTCACTTAGGACAATGTGTCTCCTCTAAAGGTTCTATGTAACTCCAGTAATATCTGTAGAGTACCAAGGAATCCTCTGTTTAAAGGGACTCCAGAGAAGGTCCATTCTTGAAGCAAAGAATCTTCGGCAATGCCATAATCACATCTGATTTATCGGAGTAAATTTTATTTGGTTTTCTTAAAGCAGAGTGTGCTTAAACCAATTATTTATCAGAATAGCTATTTATTTTCAAATGCACCACCAACTGACTGCATGGCCTTCAGCATGCTATCAAGTGGCTCATTTTTCAAGGTAGTTGTAGAACTAAAGTGGGGGTAACCCAAAAGTGCCCTGGAGCCCTGGCTCCATGTTAGGGACCTTATATCCATAATCTCATCTGATCTTCTCAATAGCCTCATAAGATGTTCATTACGACCTCATTTTACAAGGGAGGAATCTGAAGCCTGAGAGGTTAGTTAACTTGTTGAAGGACATCCCTCTAGTAAGAGGCAGCATTGATATTTGAACTCACATCTGTCCAGCTAATGGTTGATGTTGCCCAGCCCTAAAATAGGAAGGCATGTTTAGGACACTTTATCAGCGGTTCCAGCTCATCAGAATCCTGGGTGCTAAATAGCACCCATTGGGCCAGGAAGAATGAAAGGCACTTCGCAAGGCTCCCATTCCAGATCAGGGAGAGTAGCCTCCGTGCTGAGGGAATGTGGGTTTAGGAAGGTGGGAAATTCCCACCACCCAGGTATAGTGGTCAGTTTCATGGCAGGCTGATCCAGAAGTCCTGAGCAGATGATTAAGGGGATGTAAAGACCGTGGTACCACCGAGAACATTGCTGTGCTGGCTTTCTCTCTCATTGGAAATACCACCTTGTCACATGACTTCAAATTGGTCCAAATGGAGGACTTCACATAACCAGACACAATTGTCCCCATTTATCCACTGTTTTGCTCTCACGATTTCTGTTACCCATGGTCAATCACAGTCCAGAAGTAAATGATCCTCCTTGTCACGTACTGACATTCCCCTCACCTGACATCTCTTCACGTAGGCATTTTATCATCTCACGTCATTCTCAGAAGGGTGCGTAAGGAGACCACACTCACATAACTTTTATTATAGCATTTTATTTATTTAAAGCATTTATTATATCATTATAATTGTTCTATTTTGTGATTGTTGTTGTTAATCTCTGACTATGCCAAATTGATAAATTAAACTTTATCATAGATATGTATGTACAGGAAAAACATAGTATATATATAGGGCTCGGTACTAACCATGGTTTCAGGCACCCACTGGTAGTGGGGGGGGGGGGGAAGTCTTGGAACACATTCACAAGGGTTGAGGGGAGACTGCTGTATAGTTAAATCTCCCAGAATGGTCTTGCCAGGGAAAGGGGACCCCCCCCCCAAAATTTAAGATACCCAGATTTCAAGTTTTGCTTCTCAAGCAAGGAAGTGAGTTTCTTTGTGAAATTGGGAAAGTACTAAATTCCTAGTAAATTTCTAATCTGTCTTGCTAATGTAAGCAACAGGAACACTGAGAAAAGTAGTATGTGCCCAGCCAACCAGCTTCTCATTTACTTTGCTGTCATTAACTGTCTGAATAACCTCTCTGAACTTCAGTTCCCTGAACTGTGAAATGGGGAGTAGGGTTGAATTGTCTCTAATGGTCTTTGCTAAAATTTTATGATCCAGACATCCTTATCTGATTCTTTCCCAGAGTCACTTGAAAAGTTTAATAAAATGACTTGACCTCAAGATTCTTTAAAACACAACACAAAACAATAACAACAAAAACAAGACACGCAGGCACTGATACAAATTTCGAGCTGACTCCCTACGTTTTGGCCAATCTTTTTACTCTTCCTGTAGGAGGCAGTCCACCTTCCCATCCAGAAATCGCAGTCACCTCTAGAAGATTAAGCTGTGGCGATAGAAGGCAGGGAACAGGTGGAACATAGGAGGGAGGGTCGGGGTATGCTGAGCCAGGGAGAATCAGAGTTCTCACCCTGTCCCCCTACGTGGGAACATTTCCAGAGAGCGTCTTGTTAAGGAGAACTCTCTTCCCTGCTTTGCTACCAAAAGCTAAGAGAGTGTTTCATCCTAGACCTTGTCATTTTCTTCCCATTTTCCTGTGTTTAATCTTCTCGAATAAGGCAGAGGCCCTTGGTGGGTCAGGTGTCTCTCGAAGCGACATCCCTGCCGCAGAACCAAGTTCTGCCACGTGTGTGGTTTGTTCCATCAGCCATTGCATCTTGTCTCCCAGTGAAGCCGTGGGAGGAACCGAGAGCGCTAGGCATTTGGGTCTAGAAATTCTCATGCCTTGATCCCTTTCCATAATCACATCCTCTTCAGGGTGGTCTATGAGCATCTCTCTAAAATGCATTTCAGGGGCGCCTGGGTGGCTCAGTCAGTTGAGCATCCGACTTCGGCTCAGGTCATGATCTCACAGTCTGTGGGTTCGAGCCCCGCGTCAGGCTCTGTGCTGACAGCTCAGAGCCTGGAGCCTATTTCCAATCCCGTGTCTCCCTCTCTCTCTGCCCGTCCCCCAGTCTCACTTTGTCTCACTCTGTCTCTCAAAAATAAATAAATAAATATTTAAAAAAATTAAAAAAAAAATAAATAAAATAAAAAAAAATAAAATGCATTTCAAAATCTAGATTTAGTGCTCAGTGGCCTGTTGCATTTATTTGGACATCAAAAGAACCAGAATGCCCATGCCGTTACAGTTCTCAAAGAGCATTTCGGTCCGCGGCATATAAAAAATGACCGTGGCACCCAGCTGTGTCACGGGTCACGTTCGGCTTTGTCCAGAGGAAGACCTCAGCCCCTGAGGAGCCCCGATGTCACTTCCCACCATGTCCTTTCACGTTAAATGCTTCTAGCTGCTCTTTGGCGCTTGGTCCCTCCATAACTAAATATTGCTTTAGCACTTGCTGCACAAAGAGCTTCCAGAAAGCAGCAGGGGAGGCATGCTAGAGGCTTGACAATCGGGGCACTGTTTCCATTGAGTGTTTTGCCTCCTAAATGCTGTATGAAAGTGACCCAAGAGCCCCGTTCCACTTCTGAGCCTTCGGTTGTGACTTTCTCCTCATTTGGAAAAAGAGACTGGCGGTGATGTAGACTGGCTCGCAAAAGGCTTGGTTCTCGCATAAAATCAGATGTCGAGATGCCTTTAAAGGAAAGTAAATCACCGCCCAAATACAGAGGGGGAGAAACCTCCATGAGCACAAGAGAAGCATGAGGAAGGGTAAACTGTGCACTTGGCCCATGAGGGTGTAGTTTTAAGGCCAGACTGCGTTTTCGTTACATTGTTGCTGTGCGAATAATAAATGAGCTCACTGCTACACCCAAGCTGGGCAGAGAGAATTTATAGAGCATTAATAAATCCAGTGTAGGCAACATGTGGTCTTTCCTCCCGTCATAGAAAAGAAACTAGTAATCTTGGATTTTCAACAGACAGACCTCTATAACTTTGCACTTTCGGAAACCTGGATCCAACTTCTAATGGGCAGGCAGTGATAATAGTGATGTTTCTCTTCCTAAGGGTTTTCTTTAAAGGGAAAGGGTCACACAGTTCATGGGCTTTAAGACAAAGAGGTTGTTATAAGATCTCATAAATACTGTGGTGGTTCTGTTCATGCTTTTTAAGGGCATTTACGTGAACGAAGTCCTTTCCAGCAAGCAGTCTTAGAAATCTAAATACTCTCGTTAATGCATGAAACCCAGAGATAGTATAAATAAAACAGGGGGCTCGGGGAGATTAGGGCTCGAAAGGAAGCAATCTCATTTGACTTTCCACCTAAGCCAAAACAAAGAGACAAAATGCAAATGGCTGACTGCTAATTGGTGAGGCCTACTTTTGAATTCAGACAATCTCAGGTACTGTTAACGGTGAAGTTATAAACCTGTAGTGTAATTATTATGGCACAGCGGTACTTTTTAACTTCTCCTCGATTACTCATTATATTTCCTGAGCACCACCTGGGTTGCCTAGTTCTTGACTAGGCCCTGGGGCGGAACACCAGGAGCCCGTTCCACACGTTCCTTCTCTGCTAGATTGATGGGAAAACTCCACTGGTCAATTTTCAAGGCATTATCTGGATATCAGGAGACAGGATTGTGTCATTCTGGCCATTGCTGATGTTGCTTTGGAATGTAGAGACTTAGACCCAGAGAATTAAATCATGGGACACAGCAACTAGGACAGTTACAAAAGATGCCTCCCTCCCCTTCCACGTGGGATTTCCTGTTATTCTTTAAAAATTCTGTTAAAGTTGGGGAACCTGGGTGGCTCAGTCAGTTAGGCATCCGACTTCAGCTCAGGTCATGATCTCACGGTCTGTGAGTTCGAGCCCCGCGTTGGACTGTGCAGACGGCTCAGAGCCTGCTTCTCATTCTGTGTCTCCCTCTCTCTCTGCCCTCCCATGCTCACTCTCTGTCTCAAATAAATAAACATTTCAAAAAGAAAAGGTGAAAAAGAAAAAGAAAATTCTGTTAAAGCTATACAAAATTACATTTTTGTGATTTTTGTAACTTTTGAAACAGGCATCTCTCAAATGTAGAAGTATGAGCAATAATATTGGTAATAATACTCCAGAACAGTTCACCTGTGCTCCTCCCCATCCTATCTCAGTCCCTCATCTGTTCCACCCAATTCTTTCTGTCAAACAGTAGGATTTTTCCGCTTCCTTTGCACTGTTTCTGTTCTTCCTTATGGTTGCCGGTAGCATGGCAGGAGGGAAGGAAACAAAACCGGGTTGAGTGTTGGAGGAGAGAGATGAGAAGTTGTCATAAGTGGTGAGCGGTAGGGCTGGCGTCAGAAGGAAGCATGGCAGAACATGGCAGGAACTGAGACCCTATTAATCGGCTCCCATAGGATTCTCAGGGAGAGGAGGGTCTGCCTTCATGATTGGCACAGCCTGTTCCCTCCCGCCTCCCATGGCGTGCCAATGAACTGGTGGCCTGCAGCTGAGAAGCTAACATCTCCCTCACCCCAGGGCCTCCACAGCAGCTACGCCCCACTCCCAGGCACCTGCCAGCTGGCTCCCCTTTCAGGGGGTAGAGTGGATGCCCAAGGAGACTTGCTGAGACCAGGAGTTGTTCTGAGAGAAAGTGTTTTCTTCTAGACATTCCAGTTGGGAATGTGCCCTACTTCTTGGTGAGATCCTCTTGATAAACCCGGCTTGTGATCTTCCGCTGAAAAGACCTTGTCTGAAGAAAAATTCAATAAGGTGTCCTGGGCTTGGGACCTCCATGTTTCTCTTGGATAGTAAGTTTATTTCGAAGTCTCATAAAGCGTGTTTTCTCCTGGGGTTCTCCACTGAAGTGTCTTGGGCTGTTACGGTGATAACTGTGACAATGACAATACTGATATGACCACAGTAAAATGGTCACCCAAGTAAATCTACTGATGGTCATCAAGAACCAAAGTCTCTTGTCACTTACTGCTTTGATTTGAAATTCCCATTGCCTCATAGACCTCACTAGGAACACTCTATGCTTTGTAAAGATTAATTTATTTCTATTTGACTTACATCTAAATGATTAAACCTTGTTTGCTCCCGTGGTTTAATCATAAAACATTGTGAAAGCAAACAGCCTCGAAGTCTGTGATCACTAAGACACAGACCACATCCTCATCATATAAGGAAGAAAGCAAGAATCCTCTGTTGTTTCTCTTCTTCCATTGTCTCGTCTCCTGTATTCCTGGTTATCTTTGCATAAAGATATTGTATTTTTAAATATTTGTAAGAGATAATTTAAAGCCCAGAAAGATGTTCTCTAATTCCAGACAGGATTTTCTTTCCTTCTGCCAGCCTCACAGCCACACATAAATCTAATTTCAGGCTTTGAAATGTTCTTACCAACCCCAGTGAGTGAAAACCTGGCGTTAGCTGGTGCAAGGGTGGGTTCCCTTCTGGGTTAACTCTGACTTTTACATGCAGCCCTTAGGATCCCAACCCAAAGTGGGGATGGGTATCAGAGTCTCATCGTTGGTGAGCCCTAGAGTCTGATACCCCCCTCACCCAAAGAAGCAGTGAAAAGACACACTGTGGCCTCTCCGACGCCTGTCCCAGATCAACAAATGCCACCAGGAAAAAAAAGCAGCCTCAAAATTTGGGCTTACCTCTGGGGCTACTTCAGCATCCAAAGGTTGATTTTGGCTCAGGTCACGATCTCACTGTTGGTGAGATAGAGCCCTGCGTCAGGCTCCTCACGGACAGCGTAGAACCTGCTTGGAATTCTCTCTCTGCCTCTCTCTGCCCTCCCCTGGTTTGTGCATACACACATGCGTGCACTCTCTCCCTCTTTCAAAAATAAACTTAAAAAAAAAAATCAGGGCTTACCTCTATGAGTTCCTTCTCTACTCCCAAATTTGGACCTGATAACTCTTTACTATCTTGTAGTGCTTTAATGCTATTAAGAAGATTTTTAGTATCTTTTCCTCATTTTTTTAAAAGCTGTCTTCAGTAGGATGATTGATCTGAATTCCCTGGTCCACAATTTAAGTCCAAAAGTGGAATCTGTATAATCCAGGTGACAATTATAATAAAAACAACTAAGGCTTAAGGGGTTTACTCTATGCTGGATACCTTATGTCCTTGATCGCATTTAATACACTAATAGGCTATAAGTATTATTATTTCCATTCTACTAATAAGGAAGCCGGCTTCAAATGGACAGATGCCTTGGTCATGCTCTCACGTGTGCTAGAGTCAGCCTGCCTGAGTCCAGCTTATGTTCTCAGTCACTCCCCCCATCAGATCTAATCCTTCTTTCAAGGAGCTAAAGACCTAGCGTGGCCATTGCCTTTGACACTCAGCTTCTCGTGACACATGTCAGAAGTCCTATTCCTTTCCATTGTATTTTCCTTCCAATATTAAGGTAAAATGCAGAGTTTGTTTTGATTTCTTTTTGCCAGACCTCCCCCACCCCCCCCCCCTCCACCCGCCATATGTTTCTAGCATGTGGCTGAGAAGAACGCAGATATTCATGTCACACTCGGGCTCTAGACCGGGGAAAAGGAAACCAGCTAGCAGTCCTTGTTGGCCTCCAGCTGTGGTTTGTACCAAGCAGTGGTGTAGGCGATCATTCTTCCATGGTTTCTGATTTCTCGATTGGATCTAAGATTCACTCAGCTTTTTTGGCTTCTTCACTTGCCTGACGTTACTGCATGGCTGATCCAGCCAGCTCTGCCCCTTATCCCATGAGTCCCACTCATCCTCCAGCTGACTCACCTGGACACCAACCTTATCCCATACAGGCAGACCTTGTTTTCTGCCCTGGCCAGTGCCACACCATCTTGCTTAAGAAAAGCCTCGAGTGTTCCTGTAGTTTGTTAATACCTTCAGCCAATGCATTTATCCAAGGCCTGCTGTAGTCAAGGCCCTGTACTAGGCCCTGCAGTCTCCACCGTGCTGAGAGAGGAAATGAGGTGCCATGAAACAGACCACGAGTGATAAGTACCATTAGGAGAGGCATGGATAACATGCTTGGGGAGTTCTCAGGAGGGAGGTATTATGTCCGTCTGGAAAGCCCTGATGGGAGAGGCACTCAGCTTAGCCTTGAAGGTTGAATGAAATTTGAACATGAGGAAAGGAAGGAGAACAGCTGGCACGGAGATACAGCGTGGGTGAAGGCACAGAGGTTCGACACGCAGGGCACGTGTACGAAACGGTGTGGTTCCGTCTTGCCGAGGCATGGAGTCCGTGAGGAGCTTTTTGGGCCCTGCGCTCAGAGGCTTTCAAGATATTAAAGGGAGGATGGCAGAAATACACAGATGAAGGCAAGACCGGCCCCCTGGGGGCCAGAGATATGTTTAACTTGGCCAAGACGCTGCTTGAAATATTTGAGCCAATTCTGGAAATCGGATTTCACGTTAAAAAAAAAAAAAAAAAAATCCAGATTTCCGGCTTCTCCTGAAAATTCGAGAGACTCGGCAACGTGGGGTGCGTTTTTTCAGGGTGGCGGTTGGCGGGAGCCAAACAATGGCCGCTTTCCATCCGGAGGGCGTGAGTTCTGTCTCCCCAGCACAGAATCCCAGCCCGTTTCTTCCTTCACCGCACCTGCTCAGCCCCGCAGGTATCTAAGTGTGAGGCCCTCGTTGGCTACAGGGGTAGTAATAAGCCCACGCCAAAGGCTGTCAGGTGTGAGTGGCGCTGCCCAAGGACCCCTCTTCCAGCTCGCTGACTCACACGTGCTGGTTGTTAGTGTTCCCTGGCCCTTGCTGCCACCCCAAACACAGGCTCCTCTGCTCTAAAACGTCAGCATGCGTGGCTCTCAAAATTATGAGACCTGGAGGTATTTACAGCATCTCTGAAAGCAGCTCTTGGCGCCCAGGATCTGATGCTGAAAACGGTGTGAATCCAACGGGTCAAAATGTGGGGTGGGGTGTGCCCTGTGTGTTTGCTTGTTTTTATGCAAAGCACATTCATTGGAGAGTGACCCTAACCCCAGTCCCTGGACTTTGGATACCACCCTGCTAGGACCCGGCCTGGGAGATTTATTAAACGGGCTATTCCTTTCCTAACTGTCTACATCTGCCCCTTCTTCTCTGCCTCAGAACTCTTCTCAAAGCGTCCACCTTCAGACTCTTCAGTTAGTTGATGAGAACGGAGTACTAACAGCTGAGAAGCTGTCAGATTCCTCAAGGGGCAGAAAATTCGTAGTTGGGAAATGCAAATCCTCTGCCAAGGTCATCGGGAAAGGGGTGGAGGTAGCCATTGTCAGAGAGCCCCAGGATTCCCCTTTTTAGCCCCGTTTGCATCAACTCTAAGGAACTAAGGGGTCGATTGGGTAGCTCCTGAGGCTAAGCCCTTGTAACTAGAGATAAATGCGCAGAAGAAAAGGAATGCACAGAAGAAAAACTGACGGAGGAAAAAAAGGAAACGAAAAGCCTGACTTAATTTCATTGAGGAAAGTAGTTTTGATGTGCCCTTTGTGCCCATTGTCCATCAAAGCCTTGCCGTGCAAATGCCCAGGAGCGTGCGTCCGAAATTCACATCCTCTTAGCTAGACCTTGGTGTTCCTCCTAGGCTGAGGTTCAGTAACTCTGGGGCCCTAGAAAGGTTGGTTTTTTTTTTTTTTTTTTTTTTTTTTTTTTTGTACTGTGTCAAGCGGGAAGAAAAGGTCTTATGACCACAAAACTGGATACTTTGTAAGGTACAGAACAGTCAGCACTTTCCTCCGAGGAGAGAACACACAATTGGCATCAAAGTCGCCCAAGCAATGGGTTGAGGAGGACAGTGTCCAAAAGTAGAAGACTTCCAGCTCCTCGTTCCTGCAGACGTCACAGAGTGGGTCGCGGTATGCCGTGGATGTGTCCGACCAGATGCAGAACGCGGGTCCCATTTAAAGGCTATTTGTGGACCGGTGTGAATTAGATGGTACCATGGGGAATGCTGGAATGGGGGGAGAGATTGTATTTTGTTGGCTTCTTCCCCCTGTGGTTTTCACCATCTGTTTCTTTTAATGCATAAACAAGGCAAATGACTGGTTTGGAATGCAAAGTTTTTAAAAACCAGATGACCACAGGCATCCTCTAAATGAGAAAGAGAGAGCGAGTTGAGGTTCTGTGACATTTGTCAGGAAGTGAGATGTTAAATACCGGGAAGCACTAATGCTCACTGCCAGGGAATATCCACAGAGGCAAGGAAAAGCTTTGTCTATGACCCTGCCTTTCCGACGTCTTGCCATACGTTTACATTTCACCCAGGACTATTTTCAGACGCCGGCACCACCCCCCGCCCCTCTATCTCCCAGCTCCCCCTTCCCATCTTTAAACTAAAGATGGAACCACTCAGCTGGCCTTCAGCATAACCAGCCTTGGTTTTCCATTAGCATTATTACTATCTTGGCAACCTTGGGCAGAATCCACTCTGAGAAACTTTCAGACTGAACAAAAGCTGTGTTGTTGCACAGGTTCTATTACAAAGCCAAAATAGAGAGCTATAAATAGAGAGGCTGATGAGATAGACTCCAAGAAGATACTTCATTTCTCTCCTGGACAATAGTGAGTGGGGGGAAAAAATTATATCAGGGCACTAGGAACACAGTGTGTTTTTCTTGAGCAAAGGGCATGCCGCTTTTAAAAGGAAGATTTGCTATGCACGATACAGTGGCCACTCTATAAATGGTTCTGTATGCTCCATGCCAACAAGCCTTAAAGCAATAGATTCCTTTTTTAAAACCCAAGGCGGCGGAGAGATTTGATGGGACGGTGACTGTGTACTAATCCCCTTTACCTTCATCGAGAGCAGTAATCAACTGCAAACACCAGGATTTAAGCGTCTTAGAGCTCCCCGGGGAGAAGGGTATTGATGCATTTGGCTGAGTTCCACCCACTTCAGCATAAGATGAACGCGAGCATTTTTCACATAGTTTTGTAGGCAGCCTGACGCCAGAAATGTTCACATTAGAGAAAGGATAAAAGATGATGGTTTCTTAGGGAAGAACCAACTCATCCTAATTTACAAAGTGTTCTAAAAAAACCATCATGGGTGATGCTAAGGTGGGCGCTATTAGTCATTCGGGGTTGGGGGGGTGCGCGGTTAGGCAGAAACAAGACTCTGGTAATTTAGAAGCCCTTGGGGTACTAAATAGGCTTCCAAATGAGTTGAAGTTCAAAAATAATTTCTCTACCCTTGCTTAGGACACACGGAAGGCTGTAGATATGAAAATCCCAGCCTGTCGGGTGAGATTCCTCTCACTGGCATTGGTTCCAGATGCCACAGTTGTGATCAGTGTGTTTGACTTCCCACATCCCTTGGACATAGGTACTGTCTGGGATGGCTGCTTCCCTGGTGGAAACAAGAAAATGATTAGAGACATGACCTCTGTTCCGAGTGGCTCACAGGTCCATCTGTCATTTGTTTCAAAGGTTAGATTGAAAGTTCCTGGAGGCTTCTGAGAGCACCACTGTCTGAGCGTTACTTTCATAAAAGTGCTCTAGTGACCTATGGAATTTTAGTTATAATCATAATAATGTCACATGAAAAGGCATCCTGGGGAAGGTATGAGAGGAATTTTAAGTAGCTGAACTCGCTATTTGCATTATTCACTTTACAAATAGTTTCAGAGCCTTTAAAAAAAAAAAAAAAGTGCACCTTTTTTTTTTCCATTATCTGTGGTTTTGGTTCTCCAAAGGGATGATCTAGGACCTTCATAATTTAAAAATGATTCTCCCGAGCCAAAGCATAAGAGACTGTTAAAAACTGAGAACAAACTGAGGGTTGATGGGGGGTGGGAGGGAGGAGAGGGTGGGTGATGGGTATTGAGGAGGGCACCTTTTGGGATGAGCACTGGGTGTTTTATGGAAACCAATTTGGACAATAAATTTCATATATTATAAAAAATAAAAAAAAAATAAAAAAAAAAAATGATTCTCCCTTAAGTTGCATCCTGGGAATTGAGACTTTGACCTACTTTGAGATGATTTGTCACCATGAGGAAGAGGGTTGGAGCTATTTCAGGGATTTGTTCTTTGCTGGGATTCAAGAGGGGATTTAAAAGTGTTCTGACTTGATGTCTCCTTGTCTCCTTCCTTTTCTGTCTTCCGTTCTTTGTTTATGGGGGAGAGGTGAGGGAGGAGTGCCTGCTTAGGAGGCTAAGGGATATACTAGGACGGGGGCTTGGGGGCTTGGAAGTTTACACCTCTGTGTCTTCTTGCCCACAGGTGATAACCCCCGTGAGAACAGGCCAAGGCTACGTGTATGAGTACCCGTCCAGATACCAAAAGGATATCTACGACATCCCTCCTTCCCACACCACTCAAGGGGTATGTACCAGGGCCATGGTCACCTGCAGAGGGGACCACTTCAAGGTGGTATTCCTTCAAAGCTACAGAGCAAAGGGAAGTTCACAGATTAGGTGTGTTTCACGTGAAGAATTATTAAGCTCACCCATCCAGAAGCCATTTTAGCCAATGTTATGTAAATTATGTTTTCTGGGGGCGCCGGGGTGGCTCAGTCATTTAAGCATCTGACTTCCGCTCACGTCATGATCTCACAGTTCGTGAGTTCAAGCCCCACGTCGGGTTCTGTGCAGACAGCTCAGAGCCTGGAGCCTGCTTTGGAATTCTATGTCTCCCTTTCTCTCTGCCCCTCCCCCGCTCACATTCTTGTCTCTCTCTCTCTCTCTCTCTCTCTCTCTTTTTCTCAAAAATAAACATTAAAAAATTTTTTTTAATAAAATATGTTTTCTGGATTTGCTTTATCAGGAAATCCTGATAGGCTTTTACCCGACAAAGCTTTTATTGCTTATCATTTTGTTTCAGGAAGTGTAAATTTTAAACCACAGTTGAAAGTACAGTGTCGATATTTCACGTAATGTCATTTTTATATGCGGTCTGGGTCGAAAATTATGAAATATAAAAAGCAAAATTCCATCAACCTCTTATCACGTAGAATGCAGTTAAAGAGCCAGGGTGTACATAACCTGGCAAATAAATCCATAAGGAAAGGCTCAGTAGTGTAAAAAATGACAAGTATGCGACATTTCTGTTCTGGGTAACTCAAGTGTTTCTCTTCAGGTATATGACATCCCTCCATCATCAGCCAAAGTCCCTGTGTTTTCAGTTCCAGTGGGAGAAATAAAACCTCAAGGCGTCTATGACATCCCTCCTACAAAAGGGGTAAGTGACAGAGCAGCCCAAAAGGGGTGTGTGTGTGTTTTTTGGAATAAAACAAGAAGGGCAAACCAAAGGGGAAAAACTAGTCTTTCTGAGAGAGTGAACGAGAGGAAGGAAAGGCGATAGTTAAAGATAAGTCTAAGGATTCCAGGGGCACGTGGCTGGCTTAGTTGGTAGAACACTTGACTCTTGATCTCGTGAGTTCGAGCCCCGTGCTGGACATAGAGATTATTCAAAAAAAAAAAAAAAAAAAAAAAGTGAAAGGAAAAAAACACCTCAAAGATAAGTCTAAGGATTCCATATTTAGGGGACTATGCTAACAACGAGGTAGTCCGTAAAGGAGAGCCAGTAAGAAGGTACGATAATTCAGTGTGGCAAGCAACTAACACATCTCATATTTATGGAAAGTGTTACAGCTTCCTCGGCCCATAGACAGGGGTCGGTGCGTTTGATGCACTCTGTTATCCGCTGGGGTATGCCTGCACAGGAAGTACAGATGGGGGAACTGTGTGTCAGAAAATTTAAGCAACTTACGTAGCATTTCACGGCCGACAGGTCCAGGGAGAGACCTTGGGTCTCCCGACACCCAGTCCTGTGTGTTAACACGTAGTCTGCTGCCCAGCCCGGCTCAGCCGAGGAAGGAGGCCCGGGAGGTGGTCAGAAACGCGGGACTGGGACCCAGGGAGGGACTGGGACCCAGGGAGGGCAACTCAGCCAGGCTCACAACTCACACACAGGCGGCACAGAGGCCGCGGGGCGGGACGATCCTGTCAAAGGATGAGGGACGAACGGAGCCGAGCAGAGCCTTGGGAAACGCTGGCCGTCAAGTGGGTGGAAGGTGAAAAACAAGGAGCCAGAGAGGCGGCCTGAGAATCCTAGCCTCATTTTAATGTCCTTTTCCATTTCTGCATGTTCGTATGCGCCAAGCGAACAAATACCAGCTCCTGCTTCCTTTACTTTTCAGGTATATGCCATTTCACCCTCTACTTGCCGAGACGAGGCAGGGCTGAGGGAAAAAGAGTATGATTTCCCCCCTCCGGTGAGGCAATCTGGAAGGCTGGACGTCAGACCAGAGGGCGTTTATGACATCCCCCCAGCCAGCACCAAGCCAATGGGGAAGGACCTTCGCATAAAATATAACTGTGATGCTCCGGGAGCCGCTGAACTGGCCACACGAAGACACCAAAGCGTTTCGGTGAACCACCCACAGCTGGGACAGTCACTGGGCGCCCAGAACGATGCATATGATGTCCCCCGAGGGGTTCAGTTTCTGGAGCCAGCGGCAGAAAGCAGTGAGAAAGCAAACCCCGAAGAAAGAGACGGCGTGTACGACGTCCCTCTGCACAACCCACCAGATGTCAAAGGCTCTCAGGACGTGGTGGACAGTATCAACCGGTTATCTTTCTCCAGCACGGGCAGCACCAGGAGTAACATGTCCACGTCTTCGACCACCTCCAAGGACTCCTCGCTGTCAGCCTCCCCGTCTCAGGACAAAAGGCTCTTACTGGATCCAGACACAGCCATCGAGAGACTTCACCGGCTCCAGCAGACCCTGGAGACGGGCGTCGCCAGCCTCATGGCGCTGGTCACCACAGACTGGCGGTGTTACGGATACATGGAACGACACGTCAATGAGATCCGCACCGCGGTGGACAAGGTGGAGCTGTTCGTGAGGGACTACCTCCATTTTGCCAAGGGAGCTGTAGCAAACGCTTCCTGCCTCCCCGAACTCGTCCTCCATAACAAAATGAAGCGGGAGCTCCAAAGAGTGGAAGACTCCCACCAGATTCTGAGCCAGACCAGCCATGACTTAAACGAGCACAGCTGGTCCCTGAACATTCTGGCCATCAACAAGCCCCAGAACAAGTGCGATGATCTGGACCGGTTTGTGATGGTGGCGAAGACAGTGCCCGACGATGCCAAGCAGCTCACCACAACCATCAACACCAACGCGGAGGCGCTCTTTAGACCAGGCGCGGGCAGCTCACACGTGAAGAGTGGGTCTGGGAACATCATGAACTCTGCTGAGTACCCACACGCCACGTCCCAGATGCAGCTGCTGCATCCCGGGGACCACAAGGCCCAAGCCCTCACCAAGCCATTGCCCCCGAGCCTAGGCAAGGACCAGCCTCCTGACTGTAGCAGCAGCGATGGGTCTGAAAGGAGCTGGATGGATGATTATGATTATGTCCACCTACAGGTAAGGAAACCAGACCCATAAAAGCACCTATACTCGTGTCCAGAGAGCCTGGGATTGATAGCTATACGACTGGTAGGCTGGACTGCCAGAGGGGAGAACATGATTACTGGTTCACAAACAAAATTAGTAGTTCACGGATGGAGGCGATATCGTACTGTTGGGAGAACACTGGCCGGAGAGTCCTGAGTCCCCGGCTCTAGACCTTTCCCCGACACTAAGTAAGTGTGATTGACTTCTCAAACCTGCCAGGGTTGTAATTTCTTCATTTGCAACATGAGTGAAGCACAGAGTTGGAGTGATCCATTGATATGCCTCAGGCAAGCAGAAAGAGACTCCCCAAGTAGGAGAGTGGGCCCCCAGATAATCATATCCTCTCCACTTCTGTTGGCATTCTGTCATATAGTTCTGCGTGGTATTTTATTTGAAAAAGGAGAGAGGCACCGTTAAGGAAAAAAAAAACACAAACCTCTATACTAAAGCATGTCTAAGGTCCCTTCAGCTCTATAATGTGTGTGTGTGTTTAATTACCTACAGAAAAACTTAACCCGACCTCAGGCTTACCTTAAGGAACACTGGGCATTTGTCAATTGACGTAGAACTTAACCAGCACATGGGAAGCTGGACAGGCACAGTTGGCCTCCTACAAGTGGGAAATTCTACCAAGCTGACCTGGGATCCCTTTCACTTTGGGGAATTCAGACATTCTACCAGGGTCCATTATTTAGAATTTGGTGTGCTGTCTTATTTCACTTGACTGAGAGGCATGGATTATCCTGAGAACTGATGAACTACTACAATTCCCTTGGGTGCAAGAGACTGGGGAAGGGAGAGAGCTGAGCCCACCCTCCCTCCCCCATCTCCCAGTGCTAAGGAAAGGTGTGGAGAGAGAGTAGATGGGGGCATTCACCATTCATATGGTGGGTTGTCCAGCTCTGTCTGTTGGAAATACCGACTTGGTGTAGAGTCATAGATGATTCAGCGAAACCAGGAGCGCAGTGTGGATCCCGTTAGAATGCCGAGAAACAGCGTTGCTTAAGGAGGTTTGAAGGGGGTTGTGGATCTCCAGGAATGGTGAAGTAGAGCAGAGATGGTGGCCTCTCACATGGACACAGACTTTACTTTTCAGCCTTGACCTCCATGGTGACTCTGGAAGTCTGGCAAAGAAGCACACCAGGGCCTGGGGTTCACAGGGCCTAACTGGGCCTGTGGGAAATCGCCAAGGCATTGGAAAATGAAAGGGTATTTACACGTTTGTCAATGAAATTGTTAGCATAAGTGAATCACAGGGGTGATGTAATGTTTTCTTTGTGTTGAAAAATAACAGGGCAAGGAGGAGTTTGAGAGGCAACAGAAAGAGCTGCTGGAAAAGGAAAATATCATCAAACAGAGCAAGATGCAGCTGGAACATCATCAGGTAAGTTCACTCAGAACAAAACCTACTGGGTATTGAAAAGATTTCCCACTTAATAAGGAAGGTGTTACTTCAAAAGATTATGGTTTTGATCCTTCCAGCATACTTTGGCATAAATAGGCTCTAAGGCATATAATAGGGTAGAAGAACAAAGAGAAAGTTTATAGCGTTGGTAATCCAGCTGGTGTTCCTGGATTATGTCCAAACAGCCATTTTTTTCCGGGCTAATTCTTTATATCTAACATATTAGGACTCTTTGGGTTAAACCTGTTGGTCTCAAGGAGCAGGACCCACTCAAGCTAGCCCAAGCAAACAGGTTTTATAGTAGGGGAATGCAAGAATAGAAAATGCAGATATAGCCAGGTCTGATGAGAGCTAGGACTATAAATTCTCTCTCCTTCTGTACTTCCTTTGCTTTTCTCTAAATCTGCTTCCTTCTCTATTTTCTAGCAGTTTCCTTTGCTTATCTATTCATTTGTCACCCCTCTAACTTTACAGAACCCATAAATGGCCACTCAAAGTCCTTTCTACAGATGGCTTTTCGTCTCAGCTTCCTCAGCTGATGGTTTCCCACTGTGGTTCATCAAATTCCTTGAAAAAAAAAAAAAAAAAGAGCCTAATTGGGTCATCTCTATCTCTCTCTCTCTCCTACAACTCAAGCCTATGGCTTGGCTGTTTGTTCTTGGTCCAATCGAAGAGAACGAGGGCAGGATCAAATGTTTTCACATTATATGCAAGCTCTTAAACAAGGGATTTGGGCAGGGCAGGTTCACTCAACAGTTGGGCATGAGGGGGGCTGATAATGATGGGTATTGCTAGTAACTGGGCACAAAAAAAAAAAAAAAAAGCAATGGATTGAGGACTTATAAGCCTTTTAAATTGAAATGAAATGGCATGCAGAGACATGTCCTTGCTTTCGGACCAGCCAACTATGTGACCTCAGGCAAGTCACTTAACCGCCACGAACTTCAGTTACTTATGTATAAAATGAGAAGATACCCCCAGCTCTCCATCTAATAAGATGATACATTTATGAACATATTTGCAACAGCATAAACGAGATAACTTCAAACATCACGTTGTACCTGGTTATATCCGCTTTGGCATTTGGCCAAGTAGGACAGCAGGGCTTTGGGGAACTTGTTGAAACCATAGCAATTCCTAAGAGGAAAGCAGAGTCGGTTGAAAAGTAAAGCTCAGTGTGCATTTCTTGTGGGGGAAGCTGGACGAGGCTATCCCTACTCTGACTGAGCCCCACCTTGGAGCAGATCACTGAGTCCTAAGCTAAGGTCACAAATAGTCCTCACCTGCAAAAGAAGGGTCTTTCCTGAGATTTGGTGAAATAGCATGAAATTATTATCACCGCAGCTTAAATAATACACCAGCTGGACGCAGGAAGGGAAGAAGAAAGCTAACGCTCATTGAGTCTGTGTGTGAGGAGCTTTTCTTTCAACAGCTCTGAGCAGCTAAATGGTATGATGCACAATTATTCAGATTCCCTTAGAGACGCTCTTCTCCACAATGTACATGTATTTACGTGCATTAGTCTCTCCTGCAGTGCTGGCTAATAACATTCACGGATCTTGACTGAAAGAGTAGGAGAAATGGAAAGGGGTCACAGACTGTCATTTATCTAAGAGTCTGGAAGGGACAGAGTCAAGGCTTTCCCAGAGAAGGAACCAGCTCTCAGTTTCCCTCGCCACCACTCAACGTTCAATAAACATTTACACAGAGGCTACAATAAACCAAACACCATTCTAAGCACTCTGTAAACCTTAACTCATTTAACCTTCATAAAGGTGCAGGTAACAGAGCTGAGTCTAAGCGCGAGCTGCCTTCCAGCCTTAGGGCAGAAGGGACCAAAACGCAGTCACAGGGGCCTGAGCTGGCCGATTCCTTAGGGATCCTCTACGTTTCACACTTTAGGAAAGTCAGACAACCTGACCGAGGCCTCCCATCTAATGAGCACTTGACTCTTGTTGGGGATTAAAATCCCTGTCCTTGAACTCCAAGCCCCGGGGTTCATTTCCGGCACAGCGCACTTGCCTTGCCCTTCAGGAAATCTGCTTTTTGCTTCCTTGCAGCTAAGTCAGTTCCAGCTGCTGGAACAGGAAATTACCAAGCCCGTGGAGAACGACATCTCCAAGTGGAAGCCCTCTCAGAGCCTCCCGACCACAAACAGCAGCGTGGGCTCTCAGGACAGGCAGCTGCTCTACTTCTACTATGACCAGTGTGAGACCCATTACATCTCCCTCCTCAATGCCATCGATGCCCTCTTCAGCTGCGTCAGCTCCGCGCAGCCCCCGCGCATCTTCGTGGCCCACAGCAAGTTCGTCATCCTGAGCGCACACAAACTGGTGTTCATTGGGGACACGCTGACGAGGCAGGTGGCCACCCAGGACATTCGCCACAAAGTGATGAACTCCAGCAACCAGCTCTGCGAACAGCTCAAGACTATAGTGATGGCGACCAAGATGGCCGCCCTCCATTACCCCAGCACCACGGCCCTGCAGGAGATGGTGCACCATGTGACAGACCTGTCCAGGAACGCCCAGCTCTTCAAGCGCTCTTTGCTGGAGATGGCAACCTTCTGAGAAGGGCAGGAAGAAGGGGGAGCTGAGCGCGCCACCAGGGAAAACTGGAAATGCTATCTGGTTTTTGTAAATGTTATCTATTTTTGTAGATAATTTTATATGAAAATGAAATATTTTAACATTTGATGGGGTTAGATGACATTCAGAAATTCAGGGAGCTCGAGGGGGAGTTTTTTTTTTTTCCCGTGTGGTTCTTATGTAAACACGTAAGCATCTAAGGCATCAGCTGTACAGAATCGTGTTCATGTGCGTGTGTATGCCTGTGTATGCACGTTCGTTTGTAGACGTCTGTCCGAGACATTCCATTAGAAAACATGAATTAAGAAGCACCTTAGTAACCACCTCCTAATGCTGCATTTTTTTTCTTTTTTTTCTTTTTTTTTTTAGAAAACATACCAGCTAGTTGTAATATTGCTATATGTATACTAGCAATTATCCTGAGCCTGTCACTTCCAAGTCTGGGAAGCACGTATACATGCAAATGTTCACCTTCCAATAATGAGGCATGATGTGACTTGTTCTTGTTTTGAGGCCCCTTTCAAAGTCGACCTTCTCGGGCACGTTGTGGCAAAATGCCACACTTCTGATGGAGGAAGCCCTGTTAGAAGTTTCAGGAAGTGTATGTTGATTCAAGCACCGATATTTCCGAAGTATTTCAAGGCCATATCCCCAGTTGGGGCTGGGTTGTTTCAAAACAGAGAGGACATCACAATAAAAGGAGAGCACATGTTTCCCCGGGGCTTTTTGATCATCTGCGTTTATGAGTGATTTGGCCATGAGGCTTTCCAGAGGGTGTTTTAAATTTGCAAAGACCAGATTATTTGCAGCAGGAATTCATAAAGACATATCAGACTATGATTGTCCACAAAAAGAAGGGATGGTTCCGTTCTGTCAGGTTTAAGTAGAGGCCTTTTTGGACTCTCAATATTCACTTGGGTGCTACCACTGTCAGTACCTGAGGAAAACTGACCAGTTTCTTAGTCACTTAAAGGTTAAGAGCCTCCAGGCCACATCCTATTCTATGAGAATCCATTGCTTGATCTCGCACCCTTCTTCAAACATCCAGCTGCTGACCCAACACTGAGCCCATCCAGTCTTCTGTCTGGCCCATGGCCCTGTGTAAACAGCCCATTGCCATCTCACAGCTCAGCAAAGTCCGTTCCATAGTCTTCCCCCTTAAACCTGTTGGTGTTGGCACAGTACAGACACAACACAAGCCATCAGATTCATCTTGGGGCAGATGAGACCTTTCCTACCCAATGGGTAAAGGTATTCTCACATTACCAAGTCAGGAAGCATGTTATCTATGGGCTTTTGGTCCCGTTCTTATTTAATGGTTCTAGTCTAGCCTATTGGAAAACGTTTTTATTTTGCAATATATGCCTTGACTTAATTAAGCTTGCTTGTTTTAAAAAACAAATCATTGGAACAGGAAGGGATTTAAGAGAGAAGAATGCGTGATCTAAGTGTGATGGAAAAAAAAAAAAAAAAATCAGTGAAACATCATAGAAGGTGCTTTTGAAAACAGCCGTGATTGTAGCTCTCCAAGATCTCTGTCAAAAGATGATTACAAGTTGTATGGTTATATGACAAGTAAGCTTGTAGGGAGGAAGGAGACTGCTGAAAATCAACTAAGCAGGAGTTCAAAAGTGTCCCCATAGATTCCATTGTATAATAATGTGTATTTCTTAGGAGATGACAGACTTGTTCTAAGCTACGTGGTGACATTTCACGTTTTCGAAACCAAAACATTCAGTCTGTATTACTCTTTCCCATCTTGTATGTAAAGGTTATTTTTAAAACATTAAATTTTTAGATCTCGATTTCCAAAGGCACTGGGCTTTCTTTTCCATATTTCTCTTTGTCACAGAGCAATACTAGAGATCTGGATTTTTTTAGGAGAATTGAGAGTTGTGTATTTTTTCACTTGGTGTCACTTCAGAGTGTATTTACATATGAAGAAAATTCTGCGATCTGTGGACATTGCCAAACCCAAATATCTGGAACAAGGCTTGGCTTCCCCAGAAAGCCTGTCCATTTAAATCATGGGTACGATGATTTCTACCATCATAATACGGATGATACCATTTGTGAGGTTTTAGAATCGAAGAGAATTGCTTAATTCATTTTGGAAGAGACATAAAGAAACAGTTAAAAGAAAACTAGATTTGATGAAAATTAGACATTCATATGCACATAAATTATTTTTAATGTTTAGCCCCCTCTTTCACACAGGTATCCTAACTGTGAGATTAACAGATGAAGTTATTTGTATATATTTTGTATCATTTTGTCCATATCTATAAACATGAGCTGAGTTTTAAGAAAAGTGTCAAGACACTTCAATGGGGAATGAAGTCTTTTGAAAACATCGTACAGGAACAACTGGATCTCTCCATGGAAAAAAACGAAGACTTACCTTACAGCCTACACAACACTGAAATGGAGCATAGACTTACATGTAATACTTCTAGAAGAAAACATAGGAGAAAATCTTTGTGATTTCAGGTAGATAAAAGTTCCTTAGATAGAAAAATAAATAAGTAAGTAAATAACGGGTACCTGGGTGGCTGAGTCGGTTAAGTGTCCGACTTTGGCTCAGGTTATGATCTCCCGGTTCATGAGTTTGAGCCCCACTTTGGGTTCTGTGCTGACAGCTCAGAGCCTGCAGCCTGCTTCAGATTCTGTGTCTCCCTTTCTCTCTGCCCGTCCCCAACTCATGCTCTGTCTCTCTGTCTCTGTCTCTCTCTCAAAAGTAAATAAATGTTAAAAAAATTAATAAGTAATCAAATAACTAAATAAATGAATAAATCATAAAAGAAAAAAATCGATAATTTGGACTTTACCAAAATTAAAAACTCTGCTCTTCTAAGGAGACCATTGAAAATACAAAAAGGCAGCCCGCGAAGCAGGAGAAAATATTTGCATCACATAAATCCACCAGGGACATTAATCAGAATGAAGAGATGATGAAATTTTTTTTAATGGGCAAAAAATGTGAACAGAAACCTCACAAAAGAAGACATATGAATGGGCAATAAGTAAATGAAATGTAAACACACCAAACAGAGTCAATAAAATTAAGCAGGCAAGCCATCCCAACTGTTGACGAGACGGGAGCAAATGGAACCCTCATACACTATCGGTGAGAGTGTAAAATGCTACAAACACTTGGGAAAATACATAGGCAGTTCCTTAAAAAATTAAATTTATGCCTAATGTATTACTTAGGAAACCCTCTCGTACGTATTTACTCAAGAGAAATAAAAGCATATGTCCATACAAAGACTTGAAGAAGAGTGCTTATAGCAGCTCTATTTGTAATAGCCAAAAGCTAGAAACAACCCAAATCTCCATCTGTGTGAATGAATAAAACCACTATTGTGTATCTACACAGTGGAATACTACACAGAAATAAAAAGGAACGACAAAATTGAAACAAAAACAATATGATTGAATTTCAAAACCATTGTGACATATAAAAGAAGACAGACAAAACAGACTACATACGGTATGTTTCCAATCACACAAAATTCTAAAAATGCAAATTATAGTGACAGGAAGCAACTCAGTGGTGTCCTAGAAAGAGGAGGGGTGGCAGGGATTCCAAAGGAGCTCAGGGAAACTTTGGGGAAATGATGAAAATGGCTATTTTATTGACCATGGTGATAGCTTCACAGGTATACACCTGTCAAATCATCAGTTTGTACACCTGAAATACATACGATTTATTCTTTTGTTAGTTATGACTTTTTTAAAACTAAATGATCTAAACGCACCAATTAAAAGTCAGATTCTCAAACTGGATTTTTTTTTAAAAGCAAGACTAAGCTATATACTATTTAAAAGACACCTGCACTAAATGAAAATATACATATAAGTTTAAAAGCAAAGGGATGGAAAGAGATGGACCGTGCACATTCTGATTTAAAAAGAAAGCTGGAGCAGCTACATAAGCAGACAAAGAATTGAGAACAAGGACAAAGGAGGACACTGCAAGATAAAAGGGTCAACTCATAAAAAAAAATTATTTATTTTGTATGTACCTAATCACAAAGTTTCAAAATTTATGAAGCAAAAACTGATATAACTGAAAGGGAAAATGGGAAATCTGTAATTAAAGGTGGAGATTTAGATACTCCTGCCTCAGTAATTAATAGAACAAGTAAACAATTACCAGTAATAACTGCTAAAGATTATTCCAGGGAGCATCTGGAACTCCCTACACTGCTGGTAGGAATGTAAAATGGTGCCACCATTTTGGAAAATGGTTTGGCAATCTCTTATAAAGTTAAATATACACTTACCATATAACCCAGCAATTCCAATCATAGGTATTTACCCAAGAGAAATTAAAATATGTATGTCCACACAAAAAACTAACTTGCTTTATTCATCATAGTCCCAAAGGAAAACAATCCAATGGCATCCACAGGTGAGTGGATAAATAAATTGTGGTCTATTCATACAATGGAACACTGTTCATTAATAAAAAGGAGTGAACACCAGTAATTTCTCTGACAACAGCCATAGCAACATTTTTCTAGCTATGTCTCCTGAGGCAAGGAAAACAAAAGCAAAAATAAACTATTGGGATTACATCAAAATATAAAGCCTCGGGGGGCGCCTGGGTGGCGCAGTCGGTTAAGCGTCCGACTTCAGCCAGGTCACGATCTCGCGGTCCGTGAGTTCGAGCCCCGCGTCAGGCTCTGGGCTGATGGCTCAGAGCCTGGAGCCTGTTTCCAATTCTGTGTCTCCTTCTCTCTCTGCCCCTCCCCTGTTCATGCTATGTCTCTCTCTGTCCCAAAAATAAATAAAAATGTTGAAAAAAAAAATTCAAAAAAAAAAAAAATATATAAAGCCTCGGCACAGTGAAGGAAATAATCAACAAAACAAAAAGGTAACCTATAGAAGGGGAGAAGATATTTGCAAATGGCATATCCAATAAAGGGTTAGTATCCAAAATGTATAAAGAACTTATACAACTCAATACCAAAAACCAAATAATCCAATTTAAAAATGGGCACAAGGGGTGCCCGGGTGGCTTAGCTGGCTGAGCGCCCGACTGTTGATTTCATCTCAGGTCATGATCCCAGGGTTGTGGGATTGAGCCCTGTGTCAGGCTCTGCACTGAGTATGGAGCCTGCTTAAGATTCTCTCTCTCCCTCAGTCCCTCTCCTCTGCTCCCTCTCTCTCTCTCTCAAAACAAATAAAAAGTGGGCAGAAGCCATGAACAGACATCTCCCTGAAGAAGAGATACAGATGACAAATTGATACATGAAAAGATGCTCAACACCACTTCTCATCAGGGAAATGCAAGTCAAACCACAATGAGATACCAGCTCACATCTGTCAGAATGGCTAAAATAAAAAACACAAGGAACAAGTGTTGGTGAGGATGTGGAAAAAAAGGGACCCTCGTGCGCTGTTGGTGGGAATGCAAACTGGTACAGCCACCGTGGAAAACAGTATGGAGGTTCCTCAAAAAATTAAAAATAGAATTACCATAGTATCCAGTAATCACACTCCTGGGTATTTACCCAAAGAATACAAAAACACTAACTCAAAAGGATATATACACCCCTATGTTTATTGCAGCATTATTTACAATAGTCAAATTATGGAAGCAGCCCAAATGTCCATCAATAGATGAATGGATAAAGAAGGTGGTATACATACAAGGAATATCACTGAGCCATAAAAAAGAATGGCATCTTGCCATTTGCAACAACATGGATGGAGCTAGAGAGCAAGATGGGAAGCAAAGTTTCAGTTTCAGAAACTTGTCAGAAGGACAAGTACCGTACGATTTCACTCATATGTGGAATTTAAGAAACAAAACAAATGAACAAATCAAAAACGAGACGAGCCAAAAAAACTGATGGTTACCAGAGGGGAGATGAGTGTGGGGACGGGCGACACAGACAAAGGACATTAAGAGCACACTTATCATGATGAGCGCTGCGTAACGTACAGAATTGCCGCATCATATTGTACACCCGAAACTAACATAGTGCGATGTTAACTCTAGAAAAAGAAAGCAACCAAAACAAAAATAAATAAATAAAAAGGAGTGAATTAACGACACATGTAACAGCATGAATGGATCCACCTTAGAAACATTTTGCTGAGAAAAAGCCACCCAAATAAAGAGTACATATATACGAAGTTCTAGAAAACATAGATCTATTTGGCAGTTAACAGACATCAAATCAGTGATTTCCTGCAAGGGTGGGAGTTGGGAATAATTCGGAAAAGAGGACGAGGGAACTTTTTGGTGTGACGGACATGTTTTATTTCAGGGCCATACATATGTGTTATATCTGCACTCTACGATGGAAATGTTTTATCACTTGCGCTGTCCAATATAGTAGGCAACAGTCACCTGCGGCTACGGAGCACCTGAGAGGTAACTAGCCCAACCGAGGGACCGTTTTAAGTTTCAGTTCGTTTTAGTTCATTTTAAGTAGCCATATGTGGTTAGTGGCTATGGTAGTGGACAGTACTGTGTCTACATCTTGAGCCTTAGGTTAATTACGCAAGTGCAGAAATCTGTCAAAATTATAATATCTACTCAAAACGGGTGCATGTCATCACAGGTACGTCTAGCTCAATAAAGTTGATTTTCTTTTCTTTTCTTTTTTTTTTAATAAAGTTGATTTTCAAAAGAGGTAAGGCATTTCCCAACTGATTCTAATGTTCCATTTTTTTGTCAAACCGATACTGCCAATGAATTCACCAGAAACGCTGGCAGCCCCCCCACCCCCCCCCCCAAAAATAAAAAAAAGGGCAAATCAGAAAGTTCAGCTTTTTAGCGACAACCCCGGGCTAGTTCAAGACTCACCAGGAAGACAAAGACAGTTTCCTGCTCCCCTAGTCAGTTAAAATCTGTCTGGGCTTTAGATGTTTCCCCACATACCACATCCACATTCTTCACAGTTTTTGAGGAAGGATGACAAAAGAAATTGCCATTCACCAGAGGATATGAAAAACAAGGATTCGTGCATTCATTGAACGTTTCTTGCCTGGCCGCCACAGCACGGATCGGCTGTGCCCATCAAGCCAAGGGCGGCCCCAGCCCGAGGAGTCGTCCAGCCTCCCAGCCAGGGTCTCTACCTGCTCAGCAAATGTGTGGTGCCCCAGCGGGGGCAGGAAGGAAAGGAAGTCCTGCTCTCTGCTTTGCTTTGTTTGAAGCCAAAAGTAAACATGCTTTGGAAACAATTTAAGGCAGATTACAGACAAAAGCCCAACTGAAGGTCAATCTTGTATGAAGAGCTTTAAAATACAAGTACGTTTTAGATGGGACCCAAGAAAGTGAGAGGACAATGAAATCCATACAGAGAGAAAGAGAAAGAATGGTCAAAGATTGCCTGGCCTGCCCGGGGATTTGCTCGAAGGATTCCCATTTGCTTAAAGCTTGGAAAGTCTTCTCGAAAAGGCGGCCATCATGATAACAAATGCTGTGTTCTGAACACAGCACTTGGTAGGGTGGAAGGCGGTGAGGACGGGCCTCGAGGATCCTGAGAGCTCAGTTAGGAAGCCCTCGTGTCCGTTGTAGGAGAAAGGGCGAAGGGAGCCTGGGCCAAAAAGGAGAGAGAAGCAGACAGACTCCAGGCGTATAGGAGAGGGAATCAACCCGATTGATGAATTGCACATGGCGCCTGATGCAGGGGTAGCTATGCTGAGGGTTTCTGGTTTGGGCATCGGGACAGATGTGGACCCATTCTGAACTAGGAAGCACCACAGTTCTGGACGTCTCCACGAAAGCAGCCTGGGGTGAACACTATCCCAGCCTGGCACCGAACCCCGAGGCTAGGCAAAAGAGGGAATAAACAAGGCCATAGAAACCCCAAACAGTACCACGGGAAGACTCCGTTCAGCCCACCCTTCTTTCCTCCCAGGTCCTGAACGTGTAGGCACACGCTTATTTTGTGCTTGAAAGCAAGAAAAGAAAAGAAAAAAACAACCTTGAAAGGGTTTTAATGAGTAGAGGCCAGAACACCGGAGAGAAACCTTTAAAAGGGGCAACGGAAAAAGTTGGGCAGGCTGACTTTTATCTCAGGGTTTACTGTTACCAGTCTCTGACACAAATTCCTCCACCGCCTGGAGGGAAGACAGAGCCCATACCTCACAACACGATTTAAGCCCATCTCCTACCAACTATAATTAAGAAAACTGAGTTAACAGAAAGGGCACCCTCGTTTGTCTCCTCGTGGACAATTTTCCAGGGAGACAAGAGTCAGCAAGGAATGATGTTAAATGAAAACATACCCTTAATTTTCTCCGGCCCGCCTGGCAGTTAGGATACCATCAGACATCAGACACTATCTACCCTTCCCCCACAGCAGTTACCACGCAAAAGCAGTTTATGAGTCTCCTTTATGACCCAGGGAGCATAACAGAGGGTTTTTTCAGAACTGCCTGAGCCCTTTGTGATTTAAATCCCTATCAAAGAAGTTGAAGTCTTGAAGAACAATGGTTCTGAACGGGACATTTTAAACACTGCAAAAAGAAGCAACATATTCCAGAGTCTTGCACAACGTTGAACTACCAAGACAAAGGGGTTGGTGTGGTGTATTTTTAGGAGGATGTAAAAATGTAAATGGACCGCTTGAGTTAAGGTTGTCCTTCCCCCTGGGCAATTATTTCCACCTATCTGTCTAGACATCCAATCAACACTAGGGAGAAAACCTAAGAGTTGACAAAAGAAGGTTTTAGTTGAATAATAGGTCCCCCGGTCTTGTTTGCAAAAGGAAAATCAACAAGCAAGAAAACAAAAGGTCTGCAAAGAACCTTCAGAAGAGGGCCTGTGGGGGCCTGTTGTGTGGAGGAAAGCGTTCTGGAGAAAAGTTAGCATGTCCTGTCCCTTGCAAAGGGGACCAGACTTGCGTGTTTACACTTCCCAGGCAGCCGCCCTTATTGGAAAGGGCCCTCCAAGAGTCCTTTATGTCCCTGCCACTGCAAATGGCCTACGTTCATTCACTCCAGGTAACAATGGCTTTATCTGGACACCACCTAGGATGGTTCTGAAGCTTTTCATTTAGTGCCTACCATTTTGCTGATCTAAAGCAGAGTTCACTCGGGAGCCCTCAGGGTAGCCTCACACAGCACCCCCCTGTGGTGAGTTGGGAAAACAAAAAGTCCGGAAGGGCAATTTGGCTTTTCTGACAGATTCTGCCACCACCCTGCTTTTGCAGGAGATGCTAACGCAGACCTCGCTCCATGTTACACATATAAGCTTTTTTTTAATGTTTTTATTATTTATTTTTGAGAGAGAGAGAGAGAGAGAGCAAGCAGGGAAGGGGCAGAGAAGGAGACACAGAATCCAAAGCAGGCTCCAGGCTCCGAGCTGTCAGCACAGAGCCCGATGCGGGGCTTGAACGCACAAACCAGGAGATCATGCCCTGAGCTGAAGTCGGACGCTTAACCGACTGAGCCACCCAGGCGCCCTACAAATATAAAGCTTTTAAAAGAATTCTGCAGTGCTCTAGAAACACATAGCACTGCCATTATTTCTCTGCCTGCACCTGTCCCTATTCTATTGTATATTTCAGACATAGGGCATCTGGAGTTCTTCTTCTCCATCTCATGGCCTGGAGTTCAAGTCATGTTTGCTGACTGGCTAACTGACCACATGAATGAATCTATTCCCCGAACGTCTCCTACCAATCCCACATTGGAGAAGCCCTTTGAACCAAAAGGACTTTGCAGGATCCTTAAAGATAACAAATAAAATCTGAAATCCCTCCAAAGGGCAGGATTTAGAGTACTCATAAGTTCCGGTTGCATTGTTTCCCTTCATGTAAGTGATTTTCCATCATTCCTTTTAGTGCCTTCTTGTTGTGGTGGTTGTTGTTGCTGGGTGACTGCCATTTCGCTGCCAGCAACCTCCTGAGGTGGGATTTCCTGTTTCCTAGCTCCCTGCGGGCACAGCTCCAGGGCACTCCCTTGCAAGTTGGTGTAATGAGGCCAAACCTTCTGTCCCTGGATTTAGAATCCGTGGCTTTGGATTAACTGTGTTGTTACGTTACCTTATGTGCTCTCTCGATGGGACTCGCCACTTCTGTTTCTTCCCCATCCTGATACTCAGATCTTTAGACATCACAGCATTTACGGACCTGGACGTAAAAATCAATTACAGAGAAAACTGACAAGAGGCTAAGTGTTCAAGAAAAGCTCTATTACCAATAAGCAAAGCAAAGCAAAGCAAAGACAGACGTATTCACGTTTAAGCATCGGGAATGTTTTGTCTCTTCTGAGTAACTGATCAGTTTTTTGTCATGGAAGTGAGATTTTTGTAACTAATTGATCACGTTTTCCTTTTTGCCTTTCCCATAGAGAAGTTCTGAGACAAATTCGATGCCAGTGTTAGTAACTATTTAGTAACCTACGGCTTGAGTATATGGGTTCTAACTTTTCGCCTAATCTTCTCTACCTAGATTATTCGCTGTCCTCTCTTTTTAGCATACTATCTTTAATATCACATGTATTCGTGGGAAATATTTTGGCTGTGTAAGAGCTCAGATGCTCATGGGTGTGTAAAGAAGCAGGGCTCTGCTTCTCCTTCCGCAGGGTCAAGATGTTCTCTAGGAGGATGGGCTGGGTCAGTCCTACTGGGCTCACAGCCATTCTGCCTACTGCCCAGGGTTCTGGGCTGGGACCAGTTCCACTGGCGATTTCCGACACCCTAAATCAATCCTTCGTTGCAACGTCTCCCAGGTTTGGATGTGAAGCCAGTCCAGATTTCCATTTCTGTTGCTGTCTGCCTTCCCTCAAGGAACCGGTGCCCTTTCCTGAAATGTGGTCTCAGACATTACGGGTGAGGATCCCATTCCTTGTTCTCTCGGGAGGCATCTCAGCCGCTTTATCATTTCACAGATGCAAGCTTGACTCATCAGGGCCCAGAAACATCAAAGCCCCAAAGCTCTACCTGCGAGCAGTAACTCAGCCCTAACGAAATGCCCTGTGACGACTGGAAATCACAACAAAAGATGTGCGGACTTTCCAGCTGCAGGTGGAAGGAGCACGTATTCCCCGCTTGTAACATTCCCGCGGAAGGGAAGGGAAGAACTTGCTTCCACCCTCGCACACATACGCGTCTCCCTATGACTGGTGCCTCCAAGTGGCAGAGAAACATCCTTCAGCCTCCCCCCCAGACGGCTTATTAGCGGCAAGGGAAAAATAGTAATTATTTTGTCTGAGAAATCAGACAACCGCTTGATGGAGCATGGTGATCCGAGCCACCACCACCAGCGAGGGGCAGGCAGATATCGTGTGTCTCCAGAGATAAGATCCTGAACCGGTCACCACGTCTCCTATGTAGGACTGAATCTCCTTACCTAATCACGACAAAGCATCAAACACAAGATGAAGAACGCTTGTTCTATCTTGTTAAAGGCAGGAGGGGAAACATACTCAGCAAAAAAAAATATCAAGGTCACACAAGACACGGGAAGGGGATGAAATGTGTCCAGATGAAGGAGGCAAGAGAGATTTGACAACAAGAATACCTAGAACTAGTCTGGATCCCATCCTGGCGGAAATGAGAAAAGACCTTATTACTGGGTTAACTGTCAACACTGAAATATAGACAGCAAATGAATAGAAGTATCTCGTCAGTCCTACATTTACTAAAGATAGACATGCGCTGATTGCGTGAAAGAACGGCCCTATTCCTAGCAAATACGCACTGACGTATTCTAGGGTAAAGGGCCACCGTGTGGGTATTTGCGTCTCAGAAGAAGAACGTTACACACGCTAACAACAAAGAATCTCAAGAAGCGTGATATTCCTTGTTGCACCTTCCTTTACAACCTTTCTGTAAATTTGGGATGATTTCCAAGTAAAACACTTTAAAAACAACAACAATACCTCAATCTTGGTCTCAGCAAAAGAACCTGGGTTTAAATCTTATCTCTGCCTCTTAGCTGTGGGATCTTCGGTGATCTTACTCTCTGCAAAGCTTGATCTCCTCGTCAGTAAAATGGGCATAATAATAGTTGCTGTGTAGGAGGCTTGTTTCAAAGCTGAAATTAAAACTTAATGTTTATGAAGCATTTATTTTTTTTTTTAATTTTTTTTCAACGTTTATTCATTTTTGGGACAGAGAGAGACAGAGCATGAACGGGGGAGGGGCAGAGAGAGAGAGAGACACAGAATCGGAAACAGGCTCCAGGCTCTGAGCCATCAGCCCAGAGCCTGATGCGGGGCTCGAACTCACGGACCGCGAGATCGTGACCTGGCTGAAGTCGGACGCCCAACCGACTGCGCCACCCAGGCGCCCCAATTTATGAAGCATTTAGAACAGGTTGTGGCATACAGTCCGCATCATGCAATTGGTTGAAAAATGTGTCACCACAATTCTGAAGTTAAAAACAAAACAAACACACAAAACAGCTTTTTCCAAACCTAAAAATCCCCTCTTAGGATCCATTGACTGACTAAATTAATACATCAGTGTTTTCAACGACTTAGCCCGAACTGTGTGTTAATTGCTAGGTGGCCAATCAGACAGATATGGTTCATCGAGTAAGGTCAGAAAGGTGGGGGGAGCTTAAGCTATTTGTGTAACTGTGCTTTTATAAGAACAGTGAAATATATTACAAATCAGATATTCAGTTAAAATAAACACAGAGACGGGCACCTGAGTGACTCAGTCAGTTGAGCGTCTGACTTCCACTCTAGTCAGGATCTCATGGTTTGCGAGTTCGAGCCCCATATCGGGCTCTCTGCTGTCAGTGCACAGCCAGCTTCAGATCCTCTGTCCCTCTCTCTCTGCCCCTCCTCCACTTGCACTCTCTCTCTCAAAAATAAACATTTAAAAGAGTGAAAAAATAAAATACAATAAAATAGAATAAAATAAAATAAAATAAAATAAAATAAAATAAAATAAAATAAAATAAACAGAGAAAATAAGTACTCATTGAACTGAACTGAACACATTTGAGTATTATATTGAGTTTCCAATACATAAAGGGAGGAAAATACGATACATAAAGAGGAATACATAAATGTACATATGTACATTCCAATACATAAAGAGGAAATACGATAACATCCTAGATGGTCCAGCCTTGGGGCGCCTGGGTGGTTCAGTTGGTTAAGCGTCTGACTTCGGTTCAGGTCATGATCTCACAGTTTGTGAGTTCAAGCCCTGCATCGGGCTCTCTGCTGACAGCTCAGAGCCTGCTTTGGATTCTGTCTTCTTCCCTCTCTGCCCCTCCCCACGTGTGCTGTTTCTCTGTCTCTCAAAAATAAGTAAATGTAAAAAAAAAAAAAAGAATTTAGATGGTCCAGCCTTGTTCGGGGCCACAAAGTAAGCAGAAAGTCAGAAATCGTCTCCTCACAGCCATGACTTGTTTCAAACTTCATAGGAGAATGCCCTATTACACCAAAAACCCAATGAAGGAAAGGTAAAAATCTCCTCTTTTCAGCCTCTACTGTTGTTTCTCCTGGAAGACAGCAGAGTTAGGGCAACTAGGAGACTTTTTTGCAAAGTTCCTCAAGACTCTTGTCAGGAAGCCCTCGTGTCAACAGGGCCCGAGTGAGCTCTCTCTCCAACCATCCCTGGGCTCCAGGGTGCCTCAAAAGGCCACCTGGTTCATCCTCCGGGTTCCAAAACAATGATCACCTACAGCAACCAAGGGATGGCGTGCCTCCAACCCAGCAGGTCAAGGTGATTGCAGCGTGGAGACGGTGATGAATATTCACTTGGGCTACCCCAGAGATAACCAGCTTATTCACACTTCCCACTTTGCCAAACTTTATCCTGGTCAAGCCAGGATAAAACAGCCTCACCGTTCTCCTGCTGCAATGATGGGCTTTTTAATATTATTTTCAACAAAAAGTTCATTTAAATAAGACACTTGAGTTAAAAGAAAAGCTACTCAGGATTCATTTCCTTCCGAGAAATGTGTTCCAACTTAAAAACAGATTCCCTGCATGTAACAGCTATGTACAAAAGACTGTAAAATGTTTAAGTTGTCCTTGGTTTTACAATGATAAATGAAATCCATTGGAATTCTCTAAGCAGATAAAGTATGCAAAGGATTTTGTTGTTGTTGTTGCTTGTCAAAAAATGAAAGCAAAATAATTTAATGGCATATAAAAATAAAAGTTGGGGCGCCTGGGTGGCTCAGTCGGTTAAGCGTCCGACTTCAGCTCAGGTCATAATCTCGTGGTTCGTGAGTTCAAGCCCCGCGTCGGGCTCTGTGCTGATGGCTCAGAGCCTGGAGCCTGTTTCAGATTCTGTGTCTCCCTCTCTCCCTGACCCTCCCCCGTTCATGCTCTGTCTCTCTCTGTCTCAAAAATAAATAAACGTTTAAAAAAAAATAAAAAAAAAAAAGTTGTGGGGCTCCTTGCTGGTTCAGTTGGTTAAGGATCTGACTCTTGATTTTGGCTCAGGTCATGATCTTGAGATCATGGGATCAAGCCCGCGTCAGGTGCCAAGCTGGGCATGAAACTTGCTTGGGATTCTCTGTCTCCCTCTCTCTCTGCCCCTGCCCTGCTCTCTCTCTCTCTCCAAATAAATACAAATAAACACTAAAAAACACTAAATAAATAAATAAATAAAGTTGAATGAGCCTTTTTACAGAAACCTTTTTCTCCCCTCCATTTCCTTTGGATGTCAACAGAATACATCAATGACCCTTTAGTAAAAAAAATAATAATAGCACAATAAACCTGGTGGTCACAAAAGCCAGTTACTTGACGTAGGACAAAAGAAAGGAGATGGGAAAAGGACCGAGTACAAGTCAGGGTGTGGTGGAATCGAACTGCCCTTTTCCAACTGAGAACGGCTTCTCGTCTGAGTTCTGGAGGGAAGTAGCACATCACTTAATATTGTCATCCTTCGTCTCCACTGCACAGGTGCATTGGTTTCGCGGATTGCCCATCAAATTGGAATTTGACCTTCCTCAGTGACAAACCCTGTCATTCACAGGTTTTTATGCATTGGCTAGTGCTCACTCCTTGTAATCCCCAACAGAACGACCTGCCCCACCTCCTTAAATTAATTGCCTCCCCGTTCCCTGTCTCGACCCTGCCTTGGGTTTTGCATCGGCCATGGCAGGTGCTGGACACTCTCCAGTCGCTGTGGCACAAGAGAGGCTCCAGGAGGGGCAGACGGGGGGTGGCCGGGGGAAGAAGGGAGAACATAGTGATGCTTTTGAGAAGAATTCTGCTGTTCCCAAGTGTCCCTTTCATAAGGCCTCCCTGAGAAATTGCTCTCTTGGGTCTCAGACCTAGAAATGGTTAAGGTCTCCTGAATAAGGGATTGGTTGTTGGAGGGCCCAAGGGTTTGGTCCTATGCCCTACCCTTCTCCCTAAGGGATTGGACCCAGCCCCATCAATTTAATCCAGGCGAGAGTCCTCTCTCTCTTAGATGGTAGCAAATGCCCCCCGAATGCGCCTCCCTGTTCTCATACTCGCCTTTTACAATGCAATTATCACACAGCAGCCAGGACGGCCTCTTAGAAACATAAATCACATCCTGTTACCCCCTCCCCCTGCTCAGTGCCCTGCAGTCCTCCTCTTTGCCCTTTGATTCAAACCTTGACTTATAAAGCCCTTCATGACCAGTGCTGACCTCTGACCTCAGCTCAGACCGCACTCACCCTCGCCTCCCACGTTCCAACCACAGGAGCCTCCTTTCTGTTCCTCAAATAAGCTAAAGTCACTCCTTGGTACCATCGGTCCTGCTGCCCTGAGGCTCCCTGCCGGATGGTCGAGATCAGGCTTTTTGTGGTTGCCCAGAGCTCAGCGGCTTTAACCTTCCAAACGAATGTTCCCTTCCAGCCACCTTCTAGCACATTCACTTCTCTTAACCCTCTCAGAACCCTTATTACTAGCTTTTCTATTTCTTGCCTTTTTTTTTTCTCTAATTCCACCTAAAATGGGATCCCCTGGGAGAAGAAACCCCTCCTATCTTGTCCACTGCTGTGTTCTCAGAGCCAAATGGCGGCTGTAGCACAATAATTGCCAATAAGTATTTATTGAAAGAGTCTTAGGAACGCGGTAGACTTTGCGACCACGTGTTTTTCTCACAGCTGGGATCCCCAGCACTTTCAGAGTCAAAGGCGAGGCGCACTCCCACCCGCACCAGACCTTCCGGCATGCGCTTCGGGGAAACATCCTTAACTCTGAAGTTTCTTTATGCTTCTCTCCTCATTTTCCTCTGGCACCAATTTGCTCATCTTAAACAGTAGGTGTCAAGGGCTTGCATGCACCACTAAGCTTCCCTCAAGCCCTAATAAAATGTGGTGGTGTGCAAATGAACCGTGGAGGTGGACTTCTGCTAAATGTTACAAGATAGGTTTGTGTGGTTAACAAGAAGAATCAGTCACCTGTGTCATTCACCAACCACAAGCTGCTGAGAACAAAACCCAACACCCTTCCTCACTGAGTCGGTGCTGGGGAGGCCATGAGAAAAATAAAGTGCGCTGCAGAAAGCCAGTGTGAATCCTCAGGTCATGGCCGATGTCAGTTCCCAGGTGTTAAGGGAGCAGACACCAGGCTGAGTTGGCCCCAGGACCAGCGATACGAACGAGGTGACAGGAACGGGTGGGTTGACCCTGCTCAGCCTCATCAGATGAGGCAACCTTTTTTTTTTTTTTTTTTAAATTGTAAATCAGGCTAAACGTTTTTATTGCTTATGGTATGTCTTTTTTTTTTTTTTAACTGTGGCAAACGCACACACACACACACATCAAAACACACCATATAACACAAAATTTACCAACTTAACCATTTTTCAGTGCACAGTTCACTAGTGCTAAGTATATTCACATTGTGCAGAACCTTTTTATCTTCTCACACTGAAGCTTTCCCAACCTCCGGCAACCACCTTTCTGCTTTTTGTCCATGAATCTGTCTACCCTAGGAAACTCCTATCAATGGAAGTGCGCAGAATTTCTCTTTTTTTGTGGCCGGCTCATTTCACTCAGCATCATGTCCCCAAGGTCCAGCCATGTTGTAGCATGCATCTGAATTCCCTTCCTTCATAAGGCTGGATATTATTCCATTGTATGTATATGCCATGTTTTGTTTATCTGTTCATCCGTTGGTAAAGCCAGTTGGGCTTCTTCCGTCCCTTGCTTATCGTCAGGTGGGACACTTCTGCACCTACGTGTTCCCTGCTTTGGTCTAAGGGACATCTGACCACGTCAGGGCACTGGTCAGCATTCATTTCTTTCACAAGGTCAGGGAAAAAAAAAATCATACAACCACGTACACAGTTCCCTTCGTGGTTCCCACCTGCAGGTGGACACAAATACTGCTTAACAAGCCTCCGGCCAGCCTCCTCACTCACTGTGCAGGTGGCTAGCTCAGGCCTTCTCCACTTGCCTCATGCCTTCCATGATGCGTAACTACGTAGCTTGCATTTTGCAGACAGCCTCTGTAGACACGGTCTGTTCAGTGATGGCATTACCTCCCACCTACCCTGTTGGTGAAGCCAGAAGCCAAAAACCATTCCATTCTTTCAAGCTCCGGATCCAACAGTGATTTGGCCTCTAGTATCGTAGAACCTGTCTGCTTTTCATTGCCACTCCTATGGCGAGTCCTTCATTGCCAGGTACCATCTTGATGAGCTAGACTGCGGTAAGGGCCCCCTAAATGATCTGCCTGCGTGCACCCTGCCCGTCCCTATCCACGCTCCGTCCTGCATTCAGGGTAACTTTCTTCCAACTCCAGTGTGATTATGTCATCTCTCGGGGACACCCCAGTGTCCTCCTGGTGTGGCATACAAGGTCCTCCTTGACCGGAGCCTCGTCTCCTGCACCCTGTCCTGCCCACACGTGCCTCAGCCGTGCCCTTCTTCACGCCATTTTACACCTTCTTAACTTTGCTCACTCCAGTTCTCCACCAAGCACACAACTGCCACGTTTCTTCACTGGGCTCATTCTTCATTACTCGGGAGTTACTCGTGCCTCCGTCCAATTCCTAAGCCCAGGCTCTTTCCTCCTGCACATCTTCTCTACTACTGGAGCACCTGTTTCACACTTCTCTTTCAGTTTTTCCAGGAATCATTTCTTTCCTCAGATTCCCATCAACAGTCTGAGTTTCTTGAACATGTTCCGGGGGCATAAAGTCACATTCTCCATCCCCCCACTGCCTTCTTTTCCATGCTAAGTAGACATTTCATAGGGTAATAATGCATAGGAATTTCTCAAAAGCCTCACTGTTGAGCCTGAGTAACATATAAACAAATGCACTTTAGAATACTTAAATTGTGAATTATAGGTACAAAAGAAACCATAAACAATTTAAACTAGTGAAGAACTCCCCTGCTGTGTGCCTCTGTTTTATGTAAGTATTCATGCACAAGGGCTGAGTCACAGAACAATAAAGAATGGCTGTTCAGCTCAGCAGCAGAAACCACAAATGCTAAGGTCACAGACAGACATCCATTCTGTGTCCGCTTTTCAGTAGTTTATGAAAAATTAGCCTTTCAGTCTGAGGCTTTCTTTGTGTAAGCTCAAGTTTCATTTTGGAAATTCTGAACAAGCTCTCTTCAATTAAAATGAATCACTTTTCCACATTATGAAAAATTTTAAATGTTTATGCAGAAAGTTGGTTGAACTTGGAGAACTGGTTGGTCAGAAAGGAATGAGAGCTGTCAAGTAATATTAATAATAAAGATTTTGGTTAAGCAGGGTGAGGTTTTTAAAAGAAAGATGCTCCTTGGGGGAACATACCTTTTTTGAATTAGCAGTTTTAGGAAATGGGAATTTGGATAATCCTAAGCTCAAGTGGCAAAAACGAAAGAGAAACATGGTCATCAAATTTCTTTATGTTTTCATAGAAAGACATCTTTTTAATTTACGAGACTAACACCAATCTTTTCTCTCTTGCAGATCTAACCGCATATTTTGTTTTATTTTTTTAAATGTTATTTATATTTGAGAGAGACAGACCGAGTGCAAGTGGGGGGATGGTTGTTAGAGACAGAGGGAGACAGAATCCAAAGCAGGCTCCAGGCTCTGAGGTGTCAGCACAGAGCCTGATGCACAGCTTGAACTCACAGACTGCGAGATCATGACCTGAGCTGAAGTCGGACACTTGACCGACTGAGCCACCCAGGCGCCCCCTAACTGTATATTCATATGAATTCTCTCAGATTGATTCCTCGAATAAGATAACATACTACAGTTATGTTAGCCACTGCTAGAATTTTCAGTTCTCTGGAGGAGGTGTCTGTCTTCATACTTATGTTTAAATAAAGAACAACATCAAAATAAAGCAATTAGAAATTAAGTAACTAACTAAGCTAAAATTTGCATTCAAAAATAAGAAGAAAAGAACAAAATAAACCACAATGAAGTGGAGAAAGAGGATTTCATCTCTCTATAGAGATAAAAGCAAAAAGCAATGAAAATTAAACAACAAACAAAATGTAGAATTGATAAGTAAAATCAAGATTTTTGGCTTTCAAATGTCCAGCAAAAAACACAAATTCCCAGTGCCTGTGTGCAGGAAAAAAAGAAAAAAAAAAAAAAAGAACCATGAGTCTATAACATTAGAAGTGAAAAGAGATATATAATCATAGCATAGAGGAGAAACTACTAAATACAATTCTATGTGAGTGGGTTTGAAAATCTGGATGAAATAGGACAGTGCCTGGAAATTTTAATCATCAGAGCAAAACCAGGAAGAGATAGAAAACTTCATGAAAAATGACCCTTCGGAGAAACAAAATAAGAAAGTTTCAAAGCACTATTTCCAAAATAAGACACTGCATTCAGATAGATTTTGAAGAAAGTCCTATCAGAGTCCAGAGGAGGACGTATATAATCCTGATGTGAATTAAAACTATTGCTGAATAGAGAAAAAGATGAAGAGTTTCTAATTCATCTTACAAGGTTTGCATAATCTTGATTCCAAAACAAGAGAAAAAAAGAGAAATAAGGACCAGTGTCCAAACGAATGAAACAGACACAGATCCTAAAAGGATATTCATAAATTGAAAGACATGCATACCTTAGTGCATTAAAAGAATCATGTGCCATAACTAAGGTTTAGTCCAGTTAGATAAGGCTACTATAACAGTAGAGAATCTGTCGGTGTAAACCACCATAAAAATAAGCTGAAGTTAAAAAAAAAAAGATCCATATGACCATTTCTATAAAGACAAAAAAGATATCCAATAAAATCCCACATCCATTCCTAACATACAAAAGCCCTTTGTATATTGGACTAGAAAGATGCTTCCATAATCTGAAACCAAAAGCAAAGAGCATACATGTTAATAAAACAATAGTGTCATTTCCACAAAGGTACAAAACAAGAGAAGGATGTCTAACCAGTGCAATAAAGCAGGAAGAAGATACTCGTTTTGAGTTTAAAAATTTACTTTAAACAAGAAAAGCTTAAGTGAAAGGCGATTTATTATAAAGATTAAGGAAACCAAAGAATAGGAAATACAGATGGACATCACAAGGGACTAAAAGTAAGACTTGAAAAAATCCCTGTACCGAACTGTTGTCTTTAAATGTCTGCCTGTCTCTCTAGAAGCAGCATGATCCCAGATTTTATTCATTCTTCGTCCTCAGAAAATCTACTACCTCATCTACTTCTATATGATCCACAATGCTTATTCCAAATGGCAGCCTCAGCACTAAAAACTGTATGACCTTTCAACCATGATCTTTTAAAATATTGCTATGCACCATTCTCTCTCTCCCCTCCTACTGCAACACCATTTAAATGTCTGTTAGACTTTCTCATTTGATCATATATGTCTCTTACCCTCTGGGAGGTACTTCTCTTTTTTTTTTTTTTTTTTTTTTTTTTTTTTTTTTGTCTTTCTATGCACCATTCTGCCTTGCTGTTCAGTTTGCTAATTCTCTCTTCAGCTGTTATCTATACTATTTTGAGTTCTGAATTTTAGTTATTTTATTTTTCAGTTCTGTAATTTCCATTAATTTTTCTTGTGAATTTAAAATATGGTTAATTTTTTCAGTTCCTTCTTTATTTTTTTTAAGTTTATTTTTGGGAGAGAGAGAGAAAGAGAGAGAGAGAGAGAGAGGGAGGGAGAGAGAGAATGTGAGTGGGGGAGGGGCAGAGAGAGAGAGGGAGAAAGAGAGGATCCCAAGCAAGCTCTGCACTATCAGCACAGAGCCTGAGGACAGGCTCAACCTCATGAACCATGAGATCATGACCAGAGTCAAAATCAAGAGTGGGACACTTAACCAACTGACCCATCCAGGCGCCCCTCAGTTCTTGAAATTGCTGATGAGAGTTTCAATATGGTGATTTTCTATTTCTGTATCTTTCTGCCTTTATTAGTTGTAATTCTCCCATAATGAATACTTTCCCTTCACCAACTATTTTGTTACCTAAAAACTCAGTTTGAAAGGAAAAACAGGAAAAATGCTTTATTCTTCCTAGAGTAAGAGTTGATACCCTAGCAATCTCCAACGCTAATCATTGTTTTTAAATGTATAGCATTATATACACTCACGAAATTTTGAAACAGCTTGAGACAAATTCATATGCCATAATGTTCACAATTTATACTACAACATTCAAGGGTGTTTAGTATATTTACAGAGGTGTGCAACCATCACCATAATCTAATTGTAAAATATTCTCATCATCACCCAAAGAAACCTTGTACCTATTAGTAATCATTCACATTCTGCTGGGTCTCTGCCCACCAAACCTTAGGCAACCACTAACATATTTTCTTCTCAATAGATTTGCCTACTTAGGGTATTTCATATAATGGTATCATACAATATGTGGTCTTTTGTGACTGGCTTCTTCCACTTAGCAACATATTTTTGAGTTTCATCCATGTACTGTATCCAATACTGTATCAGTATTTCAGTCCTTTTATTGCTGAATAATATTCTATTGTAAGGATATACCACGTTTTGCTGATCCATTCATCAGTTGATGGACATTGGGTTGTATTCACTTTTAGCTCTATGAATAATGCTAGTATGAGCATTTGCATACAAGATGTTATGTGGACGTATGTTTTAATTTTCTTGGGCAGATAACTGCCTAAGGGAATTGCTGGGTTATACAGTAACTTTGTGTTTAACATTTTGAGGAACTGTCAAACTCTTTTCCAAAGTGACAGCACTTTGTACACTTACACTAGCAGCATATGAGTTTCCAGATTCCCCACTTTCATCAACTTATCATTGTCCTTTTTGTTATAGCCATTCTAGTGGGTATGAAGTGATATATCATTATGAATTTTATTTAAATCTTTCTAGTAACTAATGATATTGAGCATTGTCTTACATGTTTTTAGCCATTCGTTATCTCTTTTGGAGAAATGTCTACTCAAAATCTTCACCCATTTTTTAATTGGGCTGTCTATTATTATGGAGCTGTAAGAATTCCTTATACATTCCGAATACAAGTCCCTAATCAGATATATGATTTGAGAATATCTGGGAATGTAGGTGCACAAGTTTTGTTCTTTTTCAAGATTGTTCAGGTTGTTCTGATTCTCTTGCATAGCCATACAAATTTAGGATCAGCTTATCAATTGCCGGAAAAAAAAAAAAAGCCACCTGGAATTTTGACAGGGATTGTGTCAAATCTATAGATAAAATGGGTATATTGATATCTCAACAATATTAACTTTTCCAATCTGTTAACATAGGATGTCTTCCCATTTATTTAAATCTTCTTTAATTTCTTCCAACATTGTTTTGTAATTTTCAGTGTGCAATTCTTGCATCATTTTGTTACATTTATTCCTAAGTATTTTGTTGTTTTTGTAGCTGATGTAAAGGAAATTATCTTCTTCATTTCATTTTCAGATTGTTTATTGCTACTATATAAAAATGCATTTTTATATTGAACCTGATTATTAGTTCTAACATTTTTTAGCAGTGAATAAAAATAGTTTTACTTCTTTCTCTCCAACAGGAATGCTTTTCTCCTTCCTTCCTTTTTTTCTTCCCTCCTTCCCTCTCTCCCTCCCTCTTTCCTTCCTTCCTTCTTCTTTTTCTTTCTCTTCCTTCCTTCATTCCTCTCTCTCTCCCTCTCTCCCTTCCTCCCTTCCTTCCTTCTTTCTTTTTTCCCCACCATTTGCCCTGGCTAGAATCTCTAGTACAATACTGAAGAGGCAAGAGTGGACAAGCTTGTCTTATTCTGAACTTACACATTTTTATATGATGTGTTTCTGTCAATTGTAGCCATTATTCTCTTATTGAGCTAAAATTTTCCCATTTTTGGTCAGTGGGGGTCTATTTCTACTTAATTCCTGTGAACTTTTAATACGATTGCTTTAGCCTTTGATTGCTTTCTCACTTTCTGATATAAGAAGATGTCCCGGATCCAACTAGTGTTTCCCTGGTCCTGGAATCATCAAGTTTTCTAAAAATGCTCTCCTTTAAGTGGGAAATGATATTTAGAGACCACAATCTGGGCATAAGGGGTAACTATTCCTATGAGTCATCATTTCTTCTAGTCCCTATAGTTGACAGAACTAGGATATAAGATTTTTTTATGTAATAAAGGAAAAAGTCACAAATTCACATTTATATTTTTAATTTAAATATAAAATTCCAAGGTTTTACTTAAATTCTTTGTACACTTTTATCTCATTTCACTTACACTGAAAATCTTGATCCCTTTGAAGGGTGATATAATTAGATATTTGTTTTATCTTATAATATTAATATAACAGCTTCCAAGTAATAACATCAATAGTATTACTGAAAATTAAATACTGAATACCATTCAAGGTTTTTGAGGTTTTTTGGTAGTTATTTTTGTCGCTAGAATATATCCCATGAGAGATGTACAGACAAATTAGTATAATGTAAAGTCACTTAGAGATTCTTTTCTCTTTGTGATTATGGTACCAACTTGATATACACTTAGGTTTATTTGTTTCCACTCATTTACTATTTTTATTGCTTGCTTTCACTCCTTTTTAATTTTTGTATTTTAATTTCATAGAACATTTATAGTTCTCCAACATCAAAACTACTGAAGAAGATATTTTCACAGAAGGTTTGCTTCCATCCATCTCCCCTCTATCCTACTCCCTCACTCCCCTGTAAGTAACTTTTTTTCCTTTGAAAATTATCCCCACACAGTATAGAAAAGGCAATAGTTAACAACCTTGCATTCTTGTCTAAACCCAATAGACTGGTTGCATTATATTACCATTTTCCTACACCACTAGGTTCAAATTGCCAAAATTTTGTTTAGAATTTTTGCATCCATATCCATAAGACAGACTGACTTGTAATTTTCCTTTCTTGCAATTTTCTTGCCAAATTATGCTCGCTTCATAAAAAGAGTTCATGAGTGTTTCTTCTTTGTTCATTCCTTTTATGTGGTGAATTAAACTAATTATTTTAAAAATAATAACCAAGCATTGTTTGTGGAATAAACCCAAACAAAACAGCGTAGAGTTATGTTTTGTTCTTAAACCTATTCTGACAATCTTTGTCTTTTAACTGGAGTGTTTAGTACATTTATATTTACTGTAATCACTAATTATTTGTTGTTTATGTAGTTTACCTGTTTTATGTTTCTTTTTCTTTCCCTTCTTCCCTTCTTTTAAAGAATCATTTACTTTTACCTCTCCATTAGCTTTTCAGTCATACATTCTTTTACTATTCTTAAACTAAGCATTTCTTCTACTATTCTTACATAATGTATTTCTCAGGTTATACTTATACTGAGTATCTTAAAGATTGCAACATGTAAATTAGTATTCACGCTCCCCCCAAATATTCATTCCTTAGAACACTTTTCTCTATTTACCCCCATCCTTCTTTATGTTTTATTATGTTTTGATTCAATGTAAATTTTTAAAGTCATGTTATTATTGCTGTATAGTCAATAGTCACTTTCATTTACCTATATATCTTTTCTATTGCTCTTTAATCCTTCACATATCTTCATTTCCATCTGGGACTCTTCTCCTTGTGCTGAAGGCACTCTTTTTAAAAAATAATTATTGATTTTTTGATGTATATTTCTATTAATCTTTTAAAAAAATTTTTTAATGTTTACTTATTTTTGAGAGACACAGAGAGAGAGAGAGACAGAACAAGCGGGGGAGGGCAAGAGATAGAGGGAGACGCAGAATCCAAAGCAGGCTCCAGGCTCCAAGCTGTCAGCACAGAGCCCAACACAGGGCTCAAACCCACGAACCACAAGATCATGATCTGAGCCGAAGTCAGACACTTAACCGACTGAGCCACTTGAGGAGCCCCTGAGTCTTAATGCACACATAGATTCGTGTATGCACCACCACAATTGTGATGCAGTACATGAAAACTCCATTTAATACTTCTTCTAAGTCTACCAGTGACATATGTAATATATACCCTCAGCTTTTGTTTTTCTGGAAATACCTTTATTTACTTTAGAAGGTTATTATCACCAGATATAGAATTCTAGACTGACTATTACTTCCTGTCAGCCTTTTAAAGGTGTCATTCCATCATTTGGTTTTCATAATTTCTGTTGAGATGTTAACTTTCGGTCTTGTTGCTTCTTTGAAAATAATGCATCTTGTTTTCTCTACTTGCCTTTATCATTTCCTCTTTGCCTTTGATTTTTAACAATTTGATTATGATGTGCCAATGTGTAGTTTCTTTGCCTTTATCCTGCTTAAGGTTCTTAGTAACTTTTGATTCTGTGACTCAAAATCTTTTATCATTTTTGGGAAAGTCTTGGTTATTGTCCCTTCAAATATTACTTCTGCCACATTCTCTTCTTCCCTTCTTGAATTCCAATTACATGTGTTAGAATGTTTCATATGATAGATCATGTCTCTTATACTCCTTTCTGTATTTTCTATCCTTTTAGTACTTCGGTCAAGATTTTTCTACTAGCCTCTCTCCAGCTTGCCAGCTCTCTCTTCAGCTGTGTCCAACATGCATGTTAAACCAACATGCTAATTTTGATTACTATATTTTTCAGTTCTAAAATTTCTATATTATTATTAAATGTCTAGATTCTTGTCCTTTGACAAAATTCTTCCCTTTTCCATTTATTTTCTTGATCACATTAATTAGAACTATTTTAAATCTGTGTCTGATAACTGTAATCATCTGGAACACCTCTGAGTATATTTCTATTATGTTTTCCTCTTGGCCCTACTTCTTAGATCCTACTAATTTTAGATTGAACGCTAATCACTGTGCCTGAAAGAGTGTAGAGGCTCCAGATGAAGTGATTTTCCTACAGGAAGAATTCAATCTATGGTCTGGCAGGCAGCTAGAGTACGGACAGTTTATCTCAACGCGATGGGGGGCTGAGTTGCAACAAGGTTTGCTCTACCCTAATGTGCCCCCTCATAAGGGTCTATAGGGCATTTACTAGATGCTTGCTGCCTCTTAGATCCTGATTTCCAGTTTGTATCTCCACAACAACCTAAAAATTCCACTCTGCACTCCAGCTGCTTTTCTTGCCTTCATAGCCTTTCACTTTATGGACTACGAATCCCCAAGTCCTTCAAAGAGAACACCACCAAATATCAGGCTCACTTCTCTGCACCTCCCCTTTTTTCTGGAACCTGGGCTTGGAGAGTCTTGGTTGATTTGGGAACCCACTCCAAGCATTAGCTCCTCAGACCTGTGAGACTGCCAAGGGCTCTGCCTCTTCTGTGCCTCTTAGCGGCCCCCCTCGACCAAATCTCTCGGCTTCTTTCTCAATGCCAAGGATCATCGATGCCAAGAGGAGAAAAGCAGCTTTCAGGATGTTGGGCTTACTTCAGTGTGGTTCCCTCTCTCTGATCCTTTGACCCTTCCACTCCAGGCTGTCCCAGTGGCTCCCTGAAAAACTCAAAAAGATCCATTTCAATTGTGTCCATCTTTGTCAGTTGTTCTCAGTGGAAATCAGCAGTTTTCCGCCACCTACTCCATCATATCTGGAAATGGGAGTTGCCCCTCCGTTTCCTTTGACAACTGTGTGGTACTTCACTTTGTAGATATGCTGTAGTTTACTGAACCAGTTCTCTGTTGAAAAACACTTCCGTTGTCCCAGCCTTTTGCTATAACAAATAAGCAAAATATTCACAGTGAATAGCCTTCTGCATATATCTCCATATATATGCAGTTGAGTATCTGACAAATGCATATAAAATTTTGCTAGCTGTTCCCAATTTCACTCACAGAAGTTGTACTGTCTTGTGTCCCTACCGACGCTGTGTGAAAGCACCTGTTTTCACATAGCCTTGCCAAAATTTACATTGTCAAACTTTGGAGATTTTGTTTCAACCTGAGAGATAAGAGACAGTTTCCCAGTAGTTCTGACATGCATTTCTCTTATTGAGAATGAAGGCTATTAGTGTACTTTTTCTGTGAACTCTCTATTCATACATTTGCTTATTTTTAAAATCAGGTTGTGTATCTTTTTCTTCTCAATTTTTAGGAAATCCTTATTACATTGAGCATATTAGTGTAAGTTACAAAATTTTTCCCAATTTGTAATTATCTTGTGATTCCACTTATTTTGTTTTGTTTGCACTGTTGTCAAATTTCTTCTCTTATTGAATCTATTTTGGTTTTTTTTTCAGTTAGAAATTTCCATTCAGGTTATAAAATAAGATTCACCCATAGTTTTCTTCCAGTACTTGGGTGTTTTTTTTTTTCCCCATTTTTGTTTTGTTTTCACTTAGATCTTTAACACAGTTGTAATTTATCCTGGACTACTTATGAGAAAAAGATCCAATATTTTTCTTTTTCCTTGCTGTTACCTCTTTGCTCCACCACAATTTAAAGTTAATTTTCCCCTCTGATTCAGAGCCTCTTTTGTAATACACTAAATTTTTCTTAATTACATTTCTGGGCAATCTGTTAGTTTTTAAGTCTTTCCCTGAGCCAGTACCTTACTGCTTTAATTTAGAGGATTTTAAGTGTCTCGGTATATTCTAAGAGGATTAGCTACGCATTAGATATTCTTTCCAACTATTTCCTGGCTATTCTCAGTTGTTTATTCTTCCACATAAACTTCATAATCGACTTACCTAGTTCTGGAAAAAAAAAAGTTGGAGGAAATTTTTATTGAGGTTGCATTAATTAAATAACTAACTTAGGGAGACAATAGCATCTTTAGGATCTTAAGTTTCCCTTTGAAGGATAGGTATTTTTTTCAATTTGTTCAAAGCTATTTTAATATCTTTCAAGGATGTTTTACAGTTTTACTATTTTTGCATATTTCTTCTTAGGTTTCTGTGTAGGTGTTTAAATTTTTGTTGTATACAGGGTCTTCTCTTCCATTGTATCTTCAAACTGCTTATCATTCATATATTTGAAGGCTATTGATTCCAGTATGCTCATTTTATATCGTACTAGTTTATTATCTTATGGTTGGTAGCACTTGTCCATTGATTCGTATCCTTTGGTTTTTTTTCCAGACTTTACCAACAAAGGGTTTGCCTCTTCCTTTCCAGTTCTCAGAAATCTAATTGTTTTCTCTTATTTAATGGGAGTCACTAACATTCCAATGCAATGTTAAACAAGTGGAGAAGTAGTGGGTATCCTCCTCTTCTTCCTGACTTTGAGGAGATGCCTCCCTAAAGTGTTTGACATTTGACAATCAAATAGGAAGCTGGATTTTGGACTGATATGCACGCACACATGCACACACACACACACACACACACACACACACACACAGTTTTATTAGGTTAAAAATAGTATTGCCATGCTATTTTTTTCATTATACGCTGGACATTTGCATTTGAAAAATTATTTGTAGAAATGAGGCCTAAGATGATATAGTTTGCTCCAGAGAGAATTTTTGTGGCTTATGCCATAATTTGGGCCACTATTAATAATCCAGACTAATCCTATTCTAATTTTAGGTTTTCGATTTTCTAGCCCTTTCAAATGTCTTGAAAAGAGGCTGTGTTCCATAAGGGGGGCCATTTAATTCTAGTCCACCCTACTTTTAGGGGGCAGCTCTTCATGACTCTGATCCAAAGTACAGGGTATGTCCCAAGGCCTCCAACCTTGGCAAGCTCTGGACCCAGAACTCTTTCTCATAGCCTCAAGAAGTTTTTAAAAGTGTAGCTCAATATTTCAGTTCCCTGTTCAAGATCTGCAAATGTTCCCCAGACAAGAGTAGCCCCAACACTAAGCTCACTCTTGATTTCTGTCTTCTCCCAGATCCTAACCAGTAATTTTTCACTACCTTAATTCTTTGATGATTTTAAAACTGAATTTATATTTTGTCTAGCTTTAGTTTTATCTTTAGCAAGAGGGTTGGTCTGAATCACCTCATTCTCTGTTAGCAAAAGCAGCGCACCTAGTTGATGACAACAAATTAAAAATTAGGGGACCCTGGGTGGCTCAGTGGGTTAAGCGTCCAACTTTGGCTCAGGTCATGATCTCATGATTCGTGGGTTCGAGCCCCATGTCGGGCTCTGTGTTGACAGCTCAGAGCCTGGAGCCTGCTTCAGATTCTGTGTCTTCCTCTCTCTGCCCCTCTCCCACTTGCGATCTGTCTCTCTCTCAGACATAAATAAACATTAAAAGATTTTTAAAAATTAATTTAAGGGCACCTGGGTGGCTGAGGTGGTTAAGCATCTGACTCTTGATTTCGGCTCAGGCCACAATCTCACAGTTGTGATATCCTTTTATGACTAAGAAGTAATAAAACAACAAAATTTACGTCCACAACATGCCCCCCAAAGTAGCATAACCTCATAGTCATACCTTACATTTTATGTAATTTACACATCCTCTAAGCTCTCCTAGGCTTATCTTAAGGCACATGAGATGTCATAAAACATTTAATGCTCAGAAAATGCTGAGCTCAACGCACCTGGGTGGCTCAGTCGGTTAAGCATCTGACTTCGGCTCAGGTCATGATCTCACACTCCGTGAGTTCGAGCCCCGCGTTGGGCTCTGTGCTGACAGCTCAGAGCCTGGAGCCTGCTTCAGATTCTGTGTCTCCCTCTCTCTCTGACCCTCCCTCATTCATGCTCCTTCTCTGTCTCAAAAATAAAAATAAACATTAAAAAAAGAAAGAAAGAAAATGCCGAGCTCTTCCTTGATTCTTATCTGTTGCCTAAGCAAATTCTTCCATGGAAATCACTCTCTTCCCACGCACAAGCAAAAAAATAAGCAAACAAAAAACAACAACAGAAAAAGCATAAGGCATTTCTAATTCTTTGCTCCTTTACCACTGCGCCAAATACAACGTGACGTGAGATCTCTCGATTGGATCATGTACTTCGGTGGGACTCTATCCCCAAGTTCCTCGATCTCATTTCTTTCAGGCGCTCAAAAGCATGACTCATTGGTTTAACAACCATACTTAAGAATTTGAACCAAATACTTTTGTAACAGTTTAAAAAGCAACTATCCAGAAGATTACGAGTCTCTTGGGCAGGTTGGCTAATATAGTTGGCATAGGATCTGACACTGAATGAGAATTGGCAATGCAGAAAACAGCCCTTGAAGGCAGCAACCGTAGGGAACCTAGGGAGGGAAGGAGAGATGGACCCATTTCAGGCAGGGCCCAGAGGTGCTACACATTTGGTTTCCAAGGTTCAAAATGTACACCCATCACCAGGGATCTCTTCTGGCAACACAAAAGACTACCTAGGTGATGCAGACCAGCCTTCCTTTTCACTGCAAACACATAGAACAGTCAGATGTAATAGTTGTTTTTAATTGCGGTATTTCATAATGCAGCCTCAAAGAAAGAAGGGGAGATAACTAGGAGCCAGGAACCAAGACAGAAATCAAAACTGGAGAAGTGAGAAGGAGCTGAGGCAGCACTGGGGTATGGAGGCCCACCAACGACAGGATCCTGACAAAGACCCTGGGACCCTGACAATGTGGGCAGCAGACGTGGGCTCCAAACGGCAGGGGGCAGAGGCACTGGAACCAAGCAGAGGCATGAATCACTAAGCCTCATTTCTGAAAGGGGGACTAGAAGTTTTTGCACATCAGCCCGGGAAAGAGACAAGAAATTTGGTCATTTATGCATCTTGGGTAGGGGAAAATAGTACCCTGAGGAATCAAAAACCTCAGGAATCTTCCATATGTGGGTATGAAAGAACATAATCCATAGCACTATCTTCGACTATATAAAAATAAGTTCAAAATGGATTAAAGGCTTAAATATAAAAATTAAAGAAAAATCCTAGGCAACTATGCATTTAGAGTAAGGATGGCAGAGATCTTCTTCTTAACCAATACTGGAAACCCACAAGTTACTTAATAAAGACTGATATACAGTTGGCTCTCTAGTCTTTTAAAATGCTTTATGACAAAAGGTAGCATAAACAAAATTAATAAACAAAAATAGACTCTGTCAATACAGAGAAGAAAAGGTTAGTAACTGCAGCATACAAACATTCCTTATTGAGTAACAAGAACGGAAGAAAAACTAGAAAAATGACACATAATATGGAGATAACTGACAGGTGACAAAAATTCAAATGGCCAACAAACGTATGAAAAAATGGGCAAACTTACTAATACCATTGGAAATGCCCACTAAATTGACGGTGAGCTATTTACTCCAGACTGGCAAAAGTTTTAAATATTCATAATACCTATTTGTTGCTGGGATTCAGGAAAAGAGATGATTTCAGGAACATGTGAATTATTACAGCTTTATTGGAAAGTAATCTGGCAGTTACTATTACAATTTTTAAAACTATACTTCATATCTCACTTCTGATAATCCATCCCTGGGGCCAACAAACTATGGCTGTGGGCCAAATCCAAACAACTACCAGGTTTTACAAATTAAGTTTTATTGAAACACAGCCACTCATTTGTTTACATATTGTCTATGGCTGCTTCAGGGCAAAAGCAGGGGTCAGAGAAGACGGCATGACCCATCAAGGCTAAAATATTTATTATCTGGCTTTTTTCAGGGCAAGTTTGCTGACCCTTGCTCCGTCCCATGGAAATAAAAGCACAAGTCTATAGAGCTGTTTGTACAGCATTGCATATTGGAACACCGCTTGTAAGGACAAGCAAAATGAAAGTCCGTTGTTAGAACGTGTCTGCATAAATTGTAATATGTCCATACCATGGAATAGTAAGTCTTAAAAGCAATGAGTTGGGGGTGCCTGGGTGGCTCAGTCGGTTAAACAACTGACTCTTGATTTCAGATCATATCACAATCTCATGGCTCATGAGGCAGAGTCCCGCGTCTACGCTGACAGCACGTAGCCTGCTTGGGATTCTCTCTCTCTCTTTCTCTCTCTCTCTCCCCCTTCCCTGCTTGTGTGCATGTGCTCTCTCTCTTTTGCTCTCTCTCAAAATAAATAAATAAATAAATAAATATTTTTAAAAACCTATTAGATAACAGTATGAATATTTAAAAAAATAAAACCACGAATTAACATTTTACCAGTAGATTTGTAAGGTTTTCCAGGAGGTATCTTTGAATAATATATCAAGAAGCATACGTACAATTCTACTTTCATGAAATAAACAATAACCAATCTATATGTCATATATATTTGTATATAAAGGCTTAGTTTAAGGTAATGTAACTATAAACTTTTGTCTCCCTAAAAACAAACAAAAAAAAGATGACGGGTGCCTGGGGGGCTCAGTCGGTTGAGCATCCGACTTTGGCTCAGGTCATGATCTCACAGCTCGTGGTTTGAGCCCCATGTCGGGCTCTGTGCTGACAGCTCAGAGCCTGAAGCCTGCTTCAGATTCTGTATCTCCCTCTCCCTCTCTGACCCTTCCCTGCTCACACTCTGTCTGTCTCTCTCTTTCTCTTTCAACAATATACATTTAAAAAAATTTTTTTTAAAAAGATGATTTAACCAAGGCAAAAACATGAGAGAATATACACTGCGTTGTTAACCTGAGTTACATAGAATAGGGAGAGGATAAAGAAAGTGGAAGACTGGAAGAAAGAGCCAAAGAAAAGAGAGAAAGAAAAAAGATTACACACACACACACACACACACACACACACACACACACACAGACATACGTTTGACAAGGCCACATTTATGTATTTATATAAAATATAATTTTGTGTATGCATATAAACAGACAATGAAGTCCAACTTAAATGGAACTCAACTGACAGGTTAAACCAATTGGACACAGCTGAAGAGAGAATTAATAAACTCACGGGGAACTATGAAGAAATCCAGTAAAAAGGAGCACATAGATAAAGAGTTGAAAAATTTGAAGGATCAAGCATCGGTCTACTTAGAGGCCCAGGAAAGACGAGAGAGGATGGAGAAGAAATGATTTCAAGGCAGTGGATGAGAATTTTCCAGAAATAAGAAAGCCCTAAGCAGCTCCATAACTCCCAAGCAACATGAATCAAACACATCTACCCCTAGGAACGTGGTGGTAAAACTCTTAAGACAGCACAGTAACTGGTGTGTGTTTGGGGGAGGTGGGGACACATAACTTATAAAGGGATGATCACTGATAACTTTCCTAATTTCTCACCTGCAACAATACAGGCCAGAAGACAATGGAATCATAACTTGAACGTGCTCAGGGAAAATACCTCCAATCTAAAATTCTATATCCAGTTCACGTCATGAAAGAAGGCAAGATAAAGATACATTCGGACAAAGACTGAGCGTGCACCACGCAAAGACCTTCACCGAGGAAGCTTCTGAGGGAGGTAAGGTCTTGGGTGAAAAGACTGAAGCCAGAAAGAAGAATGGATTGCAAGGAACAAGAAGACTAAAGAAATCGGTAAATATGTCGGTATAACCAAAGTCGCATAAACGCTGCGAGCTAAAATAATAACGATGATGATTAATGAGTGGCTAATAGTAATTTACTCAACCACAATAACACGAAAGACGGATGGGACGGAACACTTACCAAGGTCGTGCCCCTGGGGAGGGAATGTTACTGTCTATCTTTAGAATCTGTTGAACAAACATCCTTGTTTTGAAAAAAAGGAAAAGGAAAGAAGAATACAGATGCCCACCTAAACCAACTGGGGCTGACTAGAGCAGGAAAGAGATTGATCTCAGGCAGAGCCGGCCGGGTGAGAACACTGCTGCCCTCACTGTGGCATCACCTGCATCACCCCGGAGCCCCTGCCGGTGCTCCGGGGGGAGTCACACCGCTGACCCAGAGCGAGGGGTTCCTGGGCTCCATGGGGCCACGAGCTCCCACCCCGGTGGTGAGGATGCTACACAGGAAAACTGCACAGGGGGCAGGGAGCTCTTTCACTTTTACAGAGAGACTTGGGCTCTTGAGATCCCCCAAGAGATGCCCCCACGGGCCCGATGAACAACCTCACATAAGCGCACCGTAACACAAAAATCATTTGCGTGAGAAGTGTAACTTCCCGCGGTGGGGAAGGGGAAGCGAGGCCACTTCATCAAGACAATGGAAGGTAGGAAAGGGGAGGGTGCTATTCATTTCCTAGGGCTCAAAACAACAGGAATGCATTCTCTCAAGGTTCTGGAGGCTACAAGTCCGAAAGGAAGTGGTTAGCAGGCCTGATTTCTTATTTTGTTGGCTCGGAGGGAGAAGCTGTTCCATGCCTCCCTCTCTGCTAGCTTCTGGAGGTTGCTGGCAATCCCAGGCGTTCTTCAGCTTGTAGATGCATCACTCCAATCTCTGCCTCCACCTTCCCATGGTGTTGCCTCTGCACCTTTGCGTGTGTGAATGTCCCTCTTCTTACATGGACACTAGTCATTGAACCAGGGCCCCGACCTCATCTAGTATGACCTCATCTTGGCACGATTACATCTGCAAACACTCCACTTCCAAAAAAGGTCTCATGTGCACGCTCCAGGTGGACAGGAATTTTGGAAAGAAATATTTGACCCCGTACAGGGGGGTTTAAAAAAACCCTAAAGGGAAAATCCGTCAAAAATGTAGATCCTTGGGGCGCCTGTTAAGTCAGACACTTAACTAACTTTGGCTCAGGTCATGATCTCACAGTTCATGGGTTCCAGCCCCACATCAGGCTCTGTGCTGACAACTTGGAGCCTGGAGCCTGCTTTGGATTCTGTGTCTCCCTCTCGCTCTGCCCCTCCCCTGCTCGCTCACTCTCTCTCAAAAAGAAATGTTAAAAAAAAATTTTTTTGTTTTAATGTAGATTCTTGGGGTGCCTGGTTGGCTCAGTCAGTTGAGAGTCCGGCTCTCGATTTCGGCTCAGGTCCTGATCTCACAGTTCGTGAGTTTGAGCCCCACATCAGGCTGGTTCCTGTCAGCGCAGAGCCGGCTTCAGATCTTCTGTCCCTCTCTGTCTCTGCCCCTCCCTTGCCTCCCTTGCATCACTCTCTGGACCACAGAAAACCTGGCTGCACTTTTCAAAGCCAGAGCTTAGAGCTCAGATCCCAAGTAGCTGCAAGCCATCCCCATCAAATCCCAAGTAGCTGCAAGCCACCTCCCAGGGCCCTGGAAGAAGAGGGTGAAATTTCTACTTCCCAATCCTTGGCAATCCAACTGCATTCTCCACCGGCCCCTGGGTCACTTTCCCTAAATGTCTTTTTCCCTACCAACCCTGTGCAAAGTGCTGCTCCCTAGCAGACCATCCAGGTTTGGAACCCCCATGGGCCAACACCTGTTGAATCCCTCCTACAGCGAGGGAAACCCAGCACTATAGGACACAGGGGCCCGTTGCGCTACTGGGGGTTGGGGAGGTAACCAGAGAAAACAGACACCATGACTTTCTCAATTTATCCCGCCATGTATGCTCACATAAATTAGGGCTTCACCTAGTGTTTGCATTCAAACATGTATCCATTTCCCTTTGTGGTAAATGACCTAAGGCGATTGGGGTTTGTTTGTTCGGTTTTTGTTTTGTTTCATTTTGTTTCGGTGCTTTATGTAACAAAGAAATTGTGTTTCCTTTCTCTAAGCAACAAGGCAGAAGCCTGGGGTGTGGTGTTCACCATGCCCATGGCCAAGCTACTTTGAACCTCAATTTCTTTACCTGTGAAGTAAAGGTAATATTTCCCCTGCCTTCCTCATGCCCCGCAAAGCTGTGGGGTTCGAGGAAAGCAAAAATATAAAAAAAGGATTGTGTGCATCGAAGGCACCATGAACACAAAGGCTTAGTGTTTCCATAACATCTCACCAATCCATCACTGGCTTTCTAAAATGGTCCTATTTCTGGGGTCAGACACTGGGAAATGAAGTTCAAATTTGTGAGCGCTTTTTTTTCTCTGACTTCAAGTCCTTATAAGTAGGAATCAGAGGGACTATAAATATTGTTTCCTCAGCTTTAGATGGAGAGAAAAGATGTCCCTGTGTGGCCAGAACAGTCCTGGTTTGTATCTGTGGTCCTGGCCCAATGATGAATAAACTGCCCTCTCCCCTTCACTCTCTAAAGTGTTCCAGTTTGATTAATTTATGTTCACACCCTGGCTGCTTTAGGTAAAGAGGATTAAGTAAAATACCTGTGCTGTAAAACAGGATGTCACATAATTACCAAGCCCATGGACACTAGTCTAAAGGAGCACACCCCTAACAGGAACAGAAAATACTCACCGAATGCTTGAAATCTGTCGCCATCTTGTGGTCAAAAGCCATTCCACCCACAAGATCTTTTGACCTTTTCAGAAGGGACTGTGGAGCAAACCCACACAGAATCCGGGAAAGAATTAGGGGCTTGCGAAATAAGCATCTCATTAACATACACTTTGGTGCTCTCCCTGAAAGAAAACAGTTACCATTTTCAGGAGATGTAGATAAGGCAGGAATTAGGCCTCTGATTTTAGACTCAGATTATAACTAAAAGATGGGATATGCAGCCTGTGGGTTAGAATGGTATTTCGATGGAGGTTCTGCCTTATATTGAAATACTAATTCAACTCAGTGAGGATGATGCTGCTTACTCAAATCAATCCACCAGTGAATGTTTAATTCTCCGTGGGCCACCGAAGGAGAGGAAGATGGTCTATGTATCAAATGACCTGCCTGGAAAGGGGAAGGGTGGTGTTCAGAGAAGCTTCCTTGTGAAAGTGACCTGTGAGCTGAAATCTGGTGAATGACGAGGGGACAAGGGGAAGTGAGGCAAGTGTTCAAGTCAAGGCAAAGAGCCCTGACAAGGGTCCAGTGACAGTGGGGGTGGAGGTGGGTATTTGTGCAACTGGGGGTTGGCCTACACTGCCACAGGGATAGAGAGTGAGGGGGCTGTGTTATGAGACGAGGCTGGTAAATGAGATCTTGCAACATATCACTGGGAGTGTTAAGGATTCTTAACCCATTTTCTAGAAGGAGGCATGGGAAACCATTTACACGTTATAAGCAAGGAGACTACAGGGTCATATTTGAGTTTCAGAAAGATCATTCTGGTGACAAGGGGGAAAGACTTGTGAAGAGTTATAATGGATTTAAGACAACCACTGTGCACTGATCCATGTGACCATTACAATGGTAGGAAACACGCAGTATACGCTGGGAGCTTTTCTAAATGCTTCGTGTGGATTCACTCATTCCTATCAAAGACCCTATGAGATAGTTACTATGAGTACACCCATTTTACAGATTTTAAAAAAATGGGGCACAGAGAAGTCTAATTCCAGAAGCCATCCTGATGATCAATACACTATGATGCCTACAGATGGTAAAAAGAAAATGGAGAAAAACAGATGGTTTCAGGACTATTTCAGAAGTAAAACCAACAGGACATGATGTGCTAAATAGGGGGCCGGAAAGGGAGCTCCAGTGTACCTAGGCTGTAGACTTGGGCAACTGTAGAGGGACACTGGAAAAACACAGGCTCAGAAGGGACTACAGATTTGACCTTGCAGGTGTTGAGTTTGACCAGTGTTTAAGACCATCAAGAGGAGATACTGAGAAGGCAGTTGGCTCAAGAGACAGGAATGTGGTCCCACTGGTGGAAGAGATAATAACTGAAGTGACAAGTAAAGAAATAGCACAGGTAAGGAAAGAGGGCTACAACCTAGCCCTGGGGAACGCGGACATTTAATTGCAGACTAACTGCAAACGAGGTAAAGGGGGTGGGGGCAGACAGACAGTATTAAAACCTGTAAAGCCAGGAGAATTTAGTATCATGGAAACCAGAAGAATGTTTCAAGGAAGGGATGAGCAGCCACAACAAATGCTCCTGGGAGGTCAGGCAAAGTTGAGGACTGGAAAATGCCCTTCAGATTTTGTGTCAGGGGTCCTAGAGGTAACTGCCCAGAGAAGTCTGTTGCTGAGAGGGAAGGGTGGCTGGCAGCTGAGGGAAGAAAGAATAGGCTTTTTCTTCTCCCGAGACATAATATGCTTAATGAGTAAGTTTAAATGTTGAAGAGAATGATCCAGTTGACAAAGTGACTGAATATACAGAAGAAATAGTTTTCCCTTGAACAACATGAATTTGAACTACGTGGGTCAACTTACACATGGAATTTTTTTTAATTTATTTTTGACAGAGAGAGAGAGAGACAGACAGCATGAGTGGGGGAGGGGCAGAGAGGGACGGAGACATAGAATCTGAAGCAGGCTCCAGGCTCTGAGCTGTCAGCACAGAACCTGATGCGGGGCTCGAACCCACGGACCGCGAGATCATGACCTGAGCCGAAGACGGACGCTTAACCAACTGAGCCACCCAGGTGTCCCTACACATGAATTTTCTTTAATACATACAGTACCATACTGTAAATGTATTTCCTCTTCCTTATGATTTTAATTTTTTTAATGTTTTATTTTTTTGACAGAGACAGTGCAAGCGGGGGAAGGGGAGGGAGGGAGAGGGGACAGAGGATCCTAAGTGGGCTCTGTCCTGACGGCAGAGAGCCCCATGTGGGGCTCAAACTCAGGAACCGTGAGATCATGGCCTGAGCTGAAGTCAGGTGCTTAAGAGACTGAGCCACCGAGGGTGGCCCTTCCTTATGATTTTAACAACCTTTTCTTTTCCTTAGCTTACTTTATCATAAGAATATGGCATACATATAACATATTAACAAAACATATGTTAATCAACTATTTCTGTTATTGGTAAGGCTCCCCGTCAACAGTTGGCTATTAAGTTTTGGGGGAGTCAAAAGTTATAAGCAGGTTTCTGACTGCATGGCGGGGGGGGGGGGGGGATATTCCCACATTGCTCCAGAGTCAACTGTAATTTACAGGGTCCGTTTGCTGAAAAGGGGAGAATAGGATCCAAAGCACAGGAGGAGGGATTATTCCAGGTAGGTAGAGGGGTCTACCTGCTTATTTCAGTTGTCTCTGATATTGTAATTCTATAATTAAATGCTGCAATGAAATAGAAGTGTAAAAGAAGGATTGCTATTTCTGTGTAAGCTTGGTTGAATGTTTTATGAAAATTTGATAAAGCCAAGATGCTAAAAATCCTGTCCATCTAGAACAAGAGAGGCAATTATAAAAGATGGGAAAATATAGTAAAAATCTTTGTTCTGCAAGGTTCTGTTCTTGTTCCAATTTTAAGAGAACAAAATGAGAAGTCATAGAATTATTAAGGCTAAGATTTTACAAAGAAAATGAGGTTGTGGAGCCTGGGTGGCACAGTCAGTTGAGCATCCCACTTCAGCTCAGGTTACGATCTCACAGTTCGTGGGTTCAAGCCCACATCGGGCTCTGTGCTGACAGCTCGGAGCCTGGAGCCTGCTTCAGATTCTTGTCTCCCTCTCTCTGCCCCTCCCTCACTTGTGCGCTCTCTCTCTCTCTCTCTCTCAAAAATAAACATTAAAAAAAGAAAGAAAATGAGTTTGAAACTCTAATGGATCAATAATCACTAAAAAACAAAAACAAAACAAAAAGCGCCTTAGTCTTACCCTATACACTGTAGGATGAATGTATATGTTTTCATGATTTCCCGTTTCAACTCACTTCTTCAATGGACTGACCAACTCTTAGACCAAGCTGACATTCAGAAGGTTTCTATGGTTACAAAATGAATAAGAAGGGAGAAGAGAGGGAGGTTAAGTTATGGGTTGCTTACTATACATTAATGAATATGCTTCGCTTGGATTTTTTTTTTAATTTTTTAGCATTTATTTATTTTTGAGAGACAGAGAAGAAGTGGGAGAGGGGCAGAGAGAGAGGGAGACACAGAATCCGAAGCAGCCTTCAGGCTCTGAGCTGTCAACACAGAGCCCGACACGGGGCTAGAACCCACGAACCGTGGGACCATGACCTGAGCTGAAGTCGGACACTTAACCGATGAACCACCCAGGTGCCCCAAATATTGTTTGTTTTTTTTTTAATGTTTATTTACTTTTGAGAGAGAGAGTCAGATTTTTTAAAAATGTACTCCTTACAATAATCCTAGATGTTATCATTCCTATTCAGCAGATCAGGAAATAGGTTAAATAAACTACCAACTATGAAGATAAAGCATTGGGGTAGAAAGTCAGTTCTCCTGACTGTACCCTAAGTTCCAGATGGGCCATTTCCACTGGACTTACATGTACCTGGACTCTTCCCCAAACGGGCCCCATCCACATCCCCCATCAGCCACCCACCACTGGTTCATCCTTATCCTTCACCTCCCATATCTACTCACATACCGACCCCAGGCAAATCAACTCCCATGGGTATTTGTTCAAGTTGTCTCCACTACCAGCAGCCTTGCACAGATTCACATCATCTTTTGCGTGGATTACTGCAAGTTTCCTGTTGCCACAATTTCTTAATAGGCAGATCTGAGCAATGTCATTCTACATAGATGTATCAGTTGAACGCTTGCACTACTTTCCAGTTCTTTCTTTGGTTTGCTTCCAGCACATTACTTTCCTCCAGCTAGCTTCCTGGTTTTCTCCCCAGTCCTTCTCCATGTCCTCATGGTCTCTTTTTCTTCGGCCAGACTCTTAAATCTCGGTGCTCTTCAAGGGCCACTTCTTTGTCTCTGCTTACGCTAGCCTCCTCCCCCAGTAGATACGATTTTTGCCTACAGCTTTCACTGCATTCACACTGATGATCACAGCCTATGTTTTCAACCCAGCCCCTCAGGCCATTTTTACAACTGCTCAGTATTGCTGTCCAGCTAATGGCCCATAAGCACATCAAACTCAAGTACGGACACCCCAAACAGGACTCTCGTCTTCGATCTCCCCGTGGCCAACCACAGACCTGCTCCTTCCATGTGCGTCCCTCAATGTCACCAGGCTCAAACTAACTCAAACGTTGAAACCATCCTTTACTTACCTTTCTTCTTCACCTGTCTTCACAGTCCAATCTCAAGTCCTGTTGACTCCCATGGTTGTCACTTCTTTCCACTAGCTTCCTATTTTCGTACTTGGACTACAGTAAGATATGCCGTTTCCACTGCGCCTCCAGAGTAGCCCTCCTTGACAGTTAGCATGAGCTTCCTGAGTCATCTGTACTTAGTCCAGGTACCTGGAAAAACTGCCACTCAATGGCTAAAATGAACAAATCAGGAGACTATAGATGCTGGCGAGGATGTGGAGAAACGGGAACCCTCTTGCACTGTTGGTGGGAACGCAAATTGTTGCAGCCACTCTGGAAAACAGTGTGGAGGTTCCTCAAAAAATTAAAAATAGACCTACCCTATGACCCAACAGTAGCACTGCTAGGAATTTACCCAAGGGATACAGGAGTACTGATACATAGGGGCACTTGTACCCCAATGTTTATAGCAGCACTCTCAACAATAGCCAAATTATGGAAAGAGCCTAAATATCCATCAACTGATGAATGGATAAAGAAATTGTGGTTTATATACACACTCCAAAAAATGGAGTACTACGTGGCAATGAGAAAGAATGAAATCTGGCCTTTTGTAGCAACGTGGATGGAACTGGAGACTGTTATGCTAAGTGAAATAAGTCATACAGAGAAAGACAGATACCATATGTTTTCACTCTTAGGTGGATCCTGAGAAACTTAACAGAAGACCATGGGGGAGGGGAAGGAAAAAAGAGAGAGGGAGGGAGCCAAACCATAAGAGACTTAAAAACTGAGAATAAACTGAGGGTTGATGGGGGGTGGGAGGGAGGGAGGGTGGGTGAGGGGTATGGAGGAGGGCACCTGTTGGGATGAGCACCGGGTGTTGTACGGAAACCAATTTGACAATAAATTTCATATTAAAAAAAAAAAAAAGCGGGGGCTCAGCCGGTTGAGCGTCCGACTTCATCCCAGGTCACGATCTTGTGGTTTGTGAGTTCGAGCCCCACATCAGGCTCTGTGCTTGGAGCCTGCTTCTGATTCTGTCTCCCTGTCTCTCTGCTCCTCCCCTATTCACACTCTGTCTCTCTCTCTCTCAAAAATAAACATTAAAAAAATTTTTTTTAATTAAAAAAATTAAAAAAAAAAATAGCCACTCAATACACGATTAAACAAGTGAATCAATGCTCTCGCTCAATTCCAAGTATTTCAACGTTGTCCATCACAAATGCATGCACTTCAAAGCCCCTGCCCTGGCATACAAGGTTCTTTGTGACTTAGACCTTTCCCACTTCTGTGGGAAAAACCACTGTGCCCTATTAACCACTCTCTACTCCAGGAATAACCAACCATCTCCAGTTCTCCAAACAAAGCAGCTTTCCCTAACTCTGACTTTGCACATGCTTTCTTCTGTCTGGAATTCGTCTCCTCCTCTACCCAGAAAACTCCCACTCCTCCAAGATCTTTAGAGAAGCTTTTGCTGTCCTTTCCTCCATGCTCCTCCCCCACCCTCTAATATTCTCCATAAATAGCATCATTTTTTATAACTGAAGTACTCACTTGAACTTGTAGGCAACAACCATATACTGGCCTGTGGAGCTGCCAGGGGGGGCCAGAGTGAAGAGAAATCATTCTGAGAGCTCTCCAAAAACATTTTGAGAGCCATCTAACATCCTAGACCTTGAGATCAGTCCCCCAAGTCTCTGAACTAATCCCCAATTCATGGCCCTCTTCTCGATCCCAACTCCAGCCAGCACGTAACAGTGACCGTGGTGACAGTCCACAGAACCCCTAGAATGAGTCCCAGTTCTGATTCCCTTTCGATGGCTGTATTGACACTGCTCAGAACTGCTTCACCTCTAAAATTCTGATCTCCACCCCTAACTTCCTTCTATCCATTATACACAAATGTCACACTCATTTTATCTTCAATCTCTACCCCTTCCCATTCACCCAATTTATCAGTGTCTTACTGATCAGACTTCTCTTACAACCCAGCCCAAATCCACAGCCAATCTACAGTAATCTCTAATGGCCCTGCCCTTCAGACACTCCTACCTTATGAAGCCTGACCCTGGCAAAATCCACTTTTTCCCCACTCTACCTTCTTGGCAGCTAAGCATCACTGAGGAAAAATAAAAAAAAAAACCTGACTCCTAGCCTCTACAATTAATGATTTCCCATCTCAAACTGGTTTTCAAAGGCATTCCTCAATCTTTTTACTGGGCTTTGGTCCGTGTCCTCACTCAGTCCTCTGGGTGGTTAATACCAACAAAAATGTGAGACATGACCTACGGTAAACAGAATATCAAAACAATCTTGAGGGTGTTGGATAAAATATGAGAAGAGAGCCAAAGGCTATACATGGGCAAAGCAATTTAGCTCAAATCCCTATGTCCTTTGGGTTCTACGTCAGTTATTTTCATGGCACTAGGACCGTGGTTACTTTAATTCTTACAGACTCTTGGAGTGTGAAAAATGTGGTGAAGCGTGGACCACTAGGAAAAATGACTGCTTTCAACTCCCTTCATGCCCCAGGTACCCTTCATACTTACTATACTTTATCAATGACACATACCAAACTTTTGTTTTCAGTTTAATTTATTCTTTGCAGTTTACACTTGATCTTAGCCAAAAGGCCGAGAAGCGATATTATTCTTTGCAGTTTAAAGTGAAAGTTAAAACATCAAACAAACCACAGAAGCTTTAGGTATATAGTATTGACCAGTTTTGAAACAAAAACAGTGAATGATCATTTACACACATTCCTTAACTCTAATTTTACATCTCGTTATATAATGGTACTACTGATGCACACATTTCTAATTCCTTATACGTAGACCTATTTGCCAAGCAGCAGGATGGCAATGCATCATAGCACAGCACAAAATGTTTCCTTTAAGAAACCAGAGAAGCCATATTTGGTGGATGGTTATGCACAGAACTGACCTGGAAGGGTACTTACTGTTAAACACTGATCATAAGGCAGGCAGCCCATGTACATTAAGAAATGGAAAATGGAAGTTTTAGTAATATAAGATAAAATGCTATTCTTTATGCTTTAAGTTAAAAGCTATAGGATACTTTAAAAGCAGACGATACTAGGTGCTTGAATTCTAGACTCTTATCAGTTGCTCCAAAGCCTACAACCTTTGAGTACTGCTCATTAGCTTTTAAAAGTCAACTTCAAATATAAAAGCACCTGAAGTTTACCAGTCAAAAATCTAATGTTACATTGGTTACATGTTACACTAAAACGCAACTTTTAAGAAAAACGGACTTTAAAAAATACTGCATTGTTGACTTAAAGTAATTTCAAACTACGTCGCTCCTAAAAATAAAAGAGCACTACTTTCAAATCTTTCAACACGTTTTGGTTTAAAGTAACATTTTGTGAAGCCATTAATATGGTTCACCCATCTTCCAGCAAAATATATTCCCACCTTTCAGCAAAATAACAGTTGAACTTGTTTTTAAGTCTAGCGTCATCTAAAGAAATGGGTCAGCACATAGGTGAATTAGCTATCCACCCAAAAACTAGGTATTTAATGTTTCCACCATGAAAACAATACTACAAAATCCATCGGATGAATTCTATTTTTAGCTTGATGTAAATATTAAAAACCTCACTGAACAGTGCCACACAAATATCTAGTGTTTTTTGGCATTGGAATCGGAGCAATGCAAACCAGTACGCTTGATATAGGCAATTTTCACAAAAGTGTCAGAGGCAAAAAAGATGTGGGAATGGTTGATTGGGAAGGAAATGAAACAACCTATCAGAGTCCTCAATCTTAGAATTAATCCTCAAAAGATGGCATAGTTGGTCACCATCTCTGTGAGTATTCAGACCAGATGGATACTTGAATGCACTCTTAATGCTCGGAACCTTCTAAGCTTCAAAATTAACCACAGGCTAGTCAGTCTCCCACTGAGAAAATGAAAATGCACTTATGAAGTTATGGTTAAGCACAGCTACAAAAGCACTAACAGAGAAATGGGAACAGAAACATTATCCCACACAAATAATTGTGTGTTAACACTCCTCTCGCCTATCTTAGCGGCGGCCTTAGAAATACGTACTACGGTGAGTGTATCGAGGGGAAAAGGAATGCAAGAAAAGATAAAAGCTTTAAACAAAGGAATTGGTTTGCAAAACATTCATATTGGCATCAGTGATTTCTTTTTGCACTCCGAAGAGTTAAAAGGTGGTAGGGTGTAAGCTACTTAATATGCTTTTGGATGTATTTCCTAAGTAAGTTCAACAGACCGTTTCCCTAAATCCTACTAAAAAAGATATCCCTGAAGCATAAATGTAAATAATACCAACATGTACACCTTCACATGGATTCATTTGTAGTCACCTGTGGATGACCCTTGCAGATTTTATGAAGTTACACCAGCCATCGTTCTTTAATACTGAAACAGTACAGAAGCTCACTGGCTACTTAATGTTTGTCAGCAACTATGATTAGTATCTAAACCTAAGGTACACACCAGAAAGCAGAATCCACAGCTCAAAATATTAGACTATGAAAGACCTATTTTAAATATCCTCCCAGTAACCAAGAAGCTTTTAGGCATTAATTCTTTTCTAGCTGATGACCGTTTTAACGTGATAGTGCAGCTAGAATGAAGCACAAAAATTAATGCTTGCAACTTGTGTCACGGTTCTGTTCATCACCACAGTCACCAACAGAAAACTACATCCAATAAGGAAATGACAGAAAGAGTATGTGCCCCTTCTCAGTTGCTGGGGATCTTCCCCTAGCAAATACTGAAAACTAAACTTACGGTCTGTAGATTCCCTTTCAGTTGATCCAAAGGGCTACAATGACGGCAGAGGCAAACCTCAGGAACACAAGCTGGGGCGCAGCAAGTGTGCCTGTTAAACAAACCAACTATGGGCGCGAAAGATGAGGTATCAGACGTGGTTCCACACGGTTGTAAGATAGAGGGGAGCGTCTACGATGACTAGTTCTTGAGAAAAAAAAGGGGAAAAACCTAACAAGAACTTGGATTAATACAAGACACCGGCTTTGCAGTTCATTCTTGTACAGAGCAGGTAACACTGACCAGGAAGGGTCTTTGAATTCCTATCTCTCTTCCCTGGTGAACACCCAGTCCAAAGTCCAGTGAAGACAAACACGGGCACCCGGCAGATCAGTTTCCAGTGAGGCGGGCATGGTCACCGCCCAGGACCTCTGAGGTCTTGTCACTGAATCGTTTGTGAAGAAGTACTTTCTCCACAACGCACGCCTTGAGCATGAAGTCCTCCCACACAAAAGGGAGAAACTAATCCTCTTCCTGAAGTAGAAGACAGTTCTTAGATGCCTAAATTACTACTCTAAAACCTTGAATCGGTTGCAAAAAAAAACTGTATCTCCTAGAGGACCACTGTAACAGCCTCAGAGTCAGGACGAAGTTCCCCAATAAATAACCGCTATCCAACAAAGAAAAATAACTTTACAAACTATTTTTAACCTAAGATACCATCAACTGTAGGAGGCACCATGTGTACCACTACAAAAAAACAGGCAATTAAACCGACACAATGCCTTCCTAGCATGTAGAATGTTGGTATTTAGTGAAACGTTGTTCTAGAGTTAAACGGGTTTTTATCACACCAATCTTGCACATACCTGAAGAAAGTGTATGAATTAACTGGTTAAGTTATAACTATAACTTCATATTCTGAGTCCAACTCTTCTGAATCACTTCTCCAACCACAGCCGCGGAGGTCTGCTCGCTTCCACAGAACAGCACCCCTGGTGTCACCCAGAGCACTGGGGAGGCAGCGTTTCTTGAAAGGGTGTTCCACCGTGGCCTTCTGTTTCACGTCAGCAGACAGCTTGGAGCAAAACGATGTTTGACGCCTTAAAGACAGTCCTGCTCGGCGCATGAATCGATCACACCAGCCTCTCGTTGCTTTGAATTTTGTTTCATCTATTCCCAGGGTTTTGGCAATTTCTCCCGCCTTCGATCGCATTGCCTGGCGCGTGACAGGCAATCCTTTTGCACGCATCTCACCAACAAAACATAGTACAGCTTCGTCCACTTGTGGGTATCTTCCTTTCTTAGGCCCCGTGAAGCATTTTGTTGTCGCTTTACAAGTAAATATGGAAGCACGGTCGTTCCTCCAGCGACGGATGTTGGCTTCGCTTATACCGAACGTGCGCCCGGCTGCCCTGTTTCCATGCTTTTCTGCGTACACGATAACTTTTCGTTTCAATGCTGAATCATAGTGCAATCTTTTTGAAGACATTTTTAAATGCCTCTTAAACCTGATGCATTTGACACCAATAATACAGTGATGACGCTGTCTAGGACAAGCTATTAGTACGCGCACACATGCACGGGTTGGGTAACTCCATCATAACCATCTCCTGGCTGACGGTACTCACGAGCTACATCCCAATTTCAGACAAGGTTAACATGTGGTAACAGAAACAAAAACACAACGTACATTATAGAACTAATAAAATATGGTTTTTCAAGCCTGTAATGTTTACCAGATTCACACCAGTGCAAGAAAATAAGCCCAGGAGGCAAAGAGTAGTAAGTATGTAAGTGGAAAGCTAGTGAAGCATAAGATTATTCTTTCAGATGGAATTTGCAATGGTCTGATTTGGTTTTAATTCCCTTTATTTTCATATGGCTTACATATAAATCTTTTTTTTTTTTTCCAACTGGACTTAAAATCCAAGTAAAAAAAAATGCAAAGCCAAGTCATTAAAGACAGAGGCTCCTCACTGCCTTTCATCATTCACTAGTACAAGACGAGGGCTGGGGGTCAGTGGCCTTCATCAGCAGGTGCCCTCCTTTGGCGAGCGGATCTGATCCTGTGTGAGGATGACAAAGTGTCTTCTTCTGTTTCAGAGCCTGATGGCTCATGATCTCCCTCCTGAGATCCTGTGTCTCCCACCAGTTCCCGCAGAAACTTGAACTTCGATAGAAAAAGATGCCATACAAAATACCAACCTAAAAAGAGACAGAAACATTACGAAAAATTATTACAAGCAATTTTATCAATTGAGAACATTCTAGTTAATTGTATAGGCATGGGGGTATTTCACCAAACAGTATGTAAAATACCAATATATATGTGATTACAGATATGTTTTTATATAACAAACATTTATTAAGCATTTACTACAGACAAGGAGTAAGAATAAACTCTTACATTATACAAGGGTGGTAAAAAGTGTCTGCCTTCGTGGAATTTAGAATCCAAGCTTGGTCCATCTACATTAAAATTATGATGAGATTATGATATCTACGTCCAAGTGCTTATTTTATTAGAGTCAAATTTCTGAGAGCACTTTTCTGGGGAAAAAAGAATACACTCTGCGTTTCCTTGGACATTCATATCTCAGTGCTAATATTTACTAAAACCAAGTCTCCTTCAACTGCAAGGTGAAGGCCATGCCATGGCAGGGGCACCCGCACTTCAGTAGGAACTTTGGTCAGGGGCGCTGGGGGCTTCAGCAGTAGGTTAAGCGTCCGACTCTGGGTTCCGGCTCAGGTCACGATCTCACAGTTCATGAGTTCCAGCCCCACATCAGGCTCTGCACAAACAGCGGGGAGTGTGCTTGGGATTCTCTCTCTCTGCCCCGTCCTGCTCATTCTCTTGCTCTCTCTCTCTCAAAATCAATAAATAAAACAAAAATGAACTTCCGTCAGACTCAAGCTATTCATAAGTTTCTAGAAATAATAAACTTTCAAAGAAAATTAATACATTTTCTTTCATTACACGACAAAAGAATAAAGCCAGAGCACCACTATCAAGGCTCAAGGTTTTTTTTTGTTGTTGTTTTTTTTAATTTTTTTTTTTCAACGTTTATTTATTTTTGGGACAGAGAGAGACAGAGCATGAACGGGGGAGGGGCAGAGAGAGGGAGACACAGAATCGGAAACAGGCTCCAGGCTCTGAGCCATCAGCCCAGAGCCGACGCGGGGCTCGAACTCACGGACCGCGAGATCGTGACCTGGCTGAAGTCGGACGCTTAACCGACTGTGCCACCCAGGCGCCCCGAGGCTCAAGGTTTTTAAAAACATGGCATTTTCATGTCAGAGTCATTAAAAAGTCTGAACAACTCTACTTACAAATAAAAAAAAAAAAAAATCACTAACCAAGTTTTGTTTGTTTTACGAGAAGTTTGAAGTTCACTACGTTTTAGGTGCCCACGAATAAGGATCAATCAATAAATGAGTCCACAGGATAAAACCTGTGAACCCATGATAGTTGCTCTGAAATGTTAAGAGTATATGAAAACAAACAAAAGTAACCACTGTAACAAAGCTTTCCATGCGAGTGCCTTTCACTGTGCCTTCCACTTTATACACTCTAGCAGAAAAGCAATTGATCACAGCATATCCTGATGAGGAGCATTTTATGAAAACAAAATCCAAGCACCTCTTCTACCCCCAGCATTACACCAGACCAGGATGAATGGCCAGTGAAGGAAATTTCTAATTCTACTTGTTACTTTCTTGCAATCTCTGAAGGAAAAAAAAAAAAAAAAAAAGAAAGAAAGAAAGAAAGAAAGAAAGAAAGAAAGAAAGAAAGAAAGAAAGAAAAAAGATCAACCTAAGCTCCTTGGTATTAAGAGACTAATAACTTCAGGGATTTAACCCTATTTCCCAAGTATTCGCTTTCCTAAACTGCTGAATGCTAACCAACCAAACCACACCACAAATATATTCTGGCCAACTGTGAGTTAAGCACTGAACTCTGTAAAACAGTATTTTAATAAAATTCCAAAGTAGCATGCTCTTGTCTTTACCCAAAATTCTTTGTAAACACAGGCACAGAGAATTAGCAGAAAAAACTCTGGAGTCAGGAGTCCCAGTTCTGACAGAAGACTCACAAAGCTGCTGTAAGAACTAAATGAGAAGGTACATACAGGGCTCAGGAGTCCAGCACTAAGCATTCTGTAAAATGCTTCGTGCACCAAGCTGTGGTAGCACCTAAGCCCTGGGCAGTGGGATCTGAGGTGCCTTCTATTTTGTCAATTATCTTTTTTTTTTAATTGAGATATGTTTCACATAGCATAAAATTCCCTCTTCTAAAAGTATACAATTCAGTGGTTTATAGTATATTCACATGGTTGTGCGACCATCACCGTGGTCAGTGTCCGCCCAGAACATTTTCGTCGACCCCAAAAGAAACCCCGTATCCATCAGCAGTCACTCCCCATGTCCTTCTCCCTCCAGCCCTTTTTCCTGTCTCTACGGATTTGTCTATTCTGAACCACTCGTCTCCTTTTTCCTGTCTCTACGGATTTGTCTATTCTGAACATTTCATATAAATGGAATCACAATATGTAGCCTTCTGTCTGGCTTCCTCCAGTCCGCGTATACTTTCAAGGTTCGTCATCCACGTTGTTACAGGCATCATCATTCCATTCCTTTTTATTGTTGAATAGTATTCCAGTGCATGGACACATCACACTAGGTTTAACCACTCAACAGTGAACGGACATCTGGGTAGCTTCTACTTTGGGGCTGGTACACAAAAGCGTTTCTGCTTTTGGGTGCAAGGACCATTTGCGTACAAGTTTTTGAAGAGACGTGTTTTCATTTTTCTTGGACACCCAACAGTCCAACTAGGAGTACAACTACTGGGTCATATGGTAACTTTGTGCTTAACCGTTTGTGAAATTGCTAAACCGTCTTCCAAAAAGTGGCTGTGCCACCTTATATCCCCACCAGCAACGCATGAGGTGCCACTTTCTCTACATCCTCACCAAGACTTTTTATTGTCCACCTTTTCCATTACGGTCATCCTAGTGGGTGTAGCACTGTGGCTTTTACTTGCATGTCCCTTGTGACTAAGACGTTGAGCATCTTTTCGTGTTTACTGGCCATCTGCATATCTTCTTTGGAGAAATATCTATTCAATTCCTTTGCCTACTTTTTCAAACAGGTTGTTTGTCTTTTTAGCTTGTAAGAGTTCTTTATGTATTCTTGATACTAGCCTTTATTAGATACGATTTCCAAATATTTCCTCCCACTCTGTGGGTTGTCTTTTCACGGTCTTGACAATATCATTTGAAGTACAAATGTTTTCAATTATGATGAAGCCTAATTTATCATTTTTTTTCTTTGATGAAATCCAACTTATTTATTTTTTCTTTGCTTGCTTCTATTTTTGGTGTCCTATCTAAGGAACCAATGGTTAACCCAAGGTCATAAAGATTTACACCCGTGTTCTTCTAAAAGTTTTAGTTTTAGGTCCGATCCATTTTAGTTCATTTTGGTATGAGAGATTCAAATTCATTCATTCTTCATATGGATACCAAGTTGTTCCAGAACCATTTGCTGAAAAGGCTGTTCTTTTCCCCATTAAATTGTTTGGCACCTTTGTTAAAAATCAAATGACCATAAGGAGGTGGGGTGGTAAAAAAAAAAAAAAGTCAAACGGCCACAGATTGATGTACAATATCTTTATGCTAGTACTACACCATCTTGATTACAGTAGCTTTGTATTAAGTTTTGAAATTGAGAGTGAAAGTCTACCATCTTTGTTCTTTTCAAGGTCGTTTTGGCTGTTCTGAGTTCTTTGCATTTCCATGTGAATTTAGAATTGCACTGTTGATTTCTGCAAAAAAGGCCGTGAGAATTTTAATAGGGGTTACAGTGAATCTGTAGACTAACATGGGGGCCCTACACAGTTTTTTAATACTTCCCTGTACTGAACGTAATTTTTCTACAACAGACACACATGGGTTTTGACAAACAGGAAAATCAGGGGAAAAACAAGTCAGAAACTGTAAGTAAATCATGAACACTCTATAGATGTGTAGGTTTAAACACGCCAATGCCATTAATTGGCCTAAGTTATTAAAGCCAGTTGATTTCTTTTATTTGCAATATTTTTTAAACTGTTTTTTTAATTTAATTTATTGTCAAGTTGGCTAACATACAGTGTATACGGTGTTCTCTTGGTTTGGGGAGTAGATTCCCGTGATTCATCGCTTACATACAACACCCAGTGCTCATCCCAACAAGTGCCCTCCTCAATGCCCATCACAGAGCCAGTTCATTTCAATAAATACTAAGGAAAACCCCTAACTCTTGGATTAGTTGTGACTATCAAAGATGACAGTCTTGACCTCATAAAACACAAAGATTCCAACAGTGGCTGCAAGGTGTAAAACGACCATAAAGAAACGTTAAGGGAGGTTTAAGTTTTTTTATTAAAAAGAGACTACAGTGAAGGGCTGGCATGACTGGAGCTCCACCATGAAACACTACAGTGCCCTTGCGACGGTTAAGACAAAGCAAAGTCTCCTAGCACAGAAATCTACAAAATAAGGAATTGAAGACAGCTGTCACAGTCAGTTCGGGAAGCTACAAAAGCATTCAGCGAGATCACAAACTCAACTTTAAGAAAACAAAAAAATGTTTTCAATCTCTGCCAACAACCTATGTAAGGGATCCAATCTCGAGTCAAAATTCAGAATGTGGCTGCCAGCGAGACGCTTGAGTTCACAGCAGTAAGTTACGGCTCAGCACCCCCTCCTCACCCGCACCAGCTAAGCCATCCAACTTCACACCTCTAATGTTTATCCCCCAACCTGGAGAAAAGAAAACTCCCCACTCTGGTCTGGGTGGAAGATATGCAAGGGCTGGCAGTGGAGGGGGGAGCATGTGGGTAGTGACACTGCTTCCCACAAAAAAATCGTGAGGTAGAGAATTCCAGATACGGAGTTCCTCTGCTGGCCGGCCACAAAGAACAAATACTCACCGTGCCTGTTTTTCAGGGGCTACTATAATGACAGGGTAGGAATGCAAAGCTAAGAGAGAAATTGCAGTGTTGATAAGAACTGCAGTGGTATTCACTAAAGTGAGGGAAGTTCAACAAGCTGTTCTCCAAGTAAAATGAGTACGTTCTTACAGAGATAGAATTTGTTGAAGACAGATGTGGGGGAAGGGAGTTTCCATATCACAGTACTTACGAATAGTAACATCTCATGCTTCTACATAGAGTATTAGTAGTCTGAACAAAGGATGACACCAAAAATTCCAGGCAATTTGATCAAAAACAAAAAAACAATCACACAGGCTGTAATTTATTTTAGAAAAAGAACCATTATTAAAACCCCAGTGGGTATATACCAGGAAAAGCATGACTTAGCAAACAAAAAACTAAGAGAGGTACTATCACAGTGCCAGATAAAACTAACAAGACAGTCACTGACTGTGTTAATTGGACATGGAAATCATATTAGCTAACTTTTTTTTGTCCGACTTGGGGACAGGTACTATAAGGAAACGCTTTGCACATATTTAATGGCCAAACTGTCACTCAATTTAACTAAACTGTTTCTTCACGTATTCCTGGTAGCTGATTAACGGGGCCCTGACCTATTCATCTATAGCACCTTACTTGTACTGATCTTGTGACAAATACAAAGTAGAAAGGCATATACACGTTCCTCTCCTCTTAGGTTAATAAAGCAGCTTTTCCTTGAAGTAACAGAAACCTTGGCTTATGTTAACCAAAAAGAGGGAATTTATTGTTAGCTTACAGGAGAGCCTCAGAATGCATGGGAAGAAGCACCCTTACTGGTGACAGAACAAGAAGACTCTTGTGAACTGAGGTAGTTCTCACAGCATTATCTGTTTCCCTCTACACACTTGCTTCACTTTCTTCTCGGCTTATCTTGCACATAGCTGCTTCTTCCCAGTTCTATGAAAGACTTCTCAGTTCATACACTCGAAAAATAAATAAATAAATAAATAATAAAATAAGAAAATAAAATAAAACCCTGGAATCTCTATCCCAACTTGGGTCACATGCCAGCCCCAGGGCCAGTGCACATTTCCTCTGGTGGGTATTGTGAATGTGGCTGTCGGGCCTACCACGTAGAATTTGTGTGATCTTAGCGGCAGCCGGGGGGTGATGGGATAGCCTGGAGAAAGAAGCCAGTAAAGCTGTCTCTTCTACTTCCATTAGCAACAGAGTCCTGGAGGACAGTCTCCACTAATGAGTCACTCCAAAACAAAACATCCCAGAGCTAGGCAGACAATTCTTCTGATGGATAAAGTCTAGCCAAAACCTTCAATAGTCTTGCCTTGATTCCTTCAAAACCTTCAATCTCCTCACCCTGATTCCTTCAAAACTGCAACACGGTGCAACCTTTCATGAATGTCCACACTGCAAGAAGTCCTCAACCTCTTGAAATGAGAAACTACTTACCTAAGGAGGGGTGAGTGAGATCAGAGAAGGCTGGGAGTCGTATTCTCCCTTTTACAGAAAAGAACACATGTAAATGCAAGGCAAGTTCAAAAGCATTCATTATACAATGGGATGAGCCTCATTAACGATAGGTGACTACCACGTTACAGCCATTCACAACAAAATCACTCAAACTGGCCACTCATCACACTCTGCTAGGAAGCTTTGAGAAATGACAGCTTCCCAAAGACTCATGCCAAATAAATCAGACTCCAAGGACTGTGCTTATTCATTTTTTTTAAAGCTCCCCAAATGATTCTGATGCACATGCAGGTTTGGAAAAAAGAAATGAAGAAGACACACGAGTGCTGCTGCAGCTCAAATACGGAGATGAGCCGAGGAAAAGGAAAAAAAAGATGAGCAGTGGATCAGCAGTGGGGAGGAGGCAAGAAACCAGCTGACCAGGCCATCTAACAGAGAAGATCCCACTTGAGAAAAGGCCACGAGAGCCACATTAGCCGTTAATAGGACAAAGTAAGTGTAGGAGGGGGAGCTACAAAGAAACTTTCCCAGGCATCGCTGGTAAGGGGGGCGATGCTGCAGAAGGATGATGGATGTGTAATGAAGGATGTAACGGATGGTCAGAAGTTGGACGTAAAGAACAATCATACCTTTGCTCCAAGTAGAATTCGGTTACGACCCGGTTAACAGAATGACTTAATGAAACACTTACGAATCTGAAGTTCATTCTGTTGTATACTATGAACATAAGAGAAAACAAATGGGAAGTTGCGTAACATAAAATGAAGCATCACACTCTATCTACGTGTTACTGACGTAAGACAGTATCGAATAGGAGAGGGGAGTGTGTGCCGGGAGGTGGAAAGGCATCACAGACACAAAGGACAGAATCGACAGTTCAGATTTACGACTGTGACTTTCCATATTAATAGACCAGCTCAATTTGGACTCTGGGCCCTAGTGACTAACTTCTACCAGATACGTGTATGTATCTTTGTGGAGGAGTGGGATAAAAGGAAGAATAATCACTACGAAGGCTATCTTTTACTGAAAAGGACTTACCCTTGTACCCTGCACACCTACAGCCGACAGGAACTCTCAGGAAGTCTCCCGGGAGTACAGCTCATATAATCCCTCCCACTGAGACCTGATATGCAGGTACCACAAACTCCCTACCCTAACCTTACTCTATGGGATGCGTGTCTTGTGCCTTGTCCTGGGATTTAGTAAGAGAGAAATGGGAAGGAGGAAGGGAGAAAAGAAGAGGCGGAGGAGAATTGCCCACAATTAGATGTGTACATGTTAAAACGAGTGCGGCAGTTTTTCACAGTTTCAAAGGCAAGTCTGCACCTTGCTGGTCTCACACTGGTAAGCACTGTATGTCAGAAACACTGGCTGGCAACACAGGGTGTATATTCTGGGACAAGCAAATGAGCACTCTCGTGCGTGTGCCAACAATTAAGCGTTATTAGCTCAAAGGATGAATTTCATGAAACACATCGTACGTTGTTTTCCTGTGCAAGATAAACGTGCTGGCAGCAGAAGGGTGGTGATAGCAGATGAACCTGAGTGATGAACCAACACCATCAACACACCACAAACCCAAGGGACGGTTGTAATTATAGAGTTCTCCCTTTACAAAGTGCTTTTCTATTCAACGTCTCCTCTAATCCTCCCAATTACACTCTGAATTAATGAGACTAGGAATCATTATCCCTATTTTCCAGATAAGAAAATAAGAGAAAGTGACTCAACCACTGAAGAAAGCCAGCTAGGCAAAAGAGAGCAATGAATTTTAAAAGTGTATCAAATATCACAGATTTTTGTGGTGAAAATATGGCTGAAGGACAGAATCACCAGTTCAGATTTAAACACAAAAACATCAATTAGAGAATGAGAATTTGATATCACCACCCAAGATCTTTTCAGGTCAAAAGCCCAGCTACAGTACAATCACAAATTCTTGTCTTGGTGGAATCATTCCAATGGAGTTACATAATCTCACCTTCGTGATGGTATCGAAGTGGTTAACTACCTGGCTCAATACCAGTCTCAATTTGTACAAAGCTTTTTTCCACTTCCAACCCTATGACTGATTTTTAGTTTAATCTGAAGGTAGCTAAGGCTCACTTCTAAGAGAATATAGTCAAGGCCATGGACACAGGCTAAGTAAAAATAGAGCCATGCTCTTCCACCTCTTACCACAATACTCCCTCTACCGCCCGCCCCTTTGGTAATGACCCACTGGGCAACACTAAGTTATAAGCCCCTGGAAATACCACTACTGAATCAACACAAGGTTGAACCACCAAGACCTCCACATTCAAAACTCTTTTACCCAATAAACACAACATTTTTAAAGTTGCCTTTTAAAACCTCTCCTCTTTCCTATTTTCTTCGTTGGTGACCACAACACTCTCACAGATCCAAATATTACCTCTATTACAAATGATAACCAAATTTTCCCTCCATGCCTTCCACCTTTCTTGAACCCGAGGGAGGAATGGTTGGCTTGAACAACAGCTCCTTCTGATTTTCTTCTTTCTGTAATGGGTATTATATCCTCTCCCCCTCTCTCTGGTGAGCAGTAGTTCCTTTTCAGCACATTGTCCCTCCTCTACTTTACCTCAGTGCTATATAATATTCTACCTCAATAAACCCTCTTCCATCTGTTTCCTTCTCTACATTCCCAATGCCATTTTCTATCCCAGATCAAAACCTTATTATCTGCCAACTGGATTATCAGCATAATCTCCTATAGCTCATATGCATGTTGGAGCCGCACTGCTTGGCCATGAATCCTAACTCAACAACTTACTTGCAACTTGGGCCAGTTCACCTCTACGTGCCTCAGTTTCCTCTTCTGTGAAGTGGAGATAACAGTACCTACTCTCAGAGAGTGACACTGATAATAAAAAGAATATATATAATAGGCTAAAAAGATGCCTGGCACGTAACAAACGTATATGAATTGTTACTACCATTGTTACTATTGCCTAGGCTCCAGTCTCTTCCTCTCTAGGGCAAACTCTATAGATACAGGACTACTACCACTGTTATTAAGGGTTTTAAGCATCATTGATACATAACTTTTAAACCTTTCTACTGCACTGTCTCTTCAGTGTGGTGCTATCTTGGGTGATGGCTTTAACACTGGGTGCTCACTCCCGTCCTCATTGCATTAATAACTGACTGTCTCTCATTCCCCCCAAGACACAAGTTTCTTAAGACAAGGAAATGGTATGGTTTATCAGTGTCTTTCACTCTATTCCCTATGTCTTGAGCATGTCTGGCAAAGAGTAGATACACAAATCAAATCAACCAGCCTCCATCCTCTCAGCACCCAACACACAGACAAAACCACCCATGAGTTTAAGGGTTTAATGACTTTCACCAATCAACCCATTTCACGGTTCTGAAGATGCCTACTACATAATGTAGTTACAAGTGGACAGAACTGCTTAAAGATACTGAACAACCTTATCGAACAAGTTGACCTAACACGCACAGAACATTCTATTCAATAACTGTAGAATAATCATTCTTTTCAAGTGTATGTAGAACATTCACCGAAATACACCATTAATCAGTCTCAATAAATTTAAGAGTAAACTCTCTTAAAAAATTTTTTGTTTAACATTTATTTATTTTTGAGAGACAGAGACAGACAGAGCGCGAGCAGGGAGTAGAGAGAGAAGGAGATACAGAATCCAAAGCAGGCTCCAGGTTCTGAGCTGTCAGCACAGAGTCCAACGTGGGGCTTGAACCCACGAACCGCGAGACCATGACCTGAGCAGAAGTCAGACCCTGAACCGGCTGAGCCACCCAGGCACCCAAGAGTAAACTCTCTTAAATTTTATTATACAAAATGTATTTTCTGACCATAACAAAAATTAAAGTAGAAATGGATGACTAAATGATATATGGAAAAAAATCAAAATATTCAAAATTTAAGCAACATACTCCTAAATATTATCCATTCAAACCAGAATTCACAGGCGAAACTAAAATTAGTTTGAACTGAATACTTTTTTTTAATCAAAAGCAATACCCAAAAAGAAATTTATTTCATGATTAAAAAAAAAAAAGGAAGGCCTAAAATCAATCATCTAAGCTTCCACCATGAGAAACTAGGAAAAGAAGTACACATTAAACTCAAAGTAAGTAGAAGAGAGGCACCTGGGTAGCTCAGTTTTGAGCACCCAACTCGATTTCAGCTCAGGTCAAGATATCATTGTTTGTGGGATCAAGCCCCACGTAGAGCTCTGCACTGACAGAGCAGAGCCCGGTCAGGATTCTCTCTCTGCTCCTCCCCCACTCATGCCACACACACTCTCTCACTCTCTCTCAAAATTAATATATAAAAAACTTTTTTAAAAAAGTCTGATTGACTTTTTAAAAAAGATAAGTAGAAGAAAATAAAGATATCGGCATAAAGCAATGAAATAGAATATGGACAACTAATAGCAGGGAGAAAAAATGAAACCAAAGTTGATTCACTGCAAAGATCAATAACGTTTATAAACTTCTAGCCAAACTAATCGTGTGAAAAAAGAGAGAAAGGACACAAATAACCAATATCAGGAATGAACGAGAAGACATCATCACAGATGCTACAGATATTAAAAGAATGAGAGAATACTCATTCTATGAATGTCCACTTTGTATCTATAAAGGCTCACTTGAGAAGAAACAGACAACGAGAGTAGCCCAATGTCTATTTAAAAAATTGATTTTGTAGTTAAACCCTTCCCCAAAAGAAAAGTTCTGGCCCAGATTAATTCTACGGAACATTTAAGAAAGTATGAACTGTGGCACACAGCTTAGTAACCTCAAAGAAGTCAAGCCACCGTGTAACTCTTGTGTGACCTGTCCCCATGAGTGTGGCCACAACGTGTGTCCTACTTCCAACGGAATACAGCAAAGGTGATGGGATAGTTACTCCTTTTATGAGGTTTTAATACACATGTAAAAGGATTCTGCAGGGACAATTAAGGTCCCCATCAACTGATTCTGAGTTACTGAAAAGGGAAATTATCTTAGGAGGACCCAACTGAATTAAGTGTTAAGTCTTTAAAAGAGACACTGAGCCTTTCCTTGGTATCAGAGAGATTCGCCCACTGGCTTAAAGAAGCAAGCCACCACAAGTCCTACAGTCACAAGGAACTGAACTCTGCCAACAGCCGTAAGAGGCAAGCTAACACCCTGACTGCACTTGTGACATGGACAGTAGAAGACCCAGCTAAGCCATCCCCACACTCCTGACCTGCAGCAACTGTGAACAAATAATTATGTTTTTGTGAGCCGTTAAGTTTGTGGTAATGTGTTATGCAGCAAAAGAGAACTAATACCCTAATTCTAAGTAAATTCTTCCTTCCAAGAAATAAAAGAGAAACACTTCCCCACTCACTTTTGATGAGGTCTGGCAGAACCCTCAGGACAAAATCAGATAAAAGCATTTAAGAAAGCTACAAATATTCCTCATGAAACAAATTCTGCAATATACAAAAAAGATACGTATGAAAAGGATAACCATCAACATATAAAAAGAGTCTATCTGAGGAACTGTTGGGTTGCTTTAACATTCAAAACTCAGTGTAAGACACCATGTAAACACTTAAAGACTTAAACACTTAAAGACTTAAGACTTAAACACTTAAACACTAAAGAACATGATCATCTCAACACAGAAAAAAAATCCAACATCCATTTCTGATTTCTAAAACATTTCATCAGGTTAGGAAAAGAAGGAAAGTTTTCTTCTTCGACCTGATAAAGAATATCTACAAACAGGGCGCCTGGGTGGCTCAGTTGGTTAAGTGGCTGACTTTATCTCAGGTCATGATCTCACGGTCCGGGAAGTTTGAGCCCCGGGTCAGGCTCTGTGCTGACAGCTCGGAGCCTGGCGCCTGCTTTGGATTCTGTGTCTCCCTCTCTCTCTGCCCCTCCCCCACTCACACTCTGTCTCTGTCTCTCAAAACTGAATAAATGTTAAAAAAAAATGTTAAGAATATCTACAAACAACCTACAGCTAACATTACACTGTACAGTGAAAGACTACATGTTTATCTCCGAAAGATCAGGGAGAAAGATCTGCTCTCAGCTCTTCCAATGCTATACTAGAGAGGTACGATGAAGCAAAAACTAAAAAAGACACAGATACTGGAAAGAATAGGTAAAATAATCTTCATGTGCACTTAATACGAATCTCTGGGTAGAAAATCCTATGGAATTTACAAAAACTAAATGAATTTAGCAGTATTGCAGAATACACTGTCAATATACGAAAATCATTTATATTTCTACATATCAGCAGCAAATATTAAATGAGTACCACACACAATAGCACCAAAAATATGAAACCTTCACAGTTAAATTTGACAAAAGTAATGCAAGAATTGTATTATATATTGAAATATGTAAAATGTTGCAAAGAGAAATTAAAGTCCGAAAAAGGAGAAGGGGGGGGGAGAAAGAGGAGGAGAGGGAGGAGGTGGAGGGGGAGGAGGGGGGGAGGAGGGGAGGGAGGAGGTGGAGGGGGGAGGAGGGGGGGAGGAGGGGAGGGAGGAGGTGGAGGGGGGAGGAGGGGGGGAGGGGGGGAGGAGGGGGGAGGAGGTGGAGGAGGAGGAGGAGAAGGAGGAGGAGGAGGAGGAGGGAGAGATACAATATGGTCATGGATCTCAACCTTAAGATGTCAAATCTCTCTACCTTCACCTACAGATTCAATAGGTCTATTCTGGCAAGCTGATTCCGAAGCTTAAGGAAATGCAAAGGATCTAAAATAGCAAACATTTTGAAAAGAGTAACACTGCATAACCTACACAATTGGTATAAAGATACATATATGTCACTGAAACAGAATAGTCCAGAAATAAACTCATATATAGGATCAACTGATTGTCAACAACTGCCTTTTCAATAAATGACGCTGAAACATCATTTTCAACAAATGATGCTAAAACACCCTTATGTAAAAAAGAGCCCTGATCCTTAACTCAAAAACCATATACAAAAAAATCACCTCAAAGATCACAGTCCAACAGGTAAAACCTAAACTATAAAACTCATAGGAAAAAGTATTTGTGACCCCGGGGTAAGCAATGACTTCTTAGGATTCAAAAAGCATGAAATATAAAAGAAACTGATCAATGGAACTTAAAATACAAAACATCTGCTCTTCTAATGATACTTAAAAATGAAAAGGTGGGGTGCCTGGGTGGCTCAGTCAGTTGAGCATCCCACTTCGGCTCAGGTCATGATCTCGCGCTCCGTGAGTTCAAGCCCCACGTCCGGCTCTGTGCTGACAGCTCAGAGCCTGGAGCCTGCTTCAGATTCTGTGTCTCCCTCTCTCTCTGGCCCTCCCCCCGTTCATGCTCTGTCTCTCTCTGTCTCAAAAATAAATAAATGTTAAAAAAAAAAAAATTAAAAGGCAAGACACATCAAAATATTTATAAAACATGTATCTGATAAAAGACTGTCCCCCCAAATACACAAGAATTGTTACAACTTGATAATAAAAAGATAATGCAACTTCTTAAATGGGCAAAAAATGTAAACAGACACTTGACAAGATAGCTGTTGGCAATGGAAAATGTTTGGCAGTTTCTCACAGAGAAATGAAAACATATACCCCACCAAAACGTGTAAATGAATGTTAATAATAATAGTAATACTTGCATCAACCAAAACTGGAAATCCTAACATCCATCAATCAGCAAAAGGATAAACAAATCGTGGTATATCCATACAATGGAATATTATCCATCAATTGAAAACCTGCATCACTGATATACACACCACCACAGATGGATTCAAAAGCATCGTGCTAAGGGAAAAGAAGTCAAACACAAAAGACATGCTGTATGATTCCATTTACATTAAATTCTAGAAAAGGCAAAATTATGGTTATGGAAAGCAGTGCAAGTGTTCCCAGGGGCTTGAGGAACTGACCACAAAAGGACATGAGGGAACCTTCTGGAGCGATCAAAAAGTTCTGTATCTTGGTTGTGGTGGTGGTCACACTGCTGTATACATGTTGTTGTTGTAAACTCAACAAATTTTGTCCTTCCTTTTCTGTGACCAACGGACATGTTTTACCTTACTCTCTCACTATCTTTGAAATGTGTATTATCATCCATCTCAATCTAAGGACAGTTTGTCTAAGACCAGACTTAACCTTTGAAAATCTATTTTCCACACATCAGTTAATTCATACTTCTTCACGAATACGATCCTTCGTATTCCCAGATTCTATTTACTTGCACTCGGCTAAAAGCAGAGGTTGTGTGCACTGCTCAAGTCACAGCTAGTAAGCACGTGGCAGTGCTGGTAGCCTTTAAAGCTGGATCAGCCAGAGTCCAACTCTGCTCACTAGCTCCCTGACGAGGGAGAACAGCACAGCAGGAAGCTGGGACTGGGCACTAGACAGGCCTGCAGATTTGTCCGTCTGGGGTCTGCTGAGCCAGGTTCAACCACGAAGCACAAGGACGCCAACCCCTAGGGAAGGGAGAACGTGCCCACGGAGACAGACAGCTGCTTCTCTCTCCTCCTGCAGGCCCCCACTGAGGCTCTCCCGTGACCTAACGGCTACAAATCTCAAACGCTCTTCAGACACAGGCAGACAGAGCAGACGAAGTGGCATCACTGTTGTTAGGCCGTGCCACAGTCAGGCCACGACCACTCCCAGCCCCTACACCGTGGCCTCCTGATTTCAAACTCTCATCAACCCTAAATACTGACCTACCTGCTTTCCTTGCTTCTAGCCTCCCCAGCCCACACACTGTAGCTAGAACAGCCTATAAAATTCTGAGTTCCTGCTAAAAAACTCTCAGCTCCCCAGTGTCTATCAGAAAGCATAAATTCTGCAGGCGATGCATATAAAATGCCACAATCTGGGTGCTTCCTGCCTCCATCTACAACCTCATCTTAGCCAGTGCTTCAAGGACTAAGCGTTCATTCGTTTACTCATTCATTCGAATATTGGTGAAACACCTGCCATGTTCCAAATACCATCTTTACTGAAACATATTGGCCCAATAAGGAAATCTAGGCAAAAATAAAGTATTGTGAGGGAAAGGGGCAGGTGTGTGAAAGGCAGGTATCTTACAGAGAGAGGTTAGGGAGGCCTCGCTGACAACTAGAAGGACAGTGACAAAGTTGCCATTTACTGAGATGGAGAAGGCTCCCAGATCAAGAATGCGCTTTTAGATATGCTTGTTATACTCGTTGTTCGAGAGTTTTTATGACCCCATTTCCAGGCCCCCTCCCTCCTCGAGGTGGGGAGGTCAGGGGGTGGAGCTGAAACATGCCACCCTCTAATCCCATTTGTTCTTCTTAATGACCAGCCCCTGGCCTCAAACCACCCAGAGGCCCCACCCCGAGCCACCCCCCTGCAATGGTCCAAAGATGCTATGAATAAGGAAAGATGCTCTTATCCCCCCAAAATTCTAAGGGTTTGGGGAACTTTTTGCTAGAGACCAAGGACAAAGACCAAATATATTATTATCCCACGGAGTTGAACTCCTTAGTTGATGACTACTCTTCAAGCCACAGGACAAAGAAAACATTTGTTTCTCTTTGAAAATCAGGTAACAACAGGGAATAAGTACACACACCCAACTTGATGAATTTCATGTAAAATACACTGTGCCTACCTTAGACCTTTTCTTAGATTCTTACAAATTTGTTGCTGAAAGTAACAACTAATTTGTATCCTCTTCCAGAATTTGTGATTTAGTGGTAGAACCAGGTTTTTGGTAGTTATCTTTGTATCTCAGAACCATGCTTATAAGAGAGGTTCAAATATTTGAGGGAAGAAAGGGCATATGACATCTGACCATAAATGGGAATAAATGAGAAAGGTAAAAACAATGCCTAAGGTTTTGTGCATAAACTGAAAATAAGGAGTTGTTTTGGGTAAAGATTCTGGGCTCTATTAAATAACAAGAAAAAGGAGCAGAGTCATGTATGTGAACTTGGAGCTCAGAAGCCTAGATCTTACTCAAGTTACACTGCAGGATTTTTTTGTAACTTCAACACCTGGGATTCACGGTCTTGCCACTTCGAAGAATAAAGAGGTGGACACAAAATGAACAGCAGGGAAAAGTTTATTAGGGTGCAAGAAAGTAAGAATAGTATGAAAGCTAAGAGAAGGAGCATTTGAAAGTGAATGCCTGTGACGATAGCAGGGGGCTTTGTTTTACAGGGTTTTGTTCAGGCCACTGAGTTTCTTCTCAGGTGCCACCTTTATTGCCTGGGTAACTCTAAAAGCCTACTCACTCCTTTTTGATTGGCTATTTTCTATTGTATGAGGGGCGGTCTGTGGCCATCCTGTTCCCTGTGGGTCATAAGGTTTTAAGGTCTACTACTTATCTTTAGTTAGGTCTTTTTGTCAAATTCCTGGTAGGGGGAGTATGTGGTCTGTTACATTCTTCAGAGGAACCTTATGCCCGAAGGAGTTTGCTGTGGTCAGACCCTCCCATAATTGTCCCAAAATCTGTGTTTTTCCCCAGCCAGAGACCTCACGTCCTACCTGACCTTTCCCTCTCTGCCTATTTTATCCTATCTTTCCCTAATATGGTTACCTTGTATGAGTGTCTTCCCCGTTGGAGTAAAAGGCCCTCAAGAGCATGGATTATGCTTCATTAATTTGTGGATACCCATAAGCACTGCCACAGCACCTGAACATGAATGAGTTCCTTCAGTGCATTTTGAGTAATAGGAGGGCTGTCCATCTTGAGACCACCTTGGTTTGTACTACCCTGAAGACTGGTTGCTAACAGTTTTAATAATTTATACTGGGGCATCTTTCTTTGTTCTTTCTTCAAATATAGGAGGGTCTACTACAGGCCAAGCACTACTCTCAAATCCAAGGACAGAGCCGTGAACCAGCCAAACAAGGTCCCTGTCTTCATGGAGCTTATACCCTAATTGGGGAAAACAAACTCATAAAACAGCTCACCTCAGAAAGGGCTAAGAGCTCAGAAAACCAAGGATCACCGAGATAAAAAGTAACTGGGTGAGTTACCCTAAGCGGACGGGGCAGGTCTCTTCTGAGACAGCAGCGGATGTGAAACGTGGATGAAGAACCAGCCACGTGAAGAGACAGAGGAAGATTGAGGGCAAAGGCCCTGGGGAGAGTACAAGGCTGGCCTGTTGGTAGAAAGGTGAGAGCAGCGGGGAGGAGAACAGAGGTTGAGTGGAGAAGCAGGAGGGGCCACATCAGGCAGATCCTTGTAGCCACAGTAAGGGATCTGGATTGTATTCCAAGGGTAACGGGAAGCCACAGGAGGATAGGTTTTAAGCAAGGAGTGACATTTTCTAAAGGGTGGTAAAATGATCTGGCAGAGCAAAGGAAACAAAAGTCTGGACGGCTGGAAAGACGAATATCAAATGGAGCCAAAATTCACTCAAGAACTATGGAAAAGATCAGGACTTGGGATGGGAAGACGGGAGGGTTGAGGAGGAAAGAAAAAAGGACTGGCGGAAAGTCTATTTGCAAAGCTGACACGCAGGCAGCCAAGTGTAAAGCACCCAAGCAGAAAACGAGAGGATGCTCCTCGGAAAACACGAAATACCCATGGAGAAGAGACCTCCAGCCACCAACAATTGGGGACTCTCCTAGAGAAGAAGAACTTGCTGCCAGAACTGACACTAAGACTTGATTACCAACTTTTACTTCCTCACCCTTAAACATGAATACAGAACAGAGCAGTAGACATTTGTAAAAATCTCCAATCGCAGAAAGAATCCAAAGCAAACAAACCAAAAGAAAAGATATGGAAGAAACAAAGACAATGCAGGGAGAAGAAAAACACTTCATTAAAAACTACAGTTGACCCTTGAGCAATACAGGCTTGAGCTGTGCGGGTCCATTTACACACAGAATTTTTTCAATAAATACAGCACTATAAATGTATTTTCCTTATGATTTTCTTAATGACATTTTCTTTTCTGCTTTACTGAAAGAATACAGTTGTAATACATACCCAAAATATGTGTTAATTGACTCTTTATGTTCTCAATAAGGCTTCTGGTCGACAGGGAACTATTAGTTAAGTTTTTGAGGAGTCAAGAGTTACCTGTGGATTTTCAACTGTGTGGGGGTTCGTGTTCAAGAGTCAACTGTATAACTAACATGCTTATAAAGAGAAAATATAAAAGCATAAAGCAAAAAGAGGTTCTGGAGAAGCAATCAGAGAACAAGTTCAGAAATTAAAAACTGGGTAACTGAAATAAAAACATAAGAGATAGAAGATAAAACCCAAAACATATCCCAGAAGGGAAAGGAGAAATGATAAAAAAATAGGATATAAACAGGTAACACTACAGAACCAGCCCATGAGGTCCAACATGCAACTAACAAAAGTGTTTTTAACTGAAAGGACCCAGAAAAAATGGAAGGAAGAGAATATACCAAGGCATATAATTATGACATTTCAGAATAACAATGATAGAAAAAACTACCAGAAAGTATCTAGAGACAGAAACCAAGTTACTTATAAAGACAAAGACACAGAGGGCATTCGATTTCTTAAAATCAGGCCTAAGAAGCTAGAAATCAATGAAGTAATCATTTTGCAAATGTGGATGAAAATTATCTACCACCTGACAATTATTCAAATTATCAATCACGTATAAAGGTGGGAAGTTTTTCTACACATTTTGACATCAATGAAAGACATTTTGACATCAATGAAAGATATGTTCAGGCAGGCATTATTAGCTCAAAAAGGTTATTTTCCATGCATTTTTTTTTCTCAGAAAGCGACCAGAAAATGTGCTCCTGCAAAACAAGATTATAAATTGAGAATGATGATGACATGAGATCCAGAAAACAAGGGTGCCAGCAGAGAAAGTCAAGGGGAGGCGAGATGGAAGGAGAGCTCTGGGGTTGGATGGCAGAGCGAGACCAAGGGGCAAAAACAGTGTGCACACAGGAAAAAAGTAAGACTAGGAGGTAAACTGAAAAGGCAACTGTTAACTTCAGGAAAAATGAAGAACCATACAAGAAAGGAAGTGAAGTCATATTACATCATTTGACCAGCAGGGACTATTTACACAGTTAAAATATAAATCTTGACTCTCAAATGAGCCAAAGGCTGTCGTTACCAATGGCATGCAAGGAAAGAAGTGGGGACTCTACCATGGTTAATAAATAATGCCTACGTTGCAAAATCAAGAACTAGCTATGAATAAATTATTTACGAATATGAAAGTAAATAGGCAAAACAGTGAAACAGAGGACTGAAGGGAACTACTTTATGCCTTTAGTGCTATTTTTGAAACTGCTTCTTTTGTTAAAAACACTTGAGAAGGGGTGCCTGGGTGGCTCAATCAGTTAAGCAGCTGACTCTCGATTTCGGCTCAGGTCATGATCTCATGGTTTGTGGATTCCAGCCCCACATCGGGCTCTGTGCTGACAGCGCAGAGCCTGCTTTGGATCCTTTCTCCTTCTCTCCCTGGCATGCTCTCCCTCCCTCTCTCTCAAAAGTAAACTTAAAAAAAAGGGGGGAGGGTTCTGTTTTAGATGTATTAAGTTTGAGATTCTTTTTAGACATCCAAGTGTGCTATTAAGAAAAGACATTTGGGCGGGGGGAGGACGCCTGGGTGGCTCAGTTGGTTACACGTAGTCTGACTTGGGCTCAGGTCATGACTGACTTTGGATCCTGTCTCCCTCTCTCTCTCTCTCTGCCCCTACCCAGCTCATGCTTGCTCTCTCTCTTTCAAAAATAGAAAGAAAGAAAGAAAGAAAGAAAGAAAGAAAGAAAGAAAGAAAGAAAGAAGAGAGAAAAGAAAAAGAAAAAGAAAAGAAAAAATACTTGAGGTGCCTGAGTGGCTCTGTTGGTTGAGCATCTGATTCTTGATTTCATCTCAGGTCATGACGGGTCGTGGGATGGGGCCCCACATCAGGCTCAGCGCTAAGCATAGAGCCTGCTTGCGATTCTCAGTCTCTCTCTCTCTTTCCTTTTCCCCAGCTCACTCTCTCTCTCTCTCTAAAATTAAAAAAAAAAAAATTTTTTAAGAAAAACTATTTGATGCATGAGCCTTGGGTGCAGGGAAAAAGTGAGAGCTGGAGATAATCAATTTTCATCATTAGCTACAGTTAATATTTAAATCTCCAGGACTAGATAAGGTTATCAGAGGGAAAGACCAGAAGGAAAAAGGAATAGAAATACATACTTGTATTATAATACAGAAATATAATAGAAAATAGCATGCATTATTTCACAGAGGAAGGGCAAGTACTAGTCCATAAAATTTTTATTTCAGAGACAGAAAGATGATAGTGAGAGAGATAAATGTATATAAATAAACAGATTGGTATATGTAATTTGTATACTTATAAATGTACTGGGAATAATGTAAAATGTATTTCCTATCAGAGACTGTGATCCAAAATATTTAAGAAATTCTAGGGGATGAGAAGCCAGGAAAAAGGTAAACAATTAGGCGCTGTGGTCGGAAGAATACTATGAAAGTACAGTGTACAAAAGCCAAGAGAAATACTTCGTAGAAGAAATGCTCACCTATATGGAATGAGTATGAGAGGTTAAATACAATTAAGACTAAGTGACCAGTGACCATGGGCTTGGTAATATGGAGACCATTTGTTGCTGACCTTGACAAGGGCCACTTCAGTGAACAGTGGCAGTGGAAAACACTTTAGCGTGGATGAGAGGCAAAAAAGTACATATAGGGGCGCCTGGGTGGCGCAGTCGGTTAAGCGTCCGACTTCAGCCAGGTCACGATCTCGCGGTCCGTGAGTTCGAGCCCCGCGTCAGGCTCTGGGCTGATGGCTCAGAGCCTGGAGCCTGCTTCCGATTCTGTGTCTCCCTCTCTCTCTGACCCTCCCCCGTTCATGCTCTGTCTCTCTCTGTCTCAAAAATAAATAAAAACAATAAAAAAAAAAAAAAAGAAAAAAAGTACATACAACCAATACAGACAAGAGAAAGAAAACCTCCCCAGGAACCTGAAATTTGAACATCAGAATTCACTATGTGAAAGAGCCAGTCAGAGTTTTAAAATAAAGTAGGCTACCAGTTTCTTGGGACAGTCACAGGTTTCTAATCTCCAATGTTGACTGTATTTGGAGATAGGGCCTTTAGAGACTTAATTAAGGTTAAAAGAATTCATAAGGGTGAGGCCCTAATCCAATATGACTGGCTTTCTTACTAGAAAAGATTAGGGCACAGACACACACAGAGAAAAGCCCACGCGAGAACACCGGGAAAAGACAGCCAGGAAAAGACAGCCGTCTACAAGCCAAGGACAGAGGCCTCAGAAGAAATCAACCCTGCTGACACCTTGATCTCAGACTTCTAGCCTCTAGAACTGTAAGAACATAAATTTCTGTTGTTTAGTGTATGTGGTATTTTGCTATGGCATCCCTGCAAACTAATACAAGGCCTGAGATTCTCGAGCCTCAAATCTGGTCAGATCCTTCCCCCCAACCTCTCATCCCTCCCCAAGCCCCCCAGGTCCATCCTAGTCAAACCATGAAGCTAGAGCATCATTAGCTCTCTCAACAACAAGAAAAAAAAAGTGCTTGAATTACTTCTTCATAAAGCTATTATTAGTTCTGGACCATTCCAATCAAAATAAGATGTTCTTTTTTACTTACCACACCTCACCTCTCATTCCACAATATTTTCTGAAACCAAAGGCAAGATATTTTCAGAAAAATGAGTAAAATCAAAGTTAAATAGCTCTCCGGAGCTGAGAGAGCAAGTATGATGTAGTAACAATCGGGAATTTTGATGCCCGCAGTTGGGCAAACATTCTACCCAAGGTTTTGTACAGTCTATGTGTCACATCCCCACCTCCAGGCAGCTCACATCTTCAGACTGCAAAAGAAAGCATATGCTTACATGCTTTCTTCCTTCCCCACATGCAAACAAACCACACAGATCTGCTTTTCTTTACTTCCAGAGTCTCACATATCTACAATTAGCCCTAAATCCTGACGTCGCAAGCAGGAAACCGAGAAAGGCTTTTCAATTGTTTTATCATTAGAAAAGAAAGGCTGGGGGCGCCTGGGTGGCGCAGTCGGTTAAGCGTCCGACTTCAGCCAGGTCACAATCTCGCGGTCCGTGAGTTCGAGCCCCGCGTCGGGCTCTGGGCTGATGGCTCAGAGCCTGGAGCCTGTTTCCGATTCTGTGTCTCCCTCTCTCTCTGCCCCTCCCCCGGTCATGCTCTGTCTCTCTCTGTCCCAAAAATAAATAAACGTTGAAAAAAAAAAATTAAAAAAAAAAAAAAAAAAAAAGAAAAGAAAGGCTGTTAACTCCGGTTCCTTCCTAAAGCAAGAAAATTAAAAATATACACACACATATATAAAAACAAATACATATATAGGCATTTGCATAAGTGCACACATATCTTCTCCGAACACAGTTGATACTGAGCATTTAGTACATCATGTAATGAATGTATTTATTTTTATTTCTGCTTAGTTATTGCATCAACCTGAACCCATTCTTCAATATATTGGAATTATGAAAAATTAAGCTCACTGACATCTGGTTCTCAATTACTTCCCAAATTTTCACAACTGCTCAGCCACTTTGCTCAGAGACCTGTGGTTATCAGTTACTGTACATACAGAAGTCAAGAAGATCTAAAACGACGCTAATATTACCCTGAGAAGAAAGTTTTATGTCGTCTCAACCCAAGAAAGTCAAAAAATCACAGCAAACAAAACACCATTATTACAAAACTGAGAGTTAGGTTACCTGACCCTGGAAGTTTAATATAGCCGGGGTTTTTTTTAAGTTCTGCCTAGCCTAGACATTTCTGTCGGGAATCTAGTTTGAGCCTGAACTCGAAGTAAACAATTTCACGGAGGGTTTCATACCCAACTCTGTCCCCACCCCCTGATTCAATGAAGAACGGAAAGTTCTCATTATCATCAGGGCCCGAACCTCTAAAAAAAAAAAAAGGACAAGGAATAACCAATCACTTCACCTTCGAATGCAGGCCAAGGTTAAAATCTGGGCAGACAGTGGTAAGAACGGCAATCAGGAGCAGACGCTGCCCGAGAAGCAAGCAGTATCTGGTTTAACCCCGAGTCAGGATGCCCAGCCCTGGAACCTGTTCTTTCCCTCTCCAGGATGCCAGAGGGCCTGTCCTGGGTCAGGGGCACATCTCCCCCGAGCGACGTGGGCAGCGGATGATTTTAAGACACTTGTCCATCCACGACATTTAAAACCAAAAAAAGAGAGACAGAGACAGGGAGAGAGAAAACAAGCGAGCACCCCGAGTCGCGCGGGCGTGTGTACCGCCGTGTGGAACTGCCCCGCGGCGGATGCCCCACTCACCGCACACCATCAGCAGCAGGACGATCAGCAGCGTGACCACGAACACCAGCAGGGTCAGCCCGACGTTGTGCCACATCTTGGGGAGAGGACGGCGGTCGGAGGCGGGCTGCGGGGCGGCGGGCGCGGGCGGGCTGGCGGCGCGTGCTGGGCTTCAGCGGCGGGCGCCGGGGGCGGCGGAGCGCCGGGGCGGCATGGGCGGCGGACGCCCCTCGGCAGCGCCCCCAGGGGGCGGGGCGGGGCGGCGCGGGGGCGGGCACAGCGGCCGGCCCGCCCGGCGGACCCTCCTTCGCTCCCCGGCCCGCGGAGCGCGCGGAGAGGCGCCTCTAGCCTCTCATCGCTCGGGAGAGCCGAGGACGCGGCGCCCGGAGACTCCGGCGACCGCCGGATGTGCTTCCATGGCGGACGCCGCGCGCCCAGGGACAGGAGAGAGGGTGAGCACGGGGACGCGCGGCGGACACACGACCCTCGTCGTCACCCGCCCGGGGAGTGGTTCGAGAGGAGTGGGGGGAGGGGGAATCCCTCAGCCGGCGCGGACGGTGCCTAACGTCTCCCGAAGGCGGCCGCTGCAGCTTCTCGACCCCAGTCCCCTCCCCCAGCAGCAGCCCAGCAGCGAGCACGCCCACCGTTCGTCTCCTCCGCGGCGCGGGGCCGGCTGGGAGATGGAGTGCAGAGCCCGGTGGAGGCTAAAGGAGGCCGCCCCGCGGACACTACAACTCCCAGAATGCACCGCCCATTTGGCAGCTTCGCTTCACCCTCCCTGCCGCCCCCTCTGCCTTCGGTTTTTCTCGAGCCGCCGCCTCCGTCTACCGACTGCGGGTTGGTGTTCTCGGAATGCGAGTAGTTGGCTGCCTCTCCGGCGCAGCGCCAGGGTCATCGCAACCATTACTCCACACGTGAAATCGTTTTTCCTTAAAGCCATGATCGACAAAGCACGAAGAAGGGAAGAAAGCGGTGGCAGCTGCCTGGAAAACTGGTTGCAGGTGGACCTAGCCCTAGTGCTGGGAGGAAACGTTGGATACTTGGGCTTTTGAGGAAATACCCGCGTCAGTGCCAGACAGGCGAGCCAGAGAACGGAATCTCCCTTTTCCTCCTGTAACAGATGTTGGTCTATGTTTTCATGAGTAATGTATTCAAAAATGGTCCGCGAGGGACTTCAGTACATCTGCTTAGCCCTTAATTCACCTGAGTTGTAAATTTAATTCAGGGGCTTCCTTGAAACCAAGCGACGTAGGACCCAGAGCTGAAGATTTTGCCGCAATGGCTTGAACAAATCACTGGGAAACAAGACAGTTTTTAATCATCTCAAGTACTCTGTCTCTGCCTGCAATCAAAACTCCTCAATTCCGCCCCATTATATTCACTCGTTAAAGAGGTGCCCCCCGAAGAGGAGAGGATAAATACGTAGCCCACTTTTAGAGGGTACCGTAAATAGCCTTCCTGTTTTCCTGCCACTCTGTCGCTTCCTGCAGTACCTTTCCATTCCACGAATTCCTTTCCTGTTGTTCTCTGTCTCCAAAGACAAGCCGACAAAATCTGAGCAGAAATCTCTTGATTTAATAAATATACCCTGGCCAAAAAAATAAAAAAAAATATATATCCTGGCCATAACCTAGCTGTCTCACTCTGTAAACTATGCCCTAAGCAGCAGTATTATGAACAAATACTGCATATGAAAATACATTATGGGATAATGACTTTGCGGAAGATTTAATACAAGGTTCCTATGAAGAAAATGAATCCAGTGCAATTATGCATTTGCCAAAAAAAAAAAAAAAATGCTTTTTTAAAAAAATAGATGGTCTAATTCTATTGCATAAATAAAACATTTTATGTGTTAAAATCCAATTAAATAGTTGAAAATAACACAAGAACTGGAAGAATTTAAAGCTTTTTATTTTCCATTCCCGTGTATTGAATACGTATGTAGTAGATGCCAGACACTCTTGTAAATGCTGGCAACACAGCAGTGAACGAGACAAGGTGTTTATACTCAAGATGCTTATATTGGAAGGTACAGACAATAAGCATAAATAGGGAAATCTCAAACCGCTAATTCTTATAATGAAAACAAGCAGGACAGTGGGGTAAAGATAAGGGTGTTATTTTAGATTGGGGGGGCATCAGAGAAGCCCTATCTGAGTAAGTGACATTTAATCTGAGACCTGAATGACAAGAAAGATCCAGCTATGGAAATACCTAGAGTGTACTAGGTAACAGGAGCAACTAGTACAGAAGCCACAAGGAGCAAACAAACAGCCATTCCTCTAGACCTTGGTAGTATTTCTCAACCCCAGGTGCACATTCTGAATGACCTAGGGAGATTTAAAATTTACAAATGGCCAGGGGCGCCTGGGTGGCGCAGTCGGTTAAGCGTCTGACTTCAGCCAGGTCACGATCTCGCGGTCCGTGAGTTCGAGCCCCGCGTCAGGCTCTGGGCTGATGGCTCAGAGCCTGGAGCCTGTTTCCGATTCTGTGTCTCCCTCTCTCTCTGCCCCTCCCCCGTTCATGCTCTGTCTCTCTCTGTCCCAAAAATAAATAAACGTTGAAAAAAAAAAAAAAAAGGAAAAAAAAAATTTACAAATGGCCAGACCAAATGACTCAGAATTTCTAGAGGTCAGTGCCAAGCATAGTACTTTTTAAAAGCTCCCCAGTGACTCTAATGTGCACCCATGGTTAACCATTGCTCTAAAGCTCTCAAAGAATGAGAGCGGCATTAGCATCACCTGGGAACTTGTTGGAAATCCAAGTTCTCAGGACCTACTTCAGCCAGACCTATTAACCCAAAACTCTGGGGTAATCCCAGGGAAAAAAAAATAAACATATATATATGTGTGTGTATATATACACACACACACACACACACACACACACACATATATAGGATTAGGGTCATAATCAATGGAGTCAGTGAAAAGTGGAAAGATTTAGGATATGTTTTAGAAGGAGAACTGCATCGGGATTGGCTGATACATTAATTAGATGTGAAAACAGGTGAGGAAAAGAAATCAAACATGATTTCTGGGTTTGTAGCCTGGGCTTCTAGGTGAATGTCTGTGCCCTTTCTTGAAAGGTCAGATAATGCAGCCATCTCCCCAGAATGCTTTACAGACTCTTGTCTTTACAAAAATCCTTAACTGCCTGGGCAAAGGCTGTAGTTGGTGACTGGGTAAAATCACACAACCAAGAACCAGTCTCTTAACTCTCAAAAATCCAAGGGCTTTTCCACCAAATCATGCTGCCATGGATCCCTCATTTGCTATATTAGCATTGATTCGTATTTTCAAGGATTAATTCTGTAAGGATTTTCAGGTATAGGGTCTTGAGGTTACTCTTGAGCCACAGTCATTTCTGGAGCCCTCCTACTTCCTGTTCTCATCCCTGTATAAAATGCTCCGCCCCTTCCTTTCTGACCTACTTATCCTTAGATGTCGGTCCACTTTCCTCCTCAGTAAGAGGAGGTCTATGCAGTAAGACCTCCTGGTTTCCTATTCCAGTCACTTGTCCGTCTAGCTCCTCTAAGCCAGTGGTTCTCAGCCTTACTTACACGTTGGAGTTATCCAGGAAGTTTTAAGAACAGATTCTCTGGTTTCACGTCAGGCATATGAAAGGTGGGGAGGGAGATACAGAGGGTCTGTAACTGTGTAACATCCTCTACGTTTTGATGCACAGTCAGCATTGAGAAACACTGGCATAAACTATATTCAGAAATACATTAAGTACTTACCTTATGATATTCCTTGGATTGTTTATATTATTATATATTTAGCATTTAAAGTATACATATATAGTATTTAATATTTCACATATGCATATATACATTCTGATGCTTAGAAAAGAACACTTACTCCTCCCCTGCCATTTCCTTCCATACGGGAGGAAGCTCAATTGGTAATAATAGGTCCAGTCTCTCTGTGCTCTTTTATTCCCTGTGTCCCTGGTCCAGGAAGAAGTGACTTATCTAATTGGTGCATTTAGGAGACATAAAGTGGGTTTGCTGAGCTTGGCTCCTCCCACATTCCTCTAGGGTGTGAGCTGCCTTAAGCCTCATAACTGTGTAGGTTTTCAGCATAGGGAGGGCCACACTAGTTCAGCACTGCCTCGACTTAGGGTTTAATTAGCAGGCCTGACCGGCTCTCACATTATTATGTGTTCTCTGACCTAGTCTTTATTATTAGTAAAGGTGACGTTTGGCCTCCACATGTCTTACTGTTGTTTTTTTGTTTTTTGTTTTTTGTTTTTTCTAATTTCTCAGTTGAACCACATTGTTCATTGTTCCGTCTCAGCAATCCCATGCTGTTTTTAAGATAACTAAGAAAAGGAGTCATGAATTCAGCATGTATGTATTACCACTTAGTAGGTGCTTGTCAGATATTGATTGGTCCAAATTTTTTATCTCTAAAGCATGGCAGTAAGCCTGAATTTTAGTCATTTGATTTCTAAGTATTGTGGAAAGGATTATGCTAAATGTGCAATGGATACAAACTAAGATTCCTGCCCTCAAGGAAAACCTAGTTCTAAATTAAGTGTTTACCAAAGACTTCCTTGTGCCAGGTACTGTGCTTGCCAGTAGCCATACAAAAATAGAATGTATGGGGCACCTGGGTGGCTCCGTTGGTTAAGCTTCTAACTCTTGATTTCAGCTCAGGTCATGGTCTAACGGTTCGTAAGATCAAGCCCAACATCAGGCTATGTGCTGACAGTGTGGAGCCTGCTTGGGATTCCCTCTCCCCCCCACCCTTGCTCCTCCCCTGCTCCTTTTCTCTCTCTCTCAAAATAAATAAACTTTAAAAAATAGATAAAATATGCTCCCTTACATAAAAAACTGAAACTGGCTCAGCCTTTTTCAACACTGACCCTTCCGTGCGTCATGAAATCAGTTTAATGAATCATGATAGGTACCTTAAAAAATAGAATAAAATAGAAGATACCACTGTGTATCACAAGTACTAAGGGCAAGCACTACTCATGAAACTTGTTTTAGTTAACTATGTATGTGGGTGTGTGTGTGAACTGAATTACAATGCAAAATACATTCTTACTGTGGGTTATAGTTTTTAAAAAGTTGAAGACCTACAGTCTAGCAGAGGAAGCCAGACATATATATTTGTGACTGTATGAAATATTATTGTACCTGTAACAGGAATTTTACAGATCAGATCAAGGCTCAGGGAATCCAAAAATGTAGGAGTAGGTAAATGGTAGAGCCGACATCCAAACTCAGGTCAGTCTGATTTAAAAGATAATTTTGTTTCCATTGAACCACAAGACTGAGATGACATCAGGCAGGTTCTCAGGAAGAGGGGAAGATGGAAAAGACATGAGCAAAGTCTTGAAGTCACTCAAATGCATTTTGTGAGTATATACAGGGGAGGGTCAGGGTCCTTAAGATTCCACGGAAAATATACATTTCCTTTCAGTTCTAATGACCTGGGAGTAGAGGTATAATATGGTGGCTGAGAACTCCTGTTCTGTAATTAGACTCTGGGTATGAAATCTGACTTGGTTGGATTAGTTCATCTCTCTAAAAGTTTAAACCACTTCCACGTTGGTAAACATTGTAATATTTGTGAACATTTGTAAAATAGGCATATTAACAGTGCCTTCTTCATAGGGTTGTTTTGAGAATTGAATGTGTTGCTACAAAGAGCTTACTTAGCATAGTGCCCTACACTTAGGAGGTTTTCAGTCAATGTTAGCTATTAATTCTAATGAATAACCTAACGTATTCTAATATAATAGAAGGAACAGAGCAGCCCGATTGGTTTCATCCAATTCATTTTTACTTAATTTGGAAGAGGGTTTGATCAGAGAAGCAGAACCACCATGTGTGGCGATATGGAATAAGGCAACTACTATAAGAATTAAAGGCAGTTGTGTGAGTGGTAGACCATCTGTGCAGGCAGTTGCCTCCATGTCCAGTGTTGATCCTACAGTTGCTAGCCCAGCAGTTGAGAAGGAAAATTGGATGTGAATGAGGGCAAGGGCAAACCGGGACCGACATCTATTACCCAGAAGGACTAACAAGAACCCACATCCTCCTCTCCCTACCTCCATCCTCAGGGCCACCCATGATGGTAAGAGAAGCCATCTAGGGGTTGGACAAGGCATTCTTCCCTAGGTGTCTGTCTCTCTGGGTCTTCAGGTGGCTTTCTTAAAAGGACACTAGTCATCAGATGCAGGGCCTGATCTGGAAGGGCCTCATCTTAGTATAAATGATGATATTTGCAAAGACCCTCTTTCCAAATAAGGTCACATTCTGAGATTCCAGGTGGACATGAATTTGGGGAGAGGAGAGGGGACAACACCATTAAACTGTGCAGGTGGAGGAACTGCAGCTGGTTGTTTCCCCATGACAATAGGTGGGTTAGCTGCAGGTCAGAGACAGTGTGCCTGGCACCTACCACTAGCCATAAGAGCATTAAAAAAATAATGTGGCAGCTGCTTCATTTCTTCCTCCCAAACAGCATTCAAAATGTCTCTGTTGAGAAAAGGAAACAAACCATAAGGGACTTTTTTTTTTTTTTAATGTTTATTTTTGAGAGCAACAGAGACAGAATGCGAGTGGGTTAGGGGCAGAGATAGAGGGAGACGCAGAATCCGAAGCAGGCTCCAGGCTCCAAGCTGTCAGCACAGAGCCCGACACGGGGCTCGAACCCGTGAACTGTGAGATCATGACCTGAGCTAAAGTCGGTCGCTCAACCAACTGAGCCACCCAGGCACCCCAAACCATAAGAGACTCTTAAAGATAGAGAACAAACTAAGGGTTCATGGAGGGATGTGGGTGGGGGATGGGCTAGGTGGGTGATGGGCATTAAGGGGGGTACTGTGGTGATGAGCACTGGGTGTTGTATGTAAGTGATGAATCACTGAATTCTACTCCAGAAACCAATACTGCACTGTATGCTAAATGACTAGAACTTAAATACAATTTGACAAAAGGACAAAAAAATGTCTCTGTTGGCCAACACTGATCCAGAACCGTACAGGAAAGGGAATTCTAGGAAATTCCAGCTTAGCTAAACCACAGTACAGTAAGTCATTGAGGATTTTTTTTTTCTCGAACAGGGAAATAACCTGATGGAAATGGCTTAAAAACTTTGATCTGGCAGCCGAGTGGAGGAGAGATTGGGGGTGAAGGGGATTGAAGGTGTTAAGAGATCATGGGCATAGTCTAGGAGAGTGGTCTCTAAACTCTTTTTGATTGTCCTTTTGGTAATGGTAGACAGCATGTTACGGAACCAGGCTGGAACACAGGTGGAAAAACCAAGGGGCACTCGGAGATCTTGGTGGATCAGAGATTTATTTAACACTGGCGGGCTCATAGGAGACCATTTCTCCTAAGATCTGAGCACCGAATGCAAGTGGGGAGGGTAATTTATAGTTGTTAGCGTCCATATCTGTGGGGGTTTCCAGGTGCACAGCAAACAAAGGAAGAACCAGAGGAAGGGTGTCTAAGCTAGAGACCAGAGTTTGCTTTAGTCCCATCGGCCATCTTTGGTGCAGTATTTTATTCATTTCTCCAACAAGATCAATAGGGCCGACCGTCTAGCAGAACACAACTTAAAAATCTGAACTGAGAGAAACTCTAAATGTCAAAAACACTAATAACATAATGAAGAATAACCAGTCCAAGATCAGAGAGGAGACAGAAATGGAAATCCAGAACCAAGAGCTGGCGTTTAAGGGCTCTTTTACCCAGAGATGCAACGGGGAGGTCCTGCAGAGAATGCTGAGCAGTTCTTCCCAGAGCTCTGGGGACAAGAGCAAAGCTGGAGTCCCGGGTTCAGGATGCTGGAGGACTACCAGGCCCGTGGGGCTGAGAAATCAGAAAGCCACACCACAGGAGTGAGAGGGAACCAAAAATAAACGGGCAGCCTGGGTCAGCTTTGCCTGATCTGGCTGACCCAGAAAAGTTCAAATCCTGAAATTGGATTAAGGAAATCCTGGATTACTACAGCCCCAAGGCCTGGCAGAAACAAATTAAGAAACTCACCATTCTCGGCCTCAAGTTATTTTTACAAATAAATTTTCGAACACAATTTCCAGCACATACTCAAGCTTTTTTTAAATTGTTGTTTGCCATTCTTAATTAAAAAAAAAAAAAAATTAGCACACCTTTAATACATATTTATTTGCTTACAATATGATAGAGACCAAAAAAATATTAAAATTTTCAAAATGTTATGCCTAATGGTAAGAAAACATTTTAACACCACTGTTTAGTAACCAAGTACCATGACCAAGTACCATGACCAAGTACCACAAACTGGGTAGCTTAAAATGACAGAAATATATTCTCTCACAGTTCTGGAAGCTAGAAGTGCCTAATCAGGGAGTTGGTTGGGCCATGCCCCTTCAGACGCCTTTAGTGTCTCCTCCAGCCCCAGGCATGCATTGGTTTAAGGAAGTGTAAACCTAATCTCTGCCTCCTCTTTACAAGGCTGTTTTCCTTCTGTGCTTCTGTCTTCTCTTGTAAGGACCCAGTCATTAATTTAACTGAAGTTTATCTTCAACAACCCAATTTCCAAATAAAATCATTTTGAGATACCGAGGGTGAGGATTTCAACTCATCTCTTTGTGGGCCACAATTCAACCCGTTAACAATCACCAGTCCTCATTACAATAAAGAAGATCTTTTGAAAGGGTTAATGTTTTAGATTCAGCAGCTCAATGATCTAAGTTCCGTTCACCTTATAATTCATTCTAATGGTTTTTCATAATTGTAAGAGATGCCTCAGAAAGATCTGGAGATCCAAATGAAAGCAGAGCATCTCTGACTGACTTTCTGAATGGGGATACACATTTGTCAACCCCATCCATTTATTATACAAAGAGTTCCGTAAATATTCAGTTAGTAAATTTCCATCCTTCCCGTGTGAGTTGTTCTTGAGCACTCATTGGGAGATGGTGCATTTTTATTATTTTTATAAATAACTTAAAAATCTGTGAGGACTCTGGAAAATTGGCGACAAGTGAAAAAAATTCTGGTTTCAAGTTTGTGAGTGATGCAACTGTGTAGTTTTTGACAAGTAAGTCATAGAACAGTGGACGTGTTTTCAAAATATTCTGTCCATGATGCGCACTTCTTTTCAAAGTAACTACTTTCTTCTTTATTAAGACATCCTCTTTATCTTGAGGAAACAGATGAGATGTGGCTGTTTTTCCAAACTGTCAGCTACCTACTATACTATAGACAGCCACTCTATCATTTCGTTGCAGAAAAGACCAGCAAACTTTGTATTGTTGGCTTCTGGATGACACCGACCTGCCACCCGTGTGTACCCCCTTCACGGTGCCACACTGTAGCTCCAGCTGTAAGGAGCACTTCAGGGGTTGGCTTGCCCACCCCTTCCTAGGCTGTCCACAACCAGCGACTGAATCCACACACGAATACAAACATCTGGCCATCTGAGCACAACTCAAGACAACTTGAAAGAGCCGTTCTAGCTCCAGAGCTCCTGTGGGGTCAGCCCAAGTCACTGGCCTGCGGTGCAACTTGACTTCTCCTTCTGATCAGTCCTGCTTCCTTCTTATTCTGCCTTCTACTCATGTTGCAAACCGAGGGCATGCCCTTCATTACCATCTTGCGGGCTGTGTCTCAGAATGTCCTTCATAGGAACCCAACCTGGACGCCAACATCTAAGAGAAAATAATGCATAATTCTTTGCTAAGAGAAAATCAGAAAACTCCTGTGTGGTACAAAATATTTGCCGGCCATTCTGATGAGGACATGTTCTTTTTAAGTCTTGTTTTTAAGTAAAATGAAGCCCATCGGAAACAACTCGTAGCAAAGAAACCGTAGCACACAGTGATCGCCAAAAGTGGAGCCCCTACTATGCCCTCAGGTTACTGCCTGTTTGTCTAGTTGACATGTGATCACATAGCATAAGCACAAGTGAGGGCCTCAGCGTCCTTATAGTAGTAAATATTAGGAAAGGTTACTCTCTTTTTCAAATAAAAATATTTACTTTCTTATATTTTCCTTTTACGTTCTCAATGTATTATATTTCACATTCCACTCCTCTGGGCAAAAAGCCACAAGAACTGAACAGAGGATATAGCAAAGGAAGGGCAGAAGGGCCCAACACTATGGAGACAGGACCCATGAGTTGTCTGTGCTGCTCAGGGCACACAAAGAGCTGATGATAACTTCCAGATTGTGACCCCAAGTGACTTAATGAAAGTCAGCACCTTGAACAGAAATCTTTGACTTGGGGAACAAGGTGACATTTGCCATGCTGGATTTGGATCGTGATGGCAGGACGTCTAGATAAAGACATTCAGAGGAGGAGCTCCAGGGCCGGCTGGGGGGGGGGGGGGCGGGGAGGGGTGCGGTGTGTGGAGTTTGCTCACGAGAGCAGTCAGGCCACTTTGGGAATGTGAAAGCGAAGGAAGGGATGAAAGTATAAGAAAAGAAGGTGACAGGATCAAAGTAGCGTTTTTAAGATTACACCTAGAGGGGCGCCTAGGTGGCTTAGTTGGTTAAGCATCTGCCTTCGGCTCAGGTCATGATCTCACTGTTTGTGAGTTTGAGTCCTGTGTTGGCCTCTGTGCTGACAGCTCAGAGCCTGAAGCCTGCTTCAGATTCTGGGTCTCCCTCTCTCTCTCTGTCTGCCCCTCCCCCACTTGCACTCTGTCTCTCTCAAAAATAAATAAACATTTTTAAAACAATAAAAGATTATACCTGGAAATCTTGGGGGGGGGGGAGGAAGATTAGGCCCAGCAGGCCCACTTTGGCATATTAATATATATTTTTTTAATGTTTATTTATTTATTTTGAGAAGGAGAGAGTGTGAGCAGAGAAGGGGTAGAGAGAGAGGGAGAGAGGAAGAGAACTCCAAGCAGGCTCCGTGCTGTCAGCACCCAGCCTCATGCAAGACGTGATTCCATGAACTGTGAGATCCTGACCTGAGCCGAAATCAAGAGTCCAACACTTAACTGAGCCACCCAGGCGCCCCAGCATATCATATTGGTATTTCGAATTAAAGGTGCAGGAGAGACAGCATATACAGGAAAGACACACTGATCTTCCTTTTCTTCATGAAAGCAGAAGATAAAATTCCCATGGGAAAGATGCCCTCCCTGCACCAGGAGGAAGGAAGGCATTCTTACCACCAGAGCGGAGAGTTGAGGTCAAGAGAGATCTGTATAAACAAACCTGGTTAAACTAACCCTTATCTTCCTAGCCACTTCTCCACCATCAACTTCCCTGGACCAGCGCCTTTGTCTTGTCCCGTTTTCACAATTGACTGCCCTTTGTCCAAACTATAAGCATGGACCCTGACTGTTTCTTGAGATCCTCGTTTTTCTTGCGAAGGCTCCCATGTACACGTAAAATCTCTAAATACAACTTGTATGCTTTTCTCCTGTTAATCTGCCTCCTGTCAGCTTAATTCTTAGGCCGATCTGGAGACCCTAAGAGAGTGGAGGAGGAATCTTACCTCACCTGCAAGCCTCAAGGTGACATCAAGGAGGCCAAAGAGGTGCAGCTTTGGGTTAATGAAGTCCAAAGCGAGGGCATGGGGAGGAGGCAGGGAGGGAACGGAGAGGATGGGATCAAGAGCTATCACTAAGAAGGGCAAGCTCTGTGAATGTGGGGAACCAGGGAGAGGTAAGAGTTCAAATTTTCCCTCTAGACCTTCCTTGGAAAAATATCTTCATTTCGAATACACTGTCTCCTCCTCTCATTCTGACCTCATGGAAATCCACATAAGCATGCTTCCATTTTTAGAAGTGGTTTAAGTTATAGTTAGGCATGGAACACACACCAGCTTCTCTATGGCAACTTAGCTAACTATAGTAATAGATTTTTATCTATACAGATTGTAGCAGCTGGTCACTAGCAAGAGGGTACGTGTGGCTGATCCTTGCTTTCTTGGTCTTCTCATTCCCACGACAAATAGAATATTCAGTTGTACAGATGAAAAGATGATATTGTAGCTGTTTAGGTCAATTTGTTAGGTTTTTTTAAGGATAGGCTAAACAGTTTAGAACTTTAAAAGATAGAGAGGGGGCGTCTGAGTGGCTCAGTCAGTTGAGCGTCTGACTTCGGCTCAGGTCATGATGTCAGGGTTGGTGAGTTCCAGCCCCGAGGTGGGCTCGGTGCTGACAGCTCAGAACCCGGAACCTGCTTTGGAGTCTCTGTCTGCCTCTCTCTCTGCCCCTCCCTTACCTGCTCTCTGTCTCTCTCTCAAAAATAAATAAACGTTAAAAAAAATTTAAAGATAGATACTCTCACTTTCACAAGGTAATAGATTGAACATTTGTAATGGATACTGTCTTAATCTGTTTGGGCTGCCGTAACAAAAATACCACAGACCGGCTGGCTTAAATAACAGACATCTATTTCTCACGGTTCTGGAGGCTGGGAAGTCCAAGACCAAGGGATCAGGACATTCAGTGTCTGGTGAAGGACCACTTTCTGGTTTATAGAAGCCTGTCTTTTCACTGTGTCCTCATATGTCCAAAAAAGAGAGAGAGAGATCTCTGGGGTCCCTTGTACAAGGGCACTAATCCCATTGGTGAGGGCTACAGCCTCATGATATAATCACCTTCAAAAAGCCCCATCTCCTAATACCATCATTTAGTGAGGGCTAGGATTTTTTTTAAGTTTATTTATTTATTTTGAGAGAGAGGGAGAGAGGGAGAAACAGAGGGAGAGAGCAAGCAGGGAAGGCGCAGAGAGAGAGGAAGAGAGAGAGAATCCCAAGCAGGCTCCGCACTGTCAGCGCAGAACCCAACACGGGGCTGGAACTCATGAACCGTGAGATCATGACCTGAGCTGAAGTCAAGAGTCAGATGCTCAACGACTGAGCTACCCGGGTGCCCTGGGGGCAGGATTGTAAGGTATGAATTTTGGGAGGACATAAACATTCAGTTCATAACATATCACGCTTCTTTCCTGTAACAGCTCAGCCTATCTTATTTATAAATACCCCAGCTATTTCTGCCTATCAGAAAAATGGGCAACAACAGAGAGAGGCACTAATACAAAAGAAATGAATTCCTAAATCACATGCTGTTTTCCTTGGTGATACACTGAATGGAGTTTGCATTCTTCAATTTGAACAATAAAGTCCCAACACTTGCATTGCCAGAGAAATGTGACATTTTACTGGATCTCTCTTTTCTAGTACAAAAATTTTCATTTCTAGTAGAATATTTTTTCCCCAGGATAGTTTGTCCATCAGTTGATGAAGTTTTTGAAGGTCCATTAGAATCAAGACCAGGGAGAATTGCCTTTGGTGATGACCGAAGACACTTTTATTGGACTTGTTATAGCTCACGTCACAATTTTCAAGCCATTGTTCAAAAAGCACTTGTCAGGGGCGCCTGGGTGGCGCAGTCGGTTAAGCGTCCGACTTCAGCCAGGTCACGATCTCGCGGTCCGTGAGTTCGAGCCCCGCGTCGGGCTCTGGGCTGATGGTTCAGAGCCTGGAGCCTGTTTCCGATTCTGTGTCTCCCTCTCTCTCTGCCCCTCCCCCGTTCATGCTCTGTCTCTCTCTGTCCCAAAAATAAATAAACATTGAAAAAAAAAATTAAAAAAAAAAAAAAAACAAATAAACAAACAAAAAGCACTTGTCAGTACAGTACTTTTTTACCCTATCGTGAAAATGTAAAATTAGGCTCAAACTCTTTACACTGTAACTTAATTGAAGTCTAACAGTAGCTGATAACATTCCTATTGTACTTGTTTACGATGTTTAAGATTTAATCTTCACCTCTATTCTGCTAGGCAAAAACTATTATGATTCCCATTTTATAGATGAGGAAGCTGAGGCAGGGAAGGTTAAATGTCTAGCTAGACCAAAGTTGCACAGCCAATAAATGGAAGAGCCAAGGTGTAGGCCAGACAGTGAGCTCCAAGTCTGAGCTCTTAACCACTCTACTACCCTGCCTGTGTAAAGGAGGGGTGTCTGGTTATGGGCGGAAAGAACACTCCAGCTTGCCTCCATAAAATTCCAAGAATCAGACATGTAGTCATGTTGTAGATGGAGAAGAAAATCAAACTGGGACCTATCATATAAAATTGCTCCTGAAAGACGGGACAGGTCCTGTCTGCCATTCAGGCTATGCTGCGGTCCCACCTTCCAACTTTCCATCTCACACAGTAAGAAAGAAAAAAAAAGTACATGCGTTAGGAATCTAAAGGCAATACAGTCTTCTGACATTTTGTTGGTGAATAGTAATCAAAACCAAAAAGACAGAAAGCTGAAAGTGTCCTCCAGTTCAAACTTTCAGGTCACCAGTCATTCACAAGTTGGGAGAAGCATTTTTTTTTTTTTTTTTTTAATGGATTGCAATAGAATAACAATGTCGGAGTATGTTTCATAGAGTAAAGGTATCATTTTACTTATGAAACTTATTTTTGTACAGAATCACAGCCTAAATAGATCTCTCTTACTGTGGGTTGCAAACAAAAAAACTTTGATATCTGCTGATCCAGTAGTTGATATATTCCCTTTCCCGAGAGACTAGAAGCAGATCTTCACTCAGCAGTGGCTGTCCATCTGAACTGAAGCGCACGCTTAAAAATTCAGGCCTAGCACTTACCACTTACTTGGGCAGTTTTTATTGCCTTCAGAATAACTCTAGATTTACAAGCACCTAGGTGGCTTAATCGGTTAAGTGTCCGACTCTTGATTTCCGCTCAGGTCATGATCTCAGGGTTCGTGCTGTGCTGACAGCATGGAACTTGCTTGGGATTCTCCGTCTGTCCCTCTCTCTCTCTCTGCCCACCCACTCCCTGCTTGTGTTCTCTCTCTCAAAGTAAATAAATAAACTTAAAAAAAAAAGAATAACTCTAGAGTTATATTTAAGACTGTTGTTTAACCTTTGAATCTTGCAATTGAACCTTGCAATGTTCTATTTTGTTTTTACCTAAAACTATATAGATTAAGCTAGAAGAGATTTATAGGTAAATGCCTCCAAAAAGTGGAGAGTTTTTCCAACAAAATAACTGCCCAAGAACTTCCAGTTCTTTGCTATTCAAAGTGTGGTCCATAGACCCCTGGAACTAGCATCACCTGAAGAAGAATCTCACGCCCAACCTCAGGCCTCCTCAGTCAGAAGCTGGAAGACCCCCAGCTGATGGGTATGCACTAATCTCATCCTTTGCCTCTCTATAAATCGGGACTTTTAGATACTACAAGGGAGAATGTTCATCGATTTAGATCTAATAGAGCTTTTCCCAAAATTAGAAAACAGCAAGAGAGAATAGTAGGCACAAGTTATATCTTGCCTCTCGCCACATATTTATAATTTTATAAGTTACATCTTGCCATAAATACACACACACATACACACACACACACATGTATGTATATATATATATATATACATATACATATACATATACATATACATATACATATACATATACATATACATACATGTGTGTGTGTGTGTATGTGTGTGTGTATTTATGGCAAGATGTAACTTATAAAATTATATATATATATATATATATACATATATATATATATATATATATATATAGCTTTACAAATAGGCATGGTTATTTATGTCCTCATTCATTCTCTGGTCACCTCACTTACTACTCACCATCTCCTCTGCTTGCCCACCTGCTCTAACTCACCTCCCTATTCGTTCCCACCTCCTCTCCTTTTCTCTAGCTACTTTCTACTATGTTCTCTCTCAACCCAAGAACAACATTAACATTTTGTCCACTTTGCTCTTAGGATTGCACACCTAAATTTTTTATGTACGTAGGTATAGCCTTATTCGTTTATATCTATGGTAGGTTTAATAAAATTTATTAGGGGGTCTAATGAAATGCATAAAGAAATTTCAGTTTTAAATTGCTTTTACTGAGTTTATGATCTAGGAAATATGGGGAAGAGGTACAAAGATGAAGGGGATCTTGTTCCTATCATATTTTTTACAATCTTGTGAAGAGAGAAGTGTGAAATGTGTTGTATAGAAATGCAGATCCTATGTTATGGAAGCAGAAGCAGAATTCATTTTGAGACACTCAGAGAAACGTTCCCCAAGAGGTAGTTTTGCATTGGCCTTTTTCCTTCTTTCTTTCTTTCCTTCTTTCTTTCTTTCTTTCTTTCTTTCTTTCTTTCTTTCTTTCTTTCTTTCTTTCTTTCTTTCTTTCTTTCTCTTCCTTGTAAGCTTCACACGCAGCGCAGAACCCAACACAGGGCTTGAACTCGTGACCCTGAGATCAAGACCTGAACTGAGATCAAGAGTCAGAGGCTTAACCAATTGAGCCGCCCAGGTGCCCTTGCATTGGTCTTTTAAGAGTGATTGACATTTCAGGGCTCCTAGCTGGCTCAGTCAGCAGAGCATGTGGCTCTTGATCTTGGGGTCGTAAGTTTGAGCCCAGTGTCAGGAGTAGAGATTACTTAAATAAATAAACTTGAAAAAAAAAAAATAGAATGATTGGCATTTTTATAAGTGGAGAAGACAGAAGAAGAAGAACGAGCATGTCAAATGAGCATGGTGGGCGTTCTCAGGGAACAATAAGCAACCATAGCACCTATGAATGGGTGGGACTGGAAAAATAGACAGTGCCTAGTCATGGAGAACTCTAATGTCATGCTCAGGCACTAGGTTCAATTCTAGAGTCTAAGGGAAAACACTCTTGTTATAGCAAATGTTATTCTTTCTCCAAAACCCAACAGGAGTAATATTGTTTTCAGACACAGAGCTGATGGTGCCCTGTCTGCAGCATCTACTCTAACCCCCACCCCTTTCACCAGCTCCCAGCATTCTTGAGTCCAAGAGCAAATCTCCCACCCATGACCCACAGGCCCTTGATCTGACCCTGCCTCCCCTCCCTCCCCTCTCCCCCTTGATCTCTTTACAGGAACCTTGTTTGCCTTTCGCTTCTGCAATCATCCAGGCGCCAGAGTGCCACACTGTTACTTTCTGTGCCTGGAATGCTCTTCCTCCTCCTGCCCACCCTGCTCTTTAGCTGGTCGGCACCTGTCCATCGACTTCCGTTCATCTCAACTCAATCACTGCTTTCTGACTTAGTGGATGTAAGTTAGGTCTCCCTGCTACATATTCACAGAGTTGTATCCTTTCAAATCACATGTTACAGTTCATAATTAAACGCTTGCTGATCTCCTCATTTGGCGAAAGCGCCACAATAAGATTGTCAACTCCCAGAGGACAGATTTCACATCTGTTGAGCTCAACGTGAAGTTCCTGCCCTCAGCACTATGCCTATCACATAGTCTGTTGAATGAGTAGTTGCTAATGTCATAATTTGTACTGGGTTTTGGCAAAAAAACTCAGAAGACAATAAGGAGAGTTTGGAGGCTCGAGAGCCCTGTGTGAGCATGGGAGGCAAGGGTGTTGCTAGAGAGAGACGTATAGTATCACAAATGTCTAATTTTCACCAGGTATATATTTGCATTGTAAATGTGTAAATTATAAACACTTTAATGACATATGCATCCGTATTTCTTTTTTCTACAGCATCTATAGAAGACACATACCATTGGTCGATGAATAGTTTATCAGAAGGTATTTGTTTAAAGGAGAAACTTCTTTTAGTATGGAGTATAAATATATGCTCCAGGGCCTATATTTGAAAAGCACAAGTCAAAAATCTCACACAGGGAGGAATCACCTATATTTATCAAGAGGGCCACATAATTTCTTCAGCAGAGGGTGCTAAAATGTAACTTTGGCACAGTGAAGCTTGCTTAACATAAGTTTGTTTAGTTGCATAATAGATTTGCCTATTCCGTTCTAATGGTCAGATACAGCAAACATATCTAAAAAGGACTAGTCTAGTAGAATATGGATATAAGAGCTCATAAAAGTTTTATAAGGTTTTTTTCAATATTGAATGAAATACAAAGGTAATTTCCTCTGTGCTATCTTGTCACTTTGTAAAATACTTAACGTTCAAGGGGGTCAAACTTGTTGTAGGGTGCCATACAAATAATACAATATATATTACATGTATAGTATACCTCAGGTAAGTTACCAGAAGATTGGAAGATGAGCCTTTTTGGAAAGGTTGGCAAAATTATCATCAGTCCCTCAACTTTGTAGAGGGCGTGTTATCACACTCATCAATCCAAAAGCTTTGCGGAGGTTATCTTCAAGGTTATCTGGAGGCCTATTTGTTTACTCCTCAGAAGCTTTTTAAGAAACCCTAGGATCAGTCAAGCAAGACTGGGTAACGCTGCCATAACACTCTCAGTTTCAGTGATTTCAACAACAAAGATTTCTTTCTAGCTCATGCTTTGTGTCCATCACATCATTCGTTGTCCGGGGGCAATGCCCAGTGTTGTCCTCACAAGGGGAATCAGGTTGACGGAGTAGCCCCCATCTTGAAAGTCGCCAGTCACCATGGCAGAGGGAAAGAAAAGCACGGGCAGCCAGGCATCGGCTCTCAAGGCTTGTCCGGAGGTGGCATCCATCATCTTTGCTCACACTGTCTTCACTAAAGCAAATCACGGGGCCGTGTCACCTAACATGTAGAGTTTAGGAAATACAACACATGCATAGGGGAAGAAAGCCAGAAATATCTGGCTGATAGCCTTTGTCACTACCACATGCTACAAATGCGCTAATAATTAAAAGTCATCAGAAATAATACAGCAGCATTGACTTTGAAGTTATTTTATCTTCCAAGTAAGGGATTGTAGGCTATATCGCTAACTTTCTTCCTTAATGATAGGAACTGTTAGCACGGATAATTAAGCTATTCTCCTTTTGGCTTTTAAATTCATTGCCACATATGATTTGGAGGGGAGGGGTGGAGTGTAGATTTACTTCTTTACTTAGGATTTGCTTTGATTAATGTTGAAACCGACTTGTCTTTTCTGAGCACACAATAGCTGCTGTGGGTGTGACAGGATGGAAGAGATACAACCAGGATGGGGAGAAAGGGTCAAGCAGCTGGAAGCTAACCTTTTGCTGCTGATGGGTGACAAAATAGAAACGAAACTTTGCTAGCCAGCATTCCCTTTTCGCTTAACCTCATGAAGTCAGAGAAACAGGTTTCTTTAATAAAGGTGTAAAATGGAGGTGCCTGGGTGGCTCAGTCTTTACGCATCTGACTTTGGCTCAGGGCATAATCTCACAGTTCGTGAGTTCGAGTCCTACATCGGGTGAGCTCAAGCACCGCATCAAGTGAGCACGAGCCCTGCTTCAGGTAAAACACCTACCCCAGATGAGCCCCACTTCCCTCTCTGTCTCTCTCTGCCCCTCACTCACTTGCACCCTCTCTCTCAAAAAAAAGAAAAAAAGTTGTAAAATGAAGTAGTCCTTCCAAGTACTGAAAAGAGGAGTTTTCATTTCCTTTTATTTATTTATTTTTTAAGTTTTTACTCATTTATTTTTGAGAGAGAGAGAGAGAGAGAGCACATGTGGAGTCTGGGGATGGTGCAGAGAGAGGGGGAGAGAGACAGAATCCCAAGCAGGCTCTGAGCTGACAGCAGAGAACCCGCCGCAGGGCTCAAACCCACGAACCATGTGATCATGACCTAAGCCCAAACCAAGAGCTAGGCACTTAACCGACTGAGCCACCCAGGTGCCGCAAGTTTCATTGCTTAATGTAATAAACTTAAAGGAATCTCAGGTGGCTGTGCCAGTAAGCAGGGAGTTTGACCGCCTTCTGCAGTGACAGCTGTCACTGCTCACCAGGAACAATCCAGGGTTGTAATCAGGTTGTAATCAGAGAGGCACAAAACTTGTTATCTGGGGAACAAGGCTCTCCCGCCAAGATGGAGCTGGCAAGTTGCCTGACCTCAACAAAGTGGAAGGAAGTTTTAGGTCAGAAGCAGGCCACAAGGACCACGGCCACTGGCAATCCAAACACGATCCTCGGCTTTTTTAAAGGGACCAGCAAAGAGACGATTAGCAGTGGATATGGATGATCAATATGCCCTTACTCTCACCACCCCGACCTAGATCCTGCCTGGAAAGGGGGTGGAGGCAGGTGAGGAGTTAGCTCCCACCTACCTAAGGTGCAAGTTGCTGAGTTGTGGGGAAAGCTGCAAGGAATGCTTTGTGCATTTCTGCAAAATCAACAGTGGGGAACAGACGCCCCAAGTAAACTTCGTAAGAATGCAGTATTATATTTCAATATTCATCATCTTCACTCTCCAGTCACCTGAACTTTGTTTGCTGATGTCCTACTCATCATTCAGGGACCCTGAAGCTCCCAGGTTCTCCAAAAGCTTTTTCTAATCCCCCAAAGCAGAATTCTTTCTCTCTCTCTGTTCTGTATCACTTTTCACCCGTAGCTCTGTGATACCGTGCACCACAGTCCCCTTGTCATTGCACCTACTTGTGTCTGTCGCCTTCTACCCCAGCTTCTGGATTGTGAGCATTTGGAAGGCAGTGGTCAAACATCATGCCTGGGTGGCTCAGTCAGTTAAGCATCCAACTCCCGGTTTTGGCTCAGGTCATGATCTCATGGTTCATGAGTTCAAGTCCCGCATCTGGCTCTGCACTAGAAGCCCAGAGTCTGCTTGGGATTCTCTCCCTCTCTCTCTCTCTGCCCCTCCCCTGCTCATGCTATCTCTGTCTCTCTCAAAATAAATAAACTTTTAAAAAAAGTATATTGTTTATAAACTGATAAGAATCGTTATATTGTACACCTGAAACTAATAGAACACTGTATGTTAGCTACACTGGAATTAAATTTTTTTGAAAACTAAAAACAAAAATTTTTTTTTCCACTCATCAGTAGTAAATAAATAAATAAATAAATAATAAAAACTGATAAGAGGGAAAAAGAGAACCTATAGACCAAAAGAGAATTAAAAGATATATCAATCAGGTGTAATGTAGGGGGTCTATTCTATAGATCCTAACTGAATCTGACGGAACACTGACTTCATTGGTATTAAGGAATTATTGTTAATTTTTTTACAATGTGACAATGGTATTGTACTTATGGTCTTTAAAAAGAAGAATCCTTACCCTTTAGAGACCAAGCGTGATACATTTACAGGTTAAAATTTACAGTATTTGGGATCTGCTTCACAAATAGCTAGGGTGGGATTAAGGGAACCAAGTAAAGGCTCAGATGAGATTAAATTGGCTGTTGGTTGATACTTGTTGAAGCTGGGTGATGGGTACATGCAGTCCATTCATTGGAAATTTTGAAGTTTTCCACAAATACTCAGCTACTTGAATATATTTGTCACGGGTTGGGTTTCCCCTGGGAAGCAGTCTCAGAGACGGAGAAAATTCTCTGGGGAATGCGCTTGGGATCAGCATCTGTGAGGGAGTGAAGGCAGGAAGCCCAGGCAGTGGAAGGAGGATTCACTTGATCCTATGGGTGCTCAGGCCGGGATGGCACATCATTGGAACTAGCCCTTATATCCTCACGTGACCGGTCCCTTAGATGTATCCTGGGCAAAAGAGAGGCTACAACTTTGAGCCAAGCAGCAAGGTTCTCCGGCCTAGACTAAGTCCAGAAACACGCTCAACTATCTGAAGCCAACACTCACAGCAACCGGGAGAGTAAGCGAACGTGGACAAGGATAAATATTGGTCAGTAGCGACAAACCAACCAACCGACCCCTTTTTGTTCCATTTCAAGTACATTATCTCCATCTTTCGTATCCTCAACAAAGACTGCCTCAAAGCAGGCGTTTTATTTCTGTATATATTTCAGGAAGTCGTTTTTCTCTTCATCGCTGTCTACCAGTTATAGCTCGAGGAAGACCTTTCCGTCCTTCCATAGAAGAGATACTTACACGCTTCTTCCCGGCTGATGAGTAGCTTCCTCCAGACACCTTCGAGAGGCAGCTAGAGAAGGTAAATAAAAATACAGAAAACTCCTAGAGAGCCACATTCGTTAACACGTTATTGCAGCCAGTTTTGTGTTCCACAAAGGCTGCGTGGCAGATGTCTGGTTTATCTCACTAGGGACTCTTCTCTCGCTGAAGCCCGGGCAAGTGTGTGCATAACCAGCCCTTCTGTGTGCATAACCAGCTAAAACTTGCAGCCAGAGAGCAGTGACTCAGTTTCAACGAAGGATAAAGCAATCCTTCCTCTCTTCTGCTGCAATATTTTTAAAAAAAATTTTAAATGTTTATTTTCTGGCGGGGGAGACAGAGAGACAGAGTGCAAGCAGGGGAGGGGCAGAGGGAGAGAAGGAGACGCAGAATCTGAAGCAGGCTCCAGGCTCCGGCCTATCAGCACAGAGCCCCATGCGGTGTTTGAACCCACGAATCGTGAGATCATGACCTGAGCTGAAGCTGGGCTCCCAACTGACTGAGCCACCCAGGCGCTCCTAGGTTTTTCACTCTTATTCAATGGTCTGTCAGTGGAGTGGGGGAGCAGTTCTATCTGGGTGCAAGCCACAAGGGGTGTATAGTCTGACAAGAATGTAATAACATGTTTTAAATGAACTAAAACATCTGTCTGACTTTTATCATCGCTATGTGAAGGGGTTGAGAGCCAGGCAGGGATAAGATGGGTGGCTCTCTGGCTGTGCGTAGAATCAGCTGAAGTCACTTTCTCAGCTCAATTTAGCAGGTAGCTGGGCTGGGATGGAAGGTCCAAGATGGTTTCAGTTCCACGTCTGGTGCCTGGTGTTCATGTGACTTTTTTCTCTTTACTTGGTGTCCCATAATACAGTGTGTGCTTGAGCTTCTTTGCATCCGGGTGGCTGGATTCCTCAAGAAATACAGAAGTGGCCAATCCTTTTATAGGCAAGGCTCAGAGCTGGCACACGATTACTTCTGCCGTATTCATTGGTCACCATAAGTCACAAGATCAGCCCAGGTTCAAGGGGACAGAAACTAGATTTTTACCTCTTGCTGTGCTGACAGGAGAAAAAACAAGGGATTGATGGCATTCATCTTCAGGAAAAATATTTTAAAGTGTCACATAAATATGGGACAAATGAAAAGAGAGAAGTAACTACCAGAAGACCTCCCCCAAAAGGAAAGGTCAAGGAAATTCCACAGGCAAAGGAACAGAAAGTTGGATCTATGAAAAGAAATGAAAATCTCCAGAAGTGATTAAACTGAAAGTAAAATATAAAAGATATTTTGTTTTGGGGCACCTGGGTGGCTCAGTTGGATGAGCGTCCAACTCTTGATCTCATAGGCGTGAGTTTAAGCCCCATGTTGGCTCTGCACTGGGTGCCAAGGTCACTGAAAAAAAAAAAAGACATTTTGGGTTTTTTTTTTTTGTTATTTATTCATTCATTTCTTTTAATTTTTTATTTTATTTAAATTCAAGTTAGTTGACATACAGTGTAGTCTTGGCTTCAGGAGTAGAACCCGGTGATTCATCTCGTACGTATGACACCCAGTGCTCAGCCCAAAAAGTGCCCTCCTAACACCCATCACCCATTTAACCCATCCTCCCACCCACGTCCCCACCAGCAACCCTCAATTTGTTCTCTGTATCTAAGAGTCTCTTATGGCTTGCCTCCTTCTCTGTTTTTCTCTTATTTTTCCTTCCCTTCCCCTATGTTTATCTGTTGTGTTTCTCCAACTCCATATATGAGTACAATCATATGATATCTGTCTTTCTCTGACTGACTTATTTCACTTAGCATAATACCCCCTAGTTCCATCCATGTTGTTGCAAATGGCACGATTTCATTCTTTTTCATTGCTGAGTAATATTCCATTGTAGGTATATACTACATCTTCTTTATCCACTCATCAGTTGATAGACATTTGGGCTCTTTCCATAACTTGGCTATTGTTGAGAACACTGCTATGAACATTGGGGGGCATGTGCCCCTTCAAATCAGCATTTTTGTATCCTTTGGGTAAATACCGAGTAGTGCAATTACTAGGTTGTAGGGTAATTCTATTTTTAATTATTTGAGGAACATCCATACTCTTTTCTGGAATGGCTACACCAGTTTGCATTCCCACCAACAGTGTGAAAGGGTTCCGCTTTCTCTGCATCCTCACCAACATCTGCTGTTTCCTGAGTTGTTAATGTTTGCCATTCTGACAGGTGTGAGGTGGTATCTCATTGTGGTTTTGATTTCTATTTCCCTGATGTTGAGTGATGTTGAACATCTTTTCACGTGTCTGTTAGCCAACTGGATGTCTTCTTTGGAAAAGCATCTATTAATGTCTCCTGCCCATTTCTTCACTGGATTATTTGTTTTTTGGGTGTTGAGTTTGGTCAGTTCTTTATAGATTTTGGATACTAACTCTTATCCAATATGTCATTTGCAAATATCTTCTCCCATTCACTTGGTTGCCTTAGTTTTGTTGATTGCTTCCTTTGCAGTGCAGAAGCTTTTTATCTTGATGAGGTCCCAATAGTTCATCTTTGCTTTTATTTCCCTTGCCTTTAGAGATGTATCAAATAAGGAGTTGCTGTGGCCAAGGTCAAAGAGGTTACTTTCTGTTTTCTCCTGTAGGATTTTGATGGTTTCCTGTCTCACATCCATTTTGAATTTATTTTTACACATGGAATAAGAAAGTGGGCCATTTTCATTCTTCTGCATGTTGCCGTCCAGTTTCCCCAGCACCATTTGCTGAAGAGGCTGTCTTTTTCCCATTGGATACTCTTTCCTGCTTTGTCAAAGGTTAGTTGGCCATATATTTGTCGGGTCCATTTCTGGGTTTTCTATTCTAACCCACTGATCTATGTGTCTGTTTTTGTGCCCATACCATACTATCTTGATGACTACAGCTTCGCAATACAGCTTGAAGTCCAGAATTGTGATGCCTCCAGGTTTGGTTTTCTTTTTCAACATTACTTTGGCTATTCAGGGTCTTTTCTGGTTCCATACAAATTTTAGGATTCCTTGTTCTAGCTCTGTGAAGAATGGTGGTGTTATCTTGATAGGGATGGCATTGAATATGTAGATTGCTTTGGGCAGTATCAACATTTTTAAAAATTTTTTACTGTTTATTTATTTTTGAGAGAGAGAGAGAGAGAGAGCACAAACAGGGACGGTGCAGACAGGGAGACACAGAATCCGAAGTAGTCTCCAGGCTCCAGCTGTGAGCACAGAGCCCGACACGGGGCTTGAACTCACAAACTGTGAGATCATGACCCAAGCCAAAGTCTGTCACTTAACCGACTGAGCCACCCATGTGCCCCAGGTAATATCAACATTTAACAACGTATGTTCTTCCAATCCATGAACATGGAATGTTTTTCCATTTCTTTGTGCCTTCTTCTATTTCTTTCGTAAGCTTTCTATAGTTTTGAGCATACAGATCTTTTACCTCTTTGGTTAGGTTTATTCCTAGGTATCTTATGGTTTTTGCCGCAATTGTAAATGGGATCGAATCCTTGATTTCTCTTTATGCTGCCTCATTACTGGTGTCTAGAAGTACAATCTACTTCTGTATGTTGATTTTATATCCTGTGACTTTGCTGAGTTCAGGTATCAGCTGTAGCAATTTTTTGGTGGAATCTTTTGGGTTGTCCATGTGCAGTACCACATCATCTGCAAAGAGTGAAAGTTTGACTTCTTCCTTGCTGGCTTGGATGCCTTTTATTTATTTTTGTGGTCTGATTTCTGAGGCTAGGACTCCTAGTACTATTTGAGCAACAGTGGTGAGAGTGGACATTCCTGTCATATTCCCTTAGGTGGAAAGCTCTGTTTTTCTGCATTGAGGATGATATTAGCAGTGGGCCTTTCATAAATGGCCTTTATCATGTTATGTTCCTTCTATCCCCACTTTCTTGAGGGTTTTTACCAAGAAAGGATACCATGTTTTGTTTGTATCTCTTGAAAGGATCATATGGTTCTTATCCTTCCTCTTATTAATGTGGCGTATCACGTTGATGGATTTGCAAATACTGAACCAGACTTAAAACCCAGGAATAAATCCCAATTGATTATGGTGAATAATTCTTTCAATGTACTGTTGAATTAAATTTGCTAGAATCTTATTGAGAATTTTTGCATCCAGTTTCATCAGGGATATTGGCCTGTAATTGTCCTTTTTAGTGAGAGAATTTGGAATCAAGGTAATTCTGGGTTCACAGAATGAGTTTGGAAGTTTTCCTTCCATTTCTACCTTTTGGAACACTTTGAGGAGAATAGGTATTAACTCTTCGTTAAATGTTTGGTAGAATTTCCCTGGGAAGTTCTCTGAGCCAGGACTCTTATTTGTTGGGAGAATTTTGATAACTTATTTAATTTTTTTGCTGGTTATGAGCCTGTTCAAATACTCTGTTTCTTCCTGTTTGAGTTTTGGTAGTGTGTGAGTGTCTAGGAATTTGTCCATTTCTTCCAGATTGTCTAGTTTGTTGGCATGTAATTTTCCATAGTATTCTATAATAATTATTTGTATTTCTGTGGTGTTGATTACGATCTGTCCTCTTTCATTTGTGATTTTATCTATTTGGGTCCTCTTTTCTTGTTGAGAATTCTGGCAAGGGGGTTGTCAATTTTGTTTATTCTTTCAAAAAAACAGTTCTTAGTTTCATTGATCTGTTTTTGTTTTGTTTTGTTTTGTTTTGTTTTTGGATTCTATATCATTTATTTCTGCTCTAATCTTTATTATTTCCCTTCTTTTTCTGGCTTTGGGCTTTCTTAGCTGCTGCCTTTCTAGCTCCTTTAGGTGTAGGGTTCGGGTTAGGTTGCTTCTTGAGCTGGCCTGAATCGTAATGTATTTTCCTCTTAGGACTGCCTTTGCTGCATCCCAAAGGGTTTGGACTGTCGTGTTTTCATTTTCATTTGCTTCCATGTATTTTTTTAATTTCTTCTTTAATTTTCTGGTTAGCCCATTCATTCTTGGTAGGATGTTCTTTGACCTCCATGTATTTGGGAGCTTTCCAATTTTTTTTCTTGTGGTTGATTTCAAGTTTCATAGTGTTGTGGTCTGAAAATATTCATGGTATGATTTCAATCTTTTTGTAGATGTTGAGGGCTAATTCGTGACCCAGTATGTCATCTATTCTAGAGAATGTCCCATGTCCACGTGAGAAGAATGTGTATTCTTCTGCTTTAGGATGAAATGTTCTGAATACATCTGTTAAGTCCATCTGGTCCAGTGGGTCATTCAAAGCCATTGTTTCCTTGTTTATTTTCTGTTTAGATGATTTGTCCATTGTTGTAAGTGGAGTGTTAAAGTCTCCTACAAGAATGCTATTATTATCAATGAGCTTGCTTATGTCTGTGATTAATTGATTTATATATTTGGGGTTATCAAGTTGAGGGCATAAATATTTATAAGTGTTAGCTCTTCTTGATGGATAGACCCCTTAATTATGACACAATTCCCTTCTTCATCTCTTGTTACAGTCTTTGAAATATAGTTTGTCTGATGTAAGTATGGCTACTCCAGCTTTCTTTTGACCTCCTTTAGCTTGAGAGATGGTTCTCCATCCCCTCACTTTAAATCTGAAGGTGTCCTCAAGTCTAAAATGAGTCTCTTGTAGGCAGCATATAGATGGATCTTGTTATTGTTATCCATTCTGATATGCTATATCTTTTGATTGGGGCATTTAGTCCATTTACATTCAGAATGATTATTGAAAGCTATGAATTTAGGGCTGTTGTGTTATCTGTAGATTTCATGTTTGTGGTAATATTCTCTGGTCCTTTGTAGTCTTTGCTGCTTTCTACTCACAGAGTCTTCCTTAGAATCTCTTGTAGGGCTGGTTTAGTGGTCATGAACTCCTCTAGTTTTTCTTTGTCTGGGAAGGTCTTTATCTCTCCTTCTATTCTGAATGACAGCCTTGCTGGATAAAGGATGCTTGGCTGCACATTTTTCCTATTAAGTACATTGAATATTTCCTGCCACCTCCCTTCTGGCCTGCCAAGTTCCAGTGGACAGGTCTCCTACTAACCTCATGTGTCTAACCTTGTAGGTTAAGAACCTTTTGTCCCTAGCTGCTTTCAGAATTTTCTCTTTATCTTTGTATTTTCCCAGTTTCACTGTGATATGTCATGGTGTTGACCTGTTTTTGTTGATTTTGAAGGGAGTTCTCTGTGCCTCTAGGTCATGGATGCCTGTTTGCTTCCTCAGATTAGGGAAGTTCTCAGCTATATGTTCAAATAAAACGTCTGCTCCTTTTTCTCATTCTTCTTCTGTAACTCCTATGGTATGGATATTGTTTTGTTTCATGGAATCACTTAGTTCTCTAATTCTCTCCTCATGACCTAGTAATCTCCTTTCCCTATTTTTTTCAGCTTCATTATTTTCCATAAGTTTATCTTCTATTTCACCTGTTCTCTCATCTGCTTCTTCCATCCTTGCTCTCACTGTACTAGTTTATTTTGCATCTCAGCTCTAGCATTTCTGACTTCATCCTGACTAGTTCTTAGGTCTTTGATCTCTGCAGCAAGGGTTTCTCAGGTGTCTTCCATGCTTTATTCAAGGGCAGCTACTAGTCTTATGACTTTTGTTCTAAATTCTTGTTCAGATATACTGTTTATATCTGTTTTGAGCAAGTCTCTGCCTGTGATTTCTTCTTGACCTTTCTTTTGGGGAGAATTCCTCTGTCTGATCATTTTGGCTAGGTTTCTGTCTTTTGCACACTTTGTAAGTGTATTATGTGTCCTGCACCTGACAGTACTACCATATTAAAAAGGGGTCATACACTGTCAAGGGCCTGGCACCTCACGAAGTGTTTCTAGTGTATGTGGTATACACTCTGCTGTTGTGTTTTGGCTGCTCTATCCCACTGGTCAGTCCTCTGCCGGGCTCCTCCTTGCTTGTAGTGGTTGAGTGTTTGGATTTTTAACTAGGTGTGCTTTTATTTGTTTGTTGAAGTAACCTTGGGGGGGGCGGGGAAGAAAGAGGGCTAGCCCCTAAAAAGAGAAAATGGAAAGGGGAGAAAAAAACAAACAAACAGAATATCAAAAAACTATAAGGAAGGAGACTGACTCCAAGGAAGGAGAAAGGAAAAGAAAGAAGGAGAAAAGAATAGAAGCAAAGAGAAAAGAAGAAGAAAGAATAGAATAAGAAAAGTCTGATCAAAAAGTTAAAACTATATAATAAGAAATGACAAAAAAAAAGTCATAAGCCATGAGCATGATTCCAAAAGAAAAAAAAAGAAGAGGGAGGAGAAAAAGAAAAATAAAGAGTTGTCTATTGGCTCCTGGGGTGGTGGCTGTGCTGACCTGGAAGAGACGCTGGGTGTGCTGGGACAGTTAGTCTTGCTCCAGTAGATAAGCAGTTGCCGGGCACGCAGGGTTGGGGTTTGGTATAAGTGTGTCTCTCCTCCACCGGGGGCCACTTTACTGCTCTCTGAAGTCCCATCACGTTGGTGTTGAGGGAAAAATGGCGCCCCCCATCTCTCCTTCCCGGACTGAGGATCTCAACCCTTTCTATTCAGGCAGCCCTCACAGAATAGCAAGGGCAATCAGCTTGCCCTGCACCACAATTCCCTGAACCTTCCCCTTGGTGATTGGCTGGGATTCAAAACCTGAAGTCTTAAAGGACCTGGCAAGGTGCAGATCCACTCCCCTCCTCTGGAGTAGACCCCCTCCACCCTGCTGATGAAACGCCTTTGGCAACTGCAGGGACTTTTGCCTTGGGGAGGTAATAAACCCTCTCCCAGAGTTCTCTAGGAAGAGGACTGTTCTCTTTCACCATACCCTGGAGATTGCTACACCATGCTATGCACTCAGGATAGCTTCTTCCTCCCCAGGAGTGTGCACCGCAGCTGTGCTTGGAAGAAAATAGTGTTTCCAAAACCTCAGCATTTCAGCTCCAAAGGCTGTTTGCAGAAAAGAATATATACACTCAGAACTTCTCCCTCTCTATTCCATGGTCCAGAGAGATTTCCTCTTGTGCTGATGCCACACTTTCACAACCTCTCTCTCTTTCTCTCCCTTTTGTCTTTCCACAGAAAGGGTTCCCTTTCTTCCTTAGCCCCACTGTTTTATCTCCCCCAGCTCACATACATGCACCTCCATTCTGCCAAGCTTTCTCCCTCCAAGGAGATCTGTGGAGATCCTTCTGCTTCTCTGCAGATCTATTTCCTGGGTGTTCCAAGTGATCTGACCTTAGTACAGCTGTGTTTGAAGGATGAGGAAAATCCAGATCCCCTACTTCTCCACCATTTTAACTCTCTTCTTGACATTTTGTTTTTAATTGTGCTGAAAGATAATTGATTACTTAAAGAAAAATAGTATCAGTGGACTGTAGAATTGTGGCATATAAAAGAAAAATATATGACAATCACAGCAATGGGGAGTTGGAAGCATATAGTCATAACATTCTTATACTATGTCAGAAGCAGTAGAGTATTATTTGAAGGTAGCCTGTGATAAATAAAAGATTAGGGCAACCTAATTATATAGAATACATAATACTGTGAACCAGTTTGCTTACCTGACATTGGGTAAAGCCAATATTCCACCCAAAATGACAGAATGCACATTGTTTTCAAGTACATGTGGAACATTTTCACCAAGATAGGCCAGATGCCAGGCTAACTGAATAGATTCATATTCTGAAATGTTTCCACAAATTTAAAAGAATTAAAAAACCATATGTAGTATGTTTTCTAGCCATAGCAGAATTAAACTACAATCCATAACAAAGAGAAATCTGGAAAACCTCCAAATCTTTGGAAATGGAATATTACTAAACAATATATGGGTGAAAGAGGAAATCACAGGGAAAGTAGAAAATATTTTGAATCAAATAAAAATGAAATAACAACATATTAAAATGTATGGGATATAGCTAAAGCAATGCTTAGAGGAAAAACTATGCCGTATATGTTGATATCAGAAAAGAAGAAAACTTAAGTCAATAATCTAAGTTTCTATCGTAAGGAATTAGGAAAGAAAAGTAAATTAACTCAAAACAAGAGAAGGAGGGAAATAATGAAAGAAGAGCAGAAATCAGTGAAATTGAAAACAGAAAAAACAGCAGTGAAATAGTGAAACCAAAAGCTGATTCTTTGAAAAGTTCAATAAAACTGATAAATTTCTAGCCAAACTAATCATGGATATAGGAGAGGACTCAGATTACCAATATTAGGAATGAAAGAAAGAACATCACTACAGATCCTACAAACATTTAAGGAACAATAAGAAAATATGATCATGTATAAAATTATGCCCACAGACTTGACAATTTAGATAAAATGGACAAATTTTTTGAATGACACAAATTATCAAAGCTCACTCAAATAAAAATAAATAATCTGAATGGTCCTAGGTCTTAAAGAAATTGAATTCACATTGGAAATTTTTCTAAGAAGGAAAACTTTGGGCTCAGATGAGTTCAATGTTATATACTACAAAACATTGTAAAGAACAATAGTATCAGTTCTAAAATCACAAATTTCTCCAGAAAATAGAAAAGATGGGAGGGGGGCGCCTGGGTGGCTCAGTTGGTTGAGCGTCCGACTTCGGCTCAGGTCATGTTCTTGCAGTTTGTGAGGTCAAGCCCGGCGTTGAGCTCTGTGCTGACATCTCAGAGCCTGGAGCCTGCTTCAGATTCTCTCTCTCTCTCTCTCTCTCTCTCTCTCTCTCTTTCTGCCCCTCCTCCACTCATGCTCTGACTCTCTCTCCTTTGGAAATAAATATTTTTTAAAAATGTAAAGAAAAGAAGGGAGGACATCCCAACTTATTTATTGAGCCAACTTGATTCTGATACCAAAACCAGACTAAGACATTAGAAGAAAACAGTAGAATAATAACTCTCAAGAACAGAGATACAAAAAAAAAAAAAAAATCCTCAACAAAATATTAGCAATATAAGCCGAACAAACTTTATCCAGGAAATTGAAGTTAATTCAACATTCAAAAATTAATCAATAAAATGTACCATATCAACAGATTTAAAGAAGGAAAAATTATGTTATTATCTCAATAAACATGCCAAAAAGTATCACATTTGACATCCACTTATAATAATAATAGAAAACAATTCTCAGCAAACTAAGAAAAGAGAGAATTTCCTCAGCTTAATAGGGAACATCTACAAAAACCCCAACAACCATCATTATACTTAATAGCAAAATACTGAAAGCTTTACCCCTGATATCAGGAACAAGGAATGGACTTCCGCTGTCATACTCCTATTCAACATTATATTGGAGGTCCTAGTCAGTATAATAAATCAAGAAAAGGAAATAAAAGGAATATGGATAAAAAGGAAGAATTATAGCTGCCTCTATTCACAGGTGACATGATCATATATGTAGAAAATCTCAAGGAATCTACAAAAAAAAGCCTCTAGAACTAATAAGTTTAGTAAGGTTACAAGATACAATGTCAATGCACAAAAATCAATGGTAATTCTATATACTAGCAACAAACAACCATAAATTGAAATTTTATTTTTTATTTTTTTATTTAAAAATTTTTTTTTAACGTTTATTCATTTTTGGGAGACAGAGAGAGACAGAGCATGAGCTGGGAAGGGGCAGATAGAGAGGGAGACACAGGATCTGAAGCAGGCTCCAGGCTCTGAGCTGTCAGCATAGAGCCTGACGTGCGGCTGGAACTCACGAACTGCGAGATCATGACCTGAGCCGAAGTCGGACACTCAACCGACTGAGCCACCCAGGCACCCCCATAAATTGAAATTTTAAAAAATCATTTATGATAGAACAAAAAAACATTAAATACTTAGTTATAAATCTAATGAAATACATGCAAGATATGCTTGAAACTACAAAGCATTGATGAATAAAGTCAAAGAAGATCTAAATAAATGAAACGAAATACTACTTCATGATAGAAAAACTTAATATTATTAAGGTGTCAATTCTCCCCAAACTGATCTACAAATTCAACAGAGTCCCAGTCAAACATTCTGCCAGAATTTTGGTGTAACATTAATAAGCTTATTCTAAAAATTTATATGGGAAAGAAAAGGAGCTGAAATAGCTGAAACAATTTTGAGAAAGAGAGTGGAAAACTTTCAAAACTTGATTTCAAAACTTACTCTAAAGAAACGGTAATCAAGACAGTCTGGTGTTGGTGAAAAGGTAAACACACAAGCAACATAACAGAAGGGAAAGTCCAGATGTTTACCCACACATATATGGTCAATTGATTTTTGACACAGGAGCAAGGGCAACTCAAAAGAAAAAAAAAGGATGATCTTTTCAACAAATGGTGCTGGAACTATTAGACATCCACATACCAAAAAAAAAAAAAAAAAAAAAAGGGAAAGAAAAGAAAAAAGAACTTTGACTTATCTCTTGCACCAAATATAAAAACTTACTAAAAATGAACCACATCAACCTAAATGTAAACTGTAACACTATATAACACTACAAAATTCCCAGAAGAAAATAAAGGGGAAAATCTCTGTGACTCTGGGAAGGCAAATATTTCTTATATACAATACCGAAAGCACAGTTCATAAAAGAATAACTTGGACTTCATCAAAACTGAGATTTCTTCTCTTTGAAAAGCATTGTTGAAAACAGAAAAAAGAAGCCATAGGATAGACAGAATAAAATATTGTACTGTACATATATGATAAAGGGTTTATATCCAGAATATATGGAAAACTGTCAAAACTCATCAATAACAAAACAAACAATGCAGTAAAAAATGGGCAAAAGATTTGAAGAGATTCTTTACTAAGATTTGAAGAGATTCTGTACAGAGCCTGCCTGCAATTCTCTCTCCCCCGTCCCTCTGTCCCTCCCCAACTCACTCTCTCTGTCTCTATCTCTCAAAATAAATAAACTTGAAAAGTTAGCTACTTTGGGGTGCCAGGGTAGCTCAGTCGGTTGAGTATCCAACTCTTGATTTCAGCTCAGTTCATAATCCCAAGGTCACAGGATCGAGCCCTGGGTCAGGCTCCACACTCAGGGTGGAGCCTGCTAGCAATTATCCCTCTCTCTGTCTCTCTGTGCCTCTGTCCCTCTCCCCTGCTCAAGCGCTCTAAATCAATCAATCAATCAATAAAAGTCAGCTACTTTAAGATAAACACAATAAAGTATTTCATAGGGCTGTTTCCTGTGGCATTTCTTGATACAAAATGATGCAATCATACCAACTTCATTTGAGTCAAACAATTTAGCGGGGCCAATTTGATTTGGTCCATGTCTTCAGCTTTCTAAAGATCTGGCTTAAAACAGGAATGGATAGAGACTATTTGAATAAGACTACAAAAATGACAAATTTCCATTAAAAAATCTCTCTCTCAATTAGGCTTTTGATTGGTATCAGTGGGTCAAGATAATGCTACTAGACAGAGTGTAGATGGACGTCCATTAATGACCCTTACAACGTGTCCCAGAAGACACATAGTAAGCGTTTCTGTCTTCTTTCAAAGCTAACAGTATATTTCCTCGGCTCTCCTCATTTAAGCTAAGAATTAAAAGTTGCTATTACCTTCTTTTCATGAAGACTTTCTTAGATGTCCTTTAGAGGTCTCCGAGACTATGTACGTCTCCCTTGGTCTCTACTATTTCATATTTTAAATATTAATTTGCAACCTATCTTCTGGCAGAATCAAGGATCTTGAGTCATCTCATTAAAACGTGTTTTTTTTTTCTACTTGTTTTTTTCTTTTTCCTGAAGTAAAGGCTATTGACCTGTTAACTCAGCCTGTTCCAAAGGATATCAGTTTGTTTGAAACTATTTGTTGAAGGAATTCAAAAGGTGGTCAGGCCTTTGTGTTTATTCTTATGCTCTGAGTAGTCTTATGAAAGGGCATGCTTCTGTTCTGGGAGGTAGTCTGGTTACTGAATACAGCTTAGTCTGGATGATGAAATTATGTATAGTCGTTGGCAGAAGTTCATTTTACAAGTTCAGTACCTGCTAGATAGTTTGGAGGTGAGAGTGAGGGTTGGTGGGGAGCAGAATGAGTCCTCCATATGGTAAAAGAGGCCATCCTCCACATATAGGGTCCTTAATGACTACTATGTATCAAAGTTAAGAATGTAGTGACTTTGGTTTATTAGAAATGATATAAATCGATGCACCAGGAATTTTAGCTGTTGGTGTATTGCCTTTTAAAGCTGTAGACCTTCACACAAAAAGCAGGTGAGCACAAGTTCTATTGGACACATAGCCATGCTTCATTCAATTGCACTATGGGAAGGACGATCAGCACAGGTACACATGAATTGAAGGATGTGTATTTTTAAGAACAAAAAATAGAAATGCAAAAGAGCTAAATTTTATCTACTTCATTGGTAAAATTTCTGGGCCACACACTTGCTGGCTAGACTTATCTCATGCTGTCACATATGTAAGTTTTCCTAGTTCAGTGAATTGCAGCTAATATTAGAACTCAACAGATCCCATGGGCACTGGCTCAGGCAGGGTTTCTTCGCTGCTAGTACAATGTTAAGGTCCTCCATCAGAAATGGGGAGATAATGCTAGAACGTGCAAAACCCTGACTCCTAACGCAGCCATCATGCTTAATATAGGATAGCTAGAAATATGTCTTCCATTGTTTTGGTAAACACTTCAGCGCTGGCCTGGTGCAGGCCTCAACAAAGTAATGTCACATTTTTTCATGATATTGCTTATATAAATGATATTGTATGCTCAGAAACTGCATTTCTATTAGCCAATAATAAAACTATATTTTTCAAAGGCCTTTGAATCTAATCAGATTCTTATTAGAATGTCACAGAAACCCTAGGTGGCATATAGTCATGAAAAAAGTGGGGAAGGGAAGTGTATATTAAATATTAATTGAATGTTTGCTATGTGACAGAAGCTAAAAAGACAGTTGAAATTAGCATTTTAAGGCAAATTCTGATACAAGCTGAAGTATTTGTAGAACTAAAGTAATTGCTAATTATCTTTAACAGAACTAGTTAGAGTGGGGACCAATTAGAATCAAGATTATTGCCTTATATACTTTTCTATCCAACTAATTTAATGGTAGAACCAAATACTATTTTAAAAATTCTCCCGTGACTCATTCTCTTGCATTCTGACCTCTTCCCTTGGAAAGGATCAATCCCGTTAAAGTCTCCTGTTAATTTTTTTCCTTTTCAGAGCTTATATAAATAAAGAAATCCTTGCAAGCCACTCTAGTTAAGATAGAACATGGTATATATTTAAAAAAGCAAGTTGGGCAACAATAGTTAAGGTGGCCTTGTTGACACTGGCTAGCATGGGTATTTCCAAATGCTATGCATTCTTAACTTATCTCCATGTCTAAATTTTGAACTCTCTCTGAATTTTTACATTGCTAGGGAACCAGCTCTTCACTGTAAAATTTTATTTTTTTAATTTTTTTATTTTTTGACTTTTCCTTACTTTATTATTTTATTTTATATTAAATATAATTTATTGTCAAATTGGTTTCCATACAGCACCCAGTGCTCATGCCAACAGGTGCCCTCCTCAATGCCCATCACCCATGTTTCCCTCTTCCCCACCACCCCCCACCAACCCTCAGTTTGTTCTCAGTGTTTAAGAGTCTCTTATAGTTTGCCCCCTTCCCTCTCTGTAACTTTCTTTTTCTCCCTTCCCCTCCCCCGGTCTTCTGTTAAGTTTCTCAGGATCCACATATGAGTGAAAACTTATGGTATCTATCTTTCTCTGCCTGACTTATTTCATTTAGCATAATACCCTCCAGTTCCATCAACATTGCTACAAATGGCCAGATTTCATTCTTTCTCATTGCCAAGTAGTATTCCATTGTGTACATAAACCACATCTTCTTTAGTCATTTGTCAGTTGATGGACATTTAGGTGCTTTCCATAATTTGGCTATGGCTGAAAGTGCTGCTAGAAACATTGGGGTTTATTTCGTCTTTCCCATGCAGATGCAACCATAGGTAATCAAAGAGCATATATGGGCAAATTTCTGGAAGTATCCTAGCTAATAAACGAAGAAGGAATGACAGAACTAGATTATCACAATTTCGCAAACCCTGATGAATGACTGGATGTAAACACTTGGCATCAACCACGGGTGCCAAAGCATCACAAAAGGAGCCACGGTTGGATATCATGCGCCTCCTGATGGAAACACACGCTATTAGCTCTGAAGCAGTCTTGCCAAAAATTTCTAACTTGAGTCTGAACAAGCCTCCAGAGCTGGCTACGGTTATCATTTTACAAAAACACAGAGGTCAGAAGCACATGTTAAACTGTACCCTGGGGATGCTGTAAAAAAAAAAAAAAAAAAAAAAAAAAATCCACACTGTGGGAAATTCTACTGTACAAACAAATTGCCAGAAAATGAAAAGAGATAGAGGGGGAGAGCGGAGATTAAAGAGACTTAAAGATACATCAACCAATTGCAATGTGAAGACAAATTTGGGAAATTTGCACATTCAGTGTCCGTAATTAATGCCACTAAGAAATTATGGTTAATGTTTAACATACCACGATGGGTTTGTGATTATGCGTGGTTTTTAAAAGATTTCTTGTCTCCAGTGATACATACTGAAATATTTACAGACAGGGGCACCTGGGGGTCTCAGTCGGTCAAGCGTCCAACTCTTGTTTTCCTCTCAGGTCTTGATTTCATGGTTTGTGAGATTGCGTCCCAGGTCAGGCTTTGCACTGACAGCATGGAGCCTGCATGGGATTTTCTCTCTCCCTCTTTCTGCCCCTCCCCCCTTCACTCTCAAAAATAAATAAACTTAAAAAAAAAAAAGCAATATTTACAGACAAATGATTATATCTGGGATTTGCTTGAAAATAATAGAAAAAAAAAAACCCAAAATTATAGAACGGGGAGAGATAGGTAGGGGCATAGATGAAACAAGACTGGCCATGCATGAATAATTTTTAAAGATGAGTGAGGGATGCATCGACATTCATTATTATTCTGTCTCCTTTTGTAGATGCTCGAAATTTTTCATAATGAAAAAAAATCAAATCGCCATAAAGTTTACACTTCATCTCCTCTTCTGAACCATAGAAAGGGAGTTTCTCTGCCAAATTTATCGGGATTCTCAAAGATAGGGTTATTCAACACAGCATGGTGTCAGAGAAAGAATCCAACAGGCTTCAGACTGCATCCTGGCTTCCCCACTTCCCGACTGCCTGACTATGTGACCCCAGTACACTAATTCCGTTCTTTGGACCCCAGTTTCCTCATCTACTGTTGTCAGTCATTTGGCATGGTTTATATTAGATACCCGATAGTAACCTGCAAATACCACACTTGAGCTAAAAGAATGATGAGGTCATAAGCTGAGGCTGCCTGCAATAGCTTCCGGATGAATCTTAGGATCCCTTTGGTCTGTTGCCCAGATGTTGCAGAAGTTGCTTGGGTTGTAGTGATGCACGTGGTTGACATCTGGGTCAGGTAAGAGGCTCTTCAAGCATCTGCGCCTCATTTAGATTCTTCATTTCCATCCCGTCTAGAAGACCCGTTCACCAATACACTGGTCAAATAAAATGTTCACTATTTGGGGATTACTATCCTGTATCCTCACTGAATACCAACTAGAACAGATATAACAACGCGCTAGCTAATTTCTAATAAAACTCTACTCTAGCTATTTTTTATTCCCCTGTCATCTCAAACCATTCAACTTCTGCTTTCATTTAGGCGGAATCAATATTTTTGGGTAGAGTTTTTTGTTGGCGTATATGGTTTTAGTATTGAAAATCTTTTTTTTCAGGAAGAGAAGAGAAAGAATGTGCAGGGCAAATCAGTCTAAGATAAAGCAAAGTCAGGGGAGGAGTCTAACGCATTTTATCTGTTCGTGCAAATTTTACCATTATGACATTCACATTGTTAACATCTCAATCATTTACAATAATGTAAAAATGATTTCTTACAGATCAGCTATCTTTTAAGCTTATTTATTTATTTTGAGAGAGAGAGAGCACAAAAACAGGGGAGAGAGGCAGAGAGAGAAAGAGAGAGAATCTCAAGCAAGTTCCACACTCAGCACAGAGCCAACTTGGGGCCTGATGCCATAGTCGTGGGACCGTGAGCCGAAATCAAGAGTTGGACACTCAACCAACTGAGCCACCCAGGTTGAGCCCCTGAATGGTTGGGTTTTAATCGGCAATTTCTCTCTTTCCTCAATTGATTTCTAGGCTTCATGTTAAGTATGGGGTAGGTTTGCAACAAAAAGAGGCTGGGGGACTACTGTCTGGGGTTAATCATGGAAGTTACACCCGAGGTAGAAACAGCCACTCTATGATGTGTGTTGGAAAGGCTATTGCCTTGGGACAACTCCCCTTCCTTGTGAAATAGGCACTCTCACCTTATGCCTGTGCTACTTGACATTCATAAAAGAGCTTTTTAAAAGAATATTCAAAGGAAATAAATGCAGTTTAACAGAACCAGCATATTTTAAAGACAATGGTAAAGACAAAATGTGAATGAATGCCTCAAGTAAATAAGATCAATTAAAGGAGCATAACAAAAAGACAAAAGATAAAAGTTAAGTGGCTGTACGAGTACAAAGTAATGGCTCCACTATGGTTTCCTGAACTGGGATGTCTGCAGCTGACCAGAAGACATCATCTGAGAATGTCCTTCCAGGACCAGGTTCCCTAGGGCTGAGATCCTCAACGGTAGGGCTGCAGGGCAGAGGTTAATGGCCATGGTGTCAACAAATATATGGATCTCCACCTACAAGAGTGGGTGAAGGTGATGATGGGCTTGCATCCAACTCTAACACCTGAGTCACACTTCTGGACATTCCGGCCACCTTCCTGTTCCTCAAACAGGCCCAGTTTTTCTCTCAGGGTATTTTCATTTGCTGTTTTCTCCACCTAGAGGGACTTCCTCTAGATTTACTTGTGGCTCCATAGCTGGCTTGTTCTGCCATTGAGATACTATCTGCTTAGAGAGGACTTTCCTAGCCATCTTATCTCAAGCATCCCTCCCACCAAGTCAACTCTCTACCGTAGTATCATTTCTTTATGACATTTTTCTCTCTAAAATTATTTTGTTTATTGTCTTCTTCCTATAAAATACAGGCTTCATAAGAGAAAAGGATCTACCTATATTGTTCAAGGTCTTATTTATTGTATCTTGCTCCTACAGGGATCGCCACATGTTTTTGTAAAGAGCCAAGTAAATATGTGAGGATTTGCAGCTTTCAGGTTCAGTTGGGTTTGAGCATCCGTCTCTGGCTCAGGTCATATCTCACCAATTGTGAGTTTGAGCCCACATTGGGCTCTGTGCTGACAGCTCAGAGCCTGGAGCCTGCTTCGGATTCTGTGTCTCCCTCGCTCTCTGCCCCTCCCCCACTCGTGTTCTGTCTCTCTCTGTCTCAAGAATAAACATTAAAAAAACAAAAACAAAAACACCCTTCCCAACTTCCTCCTTCTTCTCCATAAAAGTAACATTCCTCTCCTGTGATGGACTTACCTGTGATTTGGCTGTAGCTTGCGTGTCTGAAATTGCAATTGTCTGCTCTTCCCAAATAAATCCCTTTTTTGCTGGTAAAATAACTGTTTTGTTTTTAAGGTTAACACAGGCCATGCAGTTTCTGTCACGATCACTCAACTCTGCCATTTTAGTGCAAAAGTCACCACAGACAATATGTAAATGTATGGGGAAGGCTGTGTTCTAATAAAACTTTATTTACAAACAGAGGTAGTTGGTCAAATTTGGCCCGTGGCTATAGTGTGCCGATCCCCGCTCTAGAACATTGTACTGAAGCATGGTACTCAGTCAATATGTCTAACTAAATCAACATAAAATGCTTCTTACCAGGATTGATCCGACGTAACAAATACAAAAACCCTGGAGAAAGGCGTTATATTAAGTTAAAGGCACATTATAAGTGAGTATTTTTCTTAGGATAAAATACAGCGGTGCCGAGTGTCAAAGGAGGAATGCTTCAGATGAAACCACACAAAAATATTAGACTCATGGAAAACAAAGTTTTTCCCACTTCATAATTTTGATGAGAACTAGAAGGCTAGAGCTGGAGAGACAGTAGTTACAATGAGGACATTGAACCAGGGGGCAGATCAGGCTTTGGGACTATGACCTATTACTTGTTGGTCTTCTCTAACTTCTCTGAGATAGACTTTCTTCACCTGCAAAATACATGTATATATATATATATACACACATATACATATATGTATGTATACACACATACATATATATACGCATATATATGTATATATGTATACATACACACACACACACATATATATATGGAGTCTGATCTCTATTCCTAGGTTTAAGATTCTTAGATTATGCTAATGATCATTTCCTATAGCACTGTGTTCATGTCAGTGCCTAACGCATAATTAGGCTCCAATTCTGTTATTGTTGTGCCTTAGCTGATGCACACGCTCCATGTAGGCGTGCCCTACAGCTAAAGAAACATAAGTATATTCCAGTTTTTGTGTAATCTATATAAGAGAGCAAAAATAAAAGGAAGAAAATCCTATAAAAGAATGTTGATGGCATATTAAAATATTTTTATTGATAGATAAATGAGGGGACTCTCGTGTTTCCTCTGATTAGAATGTTAAGGTACCCTCCCAGTTTTGTATTTATAGAGGTAGAACCACTTCCTTTTCTATTTAATGAGCTATGGGTGGGGAAAAAAATACCCTCTTGCATATGATGATGTCTCCTTTGTTTTAGTGACAAGGAAAGCCATAAAATAGTATTTTAAGAAATAGATACGATATAGGGAACTTTTTAAAAATGTTTATTTATTTATTTATTTATTTATTTATTTATTTATTTAGAGTGTGAGTAGGGGAGGGGCAGGGAGAGAGTGAGAGAGAATCCCAAGCAGGCTCCCTGCTCAGCGCAAAACCTGTTGCAGGGCTCAAACCCATGAATGGTGAGATCATGACCTGAGCCAAAATCAAGAGTTGGATGCTTAACCAACTGAGCGACCCAGGTGCCCCAGACATAGGTAACTTTTTAGATCTCCTCCTGGTTCTAGCTACGTTTTTAGACAACAAATGTAAAATAACAGTTATCTGGCTAACTGGTAATGGGAAGCAGCAGATAAAGTGTTAGAGTTCCTTCTGTGTTAACCTGGCGTGCTTTGCAAGGTATAGATGACATCCATGGCACAATTCCTGCCAGCAAATAGCAGAGAACTTAGACACTGGCTATCATACGTCTTTTTCCCTTAAAGCTGTTAGAAAAACAGACTAAAGCTTTCCCGGAGCATCTGATGGACTTGTGTTCTCAAAATGTGGTCCATGGGTCACCTGCCTGCATCAGTATCATTTGTGATGCTTTTTAAAATTTGTATTCCTGGTCTTCACTGGAGACCTGCATGGGTCCCAGGTCTGTGAAATTGATTAAAGCCTCAGGTGCAATTTACACACAATAATGTCTGAGAATCACTAGGTTAAGAATTCCCATTCCAGACACCTGGGTGGCTCAGATGATTAAGTGTCTGACTCTTGATTTCAGCTCAGGTCACGATCTCGCAGTTTGGGAGATCGAGCCCCGCATCAGGGTCTGCACTGTCGGTGAAGAGCCTGCTTGGGATTCTCTCTTTCCCTCTCTCTCTCTCTCTCTCTCTCTCTCTCTCTCTCTCTTTCAAAAATAAATAAATAAGCTTAAAAAAAAGAATTCCCATTCTACCACATCAGATTCATGATACAGTGAAATACAGATCTGGCATTTTTACAGTTCAATACCCAAAGAATGTAGAAGCTATTTTTATGGCTTTAAAAATATAAAATAATACATGTAAAAAAAAAAGGCTGAGAAATAAAAAATACCAAAAACACTATCCCATACTACTGTTATCGGGGGCGGGAGGGAACTCTGAGTATTTGGTGAATATTTCAGTGAATTTCCTTCTAGTCCCTGGATATCATAATATGGATCATCACAAGATTCTGAAAACTAATGTTAGGGGCTGTGTTTGTTTGTTCATTATTGTATCCCCAGCTCATACCACAAAGCGTGGCATAAAAGGTACTCAAATATTTATTGAATGGGCTTATTTCTGGGCTTCCTATTCTGTTCCACTGATATAGGTGTCTATTTTCTTTAAGTTATTTTCTTTTGAGAGAGAGAGAGAGAGGGAGAGAGAGAGAGAATCCCAAGCAGGCTTTGTACTATCAGTGCAAAGCCTGATGCAGGGACCTGATGCAGGGCTCGATCTCACCAGCTGCAAGATCATGACCTGAGCCTAAATCAAGAGTTGGACACTTAACCAAGTCACCCAGGGGCCCTTGTGTTTATTTTTGTGCAAGTACCATACCGTTTTGGTTACTACACCTCTGTTGTATATCTTGGAATTTGGGATTGTAATACCTCACGCTTTGTTCTTCTTTAAGATTGCTTTGGCTATTTGGGGGCTTTTGTGGTTCCACACAAATTTTAGCATTGTTTTTTTTAGTTCTGTGAAAAATGCTCTTGATAGCTTGGTGAGGATTGCATTCAATCTGTAGATTGCTTTGGATAATACAGACATTTTCACAATATTAATTCTTCCAATCCAGGAGCACGGATATCTTTCCATTGGCTTCTGTTGTTTTCAATTTCTTTCATCAGTTTTGTAGTTTTCAGGGTACAAGTCTTTTACCTTTCCAGGGTACAATATTCCTAAGCATTTTATTCTTTTTGGTGCAATTGTAAATGCAATTGTGTTGAAGGAATTAAGAGAATGAATGAATTGAACCGGCATCAAATTGTATATTTGGGTTCAGCCCTACAGACATTTTTTTATAAAAACATTCCAGCATTAAAAGGAATATCACTTTCTGATTTTCACAGGTGTCAGATCAATAACAAAATCAATAATTAATACTTTTGCACCAGGCATTTTTCCGGTGCCTTTTCATATTAATTCAATCCCAACAACAATATATAATGTGCCATTTTTATCCTCCATTTTATAGATCAAGAAACTGAAGCATAGAGATGTTAGGCAACTAAACCAGTATCACTCAGTATGAGGCAGGGCTGACTCCTGAGCCCACCAATGGTGAGATTTTAGAAGCCTTGGTTAATAAATACCTATCTGTTCATGGTCTAAAGTTACCCACCTCTTATAAGCACATATGTACCTGATGTTTAACACTCCAACTACAGGAAACTCTAAATACTAGGTGATTATACGACAAGAGTTAGCTCTGACATCTTTGGTTATTCACTTTGCTGCTTTACAAAATTGCAAATACATCTGCAACACTTCAGGTATGGATGCTAGGCGTATTTGCAGGTACCTCTGTGCACATGCAGATACGGTGTTCCTGACTGTCAACAAACACATTCACCTTTGCTTGCGTTTCAGTTTACCGGATCAGCCACATAAAAAAAAGCAAGCACACATTCTTAACGCTAATCACAAGTCTACCTTTCTCAGCATCGTTCACTCAGGCAACAAAAACTTTAAAAAATTAGAAGCCCAGGATCTAAGATTCCATACTTTCTATTCACAATTATGGGTTAAACTAACCATCGGTGGCATTAGCTAAGAAGACCTTGGAATAAGACCCTCTGGAGACAACATCATGGGGGACAAGGAGGCTCCGGCTCAGACTGATCCACTCCGGACCTCATGCCAAACAGAACCCGACCGATAGACCTGCATCTAAAACACCCACATCCCGCAAACCTGCACGGGCTCGGACCATTCTCCTTTAACGCGTGCCTGAAACCGCGGAGTCCAACTAAGAGGACCAGCAGCGCCCTGGCCGTCTACAGCCTCCCTGGTCCCCGCAGCCGCCGCAGCTGCCGGGGGGGGGGGGGGGGGGGGAAGCTGCCAGAGGCGGGCGGCGGGTCCGCGCCGAGTCTCTGCGAACGTTGGGCCATCCCACGAGGCGGGCGCCGACTGGGCCTGCAAATCGCCGCCCGCCCGGCAGGGGGCGCCGCGGCGGCGAGGGCGGAACCGTGCGCCCGGGAGGGGGCGCGCGAGGCCGCCCGGGTCTCCGTCTCGCTTGCCCCCGCCCCGCCCCCGCCGCCCTCCTCGCGCCTCGGCGCGCGAGGCCCCGGCGAGGGGAGGGGCAGGGAGCGGCGGGCGCCCGAAACGGCCCTGGAGCTCGGAGCGCCGCGCGGGAGCAGCGCGAGCCCGAGGGGGCGGGGAGGCGGGCGGGCGTGCGCGCGCCGGGCGTGGGTGTGGGCGTGGGTAAGTAGAGCGGGCGCGGCGGCAGCGCGGGGCAGAGGGACGCCGGCTACCCTGGACAGCGCATCGCCGCCCGCCGGGGTCGCCGCGCCGCAGCCGCCGCGGATCATGGTGAGTGGGCGCCGCGCGCCGCCGGCGCCCTTCTCCTTTCTCTCCTCGACCAACGCACTGGGCGGGAAGGGGCCGGGCGGGCGGCGGCGCGGGAGCTGCGGGTTCGACCGCTGGAACCCGTCGCGCCGGGCGGGCCCGGGGAGGGGTCCGTGAACGTTTGGGTTGGGGGCGCGCGGGCCGGGTCGAGGCCGCGGTCTCGGGATCTTTGTCCGGGGCCGCGGTCCCGCCCCGGCACCTCGAGGCGCCCGCTCGCGTCCAGCCCCCTGTTGCAAGCACGCGGCCGGCCGGGCGCCGGGGATGCCCGACGAAACCGCCCCCCGCTCCCGCGGCGGCCATTCCCGCTCGTCCCCCGGACCCTGCTTTCCCCCGGCCTTCGACCCCTGGAGTGGGGGACGGCCTTTCCCTCGCGCGGTGCCGACCCTGCCTCGGGAAATTCTGGGGTTTTGTCTCTAACGGTTGAATCCGTGCCTCCTCTCCTCCCTGCACCGTGCCTGCAATCCCGGGGGTGTGTCTGCGTGCTTGCCCCGGCCTCCCCGGGGTTGCATCGCGGAGTCGGGGAGGTTTCCTTTTGTAAACGGGGATGGGGGGGATGGGGTGGCGGGGGGTCCTGGTGTGTCCTTTCCGACAACTACTCTCGTTCCCGGTTTCCCAGGCCAGTACTTGACTCTGAATTCTTAACGCTTTCTGCTGGCCATTAAGCTCTGTTCCTGGACAGAGAGGGGTGCGTGTGTCCGTGTGTGTCCCCGTGCCTCCGTATCCCGTGAACTGCCTGAGAGTTTTGGCAGAAGAACCTGTTTCTGGGACTACAAAAAGAGAAAGTGATGTGGTTTCCATATGGTTTCTTCTCCACTACCGGGCATGTTAAAATATGCTAATCTCCTTTCTTTTCCCCACTTCAGCTGACACTGATCAGTCCTAGATTTTGCTCTCTCTATCCTCTCAGGCGCATACCATCTACTTTATTATACGTGAAGCCTTCTCTGGCCACTCTGTCTAAAATTTCGGTCTTTCCTACCCCAGCCATCACAGTTCATATTACCCTTTTTGCTTCATTTTTTTTTTCTTTTCGTCATGTATTATTTAACACACTCTTTTGTTTACCTTGTTTACTGAACGTGTTCCCCACTAGAATGTGTCAGCGCAGAGATTTTTGTCCTTTTGTTCACTGCTGTATTTCTAGTGCCTAAACGGTACCTGGCCCATAGTGTGTGATCGGTACATCGAAGAGGAAATTAACCCAATAAAACAGGATGCTAATGATGATGTACAAAAGGGAAGCGGCAAGGCAGTTACAAGGATTATCCAGTTGACGTTTGTAATGATGAGAATCTCAAGGGAAGTTTGAGAGGAGGGATACTCTTGGAAAGGAGGGACTCAGCGTGGTGACCCTCAATGATGAAAATATAGCTGGCCCTCTCAATACCTGGGTCTATCACTTCATGCTCTTAACACCTTTGCACTGGGAAGGACAAAGCATTTTTAGTGCTAGCAGGCTCTCTCCTTGGGGGCCTGAGCCTTTGTTACAAATTATTATGAATTGTAATGAGTAAGGACACAAGTCCAGGGATATCGCCTTAATTGGATGGAAGAGTCATGGGAATTAATCTAAAAGAACCGAAATAAAGGGCTAGCTGTTACAAACACTACCCTATACTACTGTGATACTACCTTTATAGGAAAGTGTTTTTCAGAAACTTTGGGTTTTCAGAGGAGATCTTTTTATATATGTCCACGTACAAGTCCTCACACTTCAAAAAAAAAATGATGCTGTGAGTGGGAAGGTTTCGGGGGTGGGGGGAGGGGGTTAAATTCAAAAATAAACTAGTAGGTCCGTTCAGAAGGATACTGTTTTGGATCTAAGTCCAACATGAACAGCCTATCACGAGGTCTGCTAATTAATCTTATTCCAAAGCAAATATTTTTCCTTCAAATTCCTTTTGTTTTCCCATTTCTATAATGTAAATGGATAGCAATCCTTTGTTTTAAGCCTGGCTACATGTGTTTTTATAATCTGAGCCAAACTGCGTGGTAAAATTTACATGGGCAAGTTCCTGAAAATGATGTGATTATTATAGCCATTGCTGTTCAAGTTTAGCGGTTCTATAATTGCTGTCTTGGCCAGATAGGTAGTAAAAAGTAAAGATGTAAAGGAAGGAATAAGTTTGTCTTTGAAATTAAATCCAACCACCAAACATACATGAAAGACCCCTCATTCTTTTGATCCCAATTTATATTTCTAGGAGATTTTATGCAATGATTCCAGTCAAAAAATCAAGCCATTTTTTTTTCTTTCTATTGCTCAAAGGATGGCATTTTCAAGGCGTAGAAATTATCCTGTCGGGTAAGCTAAATTTTTGTTCCTTCAACAAATGGTTGAAATTTAACCCAGCTCCCTTAAAAAAACATTTTTTTTTTTTAATTGTATAACTCATCCCTTCAAAACATTGTAATCACCGTTGGGGAGGGTCAGATACTCCACAGGGTGTTTAAAATGTAAGTGGCTCCATATCCTATATTTACTTATATTCCGAAAACAGGGCTCTTCTGTTGAGGGTCGTGCCCAGGATCATCTCCCTTGGACATTGTACCATCTAACTTGAAAGTTTTGGATTTTTAGGAGTAGATGTTGATAAGAGGCAAGAGTTTGCACCAGTAATCTCTTATTGCAGCTAAACGGGGTGAAAATATGCCAACATGAGTAGCTCGGCAAAATTCTGAAGTTAAAAATTTTTACACATTTGTATTTTTCCTTTCTCGAATTGGGACATCACTGGTATGTCGCTGACTCCTGACAATGGACCATTCTAATAAATTGTTAGTTTCAACGTGACCATTTAAAATCTAACAATTTAAGAGTTGCAAAGTATAAATTGTTCTGGAATTCGTGTGGCAATTTAGACCTTGAGATCTGGGGTCAGTCAAGGATTTGAACTCCCAACACCAAGATTTTACTGTGTGACCTTAGGCAGATTCGCTTCTTTAGAACTTAGTGTTTTTTTCTTTTGTTTTGTTTTTGTTTTTTTGTAAAAAAAAAAAAAAAAGAATATCATTTCATAAGGTTGTTGGGAGGAACAAATGAGATAACGCATTAAATGTGGCTAGTGTAGTTCTTCGAGTGTTCAGAAAATATTATCTTTTATAATGACGTGCGTTCTTTCTTCCCTATCTGACTGTTTCTGGTTGAAAGACCTCAGAATAATGTCTGTGATTCACCTCAGGGTTCTTGTCCCCTTACGTGATTCTGAAACGTATCTAGTATTGCTCTATATCAGCACTGTCCAGTAGAAATATGCAAGCTGCATATGCAATTTTAAATTTTCTCATAGTCACACTAAAAAGTAAAACTGTGAAATTAATTTTAGTAATATATTTTATTTATGGGGTGCCTGGATGTCTCCGTTGGTTAAGCGTCTTACTTCAGCTCAAGTCATAATCTCACGGTTCATGAGTTTGAGCCCTGCATCAGAGACTCTGCTGTCAGCACAGAGCCTGCTTTGGACCCTCTGTCTCTCTCTCTCTCTCTCTCTCTCTCTCTCTCTCTCTGCCCCTTCCCCACTGGTTCTCTCTCTCTCAGAATAAATGAGTAAACTTAAAAAATATATATTTTGTTAACCTAATTCATGCAATTATTATTTCAACATGTAATCATGTAAAAAAAAAAATTGGATACTTTACATTCTTTTTTTTTTTTCCCCACATGGAATCTTCAAAATCTGGTTGTGTGTTTTATGCCGATAGCTCGTTCAGTTCAGGCTAGCCACAATTTCAAGTGCTGGTTTGCCGCATGTGGTTAGAAGCTACTGTGCAGACAAAACAGCCCCAAATGTTACTCATCTTCCAAATTTCCCTCTTAACCTGCCGGACCCTCCCCGCTCCTGAGAATCGCACTGCCACCTTAAACCTCATGTTACTAAAAGTCAGCTACTCGCCTTTCACCCTGTCCTCTCTGTTCCCTTCGGCTGTTAGTAATTCCACCAGCTCTCAAGTCTACTGTGTCTGAAATCTGATTCTCACTCTCCTTCTTCTATTGTTTTGTGTAGAATCTCACATTTTTACTTGAAAATATCTTTATGTCTCCTCTCTTCTCCAACCCCCTATCCACTAGTCTTGCCTTTTTTTTTTTTTTTTTTTTAAACAGGTTTCCTCCTTTGTGGTCCCTTAGTTTTTAACCTTTTTCCTTGAGGTCCATTATTGCAAGGCCAGAGGCCTCATTTTCAGTTAGTAGCTTAAAGGTAGGGGGGCTCTGGGGACTCCCAGGTGGCTCAGTCGGTTAAGCGTCCGACTTTGGCTCAGGTCATGATCTCGCGGTCCGTGGGTTCGAGCCCTGTGTCGGGCTCTATGCTGACAGCTTGGAGCCTGCTTCGGATTCTATGTCTCCTTCTCTCTCTGCCCCTCCCCCACTCATGCTCTGTCTCTCCCCATCTCTCAAAAATGAATAAACATAAAAATAAAATAAAAGGTGGGGGGCTCTAGCCCTAATATATTTCCAAGGCTTCCCTCTTGCCTTCCTGTGCTGTGCTCCCATTCCTTGTGCCTCCTTCCTGCCTCTGGAGAGAGGGAAGTTCTCTACTGCCCAGGACCGCCCAGGCGCTGGGCTTCACATTCTTCCATTCTCTCATGGCTCTTCTGTGCGTTAAGTTACACTTTCTATTTTATACCTTATTCCTGGGTTTCGCACCGTTATCAAATATCCAAAGACACATAATTCCTTTACCTGAAAATCTGTTATTGAAATGACCCACCTACGGAAAGATGCACAGATAAAGGAAGGAGAAAAATCAACCATGGGAAGGGACAGTGAAATTATTCTTTGAGCTTTAGCTACCTTTCAAGAAATATCAGTGGACCCGATGAATGATAATAATAGCAACAACAACCGCAGCAGTGGTGACACCTTACATTTATTCGGGGCTTTGCAGGAAACAGAACACTTTCTTCGAGCCTGGTGAACAAAGGCGCGAGACAGAAGAAGGGCACTGGACCGAGAGTCAAGAAACCTGGTTTCTTTCTAGTCCTGGCTTTGTTATTGACTAGCTCTGTTCCCTTAATTGCACCACTCTGAGACACTGTTTACTCAGCTGCAAAATGGGGTATTCTTTTTTTCACGAGATCGTTTTGGCAGAATCAGTGGAGCCTCTACACTGGCTCTTCCCGCTGGCTGGCTGGCTGGATCTTTCTGCCAGAGAGCTGTGTGGCTGTCTTCTGAATACCTTCTTCTTCTTCTTTTTTTTTTTTTTTTTAATATAATTTTTTTTTTCTTAACTGTTGAGAGAAAACAGATCTTAGGATCAAAATAGTCTTGGGAAACAGTAGAGAAGTTTTCTCGTTCTCACTCTGTTTTTTTTTTTTTTTTTTGAAGTATAGCTGATACACAAGGCTATATTAATTTCAGGTGTACGATGTAGTGATTCAACAAACCTGTACGTTATGCTGTGCTCACCATAAGCATAGCTACCATCTGTCATCATGCAACATTAGCACACTCTCATTGACCATATGTATTCAGCATGCTGTACCTTTCATCCCTGTGACTTATTTATCCCATAATTGGAGGCCTATGTCTCCCACTCGCTTTTACCCATTTTGCCCATCCTCTATGCCCCATCCCTCTGGCTATCGCCAGTTCTCTGTATTTATGGGTCAGTTTCTGCTTTTGTTCATTTGCTTTGTGTGTTTTTTTTTATTCCACATACACATGAAATCGTGTGGTATTTGTGTTTCTCTGTCACGCTTATTTCACTTAGCGTAACATTCTAGGTCCTACAGTGTTGTCACAAATGACAAAATCTCATCTTTTTTTTTTTTTTATGACGGAGTAATATTCTGTTGTGTATTTATACACATTATCTTCTTTATCTGCATATCTACTGCTGGACACTTGAGTTGCTCCCATACTTTGGCTATTATAAATAACGTTGTAGTTAAAAAAAAAAAAGGCGCATATATCTTTTCGAATTAGTGTTTTCATTTCCTTTGGATATGTACCCAGTAGTGAAGTTAGTGGATCATATGGTAGTTCTATTTTTTATTGTTTGAGGAACCTCCATACTGTTTTCCACAGTGGCTACACCAGCTTGCATTCCCAACAGCAGTGCAAGAGGGTTCCTCTTCCTCCACTTGCTTTCCAACACTTGTTATTTCTTGTCTCTTTGATCCTAGCCATTCTGGCACGCATAATATGGTAGCTCATTGTGGTCTTGATTTGATTAGTGATGTCGAGCGTATTTTCATGTGTCCTGGCCAACTGTATGTCTTCTTTGGAAAAGTTTCTTTTCAGGTAGGTCCTCTGCCCATTTTCTAATTGGATTATTTGGGGGGGGGGTGGTTCTTGGTGTTGAATTTTATGTTATTTATGTATCATTTGCAAATATCTTCTATTCAGCAGGTTGCCTTTTTGTTATGTTGATAGTTTCCTTCACTGTGCAGAAGCTTTTTATTTATATAGTGTTTTTTTGCCTTTGTTTCCCTTGCCTGAGGAGACAGATCTAGAACAATATTACTAAGGCCTATGTCAAAGAAATTACTGCCTATATTTTCTTTTAGGAATTTTATGGTTTGGGGTCTCCCATTCAGGTCTTTAATCCATTTTGAGTTTCTTTTTGTGTATGGTGTGAGAAAGTGGTCCGGCCTCATTCTTTTGCATGTAGCTGTTCAGTTTTCCTAGCACCATTAATTGAAAAGATGGTCTTTCCCCACTGTATATTCTTGCCTCTTTTGTCATAGGCTAATTAACCAACATAAGCATGAATTCATTTCTGGGGTTTCTGCTCTGTTCCATTGGTCTGTGTCTATTTTTGTGCCAGTACCATACTCTTTTGATTCCTGTAGCTTTGTAGCATATTTTGAAATTGGATTGTGATACCTCCAGCTTTGTTCTTTCTCAAGATTGCTTTGGCTGTTGAAGGTCTTCTGTGGTTCCATAGCAACTTTAGGATTATTTGTTCTGAGATGTGTGAAAATGCTGTTGTATTTCATTTTCAATGTTGGTTGCATTGAATCTGTAGATTACTTTGGGTAGTATGGACATTTTCACAATATTATTCCTCCAGTCCATGAGAATGGTATATCTTTTCATTTGTTTGTGGTGTCTTCAATTTCTTTTATCAGTGTTTTATACTTTACAGAGCATAGGTCTTTCACTTCCTTGGTAAAGTTTATTCCTAAGTATTCTTTTTGGTGCAGTTACAAATAGAATTGTTTTCACAGTTTCTCTTTCTGCTTTGTTATTAGGATATAGAAATGCAACAGATTTCTGCATGTTAATTTTATGTCTTGCAATCTTACAGAATTCACTTATTCTAATTGTGTTGTGGTGAAGTATTCAGGGTTATCTATAGATAGTATCCTGTCATCTACAACTAGTTTTCCTTCTTCCTTACCAATTTGGATACCATTTATTTTGGTTCGTTGTGTGGTTGCTGTGGCTGTGACCTCCAGTATTGTGTTGAAGAAAAGTGGTGAGAGTGGACATTCTTGTCTTAATCCTGATCTTAGAGGAAAAGCTTTCTGTTTTTCCACCAATGAGTATGATATTAGCTCTGGTTTGTCATATATGGCCTTTATGATGTTAAGGTATATTCCCTCTAAGCACACTTTGTCGAACATTTTTATCACAACTGGATGTTAAATTTTGTCAGATGCTTTTTTGCATCTATCGACATGATCATATGATTATTATCCTTAGTTTTGTTAATGTGGTATATCCTGTTGACTGATTTGCAGATGTTGACCATCGTTGCTCCCTGTAATAAATCCCACTTGATCATGGTGATCCTTTTAATGTGATGTTGGAATTGGTTTGCTAATATTTTATTGGGGATTTTTGCATCTATGTTCATTAGGTATATTGGCCTATAGTTTTCTTTCTTTCTTTTTTTCTTTTTCTTTTTCTTTTTTTTTTTTTGGTAGTGTGTGGTTTTGGTATCACAGTAATGCTGACCTCATAGAATGTATTTGGAAGCTTCCTTCCTCTTCTGTTTTTGGAATAGTTTGAGAATTGATGATAACTCTTCTTTAAATGTATGGTAGAATTCACTTGTGAATCCCTCTGGTCCTAGACTTTTGTTTACTGGAAGTTTTTTGATTACTGATTGAATTTTGTTACTAGTAATTGGTCTGTTCAGATTTTCCATTTTTCCCTGACTCACTTTTGGAAGATTGTACATTTCTAAGAATTTACCCATTTCTTCTAGGTTGTCCAGTTTGTTGGCGTATAATTTTTCATAGTAATCTTTCATAATCTTCTGCATTTCTGTGGTGTTGGCTGTTACATCTCTTTCATTTCTGATGTTATTTATTTGGGTCCTCTCTTTGTTTCTTGCTGAGTTTGGCTAAAGGTTTATCAATTTTGTTTATCTTTTTAAAGACCCAATTTTTGGTTTCATTGATCTTTTCTTTCCCTCTCTTCTGCCACCCCTCTTGTTATATTGATCCCTTTTTCATTATGTAATACCAGTCTTTGTTTGTTACCATCTCTGTTTTAAAGTCTGTTTTGTCTGATATAAGTATTGCTAGTTTGGCTTTTTTTTTCCTCCCTTTGCATGAAATATCTTTTCCTATCCCTTCACTTTCAATCTGTATGTGTCTTTAGATCTGAAGTGGGCAGCATATATGAATCATTTTTTTTCAATCATCCCACATCTTTTTTTTTTAATGTTTATTTTTGCTAGAGAGAGAGAGAGAGCAAGTGAGTGGGGAGAGGCAGAGAGAGAGGGAGACACAGAATCCAAAGGAGGTTCCAGACTCTGAGCTGTCAGCACAGAGCCTGACGCAGGGCTTGAACTCATGGACTGTGAGATCATGACCTGAGCCAAAATAGGACACATAACTGACTGAGCCACCCAGCCCCCCACCCCCCCCCCACCCCCGCCATCCTACATCTTTTGATTAGAGCATTTAGACCATTTACATTTAAAATAATTATTGATAGGGGCGCTTGGGTGGCTCAGTCGGTGAAGGGTCCGACTTCAGCTCAGGTCATGATCTCGAGGTCTGGGGGTTTGAGCGCTGCATTGGGCTCTGTGCTAACAGCTCAGAGCCTAGAGCCTGCTTCAGATTCTGTCTCCCTCTCTCTGCTCCTCTCCTGCTCGCACTCTGTCTCTCTCACTCTCCCTCAAAAATAAGTAAACATTAAAAAAATAAATAAAAATAAAGTAATTATTGATAGATATATACTTCCTCCCATTTGTTAATTGTTATCTGGGATTTTTTTTCTTTTATAGTTCTCTGTTCTTTTCTTTCTTTTCTTTTTTTTTCTTGCTCTCTTTCCTTGTGCTTGAGGACTTTCTTTAGTGTTATGTTTGGCTCTCTTTCTCTCTTTTTTTAAACGCATTTATATAGGTTTTTGGTTTGTGCTTTCCATGAGGTTCATAATAACATTTTAAATATATGGCAGTCTATATTAAGTTGATGGTCACTTAAATTCACACACATTATAAGGAAACTATTTTTACTCCTGCATCACGTTTTACATATTTGTTGTCATATTTTACATCTTTCTATTTTACGAGTTCCCTTAACTAATTTTTAATATATAATTGACTTTGCTGCTTTTGTTCTGTTATATGCATAGTAGCTCTATAAGTGATTGTTTGTTTTCTTTACTGTGTGTTTGCCTTTCCTCATGAAATTTTGTCTTTTCATAATTTTCTAATTTTGAAAAGTTCCTAATTTTCTTAATTATGACTGTTTCTTCTTCACTTAATGAAGTCCCTGTAACATTTCCTGTAAGGCCAGTTTAGCGGCGATGACTCCTTTAACTTTTGTTTGTTTGGGAAACTGTCTGTCGTTCCTTCTATTCTGGATGATAATCTTGATGCTGGGTAGAGCATCAAGCATTTTCCTTTTAAGCACCTTAAATATATCATTCCACTCCCTTCTGGCCTGCAAAGCTTCTGCTGAAAAATCAGCTGACAGCCTCCTGAGATTTACCATGAACATATGTAATTAGTTTCTCCTTTCTTGTTGCTTTCAAAATTCTCTCTTTGTAATCTTTAACATTTTAGTTATTATGTACCATGGCGTGGGCCTCCTTTGTTCATCTTCTTTGAAACTTTTTGTGCTTCTTGAACCTAGAAGTCTGTTTCTTTCACTAGGTTAGTGAAGTGTTCAGCTATTACTGCTTTAAATATGATTTCTGCCACTTTCTCTCTTTTCCTTCTGGGACACATATAATGAAAATGTTTCTTTCCTTGGTGTTGTCCAAGAAATCCTTTAACCTATCCTCCTTTTATTATTCTTTTTGATTTTTGCTGTTCAGCTTGGGTGCTTTCTTTCCGTTACCTTGTCTTCCAGATTGCTGATCTGTTCTTCTGCATCCTATAATCTATTGTTGATTCCCTTTAGTGTATTTTTCATTTCAGTTATTGCTTAATAACTTCTTAATTAGACCTACCCTAACCACTCTATTTAAAACTAAAACCTGCCCTGCCATATTCACACCTGCCTGATCCCCTTACACTGCTGTATTTTTTCATAGTACTTACAATCTAATGACTACTCATTTATATAGCACTTTGTACATCTTACTAGTTTACTTATTATGTGAGATGATTTTTGTCCCTTCATGTCTCCCTTTGTTTACAAGCTTCATGAAGGCAGATTTTTGTTTGCCTTGCTCAGTAAAGCATCTCAAGCATCTAGGCTAATGCCTGACCTATAGTAAATGCTAAACAGTTGTTTGCTGATAAAGTGAAGGCCGGTTGTGCTGGTTCCCAGTGCAGTGCTCTTTTCTCATCAGTCTGCTTTGCAAACATACCCACAGTACAGTTCTTTTAAAGACTAGTATCTCTTAATGCATTCACAATTTTTTATCACATTTTAGCTTAGGCACGTTTCAGTAATGTAGCTGTTTTATCCATGCACATATGTTTGTGTAACCTTTCAGTGAATAAGGCATCTGTATTCCTACAACTATATTTATACTTCACAATCATTGTATTTGTGGAAGGGGTCAGGTTATGTCCTTTTTAAGTAATGAAATGTATAATTTTATTATAAATACTTATTGAAATTAAAATGTGTATCCATTTCTATAGTTACATTTGCTTGTTATAATTTGTCGATGAGGCTAGATTATGTTGTTATCTTTACATAATGAAATCTAGAACAGTGTTAAATTCTTACCGAAATTTAAAAAAAATGAATATCCTAATAGTAGTATAAACAAACCTATGATTTGTGAATTTACTGAGTAATTATTTTGGTTTTTACATATATGTTGTCTTTTCTGGCTTTAGTCGCTTAAATACACTATAAGCATGGTAATATTATTTTATATTTATTAATCAGTTAATGTGTGTATAACTGCATTAAAAAACATTTATCTTTTTTGAAGTCTTATAAACAACTTTTGAGAGAGGCAAGTCCTGTATCAGTATACCTACTTTATAGGTGAGGAAATTGAGTTTCAAAAAAAGATAAGTGATTTATTCAAAGTCACATACTAGAGGTAGCAAAACCACGTATAAACCTTCTGATTCCAAAAATATAACCTATTGTATTCCATATAGATTTATCCATGAGCCAGTGTAAATGTACTTTTCTCATATAAATCTGATGAAAGCAATAGTACTTTTTACCATTATCATAGGTGACAATAGGAAAATCAGAATGACTTCCCCATGTAGTTTCTTCCCCATTAATTATAAGAATAGATGGATAGATAGGTAAATATATGTTTGTATTTATGTACATAATATTTGTATTTACATATTACGTAGATCATAGGTATGTACTTACATGTATACACACATATATACACAAATATGTAAAACCTAAAGATCCATTTCAAATATGTGGAAAGTGGAGCCAGCAAGGGAAAGTGTTTTTGTAAATGGAAGTGATTATGGACAACGTATGTGCTTATACATACTCTACAAGTGTAATCTTTTAGCATAATAAATAGGACACTCATATAGTAGACAGTTAAGTAATAAATATTCAACTAAAGTGGTTGCTGTTTTTAAATAGAATGACTTCAGTATTAAGACATAGATCAGAGAGACGAGTGGTAGCTTTGCACATAAGTTTTGTTTCATAATGACAGTTTATCATTTGAGTTGACTTGCAATACTTAAAGACTTAAGTTATTGATTTTTCCATATTGCTGAGCAGAATTTGGTTAATAGAATCTTTGAGTTTAACAGCTTTTAAGGCCACTTGGGGACCCTGAGTCTTTTAGTAGGGTCCAAGGTTTATTGACTGTTAAGTTACACTGAAGTTAGATAGAGTTAGTTAGAGTCAGATTAAAAATTAACTCAACCCTTTAAAGAAGAAAACAGAAGTTGTCCATAATGTGAAAATAAAATTATGTCATTTTCATTTTTCCGGAAAAAGTTCTGATCAGCTTATTTTCTTTGCCTATGAGAGGTCTGTGCAGTATTCCCCAAGACATGGCAGGACAAAGAAGGAGCCTATACTTTGACCTTTTCTGCTCTCATTCCAGGGGCTTTCCTTAAATTGTTACAGGGAAGATTCATTCTCTTGGAGTCAGCAGCTTCCTTGATTTGGGGAATTGCATATTTTGTGACTGTTTTAATGTCAGCGGTGCAGTTATGCTTAAGGAGGGTGCGCTGGGCTGTCAGAAAATACTCGGTTCCACTTCTAGGACATCCCAGTCAAGATTGTCCTTAGAGGCCAATTCACATCCCTTTCTCCATGGGCTAGGGAATTGTTACCTCTTTGAATGTTTCAGGGTAAGCATTCCCCCCTTCCCCTTGGTCTTTTCTGTACTCAGACTCCTAAAAAGAAATGGCATGAGCTGCAACTTTTTTTGAGATTTAACTGCCTGAAGTCTGTTTCAAGCTCACCAGTGCAAAGCAGCCATACTAGTTAAAAAAGAATAAAAATAGTCTCAGCCTACATCAGGGCTAGCTTCTTTATTGAGCCAAGAATGTGATCAGGACCAGGAGGTGGTTGGTAATTGAGGACCAAAATCATCAGGATTGATAAGGCTGAAGCCAAGGTTTTGTGTGTGACACCAGGGAACTCAGATGAGTCAATTCAGTGAGAGGAGAAAAAATTAAACCAGTTGTCTGGGAAGTGACATGGGTAGATGGGGGCCAGAACTTGGGAATTTAGACAGGTGTTTAAATGCACATTCCCATACTGGATGAAACCATACCCACTGAATCAATCTCTGAGCGAGGGGCTTTGGAATCTGCATTCCAGGAATCAAGTCCACGTAAATCTGGAATCTGGTATTCTAGGGGATCAGAGGAATGAACTAACAAACATATTTAGCATATGTTTCATGAATGGATTGGAATCGACACTGGATCTTGACTAGGTTAGATTTTGATACATGAGAAAAAGGGTGAATGTAGAATCAAGCAGAACATTCCATTTAGGGGAGATGACTGGGTAAGGATCCACAGAGCAATAACAGATATATTTGAGAAATACTCTACTGTGAGCAATTTACAGACAGGGCCTTATATCCTCGCAGAGCCTAGCTTACATTAGATGCTCAGTAAATGTCTTTTGAATCGTGAAGGCTGTGGACCAACAGGATTATGAGATGGGTCAAGTCAGATTTTTGAGGAGTCTTGAATCTAAGAAGTTCCTTCTAGATTTTGTAAATGAAGTGTTTGGAGTGGAGAGTCAAATGATGAAAGCGTCATTTAGGAAGATTAACCTGATTTCCATAATACCTGGGCTGGGAGAGCCTGGATAAGGAGGTCATAAAGGGGTCGAACTAATATGTCAGTATTCCCTTGTTTTCACGTTGTCAACATTTGAAAAACTTCTTTCTTGAACCACACACTCGTGGGTTCAATTCTCTACTCCAATTACCTCATCTATAAAATGTGTATAATGACACATGGTGGAGATTGGGTCACATGAGATAACCTACATACAAAGTTCCTCATAATATGCAAGCTAAGCTAGCTGATAGTGAATACTCAAAACTGGGGCTGTTACCCACAGAAACTTAATCAGATTCATCTTTACAATCCTAAGTTTTTTTTTCTCTGCGCCTGGAATAGAGATTTTGTTGTTGTTATTGTTAAACTAGATTACATTTACGTACATTTTTAAAATCTTCATATTCCTGTGACAATGGATTTTAGTTTAACATTCAGGACTTTTCCTGGAGAGAATGAAAGAGTAATAAAAATTTCATTCTCTGATATTTAGTTCCTTTTCTCTTCCGGCTGCATGGGGTCTGTTAATTAGCGAAAAATGAAAAACCAAGCTCCTTGCTAGTTTCAAAACCGTTTTTCCTGCTGAATAGTTCTTACCTATAGATGCACTCATGTTATGGAACGGAATGTAGTTTGAAAATTGTTGCATGGATTTGAATCATAACTTGAGAAAATCCTGGGAGCTGCACATAATCAGATTAAACCTTAGCTGTTTGCCCAGCTGCCTACATCAAATTGCCTATGTCTTGAGCTTCTTAATGGTGCTTAATCTAATGCCTTAATCCTTAAAAATTTACCTTATAAGAAAACATATCTTCAGCTCTCTGCCTTTCCCACTGGATTGTCATTATTTCAGTTACTAAAACCTTATGTAGAGTGGATAATAATCTAAATCCATACAAATTGGATTTGTAGACTGTATTGGAAATAATGAGGAAAGAGAATACATGTTTGTTTCCCTACTTTTTTCTTCCCACCTTTCCCCTGTCAGTTTAGAAGTAGTGAAAATTGATTATAAACTTAAGTGTATGGGTAAAAACGAAATAAGTGGACAATATAGGACTTTCTGCCCAATCTAGGAGGAGACAGCATTAGAAGAGACTAAGATGAGGTGGGTGGGAAAAGTAGAAGAGCCATCAGACATGTTGAGGGCCGCGAATAGGCCAGCCTGGCTGGTGTGAAGTTGTTGCATCAAGGACTGGTCCCAGCAAGGCTGGAGGACTGCTTTGGACCAAACAGAATGAAGTCTCTGGGTTTCTGGTCAAAGTCCCTGATGCCCTCCAACATAAAATTCTTTCCTATCTGGGAGACTTCTAGTGTCTTGCATGGCTTGACTCCCTATCAGTTCATTTTCAAATAAAATAGAATAATTACACTTTCAATTTTTGAGCACCTTCAGAGGACCTTCTGGCAGCATCCCAGATGGTGATCATCATAATAGCACATGCTTGGAGAGCACTTTTTCAAGGTACAGAACTCTTTCACTGTTGAGACAAGCATGAATTAAAGAAGGGATGTTTCGTGTGTGTGTGTGTGTGTGTGTGTGTGTGTGTGTGTGTGTGTGTAGTCACTCCCTTTAGGTTATCCAAGTATGATGGCAGTGGGAGATAATAAGGTATGCCCCTGAATTGGGATTTGAAAACGCAGGACACTGAATGAATGATTGTCTATTTAGCTTCTTCTTAGTGTCCAGCCTATCATAGGTATCTTTGCAATCCTCTGAAACTAGGGTTACTCTTCTCATTTTATAGAAAGCAAAGATACTGCTCAGAGACAATGCCACTGAGTGTCAGAATCAAGACTAGAACCCTTGTGAACTCTCATTCTTTGCAATGGACCACACTGGGTGCCAGGCTACCTCTTCGAACCATAGCTTTAAGTGACACCCCCCCCCCCACCAGCCTCAGACACCCATGTGAGTGAGTGGCAGGAAGGCAGAGCATTCCTGTAAACAGTGGTGGATCATGATTTACTACCTCTCTGAAGTTAGGCACCTTGCTTTACCTCTTTAAACCCCACTTTACTCATCTGTCAAGGGAGATAAAATGCCTATCTTGCAGAGTAGTTGAGAGAATTAAGTGAGATAGTAGGATGTAATGTTAATATGCCCAGTAAATACAACAGTTGGTACTCACTAAGCACTTTCTAACAATTTTCATTTATTATTGTCACCAGTAGTTTCTGTAATGAAGAAATCAATCAGCCTGTAGTGAAGAAATTGCAGGCTGTTTCTGAAATTAGGAACTCCTAGATGTATTGTTTCAAGAAAAAAATACCCTAAAAAAGCAAGCTTCATAGCAACTGTAGATAACTCATGAGGGAGAATGTAATCCTTTTTTTCATAAACCAATGCATAAGAAAAGAAAGGAAGAGGAAAAGCCTACGACCATTATTATAACTTGGAGGCAGTCTAGTCTTCTGAGGGAGATACTTTGGACTGAAGTCCTCTGACAATCAGCCCATTTGCCTATACCTGCTTCTCACTGACGATAAAATCTCTTTACAAAAAGTGGCCAGACAAAGCATAAGAGACTCTTAAAAACTGAGAACAAACTGAGGGTGGATGGGGGTGGGAGGGCGGGGAGGGTGGGTGATGGGTATCGAGGAGGGCACCTGTTGGGATGAGCGCTGGGTGTTGTATGGAAACCAGTTTGACAATAAATTTCATGTTAAAAAACAAAAACAAAAAAAATGAAAAACAGAAAGTGGCCAGACTGAGGAGTCAGTAAATAGTTCAGTCAAGTAGTAGCTTATCAGGGCAGCCACGACACGGACCTGTTTTAATCTATCATGGAGTTAAAATACTACATCCAAATCTAAAGCAAAACCAAATCCTCAAAACAACCAAAGCAATTTATACATTGCTATAAAGAAACTCGCAGCCCTCATTTGGTGGATGGAAGAGAAGAGAAATCCAAGTGTCTGTAGATTCTCCCCACCTCTCAAAAAAAAGCCCAAATTAGGTCCATTTAGAGGAATGGTATCAGAGGGGAAGTTTTTATCTAGTTACAAGCAAAAGGAAATGGTTATTTCCATAGAAATATGGCTTTCAGAGTAAGAGGTAATAGTTCTGTCACATTCTGGAAATGTTCACTTCTGAGGGCTCACTTTTTTAAGACGTTGACCAACTAGAATAAATCCAGAAAGGAATGCCGAAGAGTGTAAGGGTCTAGAGCTCTTGTGCTATATATGGACATATGTCTACTACCTAACGCATTCAACTGATGCTTGTGGCTGGAAGGAGGAAGGGAGGGTCAGAGGACACAGTAGGGAGGAGGGAGGGGAGGAAGGGAGGGTGGGAGCAGGTGGGTTTACAGAGGCTGGTTAGCCAGGAAAGCTGAAGCATGGTGTGAAATGCCTGTCGTCAATGTCTGAAGGGCTCTCAGGTGAAAAAGAATACTAGCTGTGTGTGATGTCAGAGGAAAGAAGCAAGATTGATGGGTAACACTTGAATACAGAAAGATTTTTTAGCTCAAAATAAGAGCTTCCCAAAAACAAAAAACATTTTAAAAACTGAATGTGCTACCTTGCAAAGTAGTGAGAAGTCTTTCTCTGGAGTTTTTCCAGTACGATGGGTGAATTTCTATTGGAATTATTGTAGAAAGCAGTTATTTCCAGCTTTGGGTGGAAAGTTGAGTTAGGGGTCTGTGATTCTCTGATATTATGAGAGCCAGTACGCTGCCCCTTGATTCATCTGAGGTTTAAAACATCAATCTGTGTTTCTCCTTTCTATGTGGCTATTCATAACAAAAATTGTGGACTATGCAGGGCTAATTTTTATGACTTTGTAGTGCTTTGTGATGGGAAAGGAACCCCAATATGTTAATTTTTACTCTAATATTTTAAAAGTTATTTTTCACAAAACACAGAAATGTTAAGTTTGCGAAATGGAGATGTAATCGCATGAAAAATTCCAAATATTTTTGAATGCTGTTCTACCTAAAGATATGACATCTCCATGTAAGGAAAGACAGTTCCTCTTTAGAGGGATAGTTACTCTGTTAGATACAGTACTAATACTCCATATAGCTTTGTTAAAATTCATATGAGGAAACCAGGCTACAGTTTATAAACTGGCAGTAAATCCTGTTATTTCTTCAATTTTGATATGTTGTCCAAAGCTAGAGGCGATTTTGTATGAGTTAAGAGTGTGGCTAAAGATAAAAATTTCATTTCATTAATCCACTGATCATGTTAGAATCACACACGGATAAAGGTGTACTTGTTTTACTGATTCTAAAGTACAGTAGGACATCTTAAGGCATATCAGTGTGTCACGAATACTTGTCATAAGATCTTTGTTTCTAAGCAAATGGCACTTAACAGCAGCTAATTCAGTCATCGTAAGAAGGGAGGGTGTTTTTTTCCCCTGTATTATGTAAGTGAGGTTCAAGATGACAGAACTTGTTGGTGCCAGAGTTAAGAACCTGGGTTTCTTAATTCACATTCTGAATTCACATTCTGCTTCATTATGACAGTTACTGACATTATAATGAAGCAATTATGTTTTCTAAGTGGCTACATGTATGGGCATTCTCTTTAAGAGATCCCATGGAATTGGGAAAGCTCATTTTTGATAAATAGGGTTTTTAATTAACGTATGTATATATATACATACATATACATTTGTACATATATATATATATATATATATATATATATATATATATATATATAGCATTGAGTTTATCCTACATTCTGACATCCTGCTAAGTGCATGCAAGCTTGTCCTTACAGGTTTGACACGAATGTGTTTTATTCTCAAAGACGCAAGCCAAAGTGTCCATTGTTGTCATGGAGTTAAATAGCCCTCTTTGTGAATACATTCAAGGGACTCCTATTCAGGTGACTCCTATGTTAGAGAATTCTAGACACTGAAGGAGTAGTAAGCTAGAATGAACAGTTAGGTGAAAATCCAACAACTCACTCCAGTCCTTCAGAGGGAAGAGCTAGAAAAAGTGGCAAATCATTATTATAAGGTTTTCCTTGCAGTTGTAAGGAAGCACTGTAAGGTTTTTTCCTTCTGATTGTCACCAGCTGCTACCTTCTAAGTCTCTTGGACTTAAGAGTCCTATATTAATGAGACAATGGGCATGGAGAAAATACTAATAAACAGCTCCCATTTTCCCACAATTCCTAGTTTGCCTAGTGAAACAAAGGAGGCTGTCTACTTAAGAATCAGGTTCCTGGTGGCTGTCCCAGAGATCTGCAATATAACGCTTCGTCCCTGAGTCTGGGATTCATGTGGGAGTTGGCCTGTTCCTCCTGTGACAGCCAAGGAGAATCACAAAGTGTTTCCTGCCACATGCTGCCCGGCCCTCTGTGTAGCCCAGCACAGCATTATCTGACCTTCAAGCCTATGTGGGAGTCACTTCCATTTTCAGTCCTAGGGCTGTTTTAAAGCTATGTAGATGAGTTGGCCAGACTTCTCTCCTTTAAAAAACAAAAACCTCGTAGCCTGACATCTTCTTTAACTTTCCTAATATGTTCAAATGCAACACACATTTATTTTCATGCAGTAAGACTAGGAAACTTTCCTTAAGTCTTTACTTCTCCAGAGGCTAATTTGAGCTACTATTTGAGAGACAGGTAGAAGCATTTGTCAGGTGGCAGAAATGGAAGCCAGGCTCTTGTAACTGTTGCAGTTGCTGCTTCCGCCGTATCTTCCCAAAAACAAGTCTGCATCCAGAATCTTCTTGAAGAAAACCCAGGAATGTTTCTCCTCCACTGCTTCCTTTGCCCAGAATCATTGTTTCTTAATGTTACTGGCTTTATCCTTGCCTTTTAGAGGTTGGGAGGGAAAACACTATAGCAGTTAACATTTCTAGAATGACACAGCTCTAAAAAGCTATATTTAAAAAGAAAAATTGGGGATGCTTGAGTGGCTCAGTTGGTTGAGTGTCTGACTCTTGATTTCGGCTCAGGTCATGATCTCGCCGTGGATGAGATCGAGTCCCGCATCGGGCTCTACACTGACAGCACGGAGCATGCCTGGGATTCTGTCTCTCCTCTCTCTGCTCCTCCCCCTGCTTGCTCTCTGTCTCTGTCTCAAAATAAATAAAAATAAACTTTAAAAAATAAAAATAAAATATTGTATTTTCTCTATTATTTTTATTATATAATCTTATTATAGTAGAGATAATATTTATTTGTTGTTTTTTTTGAGAGAGAGAGAAAGAGCATGTGTGAGCGGGCGAGAGGGGCAGAGAGAGAGAATCCCGAGCAGGCTCCATGCTCAACACAGAGCCCTATGCAGGGCTTGAACTCATGACCCAGAGATCATGACCTGAGCCGAAATCAATATATTATAGAAATATATTATAGAAAATATATAGGGAGAAAATAGAACATACAGATATAGGTAGGTATGATTATTGCTTAAACAATTAGAAATAAAATCTGGCTCATTTTTTTTCCAAGAAATCATTAAAAGCTTTCCTCTGTTCTCACATTCAAAAGGATACCACTTACACAAGCAGAATAACCAACCTGCTTCCCCTCTGGTCCGTACTTGATAACCAGGGCACATACGAACAGAATCTCCTTTCATTGCTGTTGTTAATTGTGAAAGAGCTTTATTCTTCCCCATGTCCCCAAATTCAGAAACTGGTCCAGTTCCAGGGTGTCCTGGATACAACTGTCTGGCTTTGGATTAAATCTCCAAGGAGTTTTATATTCACTCACTACTTCCTGTGGAAGTAGAAGTTGTAATAATCATTACAAGTATCTTGAATCGCAACCTTAATGGCATTGTTACTGGCCTTTTCTGTTCCTTACATATTCAGCATCGAATCACTGAAAGACTCTATTTTCTAATTATGAAATTGACACTCTTTGTTTTCTTGTGCAGATTTCATTTAGTCACTCAAAACTGGCAAGTTATTCAGTGTCTTTTAATGAGCCCAGAAAGTTATGAAAGCAATGGGTTTTTGGATTTTATTTCCACGCTCTTGGAGAGAAGGCCATAATTTGCAAAGTAACTGGAAATAAACTAATATTATTATATTCACCATTACGAATACATGTTTGTTGAGTAAAATGTCAGTTTCCTTAAACTTGGCGAATATCTATGGGACCAGTGAATTAATCCACAAATCATTTTTAAGGTGTTTCAAATCTATTTTTGAGACTTACCAATTTGGATATACTTGTCTCCTATCTTTGTTAACCAGGGACCATTCTGTGCTCCAGAGATCCACACGTGAACCCTCGCTCGCGGTACTTTGTACTAGTTTTTACGTCTTGCCAGTTCCTTCCCCAGCTCCTCACACATTCCCTGCGGTATCATCTACCTTTAACATACAGCCATACCTGGGCAGTTCTTTCAAGAGTTCCAGTAGTTCACATTCATGGATAATTCTGGCCAGTTGTTTCAGGACATCTGGGAGGATACTCCTCTCGAGCAGATCCCCCTTTGTTGGGGAGGGCCGGTGCCACCACAGCTACCAGACATCTGCCGCTACATCTGCAGGGTGCTGATGGCCAGCGTCACTGCTTGCCAGAGACGGCTGGTGCTTACGTCGGGTTTCCAGACTCCGCTGGGCCCCACTGCCGGTGCAGAGGAGCCTCGCAGGGCCCAGATTCCACACAGTAGTCTGTGGAAAAGTTGAGAATGCCTGTCTGTTGCTTTCTGCTCTGTGTTGGGGAGGTTGCAGAGCACTCCTCTCCTACAACCCCGATGTCTTAGGTAGATTTAAGCACATCCTATTTTTTCATGAGTACATTCTTTCTCCTTGGGACCCACAGGGGACTGAACCATGAAGAGTCCCAAGTGACAACCCTTAACATTACCCCTCTTATGTGCAAAGCTTCGTTACCAAGACAGCCTTGTGAGTATCTGACCAGTGACCCTCCGTAGGATGAGTTTCTTCCCAAGATGCTGCTCAGGCTCTTGTGCCAAGTGGACTGCCCCAGCAGTTTGCAGAGGATTCTGAAACCAGGAGGTGAGCCGGAAGCACCACCCACAGTGGATAAACATAGCAGGTGACTGCATACATATTCCCCTGACAGCATTCTGGAAAACCATTAAAATACATCATTGAAATTTGTAACTTTTAAACACTGATCTCCATCGCTTAAAAATCTAGATCAGGGACACCTGGGTGGCTCAGTCGGTTGAGCATCCGACCCTTGGTTTCTGCTCAGGTCATGATCTCACAGTGTGAGTTCGAGCCCCATATTGGACTCTGCACTGACAGTGTGGAGCCCGCTTGCAATTCATTCTCTCTCTCTCTCTCTCTCTCTCTCTCTCTCTCTCTGCCCTTCCCCTGCTTGTGATCTCTCTCTCTCTCTCTCAAAATAAATTTTAAAAATCTGAAACAAAAGTACTTTATTTTAGAGTCTAGCTAGCTGGTTTCCGCTGGATCCTGGTTCTCTTTACAATTCTGGAATTATTTCTGCCTGAATATCCCTCTGCTCGATAATACAGTGATACTTTATCAGATCTTTCAGTGTTTCCATTCTCTCTTCCTACTCCCCAACACTCTTTCCTCGCCATTGTATATTCATATATTCATAATTCTGAGAACTCTCTAAACTTGTCAAAGAAGAGTGTTGTGAAAGAAAGAAGAGGTCAAAAGTAGACCCCTGATGTCTGCTAACCCTGTTCCTGGTATGATTTCGACAAACTCATTCATTTCTTACTACGTGCATTCCACAGACGCTTATTGAGCGCCTCGTGTGTGCCAGGCACAGAGGATCTTGACCAGTTTGGGAGGAGAGTGGTCAGGGAAAACCAAAAAACTATCAGGAGTCATCCAGGCAGAAGGAGGAACACCTTCAATGGCACAGATCGAGAATGGGGCATTGGGGGAACTTCAGGTACTTGGATGTGCCTAGAGCAAAGGGGACACCTGCACATAGACATCTGGAAGGAGAGGAGGCTTAGCGAAGTGGGTGGAGGTGATTGGACTGTGGCCCAGTCAGCCAAAGAATTTAATAACAACTATTTTGATTTTTTGAAATTCTTCAGATTTTATACCAAACAAGTTGTAAATCCTTCGGCAACATTCAGGTCGATGCCAAGGATCAAGGTCAAAATGCATAGTACGTGCGTCTCGACTCCCTTCGTGCAGTCCTCTGATATAATGGACTTGCCTTCCTCTGAGCTGTCTATTTGCACTGTATTGAAATGTTGGTAATAACAGTAACAACACTTACAACGATGAAAATAATGAGGCTGTCACTAGATTTGCTTTGGGGCTTTGACTTCTGTATAATTACAATCTCCTGGAGGAAAAAGAGTCCTATTTTTACTGTTAACTAAATTGTAATCCGACGCAGTACTCTGAGGACAGACTGCTGCAAACCTTCAGTGAGGGACGTCCTATTGGTTTTCTTTGCTCTGATGGAAGGAAAGTCCTTCTACTGTGGGAGTAGGTCATTCTTCAGCGAGACGTCTTTTCCTGTGGTGTGTGTTAGTGGACAAAGCAGAGTAGACTGACTAAAGATTTCAAAGGCCCTCTTGTACCCTTCTTCTCCAGACATTTCTGAAAAACCTGTAGAGAAATGTTAGAGTAGACAGCTGCGGGTGTTACTGATCTTTTGAAGATAGCTGAATTCTGGTAGCTTAGTGTATTTAATAGAAGCTGAATAATATTCCATTGAATATATATAGCCGTGTCATCGGTATCCACTCATCTGTTGCCAGGACACTTAGATTGTTTCCATATGTTGGCTCTTGTGAATAATGCTGCAGTGAGCATGAAGGCAGAGAGATCTCTGTGGATACCTACCCAGAAGTGAGACTGCGGCCTCATATGGTAGTTCTATTTGTAATTTTTTGAGGGATCTCTGTACTGCTTTCTGTAGTGGCTGTGTCAGTTTACATTCCCACCAACAGCGCATGAGGGTTTCCTTTCTCCGCGTCCCAACACTTGTTAACTCTTTTTGAGGAGAGCGGCTCTAACGGGGTACAGTGATACCTCATTATGGTTTTGCGTTTCTCTGATGATTAGTGGTGTTTTGGGGTGCATTTTGGCCATGTTTGTGTCTCTGAAAAAAATGTCCAGTTCCTCTCCCCATTTTTTAATCGGGTGTTTTGTTGTTGTTGATGATGGTGATGTTTTTCTGAGTTGTGCGAGTTCTCGATGTATTTTTGGCTCTTAACCCTTTACCAGATCCATGATTTGCAAATATTTTCTCCCTTTCTGTAGGTTCCCTTTTCGTTTTGTTATTATTTCTTCTATTTTGCAGAAGCTTTGTAGTTTGATGCGGTCCCACTTACTTATTTTTGCTTTTGTTGCTTGTGCTTTTGGTGTCATCCAAAAAATGTTGCCAAGGCCAAGGAGCTTTTCTGCATGTGTTTTCTTTTAGGAGTTTTATGGCCATTTTGTTTTATCCATAAAACATAAAACTTAAGTTTTCAGCCCATTTTGAGTTAATTTTTGTGAGTGTAAGAGAGAGGTCCCATTTCATTCTTCTGCATGTAGTTATCCAGTTTTTACAACACCATTTATTGAAGAGACTGTCCTTTCTCTATTGAGTATTCTTGGCTCCCCTGTCAAATGTTGGTTGACTGTAAATGTGAGGGTTTATTTTTAGGCTTTTGATTCTGTTCCATTTGCCTGTGCGTCTGTTTTTATGCTTCTATCATACTGTTCTGGTTACTATGGCCTTGTAGTATAGCTTGTAGTATATAGTTCAAGATGTCTGATGCCTGCAGCTTTGGTGTTCTTTCTCAGGATTAATTTGGCTAATTGGGATCTTTGTGGTTCCATACAAATTTTAAGATTTTTTTTTCCTATTTCTGTGAAAAATGCCGTAGGAATTTTAACAGAGATTGCATTGAATCTATAGATGACTTCGGAGAGTATTGACATTTTAATGGTATTAATTCTTCTTCTTTTTTTTTTTAACATTTATTTATTTTTGAGAGACAGAACATGAGCAGGTGAGGAGCAAAGAGAGAGGGAGACATAGAATCTGATGCAGGCTCCAGGCTCTAGGCTGTCAGCACAGAGCCTGACGTGGGGCTCGAACTCATGAGCCATGAGATCGGGACCTGAGCTGAAGTTGGATGCTTAACCTACTGAGCCACCCAGGCGCCCTGGTATTAATTCCTCTGATCCATGAACTTGGAGTGTCTATTTATTCGCCACTTCTTCAGTTCATCAAAATCTCATAGATTTCAGTGTACAGATATTTATTGGTTAAATTTATTCCTAATATTTTATTATAATTGATGCTATTGGGAATGGGATTATTTTCTTTTTCAGATGTTTTGTTGTCAGTGTGTAGAAATGCAACTGTTGATTTTATATCCGTAACTTTACTAAACTTGTTGATTAGCTCTAGCAGTTTTTTGGTGGGGTCTTTAGGATTTTCTGCATATCAAATCACATCATCTGTAGGCAAAGACCTCTTCCTTTCCAATTCGGATGCCTTTTATTTATTTTCCTTGCCTGATTGCTTTGGCTAGGATCCAGTACTATATACAATAAGAGTGGTGAGAGTAGACGCCCTTGTCTTGCTCCTGATTTTTGAGGAAAAGCTTTCAACCTTTCACCATTGAGTTTAATGTTGGCTGTGGACTTGTCATAAATGGCCTTTATTGTGGTGAGATGTGCTTCTTCTATATCCAATACCGTGAGCATTTTTATCATAAAAGGACGTTGTATTTTGTCAGAGGCTTTCTCTGTACCTGTTGAGATACGATTTTTGTCTTAACTTCTGTCAATGTTGTGTGTCACATTTATCGATTTGTGTGTATTGAACATCCTTGCAACCTGGAGATAAATCCCACTTGATCATGTATGATTCTTTTACTGTGCTGTGGAATTCAGTTTGCTAATATTTTGTTTTGAGAATTTCACATCTATATTCTACAGGGATATTGGTCTGTAATCTTCTTTTGTAATTTCTTTTTTTAAAATATTTTTAATGTTTGTTTATTTTTGAGAGACAGAGACAGAGCCTGAGTGAGGAGGGGAGAGAGAGACAGACAGACAGAATCCGAAGCAGGTTCCAGGCAGGCTCTGAGCTGTCAGCACAGAGCCCGACGTGAGGCTCGAACTCACAAACCATGAGATTACCTGAGCCGAAGTTGGATGCTTAACCAACTGAGCCACCCAGGCACCCCTTCTTTTGTAGTTTCTTTATCTGGCTTTGGTATCAGGATAATACTGGCCTTGTAAAAATGAGTTTGTGAGTGCCCTGTTGTCATTTTTTGGAAAATTTTGAGAGGGCTTGGCATTCATTTTTCTTTAAATGCTTGGTAGAATTCATCAGTGATACCATCTGGTCCTAGACTTTTCTGTGATGGAGGGGTTTTGATTACTGATTCAGTCTGCTTACTCATGTTAGTTTGTTAAGCTATCCATTTCTGCGTGTCTTAGTCTTGGTAGGTTGTATTTCTAGGAATGCATCCATTTCTTCTAGGTTATCCAGTTTGTTAGTGTATAATTGTTCAGAGTAGTCTCTCATGATCCTTGTATTTCTGTGGTAGGAGTTGTGATGTCTCCTCTTTCACTTATGATTTGATTTTGAGTTGTCTTTTTTTTTTTTTTCCTGAGTTAGTCTAGCTAAAGTTTTGTTAATTTTGTTTACCTTTTGAGAACATAGCTTTGGGCTGACTAGTGTAATCACTAATCTTTTTGTATCACTACAAAATATTAAAATATATATTTGATGAAAACTTAGACCTGTCGTATACTTAGTCAAGAATTTCACATGTTATATTTTTTAATCATTTTATATCATAATACCTATTCATCTCATCTTTTATTTCAAATCAATAGGAAGAAACCAACCTATCCAAAACTGTGATTGGTGTTTTGGTTAAGACTTGAGGAAATTGTACAACTTTCTTATAGCCGTTTCATTAACAATATTTCCCTTATAGTTGTAATATTTTAATTACGTAATTAATATATTGTTAGTGATTTCTAAGACATTAGCCGTATCCAGAATTAATCTCTCTCTTTCCAATCTCCCTGCCCCTGTCATTCTCCTTTCCCCCTCAGAGATAATTGCGGTTAATAATTTGATGTGTGCCTTTCCAAAATTTTTCCTATGCATATATATATTTGATCATATACCTGCATAGACCGATACATTAACATTTGTTAAACTGTTTATTTAAATGAAACCTGATCATGTGAAGCTTCTATTGTACTTTACGTTAGATGAGTTCAAGCCATGATTTCTTACACAGAGTCATTCTGTAAGGCTTATAGAAGGACATTTTTTGGGTGCCTGGGTGGCTCAGTTGGTTAAGTGTCCAATTTCAGCTCAGTTCATGATCTCACCGCTTGTGGGTTCAAGCCCCATGTCGAGCTCTGTGCTGACAGCTCAGAGCCTGGAGCCTGCTTCAGATTCTGTGTCTCCCTCTCTCCCTGCCCCTTCCCTGCTCGCTCGCTCGCTCTCTCTCTTTCTCACTCTCTCAAAAATAAATATGAAAACAATTAAAAAAAAAAAGAAGGGCATTCTCTGAGGCTATTTCTTTTTCCTTTACTCAGTGTCTTAGCCAGCTCAAGCAGTCATAACAAAACAGCATAGACTGGGTGGCTAAACTATAGAAATTTATTTTCTCACAGTTCCAGAGCCTAAAGTCAGAGATCTGGTGCTAGCATGGTCGAGTTCTGGCAGAGGTGCTCTTCCTGGCTTGGAGACAGCAGCCTTCTTGCTGTGCCCTCACATGGCTGGGGGAGAGAGCAAATAAGAGCAAACTGTCCTTAATTCCCATCACCTATTCCACCCATATTTCTACCCACCTCCCATCTGGTAACCAGCAAGGTGTTAGTTAACAACTGTTGGCTAAACAGAGCTTGTTTTTTGGTTTATCTCTGTTTTTTCTTTGATTGTTTTTCTTCCTTAAACTCCACATGTGAGTGAAATATGGTGTTTATCTTTCCCTGACCACCTTACTTAGCATCACACCCTCTAGATCCATCCATGTTGTTGCAAATAGCAAGATTTCATTCTTTTTTATGGCTGAGTAATATTCCATTGTATGTATGTACCACATCTTCTTTATCCATTCATTTGTTCATGGACACTTGGGTTGCTTCCATAATTTGGCTGTTATCAATAATGCTGCAATAAACATAGGGGTGCATATATCTTTTTGAGTTAGTGCCTTTGTATTCTTTGGGTAAATACCCAGTAGCAGAATTACTGGATCTTACGATAATTCCATATCTTTTTTAATTTACATCCAAACGATAATTCCATTTTTAGTTTCTTCGAGGAACCTCCATACTGTTCACAGTGACTGCACCAGTTTGTATTATCACCCAACGGTGCACATGGGTTCCTTTTTCTGCGCATCCTCACCAACACGTGTTGTTTCTTGTGCTTTTGATTTTAGCCATTCTCATGGGTGTGAGGTGATATCTCATCGTGGTTTTGATTTGCATTTTCCTAATGATGACTGATGTTGAGCATCTTTTTATGTGTCTGTTGGTAATCTGTATGTTGTCTTTGTAAAATGTCTGTGCATGTCTTCCACCCATTTTTCAGCTGGATTCTTTCTTTCTTTTTTTTGGCGTGGAGTTGTAGAAGTTTCTTGTATATTTTGGATACTAACCCCTTATCAAAGATATCATTTGCAAATATCTTCTCCCATTCAGTAGGCTGTCTTTTTGTTTTGTTTATTGTTTTCTTTGCAGTGCAGAAGCTTTTTATTTTGGTGTATTCCAGTAGTTTATTTTTGCCTTTGTTTTGCTTGCTTTAGAAGACATACTTAGAAAAATATTGCTGTGGCTGATGTCAGAGAAATTACTGCCTGTGCTCTCTTCTATGATTTCTATGGTTTCAAGTCTCCCGTTAGGTCTTAAATCCATTTTGAGTTTATTTTTCCTTATGGTGTAAGAAAGTGGTCTACTTTTCATTCTTTTGCATGGACCTATTCTATTTTCCCAGCACAATTTGTTAAGGAGACTGTCTTTTTCCTATTGCATATTTTTTCTTTGTCACAGATTAACTGACCGTATAAGTTTATCTCTGGACTCTCTGTTCTGTTTCATTGATCTAAATTATATGTCTGTTTCCGTTCCAGGACCATATTTTTTTGATTACTGTAGCTTTGTAGTATATCTAGAAATCTGGGATTGTGATACCTCCAGCCTTGTTCTTCTTTTCTCAGGATTGCTTTGACTCTTTGGGGTCTTTCTCTGATTCTATACTTCCTATACGAAGTTTAGAATTATTTGTTCTAGTTCTGTGAAAAATACTATTGGTATTTTGATAGAAATTCCATTAAGTCTGTAGATCACTCTGGGTAGTGCAGACATCTTAACAGTATTTGTTCTTATAATCTATGAGCATGGGATAGTTTTCCATTTGTTGTGTCATCGTCATTTTCTTCAGTCAGTGTTCTATGGATTTCAGAGTACAGGTCCTTCATCTCCTTAGTTAAGTTTATCCCAAGGTATTTTATTACTTTTAGTGCAATTGTAAGTGAGATTGTTTTCTTTATTTTTTTTTAATTTTTTTTTAAATTTTTCTAATGTTTATTTATTCTTGAGACAGAGACAGAGCGCGAACAGGGGAAGGGCAGAGAGAAAGGGAGACACAGAATCTGAAACAGGCTCCAGCCTCTGAGCTGTCAGCACAGAGCCCGATGTGAGACTCGAACCCACAAACTGTGAGATCATGACCTGAGCCGAAGTCGGACGCTCAACCGACTGAGCCACCCAGGCGCCCCGAGATTGTTTTCTTAATTTATCTCTCTGCTCATTCGTTATCAGTGTATAGAAATGCAACCGGTTTCTGTATGTTGATTTTTGTATCCCGTAACTTCATTGAATTCGTTTATCGGTTCTAATAGTTTGGTGGAGTCTTTAGGGTTTTCTATCTATAGTATGGTGACATCTGCAAACAGTGAAAGTTTTACTTCTGCCTTACCAGTTTGGATGCCTTTTATTTCTTCTCCAGTTGCTGTGAGTAGGGCTTCCAGTCTATGTTGAATGAAAATGGTGAGAATAGACATCTGGTCTTGCTCTTGATCTTAGGAGAAGAGCTCTCAGTTTTTCACCATTGAGTATGATGTTAGTTGTGGGTTTGTCATATATGGCCTTTATTATGTTGAGGTATGTTCCCTTTAAACCTATTTTGTTAAAGGTTTCATCATGAATGGGTATTGTACTTTGTCAACTGCTTATTCCACATCTATTAAAATGATCAAATGGTTTTATCCTTTCTCTTGTGGATGTGATGTGTCAGATTGATTGGTTTGTGAATATTGAACCACCCTTGCAACACAAGAATAAATCCCACTTGACTGTGGTGAATTATTTTTTTAATGCATAGTTGGAATTGATTTGCTAGTATTTTGTTGAGGATTTTTGCATCCATGTTCACGAGGGATATTGGCTAGTTCTCTCTTTTTGTGGTGTCTTTATCTGGTTTTGGTACCAGGGTAATGCTTGCCTTATAGAATGAATTTGGAGGTTTTCATTTCTCTTCTATTTTGGAACAGTTTGAGAAGAATAGGTATTAATTCTTCTTTAAATGTCTGGTAGAATTCCCCTGGGAAGCCTTTTGGTCCTGGACTTTTGTTTGTTGGGAGGTTTTGGATTACTACTTAATTTTTTTTTTATAACATTTATTCATTTCTGAGAGAGAGACAGAGTGTGAGTGGGAGAGGGGCAGAGAGAGAGGGAGACACAGAATCTGAAGTAGGCTCCAGGCTCTGAGCTGTCAGCACAGAGCCTGATGCGGGGCTCAAACTCATGAACTGCAAGATCATGCCCTGAACCGACGTTGGACACTCGACCGACTGAGCCACCCAGGCACCCCTGGATTACTCCTTAAGTTTTATTGCTGGTAATCAGTCTGTTCAAATTTTCTGTTTCTTCCTGCTTCACTTGTGGGAGGTAATATGTTTCTAAGAATTTTTCCATTTCTTCTAGGTCATCCAATTTGTTGCCATATAATTTTTCATAGTATTTTGTAATAATCTTTGTATTTCTGTGGTGTCACTTGTTATTTCTCCTTATTCATTTCTGATTTTATTTGAGCATTCCACCCTCCTCCCCCTTTATTTTTTTTATTGAGTCTGGCTAAAGGTTTATCACTTTCATTGATCTCTTCAAGGAACCAACTTCTGGTTTCATTGTTCTATTGCTTTCAGTTTCATTTTATTTCTGCTCTAATCTTTATTATTGTCTTCCTTCTACTGGCTTGGGGTTTTTGCTGTTGTTGCTCTCCTTTTTATAGCTTTTTTTGGTGTCAAGTTATGTTGCTTATTTAAGACTTTTCTTGCTTCTTGAGGTAGACCTGTATTGTTATAAACTTGCCTCTAAAAAAGAGTTTTTGCTCTTCTCAAAGGTTTTGGAAACTTGTGGTTTCCCTTGTGTGTGACTCTGTTCTCTTGCTGCGTTTAAAATTCTCTCTTTATCACACTCTTGCATTGTTGGTGGGAATGCAAACTGGTGCAGCCATGGTGGAAAACAGTACAGAGGTTCCTCAGAAAGTTCAAATAGAACTACCCTAAGATCCCACAATTGCACTACTGAGTATTTACCCAAAGGGTACAAAAATACTGATTCAAAGGGATGCATGCACCCCTATATGTATAGCAGTGTTATTTATAGCCCTGATATGGAAGTAGCCCAAGTGTCTATTGATAAATCAATGAATAAAGAACATGTGTATATGTATGTGTGTGTGTGTGTCTATATATATACATATATATGTGTGTATATATATATATATATATATATATACATATACACATGTTCTTTATCCATTGATTTATTGATAGATCAATATATACACACACATACATATAATTCAACCATAAAAAGAATGAAATTTTTCCATTTGCAACAACATGGATAGAGCTAGAGGGTACAGTGCTAAATGAAATAAGTCAGAGAGAAAGACAAATACCATATGATTTCACTCATATGTGGAATTGAAAAAAACAAAACAAGCAAAAGGAAAAAAAAAGAGAAATAAGAAACAGACTCTTAACTCTAGAGAACAAACTGATGGTTGCCAAAAGGGAGGTAGGCAGGTGGATGGGGTGAAATATATAGATCTTTTACAATGTTCTTTGGCCCCAAATATAAAGCTATATCATTTTACTCTTGCAGAAAATTTAACTTCCTGTTAAATAGATAATATAAATAAAATTATCTCTTGATCACTGCTTTTTGCCATTTTAATTACTAATATGTCTTGGTGTGGACCTCCTTGGATTGATTGGGGGAGGGGGGGTGCTGTCTCTGCCTCCTGGATCTGGATGTTTGTTTCCTTCCCCAGATTCAGGCAGTTTTCAGCTATTATTTCTTCCAATGCATTTGCTTCCAGTGCATGTCCCCTTTTCCCTCTCTTCTCCTTCTGGGATCCCCGTAATGGGAATGTTGTTATGCTTGATGGTGTCGCTAAGTTCCCTTCATCTATTCTCATTCGTTATTCTTTTTTATCTCTTGTTCGGCTTGATTGCTTTCCATTACTCTGTCCTTCTGGCCACTGATCCACCCGCTTGCTCTAGTCTACTATTTCTTCCATCTAGTCTATTTTTAATTTCAGTTATTGAGTTCTTCATCTCTGATTGGTTCTTTTTCGTGTTTTCTATCTCTTTGTTGAGGGTCTCGCTGAGTTCCTCCACTCTTCTCAAGCCCAGCGAGTATCTTTATAATCATTATTTTATAATTTTTTCTTGTTTATTTATTTATTTTGAGAGAGAATGAGTGGGGGAAGGACAGAGAGAGATAGAGGGAGGGAAAGAATCTCAAGCAGGCTCCACCCTGCTAGCACAGAGCCTGATGTGGGGCTCGAACTCACAAACTGCAAGATCATGACCTGAGCCAAAATCGAGAGGCAAACGCTTAACCGACTGAGCCACCTAAGTGCCCCTTTATGATCATTACCTTAAATGTTCTCTCAGGCATACTACTGACCTCCATTTTGTTTAGCTCTTTTGCTGTGATTTTGACCTGCTTTTACATTTGGAGCATAGTCCTCTATCTCCTCATTTTGTCTAATTCCCTGGGTCTGTTTCTATATGTTAGAAAAGTCAGCTATGTCTCCTGCTCTTGAAAGTAGTGGCCTCATGAAGAAGTCCTGTGGTGCCCTGCAGTGCAGTGTCCCCTGTTCATCAGAGCCTGGAACTTCAGGGGTGTCTCCTCTGTGTGTTGCGTGCCTTCTGCTCTTGTGGCTGAGCCTCATTTGCCTTCAGCTGTCGTCAGTGACTCTCCTTGCCTGCCATAGGCAGGATTTGGTCCCTGTGTTGTTAGTGGGCCAGCCTGCGACCACACTGGGCTTGAGTTGAGTCAGACCAGGCATATGTCTAGGATTCACTAGCACCAAATTGCAGGTGCTCTCCCTGTGTTGTCCCCTGAAAGGCTTTTGTATGCGTACAGGATCTGCAGTCAAACCAGATGTCTGCCCCCAGCCCATGGCTGGGGCTGTAGTAGGGCTGGTGTGTGTGGTTATCTTCCCCCCAATCCCAGTGTAGGAGTCACTCTGGAGTGCTACTGGCCCCTGTTGAGGCTGTTTGCACACTGCCAAGCTTGTGGTACCACTTTGGATGCGTTCTGACCCAGGGCATATTGGAGGGGTCAAGTCCACAGGAGAATGAGGGGGTGGGGGGAGGGAATGGCACCTGCCAACTCTTTTGTTCTTGGAGAAGTCTCCCAAAGATCCCTGCCCCACCAGCACATGCTCTGAGATTAGTGCAAAGTTTCCCCCCAGGGGCACCTGGGTGGCTCAGTCAGTTAAGCATCCGACTTCAGCCCAGGTCATGATCTCGTGGTCCATGAGTTCAAGCCCCATGTTGGGCTCTGTGCTGACAGCTCAGAGCCTGGAACCTGCTTCCGATTCTGTGTCTCCTCTCTCTCTGCACCTCTTCCCCTCCCTCCCGCTGGCATTCTATCTCTCTTTCTCTTAAATAAGTGAACATTAAAAAAAAAAAAGTTTCCCCCCAGTATGTCCCAGGGGTTTTTTCAAACTGCTGCTTCTATACTATATCTCTGCGGGCTATTGGTTGTGCTTTTTAAGGATGCAAACTCCCATTTCCTCTCACCCCCTGGCTCTCCCAGAGCCAGCCTGCTGACTTTTAAAGTTGCAGGTGTTAAGCCCCACTGACTGTAAGAACTCATGAAGTTAAGTCCCTCTGGTTTTCAGAGCCAAGTGTTTCGAGGATTTGTCTTCCCAGTGTGGGTCCCCTGTGCCTGGGGTGCCTGATGTGGGTTCTGCTCCTTTCCCTTCTCTATACCTGTGGTGTCCCTTCCTCCCGAGGACAGTCTCGTGAGTCAGTTTTGCTCCTGACTGCGTTTCTGCCCTTCCTACCCTTTTTGATGTGGCCTCTTCTGTCTGTGAAGAGTCAGTTCTGCCAGTCTTTGGGTCATTTTCCAGTTTGTTACACTGATGCAGGTGTTATCTAATTGTATCCCTGGGACTAGGTGGGTTTTGGGTCCTTGTACTCCACCATTTTCCCTGGAAGTCCAGAATTTGCATAATCTTATCAGAGCGCAAAGGTAGAGCTGGAACAAAGAAGATAAAATCAAAAGGAACCACAGTTTAAAATCCCACTTAATGGGGCGCCTGGGTGGCGCAGTCGGTTAAGCGTCCGACTTCAGCCAGGTCACGATCTCGCGGCCCGTGAGTTTGAGCCCCGCGTCAGGCTCTGGGCTGATGGTTCAGAGCCTGGAGCCTGTTTCCGATTCTGTGTCTCCCTCTCTCTCTGCCCCTCCCCCGTTCATGCTCTGTCTCTCTCTGTCCCAAAAATAAATAAACGTTGAAAAAAAAAAAAAAAAATTAAAATCCCACTTAAGTAAACAACAACAACAACAAAATCCTATACTTGTAGAAGTATAGGATGTATAAGGACAGCAGTTAACATCTAAAGCTCCTGGTGATGCTTGTTGACAAGTACTGACTGATGCACTGTGTGTGAATGCAATCTCCTGATGCCTCAGTAGAAACAGCCTCAGAAGAGGCCATGATCTGTCTGCACTCTTCCTGAGTAGGCCGCTTTCAGAATACCGAATGCAGGTACAGTAAGCATAAGGAGAATACAACTGAACCAGTGGTTTTATTTCTGTTTGGAATAACGTGGATACTGTCTGAGTTTGTAGAGTTAGTTACTAAAATGCCTGTGAAGTGAATGTTGGTATAATAATGCATAGCAAGTGTAAATTTCATCGAGCAGAATATGTAATAAAAGACTCAGTACATTTGTAGCAAGTAAGCAAGAACTTGGTATTTTTATAACAAAAGCACATAAATCATTAATACCTTGATTATACCCCAAACACATTTCAAGAGACCCTAGTCTGAATCCTTGCTACTCAAAGTGTGGTCTGTAGACCACTAGCATCGACATCACCTGGGAGTTTGGTAGAAATGCAGGCCCCCTCCCAGATAATTAAAGTTTAAGAGCAGGAAAAATTGTGAACTTTCAGGTGTGTTCACTGAAAGCTTTAAAAAGCTATGAAGATGTCTCTAAGTGTCTCTTATCTTAAAGAGTGGTGCCATTTGCCATTTCTTGGGTAGAGAACAAGGAAAATGCAGAACAGTGCAGTAGTGATGGCTTATGTGATTATTTCATTGTCCTTCTAGGCATTTCTGTCATTCTTACATTTTCATCGTTTTTTTTTTTTTTTTTGGCACAAATTTAGATGATTGATTAATGAGCTAATTTCTGGGATGATTAAATAGCAAAATGTTTTGAAAATATAGAAAGTATAAGATTACTAAGATCCCACAAGATATTCAGGTTTATAATAGGGTCCATTGGACTCCTGTTAATTGCAAAATAGAATAAGTTTCATTCTATTTTAAAAATATACACATTTTTTTCCGTTGTTTTTTGGAAGAAAGAATCTTCTGAAAAACTCAAAAAATAAAATTGAGTCCAGTGTACCCCGATGATACAGCAGGTGTTAAAAGCGTTGGGGATCTTTCCCAATGTACTGGAAACAAGATTGCACATAGGAAAATATAGGTAGGAATGCAAAGTAATATGAATGTAAGTATCAAATGAATACCGTAAAGGTTTAGAACAATGAGAGTTGCGTTCATTCACTCACTACATATTCAGTGCTCATTATGTGCCAGGCATTGTTCTTAGAATTGGGGATAAAGCGGCCTGTTGGAGGCCCATTGGAGGACCCAGACAATAAACAAACTCGCCAGTGAAAGTTTGTAGAGGTGCTGTCAAGAAAAAAATCGAGCAAAGACATGGAGACTGGCTCTGCATCACAGACCAGGACACCACAAGGCAGACGCTTTCCTCCTTCCGTTGCAATTAGGCCCGAGAGAGATGGCTGTGGGAAGCGCCTCAAGAGTTGCCATTTGACCAGACACTGAACGAAATGAGACAAAGAGCCGCGTGGGGAAAATGGAACGCAGCAAACAAAACTGCACTCACACATCTTGCTCTAAATAGACCTTTCATCTCCTTAATTGAGCGAAACTGTTGTGAGGCCTCAGGGGTCTCCAGGATGCAGATAAAATCGACCTTTTTTTTTTTTTTTTTTTTTTTGTCAGCTTATTGTCCTGGGATGTAGGGCAGCGCAGGAAACGTAAGCAGGAGCTCCACAAAGAGTCCTTCCTCTGCCACCCCAGCTCTGAAACCTCCCACTCCGAAGGGATCAAACTGCCGATTGTTACTGCACTTTGTTCACATTTCACACAACAGTGCCAGTCTTGAGCTCATGGTGTCCATTTCCACATCTGTAAACCGGGAAGACTACGCACCTTGTATGGCTACCGGGAAAGTCCTAGATAATATATATCCAGTGCCGGCGCATGAGTGTTTGATTGGCAGGTGCTACTGCTATTCTTCACCATTATGGTCAGTTCATTTATATTCCAGCCGTGGTAACCAAATATGTTCCCCCAGATGCCTCAATACCTGGCTTAGATGGTTTCAGCCTCACGAAGATTACTTCGTAAGACAAATAATAACAATTCAGAGTTCCTACCAATGAGTAAGAGTTCCCTACCTAGTTCATATCCTCAGTCTCACTTAGTTGCTTCCTCCAGAGCACGGTGCTGGGAGGTAGGTGCTGAGCCGGCAGGTGTTTCAGCGTAAAATACACGTAAATCTACATGATGTGACGTCAGCTGCATGAAAGCCAAAGAATTCCATGTGTTCGCTTCTAGCCATTCTCTAAACCTTCTGGTTTTATTCACAAATGTAAACACATTCTGATTCTTCAAACACACAAGAGACCGGCTGGCAACCATCCTTCAGGGTCCGTCAAAAGAACTGGCAACATTAGACAGCCATCCTGAGCCCTGGGAACAACACAGAGACCTCGTTGCATGACAGTAATCCGGTTTGTGCCCCTTGTCTGAGGAAGGAGATGCCAGCTCCCTGTCTCTCAGTTCTGTACAACTCAGCCTTGACCTTGAGGGTCCCAGGAATGTTTCAGATTGTGTCTGGTTAGTGTGAGAATGACACATTCCTGAGCTGGTTGGATCCCATATCCTAACCTGCCGTCATCAAATGCTTCCGATTTCATCTTCTCCGAAACTTTTTTTTTAAAGGTAAGGATTTGGAGACTGTGTCTTCTTACAAACTTAATAGTCTGTCTCGTGACTTTAATGACTTTTGCTCATTTTAAAAAGAAATGAGGAAGGAGTTGGTGATGGGAAATGACTATTCGGATCGAATTAAGGGTCTTTAAAGGTTCCATGAAGCCGTATCGACAAAACTGTATCAACACCAAGATCTTGAGTCATTGCGTTATACGATATAATACCCATGATAAATAATGCTGAAACCCACAAAATGCCGAAAACACAAATAAAGGAAGGAACACGGAGAAGGAATGAGGGAAGGAGGGGAAGGAAGACAGGAAGAGGAAGGAGAGGGAGGAAGGAGTGGAGTTCCACGGGCACAGGACTGGGTGGGAGTCCCAATCAGCATTGTGGTGGCAAAAAAGTAGGCATGCTCTTCATGGCTCTCCTGCTGCCAGGTTCTCTCAGAAAATGGCAGCCGAGGCAGGAGCGCATGGTGAGCGTGTCCACGGCACTGGGAGTTGCACGGCACATAGCTAGGAAGACCACCTCGGCTTCGCGTAAGGAGTCAGTCCAGTGGGTTTGCCTCAGGTGGGTCGCCGCTACCTCCAAGTGCTGGTCTTCCTGCTGGGAGTAGAGCAAGGAGCAGGTGCAGGACATCACGTTGGTGTTTTGCAGCGCTGCTCCCGCTGGCAGGGATGAGCATGGTGTGAGGGGCGGTGATGGCAGGTACGGTGCTGGGAATAAGGTGGTGGAGGCTGGCTTGCTCTGAGTTCTGGCTCTTCCATGAGATAACTCCATTTCTGGTGTTCTTGATCCTCTTCTGTAAATCCTTCCCATATGGAATTCTCTCCCTTTGGCACGAGGCGCATCGCCAGCACACGTTGCAGTGCTGTTCTGCCGGCTACAGAGCCTCTCACTTACGCGTAATAGGAAAACGTCCTCATTTCACTTTCATTTTTGGAGGATATTCTGTCCTCCTAGCCTGTGGTCCCCGAGCAACCACTGATTTGCTTTCTGTCACATATGTGAGTTCATATTTCCTCACGTTTTGTGTAAATGGAAACACAAGGTATGTTCTCTTTCTCCCTCTCGGTCTAGCTTTAATGCAGCATCATAATTTTGAGATCTGTCCATGTTGTCTGTGCACCGATAGTTCTTTATTTTTGCCCAGTTATATTTCGTTGTATGGATACTCCAGAGCTTACCCATTCACCTGTTGATGGACATTTGGGCGGTTTCCATTTTTAGCTATTAAAAATAAAGCTGCCATAAATATTTGTGTACAGGTCTTTGCAAGGATATATGCTTTATTTTTCCTTGAGTAAATATACCTAGAAGTAGCATGCCAGATCATGTGTTTTTACCAAACTGCTAAATTTTCAATGTGAGTGCACCATTTTACATTCTCAGCAGCTGTGGTAAGCACGCAGGAATACACAATTAAAGAAGGCTGTACTTCCAATCTTTCCATCCTCCAGATAGTGTTATACACAGCCATACGTTAAACTGAAAGTCATGGAACATCCCACTGAGTATTTACCCAAAGAAAACAAAAACACTAATTCGAAGAGATATATGCACCCCTATGTTTAGCACACCACTGTTAACAATGGCCAAGCTATGGAAACAACACAAGCGTCCATCAGTATAAGAATGGATAAAGAGGATGTGATCTATATCAACAGTGCAATACTAGTCAGCCTTAAAAAACAAGATCTTGCCATTTGTGACAACATGGATGGACCTAGAGTGAAAGTGGAAGGAGTCCGAGAGAGAGAGACAGATACCATATAATTTCACTTATGTGTGGAATCTGAAAAACCAACCAGACAAAAGCAGAAACAGACCCACAAATACAGAGAACAAGCTGATGGTTGCCAGAGGGAGGGGGGGTGAGGGGATGGACAAAATGCTTCAAGAGGAGTAGGAGACACAGGCTTCCAGTTATGGAATGGGTAAGTCATGGGGATGAAAAATGCCACTTAGGGAATGTAGCCAGTGATAGTGTAATAGCGTTGGATGGTGATATGGGAGCTGCACTTGTGGTAAGCACAACGTAGCCTATGGAGTTGTCTTGTCATATCACTGCGTTGTTCACCTGTAACTGATGTAACAAGTGTACGTCAATAAAATAAAGTCATGGAATGTGGACTTTATTACTGTGTGGGCAAGGGGAAATCCCTGAGGTTGTTCTAGAAGTGGGGTTGGAGAATGTTTGGCGGGGAATTCTGTGGCCTGGGGGACTTGGAACATAATCTGACGGGGAAGCTGTGACCAGGGGTGGGCATCTCCCTTGGCTCATAAGATTTCCTGTGTCGAGGGGCATGGCCTTGGGACGGCCAGCATGGGGCCCTCTACAGTATGAGTTCAGGACAGCATGCCCCTTGCATGGGTCTAATGACAGTGCTGTTCCCTTCTCTTCCAGTCTGTCCAAACTCTAACCACCTTAAGTCCTCACTCCTGCAGTGTCTTCCATCAGTGTGGCAGTTCTGTGTACCTTCTTCTCTGTTTGCTGTTTGCCTTTCTCTGTAGGCCTCACTTTCCCAGTTTGCCTGTAGGCTTTTGAGTTGACCACTATGCCTTTTTTGTCCTCATATGTCTGACAAAGTGTTAGCACATAATGGCCGTTCAAAATGTTGGCTGAATGACTGACGTGCTGCATGTACTGTAGTTTGCTGATTTGTCTTAGCTCCTAGGTTATTGTGTTAGTGTTGGGACATCAGCCAGCATGCTTTGACGTTTACAGTAAAACATGCTTTGACGTTTACAGCAGCTATTAACGCGTCACCCAAGCGGTGCTCTACCCTGCTGTGCTAAGCCTTCATCCTTAGTTGACTAATGCTACCCCGACTCTGTACTTACTACACTTAGGTTTACTGATCTAGGGTAGATTTTCATTTGTTCTTCTTATCTCCTCATTGTCTCTTAACGTTGTATCCTTGCTAACTGTATTAAATAGTCCAGAAATAAAGAGGTCATTTTTATTCCAGTTTCTGATTTTCTCAGTATTGACTTTATTTCCACCTATCATGTGAGTCAGTAGAGACCCTGGCTATAAACATGTCCTGAGTGAGTCCCATCTCAGTCTATTTGTATATGATGATTCTTCTTCCTGAAATGCTCTTTCTTCCCTTCTCCATCTAGACGATGTCCTAAGAGTCTTTCAGAACTCAACAGCAGTAGCATCTCCTTCTGGAAGGCTTCTGTTTTTAAGAGACCTATATTAAATTTCCTACCTCTATGTTCTTTTGTTTGTTTCGGGAGTACAACATAATAATTCAGTATTTGTATATATTGCAAAATGATTGTCACACTAAATCTGATTCACATACACAGTTCAAATTTTTTTGTGTGTGATGAGAACTTTGAAGATCTATTTACTGCCTTAGCAATTTTCAGATATACAGTACAGTATTAATTATAGTCATCATGCTATAGATTATGTCCCCATGATTTGTTCATTTTACACAGAAGTGTGTACCCGTTTTGCCCACCCCCCCACGCTGCTGCCTCTGGCAACCACCAATCTGTTCTTTGTATCTATGAGTTTGGGATTTTTGTTTTTGTTTTTGTTTTTAGATTCCACAAAAACTGACCTATTTATTTTTATTTACTGAAGCATAATTTAGATACAGTGTTCTATTAGTTTCAGGTACACAACATATTGCTTCAGTTCTATACATTACTCAGTGCTCACCATGATAGTCACCGTGTGTCACCAATGTTATTACAGTATTATTGACTGTATTTTTCATCCCCATGACTTATCTGTTTTATAACTGGAAGTTTGTACCTCTTAATCCCATGTATTTTGCCTGTCCCCTCACCCACCTCCCCTCTGGCAACCACCAGTTTGTTCTCGGTATTTAAGTATATTTTTTTCTTTGGTGTTTTAGATTCCACATATAAGTGAAATCATGTAGTATTTGTCTTTCTTTGTCAGACTTCTTTCACTTAGCCTAATACCCTCTAGGTCCACCCATGTTGTCACAGATGACAAGATCTCACTTTTTTTTTATGGCTGGCTAATATTCCAGTGTGTATATACATCACATCTTCTTGATCCACTCATCTGCTGATGAACACTTGGGCTGCTTCCATGTCTTGGCCGTTGTAAATAGTGGTACGATAGACATAGGGGTGCGTATGTCTTTTCAAATGAGTGTTTTTATTTCCTTTGGGTAAGTGCCTAATAGTGGTATTACTGGATTATATGATTGTTCAGTTTTAATCTTTTGAGGAACCTCCATGCTGTTTTTCACAGTGGTTGCACCAATATGTTTTTCCACCAACAGTGCATGAGGGATCCCTTTTCTCCACATCCTACCAACAACACTTATTATTTCTTGTCTTTTTGATACTAGCCACTCTGACAGGTGCGAGGTGGTATCTCATTGCATTTTTCAGTTGCATTTCCCTGACAATGAGTGACGTTGAGCATCTTTTCACGTGTCTTTTGGCCATCTGTGTGTCTTGTTTGGAATAATGTCTGTTCATGTCCTCTGCCTATTTTTTAATTGGAATATTTGTTTCTTGGTGTGGAGTTGTCCATGTTCTTTATCTATTTTGGATATTAATCCCTTATTAGATATACCTTTTGAAAATATCTTCTCCCATTCAGTAGGTTGTCTTTTCGTTTTGTTGATGGTTTCTTTTGCTGTACGAAAGCTTTTTATTTTGGTGCAGTCCTAGTAGTTTACTTTCACTGTTGTTTCCCTTGCCTGAGGAGACATCCATGAATATATTGCTAATGGCAGTGTCCAGGAAATTACCTCCTATGTTTTCTTTCAGAAGTTTTATGGCTTCAGGTCTCACATTTAGATCTTTAATCCATTTTAATTTTGTGTATGGTGGTAAGAATGTGGTTCACTTTTACTCTCTTGCCTGTAGCTCTCCATTTTTCCCAGCAGCATTTATTGAAAAGACTGTCTTCCCGTTGTGTGTATTCTTGCTTTCATTGTCATAGATTTATTGACCATATAGGTTTGGGTCTATTTCTGGGTTCTTTTCTTTTCCATTGATCTGTGTGTCTGTTTTCATGCCAGTACCATACTGTTTTGATTACTACAGCTTTGTGGTATATCTTGAAATTTGGACCTGTGATACCTTTAGCTTTGTTCGTTCTCAGGATTGCTTTGGCCATTTGAGGTCTTCTGTGGTTCCATTCAAATTTTAATACTTAATCTATTTCCATGAAAAACACTGTTGGTATTTTGATAATGACTGCATTGAATCTGTAGATTGTTCTGGTAGTATGGACATTTTAACAATATTAATTCCTAATCCATGAGCATGGTATATCTTTCCATTTGTTTCTGTTATCTTCAGTTTTTTTCATCAGTGTCTTCTAGTTTTCAGAGTACAGGTCTTTAACATCCTCGGTTAAATTTATTTCTGGATATTTTATTCTTTTTGATGCAGTTGTAAATGGGATTGTTTTTTAAATTTATTCTTCTACTTCATTAGTAGTGTATAGAAATGCAACAGATTCCTGTACATTAATTTGTATCTTACAAATTTATTGGATTTATTTATTTGTTTTAATGATTTTTGATGGAAGTCTTTTAGGGTTTTCTATTTCAGTTATCTGCAAATAGTGACACTTTTCCTTCTTCCTTACCAACTTGGATTCCTTTTACTTCCTTTTCTTGTCTTATTCCTGCACCTATGACCTCCCAATACCATGTTGAATAAATGTAAGAGTGCACATCCTTGTCTCGTTCCTGATCTTAGAGCAAAAACTTTCGGTTTTTCACTGTCAAGTATGATGTTAGCTCCTGGTGGGTTTTTCAAATATGGCCCTTATTATGTTGAGGTATGGGCCCTCTAAACCCATGTTGTTGAGAGTTTTTTTCATCATGAATGTATGTTGTATTTTGCCAAATGCTTTTTTGGCATCTATTGAGATGATCATATGGTTTTACTTTTCTACTTATTAATGTGATATATCAATTGCTTTGCAAATATTGAACCACCTTTGCATCTCTGGGATAAACCCCACACGATTGTAGTGAATAATCCTTTTAATGTATTGTTGAATTTGGTTTGCTAATATTTGGTTGGATTTTTGCATCTATGTTCATCAGAACTATTGGCCTGTAGTTTTGGTTTGTTTTGTCATGTTTTTGTAGTGCCTTTGTCTGGTTTTATTATCAGGGTATTGGTGTAGAGTGCCCTTTCTTATTCATTTTTTCACTCTCTGCTCTTTCTTCATTATCTTCCCCTCTGCTTTCTTTTATTTCTGGTCTTCTACTGTGACTTAGTTTCTGCAACATTGTAGAACGAATACAAGCTTTGTGACCTTTAGAGTTTTCTTAGACCTCCAGATGTTGGAAAATGGAGTTTGGACTGTAGCAAACAGACTGAAAACCTTTAAACATGTGTGGGTGGATGTGGCAATGAGAGGAAGATTTCACTGGTATTTGTTATGAAGGTGGATATATCAGTGAGATTAACATTCTTTGCTCAAGAATGAGAGGCCTCAGGACAGATCTTCTCTGTTCTAATGGCAACACAAATCTTAACTCTGTCACACTGAAATGTGAGGTTAGTGACCTTTTCAAGACTAGAGGGCTCCTGAGATATCCTTCATGGAAACCAAAACACTCTGTAAAAATTTCCAATCTTGGTTTAGCCCAGATACCTTTTATAGAGATACTATGATATAATAAAGGTCCTAATACATGACCAGCAGGTGTAGGTGCTAACAGATGTCGTCATTAAATCTTCCACTCTCTCGAGCTTCCTAAAGTCCGCAAATACCTAAGTTTCCTTGAAATTTTCTCAGGATCAAAGTCACAAGTAAGAAATAGGTCTAAATGGTAGAGGCTGATCACCAAACCTGCAGATCTTCTTTTCAAATGCCAGCAAGTTAATTCTCTTCTTTGGCACTTACGCTTTCTTTGTAAATGAGATGCTTTGACTGCACTCCAGTGGCTGATTATAGAGAATGTTCTAGATGAACATCCTGAGAGCTGACGCTCAGCTCACCAATCCACCAGCCCCAAATCATCATCAAAGATCCCTTTCCCAGGAGCAGTGGGCAAATTTGTCTTTTCTTCCCTTTGCCTGAGGAGGTGCACTAGGCCATTGTAGGCAAAGTTAGGGAACACCGTCACAGGTATTTTGAGCAACATAATAGCACACCAGAATGAACAGGAGCTAAATCCAGGGCCTGTAGCCAGTTTAGCAACCATAAGGTTCTTAGCAGAAATTCTCCTGTCCTGAATCCAGTTAAAGTGGCAGTAATCACCTGATGTACCCTAGAGATGCTGTTTATTGTAATATTAAATATATATCCATGTATAAGAAAGGTTTTGAAAACAAACAAAATATAAAGGTTTTTAGATTATGGAAAAAATAGCTATAGTGCTTCATTGCCTTATTTGAAAAATAAGTCCCCTTTAAAGCTTTAGATTGAGCTTTGTGAAATACAGTTCAGCCGAATTTTTATTTAACAATTACATTATATCCTGCAGGTGTAGACCCTCCCTGTTGCTTGCACGTGACTCCTGTTAATTGCAACAATAGAAGTTGCTTATGGAAACGCTTCTACCTCTAAGCATTTTAGAGGGAAATGGAATTAAGGTCAATAATCCTTCAGTGTTTAAAAATGTACCAAGCCTGTTTTTCAGGACTGCCTCTTTCCTTTCCTTAGGCAACAGAATTTTTTCCTTCTAAATCCACACAAGCTCGTGAAGGATGAGACTGCGTTTAACTGGTCCCCTTCCCGTAAGTGTTTGCAGCCGAAAGTCCTTGAAGCTAGGACTTGGAGATTCTGGCAACTACATGTCTGTTTTGAATTTCCCAAAAAACCGAGTTAAGTAATGTTTTCTTTTATCTTTTCAGGAGCATCTAAAGGCTTTTGATGATGAAATCAATGCTTTTTTGGACAATATGTTTGGACCTCGAGGTGAGTAAGCTACTTGAGAATTTCATGTGGAAGGAAACTATTTAGTTGCAGAAGAGGGTTTTGTCATTTCTGGTGTTTTTTGTTTTTTTTTTTAATGTTTGTTTATTTTTGAGAGAGAGACATACATATAGAATCCAAAGCGGGCTCCAGGCTCCGAGCTGTCAGCAAAAAGCCTGATGCAGGGCTTGAACTCACAGACTGGGAGATCATGACCTGAACCAAAGTCGGACACTTAACCGACTAAGCCACCCAGGCACCCCTCTGGTACCTTGACGACAGTATGGTACTTCACATTTAGAGATCTAACTTCCCTCCCCTTTGATATCCTTCTCCAGAACATCTAGAAAGCCTCAGTGCACCTGCTCAACCTTCCTGGGATTAAAGTTCCAGGAGCCACAAGCAGGGACAGAATGCAGCGAAGCCCTTCCGGTCGGTGTCTCTCGGGCCACCAGAGCAGGCCGGAGCCACCTGCTAACCGGGACTACTTTCTCTCCTGGCGTCACCGCCCACACACCTTCCACCTTCCTCACCCGCGCAGTCACCTCTCGTCTTTCCGCCCACGTGTGTCTAGGGGCGTGAGCTCGCTCCGCCCATGCTGTGGGCTGGAGCCCCTGCACGCCCCCTCTTTTGTGTGTCACCCGTCACTTAGACCCACTGAGGCGCGCCGTCCCCTGCAGCGCTTCTTACGCTTCCCTGGGCATCTTAGTCACCCTGCATAGCTTGCAAACAAGTGGATGTTTTCCAAACAACGTGTTTCATTTCACTTAGGCCTCGCTGGTTCACAAACCGTGGCGAATCTGTGCCTCTCTCCGGGTTATTTCCTCAGCACTGTTGGGTTAGGGAAATGGAGGGAAATGAGGTTTTCCTGTCTCTCAAAAACCTCCAAACAGCATCCTTTAGAGACTACTTAGACCACTCCAGTCTCTGCCTAGGCTTTATAAACGTCTGATAAACGACTGTTTGTATGATTTTAATATAATGGTGCTGTGTGATTATTAGAGCTTTAAAAATATTTTCAGTCGCCTCGCCCCCCCCTGGCCCCCCACCCACCATTTGTCCTCGTGGTGACCCCGTGGGGTAGGCAAGGCAGGATCTCTGTATCGCATAAGCTCCCTTATTGAATATGTTCTCTGCCTCACAGTTCTTGTGGGTGCAGAGGAGGACGGTTCACGTAGAGGGCACGCAGGGTTTCTTGGCAACTGTGGCTTCTATTGGACACTTGCACCAGAGCGTGGAACAACAGTGTCTCTGTTCACACTGAGCTGTGCCTTTGCTAAGATTGCTGTGATCTGGAACTATGTGGATAGGGGTCCACGTACGGAGAGGATTGCAGTTTGTTTACTCAGCTCTGGTCATGTTTATGGAAGGTTCTTTGTGGCGAGGAGATGGGAAGATTGACAGTTGACAACCGGGTCGGGTGACCTCCACGGTGACAGGGAATCTAGCATCTGGGCCGTCCAGCATCCCTTTCCCTTTCCCAAAAGTGGCACAAGCTTAAGTTGACGGGCAGGCCACCTAGCAGACTTCCCGGGTGTCCCCAAGTCTCTTCTGTAGTCACCTTTTCCACGTTGGCATCAGGGGATCTTGTCCTGGGCAGATACCCGACGCAGATGCAGTTAACCATTAATGTCCCAAAGGTAGAATAAATCTTACTGCAAGTATTTGTTCCTCTCTCTGGGCTGGGACAGTTAACTCTCCTCCTTGACAAAAGCGGCAAGCATTTACAGGACCATGACAAAAGAAAACGAACCACTGGAGATGCTATATTTTGTACTGGGCTCATCGTGCTGGTTGGCCTAGATTGCATGACTCAGAACTCAGTGGAGGTATGGGTGAGACACAGTGGGAGCGTAAGACCTGGGGTCTGTCTCTAGGCGGGAGGTCAGACTACCACCTCGACGGTAGTTGCAAAGCAGTGAAGCAGACCACGTGTGTTGGTTTCCCGGGGCTGTAGTAACCACGTGCCACAAACCACGTGGCTTAAAGCAACAGTGGTTGATTCTCTCACGGTCCGGAGGCTACAGGTCTGACATCAAGGACCTGGCAGGGCAGTGCTCCCTCTGAGTTTCTAGGATAGAGTGCTCCCTGCCTTTCTCCCAGCTTCTGGCATTGCCGGCAATCTCTGGCATTGCTTGGCTCGGAGATGCATCTCCCTGTTCTCTGCCTCCATTTGCACGTGGCTTCTCCTCTTCGTGTCCCTGTGTCCACATCTCCGCTTGTAATATAGGACACCGGTCACAGCGAGGGCCCACCTAGTCCAGTACGACATCTTCTTAACTGGGTCAAACCTGTGAAGACCTTATGTCCAAGTAAGGTCACAGTCACGCAGGTATCAGGAGTTCGGACTTAACCATATCTTTTGGGGGACACCGTTCAATCCATAACACCATAACAGGAGGTGGGGTAGCAGTTTAGTGCAAATATTTAACTGTTTCAGTCTCTGTGGCTCAATTGTTCTCAAACATAAACTGGCAATAATTACATCACCTATATGGTGGATGCATCTGTTACCTGCACTGTGGTGATGGCATCGTGGGAGTTTGCATAAGTCCAAACCCATCAAATTATACACATTAAATATGTACAGGTTTATCAGTTATACCTCAAAACTATTTGAGATATCAACTATATAATTAGATTACTTTGGGAATTAAGTTAATACATGTAAAAAGCTTTATTAGGACAGTGCCTGGCACAGAATAAGTGTTCAGTAAATATAAATTGTGATAACAGTGTTCCAGCCATAATAACACATTAATTATAAAATTATAATTACATTGTTACACAGGTGGAGAGCTGTAGTAGGAAAGGGTAAGAAGAAGCAGCTCCCTTCCAACGGCAGGACATTTATCTGGTTTTTAGAGGATGCGTAGGATGTATTTTATTTTATTATTATCTTTTTTTTTTAATTTTAGAGAGAGAGTACGAGTGGGGGAGAGGGGCAGAGGGGGAGAGAGAGAATCTTCAGCAGGCTCAGCACTGAGCCCAACACGGGGCTCGATCCCACAACCCTGGGATCATGACCTGAACCAAAATCAAGAGTCGGTTCAACTTACTGAGCCACCCAGGCGCCCCATGGGTGCATAGGATTTGGATTCAGAGGTGAACATTAGGAAGTGGCACATGGGACAGACTTTTCCGACCAGTGATTTCCTGCAGGTTGTGTGAAGGTAGGTCTCTGCTAGTCACACGAATGCTGAGGTGGGCCCCTTGCCTGCCGTGTTCTCTCCATCACAACTGGAGGAGTTTACAGAACAGGTGATGGGACAGAGCCTGAGAAGGCACTTTCCTCTGTGCTGTCCGTCAGGTGGGGTGGAGTAAGGGGGGCTGGCGTGCGAGGGGTAGAGTGGAGCAGAAAGAGGGGCGGAGGCCTGGGGAGAGCAGAGAGAGGGAGGAAAGGGCATGATCGGCTGGAGAAACCAGCTCCTTCCAACCGCATTTACAGAGATGAAAAACAACGTGCCAGGGGCGCCTGGGTGGCGCAGTCGGTTAAGCGTCCGACTTCAGCCAGGTCACGATCTCGCGATCCGTGAGTTCGAGCCCCGCGTCGGGCTCTGGGCTGATGGCTCAGAGCCTGGAGCCTGTTTCCGATTCTGTGTCTCCCTCTCTCTCTGCCTCTCCCCCGTTCATGCTCTGTCTCTCTCTGTCCCAAAAATAAATAAACGTTGAAAAAAATAAATAAATAAATAAAAACAACGTGCCAGTTTTTATCTTTGTGGGCCAAATTATTTGCTTTATTGAAACAACAAAAAGCAGAACAGAGAACTAAAATCACTTTGTGCCTACCGTTCTATTCAGATGTTAACTAATTATCTTACAGATCTATTATGTGTGTTTTATGTAGATTTTTACGTTTTCACCCTCCAGAGCAAGGAACACTTGCTGTATCTTGGTTCTTGCCTCCTAGCTATTGATACTTCTAGTCCATGGTCAGGTTTCAGTCCTCGGTTATATTTTCTGCCCTCACCTCTGAATCATCAGCCCCCAAGGCTTTGCCTTCTTCAGCTTCCCGTGGTTGTTGGGTTCAGTCCCACGGCTCTGGCTAAGCTGAGCTCTCAACTCTGCCTGGTTTACCGCATGGTGGTCCTCACCGAGCTGCGGGGTGTGGGGTGCGTGAACCAGTATACGCTGTCGACACCCCTTCTCTCCTGCCTACTCCAGACTCCACCGAGGAAGGCAGCACCGGGTGGAATGTGCTGGGCAGCAGAGGTGAATTCAGATCCTGACGCTGCTGCCCCCTGCTGTGTGGCCTCGGCAGGTTACTGTAGCTTTCTGAGCTGTTTTTCATCCACAGAAGGGCATGATGGCACATCCTGTTTACAGAGTTAGAATAAATAAACATAGTAACTGTTCCGGAGAAGACGCTAGAACTCTTACCGCCCACCTTGATCACCTGTCCCCGTCACTCAGGGTTCAGCCTAAGCCCTGTTTGCTCCATGAGATCTTCCTTAACTCCTCCCACCCCAGGGGTTTCTTCTTCAGAACTGTAACTCCAGTCCTGCTTATCGCGGCTTATTACTCGGGTTCTTGTGGGTTCTTGTCGTATTGTTATTTGTTGTATCCAGTGTGGAAGATACAATATATGTGACAGGAGGTCTTAAAAGTTCTCATGACAAGAAAAATTTTTGTAACTATGTAAGGTGATGGATATTAAGTACACTTATTGCGGTGATGATCTTGTAGGGTGTGCAAATATTGAATCGTGTTGTGCTCCTGAAACTCATGTTCTACCTCAGTAAAAAACAAAAGGCCAAAGAAAAAAAAAACCCCAAAACTTTTTAAATACTTGTGATAATATTTTAAAACTAAACAGAAACGCCCCCCTTTAGGATTCTCACTGTATGTGTTTCCTTTCAGATTCTCGAGTCAGAGGATGGTTCATGTTGGACTCTTACCTTCCTACCTTTTTTCTTACTGTCCTGTATCTGCTTTCAATATGGCTGGGTAACAAATACATGAAGAACAGACATGCTCTCTCCCTCAGGGGTATCCTCACCTTGTATAATCTCGGAATCACACTTCTCTCCGTATATATGCTGGCAGAGGTAAGTGTCTATGTAGGAACGCTGGAGTCTGGTAAGTGAGCATCTCTGAGAAGTAAATCTGGCCTTCCAGAACTATCCAGCGCTGCTCTCAGTACCGTTCCTCAAGATCTCAGGAGCTGTTCCAGCGTCTGATACTGTTTCGTCAGAAAATCTTGGGGAAATCTTTGTTTCTGAGAATTTTTCTCATCCCAATTTAGGCCTGTTTCTTTCTTTAAAAAAAAATTTTTTTTAATGTTTATTTTTAAGAGAGAGAGAGAGAGAGAGCGTAAGCAGGGGGGAGGCATAGAGAGAGGGAGACACAGAATCTGAAGCAGGCTCCAGGATCCTAGCTGTCAGCACAGAGCCCATCGCGGGGCTCAAACCCACATACCGTGAGATGGTGACCTGAGCCAAAGTCACTTAACCAACTGAGCCACCGAGGCACCCCTAGGCCTATTTCTTGAATCCTTCGTCTTTCACTATAATTCAAAGTCACAATTTAGATCTGAATGGGCCTTTAAAGCTCATATGTGCTAGTTTTCTCCTTTTACAGATGATGATGCTGAGGCTTGGAAAAGTTACATGACTTGCCTGAGAATAGACGGCTCCTGAGGACAGAGCAGTTTTTAAGTTAAAAATCAAATGCAGTTAGTCGGAAATACAGATACACAGTCCCTTAAAGACTACTCCCTCCATCTTTGGTCCCCCGTGACGGGGGCATCGCGGTTTCTGAGGACTGACTGCGGAGTCCCAGGCTGAGATTCCAGCCCCGCTCCTGCTGCCCTCATTACATCATGCATCGCCCGTTCCTTTGTAACGTGCCAAACCCAAGTCATTTTACAAGAAAGGGAACAAGTAACAATTGCACTTTCTGTACAACCCAAAGCCTGCTTCACTCTGCCTGCCACAAAGGAAAATCAACAAGTGCCAAATAAACCTGCTCCAGCGAGCAGAGGGAAAACAAAAACAAGACAAAACCTTTCTTAGGGAACAGGATAAAATCATTCATGTCAGTTACAAATGGCTGACAATGGCACAAGTATAGTTGCCTTCCTGGTCCTTGAATTCTAAAAGAAGATAAATCCTCACGTAAAATATAGATCCTCTCGGCCACAGAGTTCAATCTGTGCATTGCTCTGCTGCGCACCATTCTGAAGACGCTTAATAACCATTACTTAACATGACTTACAACACCGATGCCCACAGTTCCGTGATCGGAGTGCAGATGGAATTCAGGGTCTAGAAAGCCCCCCCTACAGTCCTGTCGCATCAGTGATCCTAATTTACCTGACTCTGGAAGGGGAATTTTTATGTAGGTTTTCAACGAGGTAAATCTTAGTTCACTAGAAGAGCTTGCGAGATAGTGATTGACAGGGTTAGTTTCTTGGGGAAGAAACAAAAGGAAAGATACTCTTCCTTAGATTGTTCTCAGAAGCAGCACCTGTGTCAGAAGGGCAGCCGAATGTCTGACCACACCGGAAGTCCGAATACCAGCTGGAGACTTCGGAGTAGTGGAGTCAGCAGATGCGAATGCAGGTGTCACTGTCTGTAATTCTGGGGCAGTTAATTAGGCTCTATGACCCGTACACGACTTGTCTTTAAAATGGAAATATGGGGTGCGCCTCAGTGGCTCAGTCAGTTAAGTGTCGGGTCATGATCTCGCAGTTCGTGAGTTCAAGCTCTGCATCGGGTTCTGCGCTGACAGCTCAGAGCCTGGAGCCTGCTTCGGATTCTGTGTCTCCCTCTCTCTGCTCCTACCGCACTTGCACTCATGTTCTCTGTCTCAAAAATAAATAAACATTAAAAAAATAGAAGTCAAGTGGAGATTTGGTCCTCATTCTACTTAACTCATGAGTCTGCTAGAAGCATTAGTCAGTTCTGTTTAGTCAACATTCTGTGAGCATCCACTAGGTGCTGTGAATTGTATACTCAGCCAAGGAGATATTAAGATGGGTAACACGTGATTTTTGTACTTGAAAAGCTCATAGACCAGTATACAGCAGGAGTTCATGAATATGAGAACGCTGTGTAAATATTAAGGTGAATATTATTCACTATTAACAGGAATAAGAACAGTAGTGTTTGGACAAGTAAATGGCTTCGACCCGTTTTTAGGGAGAACGTCGGTACTTAGTCCCTTCCCTACAAGAATGTTATCCATTGCTTGTCCACTGTGCTCTTCTCACACTCCTATAGCTCTTGGTTCAAAGTTACCGCTGTTGATTGTGTCCTGCTGTCCTCTGATTGTAGCCTCTTCCAGGGCAGGCATACGGTCTTAGACACTTTTGGGGTATGTGTTAACAGCCACTAGTTGATGATGGGTTGATTGAACCTTGCTAACTTGTTAAGCCCAGTTCAGATGTTTGCTTGGGCCAGGAAGGTGCTGCTAAAATTACTTAAGAGTCTTTCAACAAATACGTATGGAGTTTCTACAGTGTGTCAGATTCTATTCTAGGCTCTACAACCCCGCCTTTCCCCTTGCAACGCTGACCAGTGGTGGGCTGGTGGGGGGGCAGGAAGGCCTCTGATATTTGAGCAGAAATCAAGCATATGAAGATCTGAAGGAACTGTGTTCGTGCAGAACAAGCAGCAAACATAAAGGCCTTGGGGCAGGAACAAGCTCGGGATGTTCAAAGACCACAAAAAAGAAACAGTGCAGCTAGACCACCGTGGTCAGAGGAGGGGATGGTTCACGATGCAGAGCGGTGGCAGAACATAGAGGGCCTTGTAAAGAGTTTGGCTTCTATTCTGAGTATCGTGGCAGGCCACTGGGGGATTTTAATGAGGGGAGTGATCGATCTTCCATCTCGGATACATGGTTGCGTCCGCTACATGGAAAATGAACTGGGACAGTGAGCTGGGGGCAAGAGCGGAAGCAGAGTCCAGGAGACGGTTGGAGCACTGTTGTCACAGATGCCGGTGGCCTGGACTGAGGAGTTGGAAATGGGGAGAAGGGGAGGGATCCTAGACCTCTTTTGGAGCAAGCTAGGCTCCACCTCCTAAGGCTAACCCTGTCCAACAGCCTGGTTTCCTTTCCTTCAACACCCAGGATGGATGGCTCCCGTCTGCCAAGCCCCCCAGGGGATAAGCAACGGACCTGTGCAAGGCACATAGAGTCTTTCATAGAGCGAGCGGCTGCTTAATTCTCTTTAGGTTTTAAATTGTCAGACAGTTTTAAACAATCTAAATGGGTTTTTTTAGTAGTTTGATGGCTTTCAGTGTTCAATTTTAACATCCTATCACTCCCCCTGTGTATTTCTCTGCAGGGTGTATCTTTACACGTCTCTGATGAGCAGCCACAAATAGTAGGCCTTTGCATACCTTATGTAACACGTTAACTAGACTCCTCGTGGTGATCATTTAACAATATACACAAATATCAAATATGCAGAAGTCCTTGGCAAACTTGTCAGGAGCATAGGTTTCTTTTTATATCCAGAGATAGTTTTCATTCAGCAATTGTAAACGACTGCCTACTATTCCTGAAGTTGGAAAGGTTAAACATTTTCCTATAAATAAAATTTGATGAAGGGGAAAAATACCGTCTGTACCTGCTTTGTATTCTAGAATCTTAAGTTTTTACAGTAATAGCCAGAAAGAAGAGAGAGAGAACTTCTTTGGCAGAATTTTCCACAAAGCATAAAAAGCTTATTTTCTCATAATTTATTGGGTGTTTTCTATGTGCTGGGCATTGGGCAAGGAATGGTGAATTCAAAGATGAGCAAAAAACACACAGATCTTTATGGAGACTTTTGGTTTTTGAACATAATGAGAGATATAAATATTAATCATTTATAATCACACACATGATTGAGTACCAAGTAGCATAAATACAGTGAAGAAAATGATTTAAGAACCTTTGAGCCCTGTTTTCCCATCTATAAAATGGTAATAAATATGTACGTAATAAAATTATGGAGATGATCAGCTAAGGTAAATATAAACCAATATAAAGTATTATTAAAATTTTAGTGTAGTTTTTGCATTTGTTTATATTTAATTCTGTGTTTTACCTGTGGAAACATACGACTAGATGATTCCTTACATAAAATATTTTGTTACTCAAATGATAGCTAAACTGTTACTTTGGGCCAATGTAAAGTTCAGAAGTAAATTATACCCATTAAAGCGTACCAACTATTGGTATCTATTCAACAGCAAGAATTAATTCCTTTGATAACATGTTTGGGGACAGGATTGAGAAAGTCAGATGCTGGGAAGTTTCTACTCAGACCTTGAACAGACAGATGCCAGTCAGGAACATGAATGGGAAATCTAGTCCTCTTTCAAATGTTCATGTTAATTTTTCCCCCTCTGTTTCTTTGGCAGCTTATTCTCTCCAGTTGGGAAGGAGGCTACAATTTACAGTGTCAAGATCTCACCAGTGCAGGGGAAGCCGATGTCCGGGTAAGTCTTGAGAAGCTAATAGACCATCTGTAACCGTTTCTCCTAGAAAAGGAGAGGAGGCCTTATCCTTCCAGATATGAGGATGGGGCTGGGATTACATAAGAAAGGGAGTCATGTTCTGATAGAAATACTTGGTAACAAAAATGTTTTTCAAATGTCCAACCATGGGGGAGCTGATTGAATAAACCATGGCTTGTCCAGGAATGGTTCCTTTGGCAAAACAGAATGACGAAGATCTCTGTACTGTTACAGAGTAATCTCTGGGACGTGATCTCAGTTAAAAAACAAAACAAAACAACTTGCAGACCGTGTTTATAATATAGTACCTTCTGTGTAAGAAGTGATATGAATATTTGTGTGTGTGTGTTTGCTTTGAAAACAAACCATGGTAGAACAAACCAAAACCCAACAAAGTGTTTCCTTTTGGGTGAAGGAACTGGGCAGAGGTGGTAGGGATGGAATACTTGATTTTGGAACCATTAAGTGTTTTACATTATTTGAAACAAAATTAATTTTAAAAAGAAAGCAAGGCAGCCTTCCTCCCAAAACTTGGAAACTCAAAGAAATGGATATACCCGTGTATTAAGTGACTTTAAAACATGGTGTTTTGACTGAGCATCCCTCGGGGATGTATCTTAACAGTATTCAGTAATTTTTTTGATTGCTATTAATGAAAATTCTGGTGTTGCTTCTCTGAGACTGTTAAAGGTACACTGTAGGATGAAGTTAAGTATTTAATAATCTTAATATCATTACAACTAGTATTTGAGACCTAGAAAAGAGATACCAATTAAAAAGTCAAGCGAACACTGATCATAGATTCAAATTGGAAATATCAGAATTAGCTTTATTCTTTCTAAAAACAAATGTGTTATTTAGCTCTATCTACAGAAAAGGCCTAGTTAGTCTCTGACAGCCCAGTGCAGTGAGGAGTGAATACCCAGATTGTGCTTTCTAAATATAATTTTCCACCAGAAGGGATTAGGATTCTTAGAGAATTGGCCAGTTCCTGGGTTGGGGTGGGAAATGTGTATAAGCAAAATCGAGGACATCTTGTGACAGAAAGCACGTAAGCCGTCCAGACTACCCAGGTCATGACAAAAAGACCGAGGAGCCATCTTGAAGGGACTCCCAGCGTGCAAGATGGGACAATTCAAAAAGAATACTGACTGGAATGGGTTGAAGCATACCAAGTTTAGTAAAAACCCATGAGTTTAAAATGATACTAAAAAACACATTGTTGCCTTCTGAAGGTTGCTAGAACACCAGCTCTTTCTAGGGGAAAAATGTTAAAGGGAAAGAATCAAACATTGATCTTTGCTTTTCACGTGTGAATTTCCAAATAGAGGAAGAGAGAGAGCTCTTCTCTATAGAAAAGTGCATAAGTAACAGGAGAACTAGACAATCACCCTTTTGCAACTCCTAGTGAAATCATGGATCTGTTCGGCCATCATCCATAAGGGATAAAACTGTTGGGTGAACGCTGAATGGAACTTCATAATAATTGGATTAGCTGTTAACACCTGAACTCTATCACGAATGCCAGCGGGACGACCAGAAATGATGTGCCCTCCCAGCATGATGTGCCAGGAAGTACACAGAACCATGGACTCAGAGTTCCTGCCAAATTCCCTAAGTCTCAGTCCATCAAGCCTCTAAATCTCATTGCTTTGCTTCAGAAAATGTGGGGGATAGAGAAGTTAAATAACATTAGGAATTCACAATATTAGAAATTCCATGCAACAACTGATCTAGTTTTCGTGAAGAAAAGACAGGAAGAGGGGAAGCAAGGAAAGGGGACTGTTACTGATTAGAAAAGACTAACAAACTTTATCAAATCAGTGCAAGCTGGACCTTGGTTGCATCCAGATTTAAATCAGTTCTAAAAGGCCATTTTTAAGACACTTTGACCATGGATGAGGCTATTGGTAGATAGCCTGATTTTATTAGCTAATGACATCGTGGTTATGGTGAAGTAAAAGTTTCCTTCCTCTCTGTTGGTAGTTTTTATAGATGAAATGATACCTTGCCTTTGCTTAGAATATGCTGTACAGCCCCTAAAAATGTTGAGAAATAGAATTGATCCAACAAATTGGAATCATATTGAAAGTTTTGAAGTTTAGTGATAGGTAACACAGGTTCCTTATACTTCCTCTCCTTGATTGAAATTTTCTATAATGAAAAACATGCTTATTAGCAGAAACCTTTTAATGAAAATCTTTCATAGTAAGACGTACATTTCAGAATGCATTTTTTTTTTAAATATTTTTTTTTTCAACGTTTATTTATTTTTGGGACAGAGAGAGACAGAGCATGAACGGGGGAGGGGCAGAGAGAGAGGGAGACACAGAATTGGAAACAGGCTCCAGGCTCTGAGCCATCAGCCCAGAGCCTGACGCGGGGCTCGAACTCACGGGCTGCGAGATCGTGACCTGGCTGAAGTCGGACGCTTAACCGACTGCGCCACCCAGGCGCCCCTAGAATGCATTTTAAAAAACATCTTCAAACCCGTAGTATGAAAAAAGTATATATAGAGGTTTCTCTGCACCCATTTTATTTCTAATGTATTATCACAGAGCAGCGCACTTTGGGCTACCATACAATTCTCTAAAGGTCATCGTCGTTTTACATTTGTATTTGACTTAATATCTGTGAAGTTGAATCACACTCTCAAACATTAAGATGGAAACCAGCACACCTCCTTGTCTTCTTGGCAGGCAGACAATAGAGCATGATATTCTGACTTCAGAGTTCCTTTTACACACACTCTCCTCATACGTTTAAATGTTAGTGCTAAAAACACTGCCGTTAAAGTATTTCCCTGTGGCTGAGACTTGTAAGGGGCTCAGGAGGGAAAGTAGGAATCCCGACCCACCAACCACATCAGTGAGGAGGGAGGAGCATCGTGATTTTTTTTTTTTTTTTAAGCTTTTGCTTAAGTTCCAGTTGGCCAACATACAGTGTAATACTAGTTTCAGGTGTACAAGGTAGTGATTCAGCACTCCATATGACACCTGGAAGCACCTGGATTTTAAATCTTCCGAGGAGGAGGAGACACGAAAGCAGTAGTCGTCCACTTACAGACGGCTCCTGGGCTCCAGCACAGCTAAGAGACCAAACACGCGTACAGTAGGGAACTAGAGAAAAAATTAAGACCTAGTGTAATGAGCAGTAGCGATCTGTTGAGAGCTGAGCCCTGAGCAGAGATGAGCCAGCCCCTGCCTTGTGTGATTTGCCCTCGGTCGCATTAACCCTCACTCCACAGCCGTGGTTACTGAAAGCAGAGGCATAAAGCAGTTTCCAAATGCAAAGGAAGACGTGGCTGATGAGGCCTGAGAAAAGGCGAGGAGAGGGTTAGGAGGAGGCATTTAAGGGTGTTCCTCAAGGATGCCAGGCGTGCGGTAGGAAAGGAGGGTGAACGAGGGGAGAAGGGTGCCAGGAGGCCCAGGGGCCCCATCGGCGGCGAGTGCTGGAAGAGGGAGCAGACGGCCTTGATGGCGCCCGGTGCTGTGCTCAGAGAGGGTGCTGGAATGGAGAACGAGCCCGTGTTCGGCGGGTGCAGGGGAGTCACCTGATCAGATCACACGTGTCGGAGGGGCAACTCCTTTTCACCAGAGTGGGGTGGATTGCTGGGAATGAGGAGAAGCTGGGGGCAGAGATGCCAGGAAGGTGCTTTGGTGATGGCCTGAGACAGAAACGCCCGCTGGTGGAGTGCGGCATCACGCAGGTTGCTGGGGGGGGGGGGGGGGGGGGCAGCCTGGGGGAGCGGGGCAGCCTGGGGGAGCGTTTTCATTCGCTCACCTTTTCTTTTTCCTGTTTTAACATCCTTACAGGTAGCCAAGGTGTTGTGGTGGTACTACTTCTCCAAATCCATAGAGTTCCTGGACACAATTTTCTTTGTTTTGCGGAAAAAAACCAGTCAGATTACTTTTCTTCACGTATACCATCATGCCTCCATGTTTAACATCTGGTGGTGTGTTTTGAACTGGATACCTTGTGGGCAAAGTAAGTTCTGTTGTTGCCTTTTCAGTTCCGTGTCATGGGTCTCGCGAGGCCTCTAGTGGGTGCCTGGGGTTGAATATTGTTGTACTGATGTGGCTCTGGAGACAGAAGAGGGAGGCACACGGCGCAGCACGCGGCTGCCCATGTGGCCACTTTCTCATCTTTCGTTCCTGCAGAATGGGAGCGTTACCTTAAATTGTGAAAATGCATTCTGTTTTCCCCCTGCGCCAAATGTCCGCGGGCCAGAAGCACGCACCCCAGCTGGAGTAATTTTACTCCAGCACCAGGGGCTGAAGGACTCCTGTCGAAACAAATCCAGCACCTTCCACTTGGTGGAGGTCATCACTCGGCTGTCCTATAGATTAGACTTTTTTTTTCCATTCTGAAAAGTTAAAGGCACGTCTCTGTGTGGCTTCCAACGTTTGTTTTAACAGAGAGCTACAATGCGCTTTATATCACAGCCTCTTTACGTGTATGCACTTTGTGTGGAACAGAAATTTCAGGAGATATTTACCCTAGCTCTGTGATGCACTTTGGGTTTTTGTTGTTGTCGTTTCATTAATTCTGTTGCACTTTTTCAAAAAGCTGATGACCGCTCTCACTGCATTGATTTCACAGTCATTAATGGGTCCCTTCTGACCTGCAGTGCAGACAGCGGTACTTTCTATGTGATTGTCTTATATCCCCAGCTTTAAAAATCTTCTGTGAAAACTCAGAACAGGTAAAACTTAAGTCAAAATGATTTGGGGATCTTAGGGATATTTTTTAAATGTCAAGGAGAGGGGCGCCTGCGTGGCTCAGTCGGTTCAGTGTCTGATCACGGTCTCACGGTTCGTGGAATTGAGCCCCACGTCGGGCTCTGTGCTGACAGTGTGGAGCCTGCTTGGGGTTCTCTCTCCCTCCCTCTCTCTCAAAATAAACTTAAAAAAATAAATAAAATGTCAAGGATATTTGGAATATATCCGTGACTATGAAGATGCAAATTAAAACCAGAGTGTGAATCAGGAAAGTGCTGGGGATGAAGTGGCCAGAAAGATGTTTTTATTTTAACTCTCTCCTGGACCAAATCTGGCTTCTTGAGTTTAGTGATTAAAACTATGATAGACTTAATGCTGTCATCAATATACAGACCGTAATCAATATCAAGCAATTATCAAGGTTAAGTATTTTTTGTGATTGTCAACAATTTCATTACAAATCACTAAACATCTAAACCTCCTTCTCACGTAATCCCCATGTAAAGACCTGGGATTCTTGTAGATGAAATGCAGTGTGTGTGACAATTCATAATCAACCTAAAATATTATAAAAATCATGTCCCAGGGGCTCCTGGGTGGCTCAGTCGGCTGAGCGTCTGACTTCAGCTCAGGTCATGATCTCATGGTCCGGGAGTTCGAGCCCCGCATCGGGCTCTGTGCTGACAGCTCGGAGCCTGAAGCCTGCTTGGGATTCTGTGTCTCCCTCTCTCTCTGCCCCTCCCCTACTCATGCTCTATCTCTCTCAAGAATAAATAAACATTAAAAAAAAATGTTTTTAATCATACCCCATTAATTCATGGTAATGAAAGCTCAAGCGGTAAAGAAATACTGCTGTAACCGGTTATTCCTGCCAGTGTTTGCTGAGTACTTACTAGATTCTGGCGGTGGTGTCTGAGCCACCCAGACACCCCTGTTTCTCATTCATTGATTTGCATGGATCTAACCAGACCTTGATTTAGACTGGGAAAACCAGGCTACAGAGTTTAAATTCATTAGCCAGCGTAGGTACTGCACTTCTCAGTTTCCGTAGCATTATGCACTCATTCCCAGCACCGCCCAGAGAGCCAATTACTGTCCTGCCCATTTCCCAGGTGACAGAATCAAAATTTACAAAGTAAAACTAACGTATCTAAGGGGACATAGCTGATAGGGGTCCTCTAGCCCCACAGCCCCTTCCACCGCAGGACTGAGAGCTCACAGCCCAGCCATCTGGATCCCAACGTAACAGAGGTAGTGTTTGCTTTGCCGGGCACTGTCGTGAGCACTTTGTGTGTATCGATTGGTCTAATCCTCACGACAGTGGGTTCCTGGTTTCCAATAAATAGACCCGTCTCTGACATCTCACCGCTTCAAACTAAATCCTTTTGCTTCTTAGCTGAGCAACATAGAACTTCTCTCTTTTTCCTTTGGTTTCCTGAAACACCATTTGCCCACGTTGACGGAAGCTACAGGGACTTCACGAAGGTGGCGGCAGGGGCAGGGGAGTGATAACGGCACAAGTTAGCACAGAAATGTCCTGCAATTGGATTTTAGATATTCCTTGTCCTAGAAGTCCATGAGATGGTCCAGCCGCTGGGAAGCCTCACTGGCCAGCCCGTCCACACCCTACCCCGCCCCCCCCCCCCCCCCCCCCCCCCCGCCACCGCTGCCCCGTCCCGTCCCAGCCTTCTCTCCTGCTCGCCTTGCTCTAGCTCTCCTGGTTCTAGGTCCCTTTCAGGTAGAATTTATTAAATTTAAAGAGCAGCCTGATCTCCTGGACTCTTTAGCACCTTGTTAAGCCCTAGACCAAAGGCCCTCTTTCCACAGTCGGAATGGCTTCATCAGAGGCGTAGTGGAAGCAGAGACACTTCTCTTTCAAAGGAATTCTGCCACCGGTTTGAAGCTAACATTTCATTTTCTCCCTGATCACTCGATAGTAACAACAGCTTAAGGGACAGTAAAGCCTTTGCAAATCAGGAATTACCTGTTTGGTTGGCACTCTGACTGAAAAACCATCCAGTTTTGTCCCATCTCGGTGACTTTTGCGGAATCCTGGAGCAAGAGCTCGGAAACGAGGGTGAATTCACCGTGTGGATTGCAGCAGATGATAGTGCCACAGGTGTGACCCATCTTCAGCCGTGCTGCACAGGAAGAATCCGTCTCATTTGATGAAGAATGAGCAGTAATTTTTATCCCATGCTTTTACAGGTTTCTTTGGACCCACACTCAACAGTTTTATCCACATTCTCATGTACTCCTACTATGGCCTTTCTGTATTTCCATCTATGCACAAGTATCTCTGGTGGAAGAAATACCTCACGCAGGCTCAACTGGTATGTTATCCCTTCGTTCAGCTCCTCTCCCTGTGAAGCATCGAATATCCTCATGGAGGAAAGAAATCTGTCCCCGTAGGCAGAGGCTTTGCCGTGTGTGAGGAGGCTGCCTGTTTTCCTCTAAAAAGAACCTTTTAAGGATTAAAATCTAGTGTGTCGAAATAAGCTACCTTATTCCTTGCTTCGAAGTGACAGTGATTTAACACAGACGTTTAAGATTCATTTTTATCTAAATAAGTGCAACTGCTACTCTTCCATGAGAAAACGAGCGGGCAATTAAATATACTGACTAGCATCGTTCCGAGCGAAATTTCTGGGTAGGATAGTGGGCTGCTTCCGCAGTTTTGCTTTCTTCCTGCAAAACCTAGGGAGTAACAGGAGTCGACTTCTAAATGTTTCGTATTTCCAAATGGTGTATTGCGTGGCTCGGCCTGGCCGCCCCCCAGTGACGCCCCCCACCCCCCACCCCCCCGCAGGTGCAGTTCGTGCTGACCATCACGCACACGCTGAGCGCGGTGGTGAAACCCTGCGGCTTCCCCTTCGGCTGTCTCATCTTCCAGTCGTCCTACATGCTCACCTTAGTCATCCTGTTCTTAAATTTCTACGTTCAGGTAAGTGAAATGTACATCTCCGGTGGCGGAACATAGCAGACTGCGCTCTCGCCTTACATTGGTGTTTAATTTGCCCGAGGAAATCCACTAGCACGTGCTGGTCGGTGATGGAGGCTCGCAAAGTAAAGAGTGAAAACTAACTCTTCCCCCACCCCCAAGCCCTCCCCTTGAAGGAAAACCACCATGAATAGCCTTAGTGGGCATTTTATTAAACATTTTTCAGTGCATGCATAAAAAGTTTAATGAAGTCACACATTGGTAACATGGGACAAAAACATGAAACAAGGGTCTTATATCTGAATCCAGGGCCTCTATACAAATGGAGAAGAACTTAGGCTGAATGAATTGAATATTCAAAAATCGTTTCTATATCAGCACGGTGATGTTGTAACCTCACTATCTGGAAAAAATTCTTTTAAGGCAAGCCACCGTGGAAAGGTCACATTGGCTTTTTCTTTACTAAATGTCATTTTCTTTTTAATCAACAATTTAAATGGAACAGGGCTCCAAAACACGACATCAAGGCAACTCCATTAATACAAAAACTGATGAAGGGGGGAGCAGAGTGCAGGCCTCAGGTGGTGGTAGAGTTTAAATTGCTCTCCTTTGTGGGCTGGGGAAATAGAAAGTAAGCTTCATGAAAAAAAGATGAGAACATACATTTCTATTCCAAACAGTACTTTGCAAATTGAAATCAACTGTATTTCTTTCTTTAGACAATAAATCCTTCATTTTTTTTTTAGTTGGCATTTGCTAAAGGTTAACCTGTGGTGGCTTCTCACAAAGTACAACTGTGGGAAAGTGAACTGCTGACAGTCTTTTCAGCGCCATTGGACTGGCTAGGCTTTGTCTTTTATAACAGATAGAAGTTTCCTTTGAGAATTTCTGAAGAAATAACCATTGAGGGAACCAAACAAAGACACCCAAAAAAAAAACCCAAAAAAAAACAAAAAAACAAAAACAACTCACACAGCAAAACTGACTGTTAACAGGAAAACTAAGTGAGTCAACGTGGCACTTGGTGTTGAACCTTGAGGATGAGCAGGTAGCCGGCAGGGTGGGCAGTGGGCGTTCAAAACGTTGACCCTACTTGTTGGTTCACACAGAGTCTTACTCCTTTACACTTGAGTATATAATTTCAGGCTTGACCCTTGTTAATATAGGTGCTTTAAAAAACAAAAAAAAAGTAAAAATGAGACAAAATCAGGTATTTGGACAGAATAAGAAGGATATGCCAAAAACCAAATCAAGCCAGAATCCTGGATACTGGTACTTTTAAAATAACAGCATTTTTTCCAACTTGAATTGGGAAGGATCTAATTTTTAGGAAATGCAGGCAAGCAACTAATGCAGAATAATTTGAATGCCAGTCCTGTAATACATAAATCCTAACCAGTGTAGAGAAGGTGACAGAAACAACCTTTCATTGGAATTCATTCACATTTGTCTCGGTTTTTACCCTATTTTTAGTTTTAACCATTAGCTTAAAAATTGTCAGACAAAAATTCTTCTTTGGCGGGGGGCCTGGGTGGCTCAGCCGGTTAAGCATCCGACTCTTGATTTCGGCTCAGGTCACAGGTCGTGAGTTCAAGCCCTGGGATTCTCTCTCTTTCCCTCCCTCTCTGCCCACCCCCCCCCCACTTGTGCTCCCTCTCTCAAAATAGATAAACTAAAACAAATTCTTACCTGTCCAATACCCAATAAAATCATGAACTGTTTTAGATTATATGCCATGTCGAAGTCTTATTCAAGAATCCTTTTTTCCCTCTCTTCAAAATATATGCATCCAACAGACATACCGAAAAAAGCCAATGAAGAAAAATATGCAAGAGCCACCTGCAGGGAAAGAAGTTAAGAACGGTTTCTCCAAAGCCTGCTTCGCTGCAACTAATGGGGTAATAAACAAGAAAGCACAGTAAATGTCCAGTAACAGACAAAGCATATATAATAGCCTCACAGATTCGCTTGTTTTAAAGCAAAGACTGAATTGAAAGTTATATATGTTTTAGCATAAACTAATTTCTTTTGAGTTTATAAATCATTTGTACCCAGAATGTATTAATATATTGCTATTAGGTTAATCTGTTAACTGAATGCTTCCGTCAACATACGTGTCGCCTCAGACACCGAACTCTGTAGACCTCAGAACTGGTGCGGCTCTGTCTCCTCCCCACAGACTGACCCCCTCACCAGAACCGTCGGTATAACGCCTTATACACGTACAAAGCCAGGAAACACGGAGCCTTGTTTTCCGAAGCCAGTCTTCAAATAAAAAGTTTTATTCAGATTGAAGTGTTTAAAACAAAATGTTAATTACCTTTCTAACTACAGGGTGTCTTAATCTATATTAAGCACTGCTCGCCAGTGTGTAATCAGTCCATTTGTTCCATTAGGACCTGACCCCAGAAAATATGAAAATGGATTATAAACGGAAGACAGGAGAATCTAGCACAACTTTTCTCTCTTAAGGTAGAGTCTGTCAAATTCCTACACTAAGTCTCAACTTAGTGATATGGTAATGAAATTTGTATTTGATTTTGACAATTACTTTTCCTAAGAAGAAAAACTCTTCTGCCAAATCCTCATAGCTCAGGGGCTTCGGATAGGAGTAGTTTCGCACTTTTTAATTTGGTTTCCTTAGCTATTCACATAGTCCTGTCAACCTCCCATGTTAAATTACCCTAGTTTAGGTCGTAAATGGACACCATGATCGGTTTTAAAAGCAGCATCTGAATCTGGCTGCCCGCTTTCTGATTAAGGAATCTTCCCTTCTCCTTGGAAGACTAAGCCATTGGAATATTCATGAATCAGAGCAGTTGGGGCAAAATAGACATTGAATTTGTCCACTCTTGTATTATCCCCAAATACCTGCTGTCACTCTTTTCAGGTTAAGTTTTTGAAAACAGGAAGAAAAAGAGGACTATGGAAAGATCCCAACATGAGCCTTGGGCTGGTAATGAGCCACAGTGAAAAGTGCCAGTTTGGCAAACCCGGTATGTCCTACCCCTGCCCAGGTAACACGAGTTCTCCTGAGAACAAGCACAAAAGTGGAGGAAAACAAATTTTTTTTTTCCTCCCTAAATATTGGACTTTTACTACTAAATTGCATCAAGCATGGAAACAATATGTTTTGAAGATGTGAGGAAGATTTATACCCTATGAAACTAAAAGACTTGCCAACTTTGACGCTTTTTCTTTCCTCTCTTCCCTTTAAAATAACTTTGAGGTCATAATGTTAAGGTCAAACACGGAAGTGCCAGAAAGGCATGCTCGCCATTACCCAGTGTTCAATCTGGGAGTGCTTCTCTGTCCTTTTTCCCCCCCTTGCTTTCTAGTCTGAAAATTATTTCCCCCATTTAAAAAAGAGCACGGCCTTGGGGATGGCATTGCACACAGACACCAATCCAAGTCTCCCACTTCCTGCTCGTGGCCACTACCCTCTCAGGCCCCGGCCTGCTTTGCGGAAGGTGACTGACCTTAGCTGGTCTTCATGGGAAACGTGCTGTGCAGATGCGTGCATGTCACATGTGGGCACTTGGTCCATTTTTATCGAACAGACACCACTTACTCTTGGATTTATTTTTCTAAGTTTTCTAAAGCTGATTTTTCTAGGGTGCCTAACCCCCACTTCCTCCCATCCCATCCTAACAGTGTTGTTACCAGTATTGTCCTCTCCCAGAAACCTGTTTCAAAACAAGGGCTAGCTTCCAGAGTTCTGTTATTTCTCCTCTGTAACAAAACGCCAGCTGGACTCCAGTGCAGTTTGGGGTCCCAAACAAGGGCTGAAATCGGTGACCAAAGTGCGTTCCAGGTAAAAATGAGACAGAGGGAAGCCAGACCTCACTGGTCGTTCGTCGTAAGCAGCTTATTCTCAAATGTCAGTGAGGCCCTAAAGTCTCAGACTCTGCATCACACCTGCAGTTTTGGTGACCTCATGGACCCCATACTGGCAGAGCAAGGAGGGAAGCCAGCCTTCGGCAGAATGGCAAAGCCAGACAGCTGTAAGTACGAGGCAGTTGGAAACCTCTTAGATCGAAGGGAAAAACATGGGTAGTTGGTACTTCCAAGCTCAACTTAGAGGCGTTAGGATGCTATTTTCCCACTGGGGCTTTCATTCTTGTGAAGCCGACCAAACACTTCTAGCCTTAAACCATTCAAGGGCTGATACAAGAGCTATGAAGTCTTAGCCACAAAAACTGAATCAGGTAAATATTTTAACCTGTCTTTAAGCGTTGGAATTTAAAAAAAAAAAAAAAAAAAAAAGTCTACATTTAATGTGATTTTCCTAGAACCAGGAAAAAAACTCTCTAATCTGTTAAAAACTTTTGTGCCCGAATTTCCTTTTACTCATAAGAATGAAAATATTTAATACTATAAGCACATGTTACAAATTCAATTTTTTTAAACAAAATGGAATGTTAAATGGAAATGAAGAGACATTTTCAACCCATCAAAATTATACATTGAACCAGTTAGGCTTATTGAAAGATAAGGTCCTCCCTATCCCCGTCAGAGGTATCTATTTTTATTGGTAAGGAAAAATGATATTTACTGTGATGGGCAGAACCGCACTTTGTAAGAGACCATTCTGATACTTCCGTATCATTTTATGATGTTTCTAGAGTCTTCCTTATTTGGAAAATAAGGATATCACTTTTTTGTTTTCTTTTGAAAGTACTTGAGAACATAATATCATGATTGGGGTGGACAGGGAAGCAGGAGAAGCCATTTTTCTTTGTAGACAGATAAAAAGCATTCTGTATGATTGTTGTATAATAAATTGATTTTTACACTAAAGCAAAGCATGTTGAGATTATTCTTTTTTTTTTTTTTTTTTAATTTTTTTTTTTTTTCAACGTTTATTTACTTTTGGGACAGAGAGAGACAGAGCATGAACGGGGGAGGGGCAGAGAGAGAGGGAGACACAGAATCGGAAACAGGCTCCAGGCTCTGAGCCATCAGCCCAGAGCCCGACGCGGGGCTCGAACTCACGGACCGCGAGATCGTGACCTGGCTGAAGTCGGACGCTTAACCGACTGCGCCACCCAGGCGCCCCGAGATTATTCTTATTTGGTTGCAAGAAGTTAAAACGTGTGCCTGCGTGGTATTCCAGATGACCAATTTTACTCAGGAATTTTTTTTTAATAAAGGGATATTTTAGTAATTTTAGACATTTAATTCTTCATTTCAATAAAAAGCGCACGGCCTTTTATGTAGCATTAGTATATAAATACTATGTAAAACTATTTCAGAAAATGGTCATTACAAGAAAAACTTAAGACCAATTAGAGGAGTAGAGGCTATAATGGCTATTATAAACTTAATGGTTTAATCTAATGGTTATATTAAATTTACTGTGTGGGAGCACCGGCTTGGTTGAGGGGACGATGTTAGGCAGAAACACCATACAGTGCTCTGGAGCCTCCAACCATCGCTCTGTAGAGTGCCCAGACCAGCAGAGAGGGTGCTGCTTCCGCTCAGGAGTGGGATGTGAGCTTTGACCATGGGGAAGCCCAAGACAGACAACGTCAGTCAAGGTCATGGGGCAGGATCACCGATGGGTGGTGCATCAATGGAGAGTTTTGAACAGTTACATTAAAGAGAACAAGACAGGCCCAAAGGACGTGCTCAAAGTCTGTTTACGAAATGGCTTAAATTCCTGGATGGTAACAGGGATGGGGCAGGGGTGGGAGAAAGGGTACGGGAGGTGGCACAGAAGGGGGAAAGTTCAGTTTCGCTATCTGAACGGGGACCCGAGTTTTCGGGGGGGGGGGGGAGGGAGAGGACATTTTGAAAAGTTTCCTCGTAACCTACTGAGGTTTCATTTAAACAGTGGGTGGAACCAATTCACGTGTAAAAAGAAATCCTTTTTGTCTCTGTGGCAAGGCCTAATAATTCGTTGCAGAGTGAAAGAGCTGCCTGACACGTGGGAAGCATTCACCTAAACACATTTCCTAGTTTCTGTATACAAAGAAGATTGCCGTTTTTATTACAGCAGGCTTTCTTCAAAATCAGCTACGTTCACATACTTAGGGGACAGCTGTCTTCCCAGGCAAAGAAGTAAGCACTCGTACAAGACTACGGTCACCTAAGATATCCCTTCACCTTCTTCACCTTCAGTCATGGACAAGAGGAAATGCGATCAACGTGTAGGTCATTTTGCCCTGTTAAAGCATGTACAGGGGACACTGGAATAAGAGCAGGAGGGCGCAAATCTGAAATTCGTACCCTCATCGGGCAGCTTGTCAGCACAGGTCATCGTGCATCTGCAGAGCAGCTCACGGGGAGCCCTCGAGGAAGGTGTCTGCAGCCAGGTCACGTTCGGCAGCCCGGGTGAGGCAGACCTCTGCTCCCTCCGTGCACTCGAAGCTCGTGGCACCGACCTGTGCCGTTGGCAGGCACCGCCGTCTGTAGCCCAGAGATGGGCCCGTGAGCTTGTTTTTGCCACAGTTACCATCTGCCTTCGGTCAACAAACCTAGCCACCCCCCGAGAGGCACGTGGGTCTGTGACTCCCGAGCATTGAACAACAAAAGGCAAGGTTTTGCAGCGTTGCCTGGGATAATGCCGCGTACGAAGAGGGAAATGAACTTCACACCTGCTAGTTACGAATAGAAGTCGCACATTTCTCTGAAAGATTTAAGCACTCTGCCTGGGCTAGTCCATGTAAAACTGGCCCTTATGTTTTTAACGCTAGTTTATTCCTACGGGATCTGATAAACTCTGGAAATAGGAATGTTCACTTAATATTTGTCAAATCTACCTCGCCCAGTGCTGCGTATTACACTAGAGGTACAGAGGCGCCCCAGGTGAAATCCTGCCCGTAGCCTTCATAGTCTGGTTAAGTAGATGGAGAAATGTTTAGTTAGAAAATAATGGACGCGTTAAAAATAGTGGGGGCGCCTGGGTGGCTCAGTCGGTTAAGTGTCCGACTCTTGGTTTCTGCTCAGGTCACAATCGTGCAGTACGTGTGTCTGAGCCCCACATCAGGCTCTGCGCTGACCGTGGGGAGCCTGTTTGGGATTCTCTCCCTCCCTCTCTGCCCTTCCCACACACTCTCTCCAAAATAAACTTAAAAACAACAGCTTACCAAGAAAACTTTCCTAAAGGAGGCAATAATGCCTGAGCTTAGTTTTTGATGGATGGGAAATTGTCCATATAGACAAGGAAGGGACCTTGTTCAAAAAAATTCCAGAGGTTAAACACCTAGGATTCCAATGGATTCCATTACTTGAACAAGTATTTGAATGCCTATGTGCCAAGTATTGTCCCAGGATTTGGAATAAAATGGTAAAAAGAACAGACGAGCGGTCTGCTCTTAAGGAGCTCATGCCTAGTGGGCACCTTCTAGAGGGAAAACAAGCAGTTACCACGCTCTGTAAGATGTGCTCTTCACATTAACAAACATGCACTGGGGTCAAGAAGCCTTTGTGCCTAAAAAAGGGAGAGGAGAAAGCTGGTCCTACCAGAGACTTAGCCAGAAACGAAGGCCTAAGAAGCACTGAGAGAAAGAGGAGGAAGGAGTGTCCCAGAGGCCAAGAGAATATTTAAACAGACTCAGATGCTGCAAGGTTATCAGGTGGGCAAATGCTGGGGAAAGAAAAAGGGCATTAGGTTTGGTCAATGGGAGGCAATTAGCAGATTTCAGGGGCTTTAGAGTGAACGAGAAGCCTTCCCCCCTCCAACCCCCTGCCAATCAAGCCACATAAGAATAATGTCTAAGAGTTGGAAACAGGAAGGGAGAGCTCTAGCTGCTAAAAGAGAGTGAAGCTGAGTGAGTTGCAGTTAGAGGGCAAGTCCGATGACCTCGCAGCATGAGGGGAAGGATCCGGCAGTCAGGCCCCTCCCTTTGTTCCCACAGGAAAACTACTCAGAGTCCACTGCTGCATCACCTGAGAGCCATCGATGGCCTTGAACGGACCCTACAAAGAAAGCAGCCCAGGGACATCCTGCCCTTGGGCAAGGCTTGGCCTCACTCTCTTTGCCACAGGAAGGGTGGAGAAGGAGCCAAGGGGTGGGAGAGCTACGAAGACAGGAGGGGCACCCACAGAGCCCAACTTGTGTCTCAAACTGCAAAGTCCAGTTCAAGATAGCAACGTAGGAAGAGTCTGAACTCGCCTCCCCCACAGAACACACCACATCACATCTATTAATTCAACAGTTCCTCCTGAAGAACGATCGAGGGCTGACCGAACGGCTACTAAACAACCCCAGGCAAAGAAACCAGCAAGAGAGACAGAGACGTGGTAACAAAGGGAACCCCCGCTCCCAACTCTGTGACCAGCAGTGGGGAGGGACAGTACTGAGAAATCAGGAACAGATCCCTCTCTGTCCTTGGGCACAGAAAAAAAACCCAAGGCTTAAGAGAGCAACACTAGAACTCTGCCAAGCAGCAGGGTCACTGCAAGAATGCTCTCCAGGTCAGAGGGACCAGAGAATGACAGTTTACGTTGCCACCCTACCTTGGGAGCTTGGACTGGAACAGAGTCCAGCCACCATGGCGAGCAGGTCTGGTTGTTTCGGTGGGCTTGTGACCTCAGCGAACCCAGGGTCCACAAGCCCACGCCAGCCCTAGACACGCTGGAACACAGAAAAAGAACCATGGTTTAAAAGGGCAGAGGAACTATGGGAACCCTCTCCCTTCCATCTGAAGGGCCCAGACTGGAGCAGGTCTGGCTGCCCACAAGGTGTGGGTTCAAGATGCCATATTGGAGGGCCCTGGTACCATAACTGAAGCCCACAGGAGCCCTGGCCATGATGGTGCACAGAAAATGAAAAGCCAAGGTTTACAAAGGCTGAGGAACTGTGGGAAGGTTCTCTTTCCCTCCACCTTCAAAGTCCAGATGAGAACAGGGTCCGGCTCATGGTGAGTGTGCCACCTCAGTAAGCCCAGTGTTCACAAGCCCACACCAGCTCCCCTGTGGTGCTGGGGCACAGAAAACACAAGCTGTGGTTTTGTGGGATTTTTATTTCTTTTCCTTTTAAAAATTTGTCAGGTCTTGTTTGTATTTTTTTCTTTTTGGTCTTATTCTTTTTCTTTTTTCTTTTAGTTTACTCTTTTTAAAATTTCATTGTTTTTTCCCCTTTATTCTTTCTGTAAAAAGCCATGGTTTAAGAGAGTAGCTGGTGTATACAGCCACAGCTCCAGCCATCCAGCAGAAGTCACAAAGCACACACAGTCTATGCAGGGAACACCATACAGGGGACCACTCCTTCAACTGTAGGAGAAGTAGCCATTTTGCTTAGTCCACAGTAAAAAGCACAAAAAGTCAAGCAAAATGGGGAAACAGAGAAATATACTTAAAAAAAACTCAGAAAAAGGACCAAATGAAACAGATCAGCAATATGTCTGATAAAGAACTGAAGTAATGATTGTAAAGATATTACTGGGCTGGAGAAAAGAATGGAAGAACTCATTCCAAGAAGTGAGACAAAAAAAAAAAATATTAAAAAGAACTAAGCAGGAGAGCACCTGGGAGGCTCATTTGGTTAAGTATCCAACTTCAGCTCAGGTCATGGTCTTGCAGTGTGTGAGTTCAAGCCCCGCATCAGGCTCTCCACTGTCAGCAAAGACCACTTCAGATGCTCTGTCTCCCTCTCTCTGCCTGTCTCACCAGTCCTCTCTCGCGCTCTCAGAAATAAACTTAAAAGAACCAAGGAGAGCTGAAGAATACAATAACTGAAATAAGAAAACACTAAAGGGAATCAACAGATTAGAGGATGCAGAGGAACATATCAGCGATATGGAAGAGTAATGCAACAAACTAAACAAAAAGAAAACAAAATTAATGAGGTTAGATTAAGAGAGCTCTTAAGCAACATCAGGTGAAAAAAGACTCGCATTATATGGGTCCCAGAAGGAGAGAGAAAGGTCTAGAAGACTTATTTAAAGAAATAAAAACTGCAGGAGTACCTGGGTGGCTCAGTCGGTTAAGTGTCTGACTCTTGATTTCAGCTCAGGTCATGATTTCACAGTGGTGGGATCGTGCCTTGCATCAGGCTCAGCATGGAGCGTGGAGCCTACTTGGGATTCTGTCTCCCCCACTCTCTCAAAATAAATAAATAAACTGGGGCGCCTGGGTGGCTCAGTCCATTAAGCATCCAACTTCGCTCAGGTCATGATCTCACGGTTCATGTGTTTGAGCCCAACGTGGAGCTCTGTGCTGACAGCTTGGAGCCTGCTGAAGATTCTGTATCTCCTTCTCTCTCTGCCCCTCTCCTGCTCATGCTCTGTCTTGCAAAACTAAATGTTTTTTTTTTTTAAATTAAAAATAAGTAAACTTTAAAAAGAGAAATAACTGAAAACTTCCCTAACTTGAGGGAAATAGATATCCCAAGTCCAAGAAGCAAAGAGAGTTCCAAAGAAGATGAACCCAAGGCGGTCCACACCAAGGCACATAATAATTAAAATGTCAAAGGTTAAAGATAAAGAGAGTGTGGGGGGCCAGGCCCCGGTGCCAGGCTGAGACCGGGTCGAGCAATGTTCCCCGTTGACTCAAGCCAACCCGGTGCTTCCCCCTCCCATTCCCCCACTTTCAAGGGCATACGAAAGCCTTGTCAAGGCTGAGAAAGTTAATTCCTGAAGCCTGTGGTCTGCAGGTGTTGGCAGTAATGCTACCTCCCTTTTTCTACCCCGAGTCAGATAGAAACAAACATGGGAATTGTGTTTTGCTAGCAATCTTAACAAGGTCTTGTGACCCGTCTAGAAAATGCACAAGAAACACAGAACTAAATGTTTTGGCTGGCAGTGATTATGTGAAACCTGTTTATTCTTAGAATGACCTAACCCTTAAGAGTCTGGTTATAAAAGATTGTGTACAGCAACAATAAAGCCGTCACTTGGGCCATCAGCCCAGGGGACCCTCCTGTTCCCAAACTTTCTCTTCTCTCTTTTTTTCTTGCATTTCCCCTACCCTCAGGACCCTGACCTCGGTGTTTGTCGCGCCGGTCGCGACAAGAGAGGATCTCAGAAGCAGCAAGAAACAAACAGTTACTTACAAGGGAAAATTTATAAAGCTATCAGCTGATTTTTCAGCAGAAACTGTGCAAGCCAGAAGAGAGTAGCATAGTATATTCAAAGTGCTGAAAGCAAAAAACCTACAACTAAGAATACCCAGCAAGGTTATCATTCTGATTTGAAGGAGAGATAAAGTTTCCCAGACAAACAAAAGATAAAGTAGTTTCTCCCCATTAAAACAGCTTTACAAGAAATGTTAAAAGGACTTCTTTAAGTGGAAAAGAAGTGGCCATACTTAGACATAAGTAAAAGAGGAATAAAAAGATGTAAGATATGACAACATATACTTAAAATGTGGAGAAGTGAGTAAAAAGAGAAGGGGGAATCTTTTTGTTTTTAAGAATGTGTTTGAACTCAAATGACCATCAAATTAACATGGAATGCCATTTAGTTAGGATGTAAATGGTAACCTCATGGTTACCATAAACCCAAAACCTATGATAGACACACAAAAAATAGAAAGAAAGCCAAATAAAACACTATAGATATTCCTCGATCACAAAGAAAGAAAGAGAAGAAGAAGAAAGAAGAACTACAAAAACAACCAGAAAACAATTTTTAAATGGCAATAGGTACATACCTATCAATAATTACTTTAAATGTAAATGGCCTAAATGCTCCAATCAAAAGACAGAGTGGTGGAATAGAAATAAAAAAACAAAAAACACACAAGACCCATCTATACACTGCCTACAAGAGATTCAGCTCAGATGTAAAGACACATACAAACTGAAAGTGAAGGGATGGAAAAACATTCCACATGCAAATGGAACTGATCAAAAAGCCAGGGTAGCAATACTTATGTTAGACAAAATAGGCTTTGAAACAAAGATTTTAACAAGAGACAAAGAAAGCCATTACACAATGATAAAGGGATCAGTCCAACAGAAGAATATAACAACTGTAAATATCTATGCACCTACCACTGGAGCATCTAAATACATGAAGCAAATGTTAATGGACATAAAGAGATAAATTGATGATAATACAAAAGTAGGGGACTTTAATACTCTGCTCACATCAATGGATAGATAATCTAGACGGAAAATCAATGAAGAAACAATGTCTTTGAATGACACATTGGACCAGATAGATACAACAGATATATACAGAACATTCAACCCCAAAACAATAGAATCCACATTCTTTTCATGTGCACATGAAACATTCTGAAAAACAGATCACATGTTAGGCTGTAAAACGAGCCTCAATAAATTTAAGAAGACTTAAATCAAACCATGTATCTTTTCTGACCACCACAGTATGAATCTAGTAATAATTCACAAGAAAAAAAACTGGAAAAAATACAAACACATGGAGACGAAACAACATGATACTAAACAACCAATGAGCCAATGAAACAAAGATGAAATTAAAAAAAAAAAAAAAAAACACATGGAAACAAATGAAAATGGAAACATAATAGTCCAAAATCTCTGGGGCACAGCAAAAGCAGTTCAAAGAGCAAAGTATATGGCAGTACAGGCCTACCCCAAGAAACAAGAAAAATTTCAAATAATCTGACCTTAAGCCTAAGAAATTAGAAAAAGAACAACAAAGTCTGGGGTAAGCAGAGGAAAGGAAATAATAAAGATCAGAGCAGAAATAAATGACATAGACACTTAAAAAAGAAAATCAGTAAAACAAACAGCTGGTCCTTTCAGAAGATCAACAAAATTCACAAATTCTTAGCCAAACAAATCAAGAAAAAAAAAAAGATAAAGGACCGAAATAAAATCAGAAATGAAAGAGGAAAAGTAACAAGTCACATCACATAAATACAAAAAAATTATAAGAGATTACTGTGATAAGATATATTCCAACAAACTGGATAACCTAAAAGAAATGGATAAATTCTTAGAAATATGTAATCTCCCAAAACTGAACCAGGAAGAAATATAAAATCTGAAGAGACTGATTACAGGTAATGAAATTAAATCAGTTATTTAAAAACTACCAAAAAAAAAAAAAAAAAGTCCAGGACCAGATGGATTCACAATCGAATTCTATCAAATATTTAAAGAAGATTTAATACCTATTTGCCTCAAACAACTCCAAAAAAATAGAAAAGGAAAACTTCCAAATATATTCTGTAAGACCAGTATTACTGTGATACCAAAACCAAAGACACCGCAAAAAAAGAAAACTACAAGCCAATATCTCTAATGAACACAGATGTAAAAATCCTCAACAAAATATGAGCAAGCCACATACAACAAAAAAATTATTCATTGCAATCAGGTGGAATTTAGTTCTGGGATGCAAGGATGGTACAACATTCCCCAATTAGTCAACATCATACACCATATCAATAAAGCAAAGAATAAAAAAAATCTATAATCCTCTCAGTAGATGCAGAAAAGCATTTGACAAGATTTAACATTCATTCATGATAAAAACTCAACAAAATGAGGTTAGAGGGAACATACGTCAACATAACAAGGGCTTTAAATGACAAACCCACAGCTAAGATCATCTTCAATGGTGAAAAATTGAGAGCTTTCCCTCTAACGTCAGGAACAAAACAAGGATGTACACTCCCACTTTTTATTTAACATAATACTGCAAGTCCTAGCCAAAGGATCAGCCAAAACAAAGAAATAAAAGGCATCCATATTGGTAAAGAAGAAGTTAAATTATAACTATTTGCAGATGACATGATACCATACATAGAAATGAATTCAGTGAAATGGTAGGATACATTTATACCCAGAAATTTGTAGCATTTCTAGAAATTAACAACAAAGTTGAAATTCTTTTAAATACCATTTACAATTGGACCACAAAGAACACCCAGAAATAAACTTAGCCAAAGAGGTGAAAGACCTATATTCTGAAAACTATAAAACACTGATGAAAGAAATTGAAGATGACACAAATGGAAAGATATTCCATACTCATAGAAGAATTAATATTGTCAAAATATCCACATTACCCAAAGCAATCTACAGATTCAATGCAATCTTTATCAAGATACCACAGCATTTTCCCAGAACGAGCACAAATAATATTAAAATCTGTATGGAACCAGGGGCACCTGGGTGGCTCAGTTGGCTGGGGACTGACTTCAGCTCAGGTCATGATCTCACAGTTCGGGAGTTCGAGCCCCGCGTCGGGCTCCATGCTGACAGCTCAGAGCCTGGAGCCTGCTTCGGATTCCATGTCTCCCCCTCTCTCTGCCCCTCCCCTGCTCACCCTCTGTGTCTCTCTGTCTCTCGGTAATAAATAAACGTTAAAAAAAAAATCTCTTCCTTAGCTACCATGTTCATTTGTCATTGTCATAAAGTCCTTCTAATCAAGCCATTAAAGGCGCTTCCATTTGGGTCTGGACAAACTTTTTTTCAAAAATTTTTAACGTTTATTATTGAGAGACAGAGAGAGACAGAGCATGAACAGAGGAGGGGCAGAGAGAGGAGAAACAGAATGCGAAGCAGGCTCCAGGCTCCCAGCTGTCAGCACAGAGCCTGACGCGGGGCTCGAACTCACGAACCGGGAGATCGTGACCTGAGCTGAAGTTGAACTCTCAACCGACTGAGCCACCCAGGTGCTCCTGGGCCTAGACAAACTTAATTTCCACTAATACTCCATAGTATGACAGCCTCGGACCATTCCTGCATTTCTCTGCCTCTGTTCCAGGATTCACGTTAGTCCCTCTGTGCTAACCCTAGAGAAATCCACCCTATCCTTCAAGATCTCATAATGGCACTTTTCCTCCAGGAAAAGCTGTCCCTGATCACCCCAACAAAAATGACCTCTCCCTCCTCACAACCCTGCTTGTGCCCAGTTTACACTTCACTTAGGACCCTTGTCACACACAACCTTGAGATTTTTCAGTTACCTGGTGTCTTAAGACTAACTTCTTACTAGCTAAGATCATGCCTTACCCATCCTACCCTGGGAGCTGACCGAAGGCTTTGGAGGGAACAGCTCTCAGATAAATGTTTACCAGTTACCAGAAGTCATATACATTCTTTAGATGTTGTTCACTGAAGATGGTCAATGTAATGGCATTGAAATCCACAAAACTCCAGGTCACCAGGAACTGTAAGCCCTAAACTGCAACCCACATGAGATGAACTAGATCCTATGGACTTAACTAAAAAGTGTTCTTATACTCTTTTATAAAGCTTACAATAATATACTAAACCATAGCTCATTTAAAAATTCTAAAGAAAAAAGATGACCATTAAATTGAGGCTGTAAACATTTGTTTTGGCAGACTAAATTTACACAACACATAAGATATTATGTCACGATTATATAACTGTTTTCAGTCCATAGTCTTTAACTGCACTCATCCAATTATGAACAGAGTTCGTTTGTAGATGGCCTCAAATTACATAGGTTTTATTTTTCCAAAATAAATTCACTCAACTGTGCATGCAAACTTCATGCATTCAGACTTTATTAGAGCACTTAGGAATTGTCACATAGGCATCTCTCCTCTGCTAAAGCTGGCCGTTTTGTTTAAGTGCTGAAGAAACTAGAATATTTGCAGATCCAATGAAATCATAAGTATTTCAAAATACAACACTGTTTTCATCTGAGCTATTTGCATCACAAATTAAATTTTCCCTCTACGAGACAGACCAAACAGCAGGTATACAGATGCTAAGATTTTTCCCCCACAAAACTCGAGGACACCTCAAATAAAAGACTGATTTTACTTTAAAATCATTTAACAAAAAAAAGCAACACTCCAAGTTAGTAAACATCCTGAGCTTCTTATTTTCTGACCAAATTTTGATACAGAACGCTAACATTTATGACAACTGGACAATAACACAACTACAAACTACCAACGTATCCTGTCCTATTTCCAACTCTGCAGTTCTCAGGGATGCCATTTGGAGCAGAGCAAAATGAAGAAGCCAGGGCCACCACTGTGTGACCCAAGCCAGTTATGTCGTCTTCAGGTGGCTCAGACTGGTGGGAAAAAAAAAAAAAAGAACAGCAATTAGTTGAGCCTGAACTACCCAGCTCTTGGTCCCTCAGAACTCGGTGAGCCAACATGAACGTCACTCTGTTTTATCAGCTACGTCCCTAACTCAGATATCCAGCGAAGTTCTGTCTTCCATGGACACTGGAAGCTAAAGTCAGTTCATTGCAGGAGAACTGGCTGGAGTCAAAAATCACCCTGCAAAAATATCTCGAACGTGTGATGCTTCGAGGATGTGCCTGCCATCTCTCAACAGTCCAGCACAGCAGGTTATTTGTTTCCTCCCGTGTTGAAGAAAAGACCAGTATTTCTTGGGTGGAATACCAAAGGCAGTGGCTGGGCTGGCTTTTGGGGCCGTGCTGTGTGCAAAATGCATGTTTGTTAATACACAGATTGGGACTGAGCCCAACGTGATGCTCATAAAACAAGATGTAGGTAAGAGCTGATATCAACGAGGGAACTGATTTTCCTGTCCTAAAGCGTCCTAGGCGCAGGCTCATCTGCAAAGAATGGCAGACAGAATCACCTGTGTGATTTAAGTTATTTCTCTTTTTTCTGTGTTCAGCTCGGGTAATTTGACTTGGGCATGATAGACAGTACTAGATATCTACCCAACATCTGTTCTCCCTTTCTTATTTACAGAACCCCACTTGTTAGGAAGACAGTAATAGTTAAATTCTCCCCCAACTCCCTTTCAACCAGGGTGGGCTACTGACCCAGTCAGTAAGATGGAGACAAACTTCTGTTGGTTTGGGCTTCCACGAAAACAGTTTTCTTAATTTAGAAAAAAACGGAAGGGGAAGGTAGATTTTCCTGGCACACGTCTTTGACCTTTCACATTTCACCTATTCTCGTCCTTCCTACCTGGAGTGTAGAAGAGATACCCAGAAGTAGAGTGGACACTCTATTGAGTCCAAAGCCATATGAAGGATGGCTGAGCAGGAAACTAAAGGGACCTGGGTCTCTGATGGCTGCTTACTGTTACCGCATCACCGGCCCTGGATAATCTCCCTCCCTCTGGGCTGCCGCTTACAGGGAAAAAATAAAACCCCTATTTGGTGTAGCTGCTGGAGCCTGATTCCTGTTACATGTGACCAACTGTAACACGTACATTTAATTCACATTTGATCCAATTCTCCAGTAGAGCTGGGAATTAGGCTAATATTCTTAGCCCAGATTTGTCTTCTTCCTATATCCTCTTTTAGTGTTATTTTGATGTGAAGATTTGTTATTTTTGTTTCTCTAAATTTTGGGGGGGCCTTCCCAAATTTTTTCCTGATAATTCAAGTGATTCAAGATATAGGTCAAGTGATTCAAGATGTAGATAAAAGGATGATCACTAGAGCTCTTAAGAATTTGGGAAGGGAAGAGGGCGGCGTAGGAGGACGCTGGGCTCACCGCGCGTCCTGCTGATCACTTAGACTCCACCTACACCTGCCTAAATAACCCAGAAAACCGCCAGAGGATTAGCAGAACGGAGTCTCCGGAGCCAAGCGCAGACGAGAGGCCCACGGAAGAGGGTAGGAAGGACGGCGAGGCGGTGCGTGCTCCACGGACTGGCGGGAGGGAGCCGAGGCGGAGGGGTGGCTCGCCGGCCAAGCAGAGCCCCCGAGTCTGGCTGGCAAAAGCAGAGGGGCCTGACGGAGTGTGTTCCGACAGCAAGCGCGACTTAGCGTCTGGGGGTCATAAGTTAACAGCTCTGCTCGGAAAGCGGGAAGGCTAGAGGACAAAGGGAGGGAGAGCTGCTGAGCCCCCGGACGACAGAGCTCAGTTTGGTGGGGAACAAAGGCGCTCGCCAGCGCCATCTCCCTCGCCCATCCCCCAGCCAAAATCCCAAAGGGAACCAGTTCCAAAGGGAACTTGCTCGCTCGTGCAAACACCCAACTCTGTGCTTCTGCGGAGCCAAACCTCCGGCAGCGGATCTGACTCCCTCCCGCTGCCACAGGGCCCCTCCTGAAGTGGATCACCTAAGGAGAAGCGAGCTAAGCCTGCCCCTCCTGCCCCCGTGCACCTTGCCTACCCACCCCAGCTAACACGCCAGATCCCCAGCATCACAAGCCTGGCAGTGTGCACGTAGCCCAGACGGGCCACGCCACCCCACAGTGAATCCCGCCCCTAGGAGAGGGGAAGAGAAGGCACACACCAGTCTGACTGTGGCCCCAGCGGTGGGCTGGGGGCAGACATCAGGTCGGACTGCGGCCCCGCCCACCAACTCCAGTTATACACCACAGCACAGGGGAAGTGCCCTGCAGGTCCTCACCACGCCAGGAACTATCCAAAATGACCAAGCGGAAGAATTCCCCTCAGAAGAATCTCCAGGAAATAACAACAGCTAATGAACTGATCAAAAAGGATTTAAATAATATAACAGAAAGTGAATTTAGAATAATAGTCATAAAATTAATCGCTGGGCTTGAAAACAGTATAGAGGACAGCAGAGAATCTCTTGCTATGGAGATCAAGGGACTAAGGAACAGTCACGAGGAGCTGAAAAGCGCTTTAAACGAAATGCAAAACAAAATGGAAACAACGACAGCTCGGATTGAAGAGGCAGAGGAGAGAATAGGTGAACTAGAAGATAAAGTTATGGAAAAAGAGGAAGCTGAGAGAGAGATAAAAAAATCCAGGAGTATGAGGGGAAAATTAGAGAACTAAGTGATACACTAAAAAGAAATAATATATGCATAATTGGTATCCCAGAGGAGGAAGAGAGAGGGAAAGGTGCTGAAGGGGTACTTGAAGAAATTATAGCTGAGAACTTCCCTGAACTGGGGAAGGAAAAAGGCATTGAAATCCAAGAGGCACAGAGAACTCCCTTCAGACGTAACTTGAATCGATCTTCTGCACGACATACCATAGTGAAACTGGCAAAATACAAGGATAAAGAGAAAATTCTGAAAGCAGCAAGGATTAAACGTGCCCTCACATATAAAGGGAGACCTATAAGACTCGTGACTGATCTCTCTTTTGAAACTTGGCAGGCCAGAAAGAATTGGCACGAGATCTTCAGTGTGCTAAACAGAAAAAATATGCAGCCGAGAATCCTTTATCCAGCAAGTCTGTCATTTAGAAGAGAAGGAGAGATAAAGGTCTTCCCAAACAAAAACTGAAGGAATTTGTCACCACTAAACCAGCCCTACAAGAGATCCTAAGGGAGACCCTGTGAGACAAAGTACCAGAGACATCACTATAAGCATAAAACATACAGACATCACAATTACTCTAAACCCATATCTTTCTATAATAACACTGAAGGTAAATGGATTAAATGCGCCAACCAAAAGACATAGGGTATCAGAATGGATAAAAAAACAAGACCCATCTATTTGCTGTCTACAAGAGACTCATTTTAGACCTGAGGACACCTTTAGATTGAGAGTGAGGGGATGGAGAACTATTTATCATGCTACTGGAAGCCAAAAGAAAGCTGGAGTAGCCATACTTATATCAGACAAACTAGACTTTAAATTAAAGTCTGTAACAAGAGATGAAGAAGGGCATTATATAATAATCACAGGGTCTATCCATCAGGAAGAGCTAACAATTATAAATGTCTATGCGCCGAATACCGGAGCCCCCAAATATATAAAACAATTACTCATAAACATAAACAACCTTATTGATAAGAATGCAGTAATTGCAGGGGACTTTAACACCCCACTTACAGAAATGGATAGATCATCTAGACACACGGTCAATAAAGAAACAAGGGCCCTGAATGAGACATTGGATCAGATGGACTTGACAGATATATTTAGAACTCTGCATCCCAAAGCAACAGAATATACTTTCTTCTCGAGTGCACATGGAACATTCTCCAAGATAGATCATATATTGGGTCACAAAACAGCCCTTCATAAGTTTACAAGAATTGAAATTATACCATGCATACTTTCAGACCACAATGGTATGAAGCTTGAAATCAACCACAGGAAAAAGTCTGGAAAACCTCCAAAAGCATGGAGGTTAAAGAACACCCTACTAACGAATGAGTGGGTCAACCAGGCAATTAGAGAAGAAATTAAAAAATATATGGAAACAAACGAAAATGAAAATACAATAATCCAAACGCTTTGGGACGCAGCGAAGGCAGTCCTGAGAGGAAAATACATTGCAATCCAGGCCTATCTCAAGAAACAAGAAAAATCCCAAATACAAAATCTAACAGCACACCTAAAGGAAATAGAAGCAGAACAGCAAAGGCAGCCTAAACCCAGCAGAAGAAGAGAAACAATAAAGATCAGAGCAGAAATAAACAATATAGAATCTAAAAAAACTGCAGAGCAGATCAACGAAACCAAGAGTTGGTTTTTTGAAAAAATAAACAAAATTGACAAACCTCTAGCCAGGCTTCTCAAAAAGAAAAGGGAGATGACCCAAATAGATAAAATCATGAATGAAAATGGAATTATTACAACCAATCCCTCAGAGACACAAACAATTATCAGGGAATACTATGAAAAATTATATGCCAACAAATTGGACAACCTGGAAGAAATGGACAAATTCCTAAACACCCACACTCTTCCAAAACTCAATCAGGAGGAAATAGAAAGCTTGAACAGACCCATAACCAGCGAAGAAATTGAATCGGTTATCAAAAATCTCCCAACAAATAAGAGTCCAGGACCAGATGGCTTCCCAGGGGAGTTCTACCAGACGTTTAAAGCAGAGATAATACCTATCCTTCTCAAGCTATTCCAAGAAATAGAAAGGGAAGGAAAACTTCCAGACTCATTCTATGAAGCCAGTATTACTTTGGTTCCTAAACCAGACAGAGACCCAGTAAAAAAAGAGAACTACACGCCAATATCCCTGATGAATATGGATGCAAAAATTCTCAATAAGATACTAGCAAATCGAATTCAACAGCATATAAAAAGAATTATTCACCATGATCAAGTGGGATTCATTCCTGGGATGCAGGGCTGGTTCAACATTCGCAAATCAATCAACGTGATACATCACATTAACAAAAAAAAGAGAAGAACCATATGATCCTGTCAATCGATGCAGAAAAGGCCTTTGACAAAATCCAGCACCCTTTCTTAATAAAAACCCTTGAGACAGTCGGGATAGAAGGAACATACTTAAAGATCATAAAAGCCATTTATGAAAAGCCCACAGCTAACATCATCCTCAACGGGGAAAAACTGAGAGCTTTTTCCCTGAGATCAGGAACACGACAGGGATGCCCACTCTCACCGCTGTTGTTTAACATAGCGCTGGAAGTTCTAGCATCAGCAATCAGACAACAAAAGGAAATCAAAGGCATCAAAATTGGCAAAGATGAAGTCAAGCTTTCGCTTTTTGCAGATGACATGATATTATACATGGAAAATCCGATAGACTCCACCAAAAGTCTGCTAGAACTGATACATGAATTCAGCAAAGTTGCAGGATACAAAATCAATGTACAGAAATCAGTTGCATTCTTATACACTAACAAGAAGCAACAGAAAGACAAATAAAGAAACTGATCCCATTCACAATTGCACCAAGAAGCATAAAATACCTAGGAATAAATCTAACCAAAGATGTAAAAGATCTGTATGCTGAAAACTATAGAAAACTTATGAAGGTAATTGAAGAAGATTTAAAGAAATGGAAAGACATTCCCTGCTCATGGATTGGAAGAATAAATATTGTCAAAATGTCAATACTACCCAAAGCTATCTACATATTCAATGCAATCCCAATCAAAATTGCACCAGCATTCTTCTCGAAACTAGAACAAGCAATCCTAAAATTCATATGGAACCACAAAAGGCCCCGAATAGCCAAAGGAATTTTGAAGAAGACCAAAGCAGGAGGCATCACAATCCCAGACTTTAGCCTCTACTACAAAGCTGTCATCATCAAGACAGCATGGTATTGGCACAAAAACAGACACATAGACCAATGGAATAGAATAGAAACCCCAGAACTAGACCCACAAACGTATGGCCAACTCCTCTTTGACAAAGCAGGAAAGAAGATCCAATGGAAAAAAGACAGTCTCTTTAACAAATGGTGCTGGGAGAACTGGACAGCAACATGCAGAAGGTTGAAACTAGACCACTTTCTCACACCATTCACAAAAATAAACTCAAAATGGATAAAGGACCTGAATGTGAGACAGGAAACCATCAAAACCTTAGAGGAGAAAGCAGGAAAAGACCTCTTTGACCTCAGCCGTAGCAATCTCTTACTCGACACATCCCCAAAGGCAAGGGAATTAAAAGCAAAAGTGAATTACTGGGACCTTATGAAGATAAAAAGCTTCTGCACAGCAAAGGAAACAACCAACAAAACTAAAAGGCAACCAGCGGAATGGGAAAAGATATTTGCAAATGACATATTGGACAAAGGGCTAGTATCCAAAATCTATAAAGAGCTCACCAAACTCCACACCCGAAAAACAAATAACCCAGTGAAGAAATGGGCAGAAAACATGAATAGACACTTCTCTAAAGAAGACATCCGGATGGCCAACAGGCACATGAAAAGATGTTCAACGTCGCTCCTCATCAGGGAAATACAAATCAAAACCACACTCAGATATCACCTCACGCCAGTCAGAGTGGCCAAAATGAACAAATCAGGAGACTATAGATGCTGGAGAGGATGTGGAGAAACAGGAACCCTCTTGCACTGTTGGTGGGAATGCAAATTGGTGCAGCCGCTCTGGAAAGCAGTGTGGAGGTTCCTCAGAAAATTAAAAATAGACCTACCCTATGACCCAGCAATAGCACTACTAGGAATTTATCCAAGGGATACAGGAGTACTGATGCATAGGGGCACTTGTACCCCAATGTTTATAGCAGCACTCTCAACAATAGCCAAATTATGGAAAGAGCCTAAATGTCCATCAACTGATGAATGGATAAAGAAATTGTGGTTTATATACACAATGGAATACTACGTGGCAATGAGAAAAAATGAAATATGGCCTTTTGTAGCAACGTGGATGGAACTGGAGAGTGTGATGCTAAGTGAAATAAGCCCTACAGAGAAAGACAGATACCATATGGTTTCACTCTTATGTGGATCCTGAGAAACTTAACAGAAACCCATGGGGGAGGGGAAGGAAAAAAAAAAAAAAAAAAGATGTTAGAGTGGGAGAGAGCCAAAGCATAAGAGACTGTTAAAAACTGAGAACAAACTGAGGGTTGATGGGGGGTGGGAGGGAGGGGAGGGTGGGTGATGGGTATTGAGGAGGGCACCTTTTGGGATGAGCACTGGGTGTTTTATGGAAACCAATTTGACAATAAATTTCATATATTAAAAAAAAAAAGAAAAAAGGATGATCACTACAAAATTATTTGTAATAATAATTTAAAATAACCTGGATGTGCATCAATAGGGAATCAAATGTATAAGTTGTAGCAGGTCCACAACCTAGAATATTTTATAGTTATTAAAAAATAATTCTGGACTTGGAAAAGGATCCTTTTATTGCTCAGAGAACGAACAAAAATACACATAATATTTAGTATAACATTTATGTTACTTAAAGACATACACATGTATACTTATACAGACATTTGTATACATTCTTCTATAAGTATTGACAAAGTGTCTGAAAGAACATATACCAAACTATAAAGAGGTGGTTACTTCTAGATCACAGGTAAGAAGGAGGGTTAAGGAAAGGGGGAAAAAATAACTCTCTATAAATGTTATGCTGTTTGAGTTTATTCCACAAAAGTAATTCGTATCCGGGACTAAATTCGAAAAATACAGAAGTAATCTAATATAAGAAGATTCACCTAAAATGTCACTACACAGAAATACCCCAGTTTTGGTGCATATCTTCTAGAATCTAGACCTCTCACTGTGTATACATGCACGTACATATGCGCAAACTCTCTTGTCACACCATCCTCCTTGTTATCTCATTGGTCAACTGGTTCTTCTCTTCTTCTCGCTTCATCTCCCTGGAGCAGCCCAAGAACTTCTCTCTATGCTGGCCCTTCTCTCTATGCTCAGTCCCTAAGTCAACTCAACCAGTCTTATGCTCAGCCTTTGGCCATGAGTTTCAGTCTCAAATATCCAATCACCCACTAGACAACTCCATTCAGATGCTGAAATCACACACTGAATATATGTTCCCAATTAAACTTTTAATATCTATCCACAACCTCCCCTTTGCCCTCCCAGCAAAACCAGACCTTTCCCAGTCTTCTCTATCTCATTAAACGACACCAATCTTTACCAGGCGGCTCAAACCCCAACTCTGGATGTGGTCCTTTACCCCTCCCACCACATCTAACTCATCAGCCAGCCTTCCAGCTCCCTCTCTGCTGCCTGCGTCATCCAATCCCCCATCCCAACACACAGAGGGCATTAAGAGGAGTCCTTTACTATTACCCTTTTCACTGCCATTGGAATAAAATCCTGTTCCCCTTCCATAGCCCATAACGTGACGACCGACATCACACAACCTCATACTACTCTGCCTCACTCCTGTTGTTTGGCCCCCACCGGAACATACCAAGCTGCATATGGCCTCAGACATCCATCTCGGCCATTCTCTCTGAAATGCCCTTCCCTGCTCTCCCCACGGCTGGCTCCCTCCCACCTTCCAAGTTAGCTCAAATGTCACTTCCTTAAGAGAAGTTTGACTGGACTCTTTCCACACCGAATCAGTCTCTTTCATCACACTTTTTTTCTTCTTACCACTGTCACGAATTTTTATCTATTTACTCTTCACTCTCTGTCTATCCTACTAAAATGTACCCTCTAGATGGTCAAGGACCTCTTGGGTATCATTCTAGCCCCAGCAGTGAAGACAACTTGGCACCTAATAGATGCAGCAGTTTGTGGAGTGAATGACCATAATACAACCTCATCGAACATTTAAAATAAATGGGATCTGGGGCGCCTGGATGGCTCAGTCAGTTGAGCATCCGACTCTTGATTTTGGCTCAGGTCATGATCTCACAGTTCAGGAGGTGGAGCCCCACATGGGGCTTTGTGCTGACAGCACAGAGCCTGCTTGGGATTTTTTTTCTCTCCCTCTCTATTGCAGAATAAATAAATAAACTTTAAAAAAATAAAACTAAAAAACCAAATGGGATCACGTGATATACAATGCTTTTCAAGAGGCTTTTAACTTTCTACTCACGATCAAGTGTCTTCCCGAATCAATTAATCTAATTCTTTTCAATGGCAACGCGACATATCATGTAAGTGTATCGATCTATTTAACCAAGCTCCAGCTAGGCATTCAGGCACTTTCCAACAGCTCCTTATCAGAACTGTTATACATACTACTCTACATATCCTTGCATAGTCCAATTTAATCTTTAAGAGAGTTCTCTAGAAGCGGGATTGCCGGGTCAAACATCACAAAGCACAACTTTGGATCCCGAAGGAGTTCTTAAAAATTAACCACTTTTTTTTTTTTTTGATAACTACTATACTCTAAGATATATGGAATTACATTCTTAACGAAAATATATTTGGATATGGTCTACTTAGGGAATCTACCTGAGACCTCTAAATTGAAATTTTCAAGTCGATAACTGTATAAAAAGCCCCATTATTAAATGCTATGGGAAAGAAGCAAACGGTATTCGAAGAACCCAACCGGGTGAGACGGTTGCTATCTTTAAAGCGACTGCATCCAAGAACAGGATAGTTCGTAGTTGTTCAACACATTCTGTATTTGTTTACTCCGTGGGCCTCACAATACTTCCAGAAAGCTCACAGGGTGGTAGCCCCACGAGCTGCTGGGCCATCTAGAGAAGCATTAGGGCTCATAGTAATACTTCTATAAACTTCTTCCTTGAAAAATCTCTCCAAATCCATCCCATCCTGTCTCCAATCCTCGGCCTTCCCAATATCCTCGGCCTCTTCTTGAAAGAAAATGTCTCCCCTCCCTTCTCCTTTTCACTAAAATGTGGTGGACTTCTGAGGGTGCCACCTTCCCCAACACCCTCTCTCAATTAAAAGTTTTTGTCATTGCCGTTGTTCTTTTTAACTCTGGTATCCCATTACTTCCTGGCCAGGCAGAGAAACAGGTATTCTCCTTGCTCCAAAATGCCAAATATAGGAATTGCTCTCCTGCAGACACTTCTCTGCTGCTTATGCCAACCATCTGAATTATCATCCGTCACCCATCATCTTGGCCCCTCTGTTCACTTGGCCCTGCTTCCTGTCAAGCCTTAGTAGTTACTGAAACTCCGTCATGAGAGACCCACCTTCACTCTCTGGCTTCTCAGTTCTTTCACTTCCTCACCTCGTATAGGATTTTCTTCCATTTCACCATAGCTACACTCTCTCGGATGTTATCATTACAGAAATCTTGATTCATAACATCCCGTTTTCTAACTGCATTTTTCGGGCCTTTCCCAGCCACCTGCTCTCCTTCCCTCACTGTCCTAACTTTTGATCCCACTGAAACTGTCAATCCATTGACATTATTTATGGACAGAATGTCTGTATCACCCCCACTCCATTCAATTGCTGGAACTCCCCCATTCCCGCCATGTGATGGTATTAGGAAGCAGAGCCTCGGGGAGGTAATCAGGATGAAATGAGGTCAGGAGATGAGCCCTCACAAGTGGATTAGTGCTCTTAGAAGAATCAGGACAGAGTTTGCATTCTCTGCTCTCCACCTTGTGAGAACGGACATCTTTATATTACTGAGTCTCCCCATCTATTGGTCCGGAAATTAGTAATAATGCATTTAGAGTTTCTCCATTAAGCATGATACTGGCTTCTGGACTGATTTATCATACTACACAGTATCTCATTACTACTATTTTATGTGGGCTTATACAAATTCAGACACAGATGTAGACTTTTTTCAAACACCTTTTGAAATCTATGAAAGAGAGTCACAATGATTTTTCTCCCTAGGTCTATCACAATCAATGTATTGATAGATTCCCTAATATCACACCATCTTTGTATTGCTGGAATAAATCTCCCTTGATTGTGACACATTATTCCTTTCATAAGGTGCTATCTCCCTTGATCGTGACACATTATTCCTTTCATAAGGTGCTAAATGGTGTTTGCCGATATTTTGCTTAGAATTTTGCCTTAATTATTTTGAGGGAGATTTGTTCTATGGTTCTCTGTGCAATTCTTGTTGGATTTTAGCATTGTCACACAAGGTTCATTTAAAAATTGGGTAATTTTTATTCTTCTGTGTGCTGGAACAGTACTAACGTTACCCTTTAGTACCATTTAGTCAACAGCACCGAAGTTATCCTTTCCTGATAGAAGAACTTCGTGCACAATCTGAACCATACACATCTCCATGGTAGTTCTTTTTGACTCTCCACTTCTTCTATGAATAGTTCCCATCCCTGCAGGAGTCCATTTTGTTAAATTGTAGTTTCCTGGAAAATTGCCCATGATTCTAAGTCCTCGTCAAAACCAGTTAACACATGAACAACTAAACTCTAGTTCCTGCTTGACCCACACATTCCTTCCACCCCAGGTCTCCCCCATCTCCCTAACTGGCAACGCCATCCATCCAACTGCTAGAAAACAGAATCCCAGGAGTCATCCTTACTTTATGCATCACTTCCATCTATCAATGATTTATAAACCCTGGCCCCAAAAGGTACCTGGTGTCTCCCCATTTCTCACCGTCTCCAAAGCCCCTCCATCCAGTTCAGCTCCTCTCCTCTATTCTCACTTCCCCAGTCAATTCTTAACAAGGCAGGTAGGATGGGATTCTTAAAATATAAATCAGATCACAGTACCCTCACCCCCAATGCCTTTGCTCAAACCCACCCATATTTCCCTTTACCTGTAGTACGAAATTCAAGCTCCTCAGCCTGTTCAGTGAGGCCCTGACCTCAATGAGACTCAGTCATGCTCCCAGCTTCCTTTCAAGTAACTGTCCCCTCAAACACCACTGAGCTAAGAACTTTCAGTTTTTCAAATATGTCATGTTCTCCCCTACCCAATCCTGTTGCCTTAAACTGTTCCTAAGTCTGGTTCCTTCCTATTCTTTTTTTTTTTTTTTTTTTAATGTTAGTTTTGAGGGAGAGACAGAGCATGAATGGGGAAGGGTCAGAGAAAGAGGGAGACACAGAACCTGAAGCAGGCTCCAGGTTCTGAGCTGTCAGCACAGAGCCTGACACGAGGCTTGAACCCACAAACCGTGAGAACATGAGCTGAGCTGAAGTGGGATGCTTAACTGACTGAGCCACCTAGGCTCCCTGGTTCCTTCCTATTCTTAAAACCCTATCTTAAATGTCACTTTCCCACAGAGACCTTTGATGACCATCCTATCTGAAACTGCACACCCTTGCTCTCGGCCACAGCACTTGTATCCCTCAAAAGCACTTTGCAAACTTGTGCTTAGTTTATTTGTTCACTTGTCTCTTTCTGTCTTTCTTCAAGGAATTTATTTGCAACGGGGGCAGGAACACATCTGTGTGTTACCAATCGTAGCTCCATGTTTAGCCTGTTGCCCGATGCAGAGCAAGCACTCAATTATAAATATTTGTTCGATGAAAGACCAGATCCAAAAGGATAATTTCTAGCATGGACAATATCATGAAAGAGGAGAAAGCTTCTTGGAGCCCAGAGCGTTAGAACATCTTTCACTGCTTACTTTCCCCCATTCCAATTCCATCGAAGCAATCCTTTGCACCTACCCCAGGAATGCAGTCGTCACACGGGACTTTGGCTTTCCTCATGAAGACTGATCTGGATTGAGCCTGGAAAAAACGGGTCCATCTCATTATATTTGGCCAATTTAAGACTATACACAAATGTACATACATACATCACAAGGTTATTTCATAGATCGTTACATTCCTGGATGTCAGCTGAGGAGAATCAATGGCCAATCCAGAATACCATTCTAAGTAATTGATATTTTCACTTGATCCTATTTCATGCACTGCATCTGTCAACACCACTAGCCTGAAACATAGGTAGAGGGATCTCATGACAACCATTCAAAGTATTAATCCCTACTTCCTTGTAGCACTGCGCTGGGGGCTGAAATAATCTAGTCTGAAATAATCTAGTCTAGTGAAAAGAACGGTCTCCTTTCCCTAGCAAAATATGTAAAAACCATCACTGGTGCACAAACATGCCAAAAGGGCAGCCACTGGGTACCCATCAGATCCAGATACTGGATCTTGACCAAGTCCAGCCTGGTGCCCAGTAAGCACCCAGCATGAGCTAAGAGCATCATTATCATCTCTCCTCTACAAGCCACGGGGTGGTTTCCTTAGGTGACTGGAAGAGTGGAGAGCAAAGGCAAAACCCTGGGAGATGTGTATTTTGGAGGGATTTTTTTTTTTTTTTGAGTATTCTAAAGTCATACAAAGGGCTATTGTCAAGGGAGGTGAAAGCAAATTGTAACTATTCCTACAATGTAATCTGTATGAACTGAAAAGACAGTTGTCTAAAAGCTGAGGTTTAGTCAAAATAAGTGAATTCTCCAGGTTTCAGAAATCTAGGAGGCATAATCTTCTCTGCTTCTTAATCTAGTGTTGGTTTATATCAGCAGTTCTCAAAGTGTGAACCTTTGGGACCCCCTAAGTGACCCCTTAAGTTGGAGACCCCTAAGCTTCCAAAGGTTCCGTGAGTCCAAAACTACTTTGGTAATAATGGTAAGTAATAGTAAGACATCATTTGCTTTTTTTCATTCTTTCTCGCACAAATATACAGTGTCTTCCAGAGGCTACAAGATATGTGATATCACAGCAGACTGAACTGAGAAGCAGATATGAGAATACAGCTATCTTTGGTGAAGCCTGATATTAAAGAAATTTGCAAACACAACCCAGTGCTGTTCTTCTCACGTTTGTCTTGAAAAATCTGGTTATTTTTCATAAAAATATATTACTCATATCAATATGTAAAATTTGTTATTTTTTTCATTAGTCATTGTATTTTTTTAATTTTTTTTTAATGTTTATTTATTTTTGAGACAGAGAAAAACAGCATGAGTGGGGGAGGGTCAGAGAGAGAGGGAGACACAGAATCCCAAGCAGGCTCCAGGCTCTGAGCTGTCAGCACAGAGCCTGACGCGGGGCTCGAACCCACAGAGTGTGAAATCATGTCCTGAGCTGAAGTCGGACGCCCAACCAACTGAGCCACCCAGGCGCCCCAGTCATTGTATTTTTACAAACCAGTCTTTTGAATACGTTCAGCCATGAGTGAAAAAGACTCATTATCATTTGAATTGTGAGCTATATATATCATGACAAGCCTTTTGGAGAGTGAACCCAGGATAAACCCATACCAGTAAAACAAAAACCACTAAAAAAAAAGAAAAACAACAAAAACAACAACAAAAACCTCCCGAACATAATATATAATAAATATACATATACATATTAATTTAACATAAAAATATTATTGGAAATTATGTATTATCCTGAGTTATTTATGTCAAATTCTATTTTTTAAATGTCTTTCTTTCACATTTTTAAGATATAATTGATACACAATGTAACATTAGTTACAGGTGCATACAACACAGTGGCTTTAACAATGCTGTAGGTTATGCTATGCTCACCATGGTGCGGCTACCATCTGTCACCATACGATGCTACTAAAATACCACGGACTGTATTTCCTGTTGTACCTTTCATCCCCATGACTTATTCCTTCCATAACTGGAAGCAGGTGTCGCCCACTCCCCTTCACATATTTTGACCGCTCCCCCATACCCCTAACCTACCTCCATACCTCTGATAGCCACCAGCTTGTTCTCTGGACTTAGGAGTTTTTTGATTTGTTTTTTAGATTCCACATACAAGTGAAATATGGTATTTGTCTTTCTCTGGCTTATTTCACTTAGAACACCCCCTAGGTCCCTCCATGTTTTCATACATGGGAGATTTCATTGTCTTTATGGCCGAGTAACAATCCGTTGTGCGTGTATATGCACATACACACATACACCCCCATCTTTACCCATCCGTCTGTTGATGGACATCTAGGCTGCTTCCGGATCTTGGCTACTGTAAATAATAGGGGTGCATGTATCCTTTGGAACTTGTGGTTTTGTTTTCATTAAATACCTCGTTGCAGAATTTCGGGATCATATATTTCCATTTTAAATTTTGTTGAGAAAGCTCCAAACTGTTTCCCACAGTGACTGCATCAGTTTACATTCCTACCAACAAGGGTTCCTTTTTTTCTCATCCTCACCAACATCTGTCATTTCTTGCTTTTTTGATACCAGCCATTTTGACAGGTAGAAGGTGATAACTCATTGTGATTTAGAATTGCATTTCTCTAATGATTAGTGATGTTGAGTATCTTTTTATCTGTTGGCCATCTGTACATCTTCTTAGAAGAAATTTCTATTCGGGTCCTCTGCCTATCTTTTAATTGGAACATTTGGCTTTTTGGTATGGAGCTATCTCCACCCTTCATATATTTTGGATATTAACCCCTTAACAGATATATCATTTGCAAATATCTTCTCCCATTCAGTAGGTTGCCTTACATTATGTTGATGGTTTCTTTTGCTGTGCAAAACCTTTCTATTTTGATGTAGTCTCAATAGTTTATTTTTTCTTTTGTTTCCCTCACCTGAGGAGACAGGGTTGTGTCAAAGAGATTACCGCCTATGTGTTCTTTCAAGAGTTGTATGGTTTCAGGTCTCACAACGCATTAAGTCTCTAATCCATTTTGGGTTTATTCATATGCATGGTGTAAGAATGTGGTCCAGTTTTTCCAGCACCACTTATTGAAGAGATGGTCTTTTCCCTAGTGTATATTCTTTTTTGTCATATATTAATTGACCATAAAAGCATGGATTGATCTATGGGTCTATATTTGTGCCAGTACCATACTGTTTTGAATACCATAGCTTTGTAATATAGTTTGACACTAGGATTGTGACACCTCCACCTTTGTTCTTTCTTAAGATTGCTTTGACTATTCAGGGTCTCTTGTACTTCCGGATATATTTTAGGATTATTTGTTCTAGTTCTGTGAAAAATGCCGTTGGTATTTTGCTAGGGATTATATTGAATCTGTAGGTTGGGGTAGTATGGACATTTTACAAATGCTAATTCTTCCAGTCCATAAGTACGTATATAGTTCCATTTGTGTCCTCTTCATTTTTTTTCATCAAGATTTTACAGTTTTCAGAGTACAGGTCTTTTTCCACTTCTTTGGTTAAGTTTATTCTTAGGGATCTTATTCTTGGTGATGTAACTGTAAATGAGATTGTTTTCTTACTTTCTCTTTCTACTGCTTCATTATTAGTGTAAATATATGTAACAGATTTCTGTGTATTAATTTTATATTCTCTGACTTTATTGTATTTATAGGTTCTAATAGTTTTTTGATGGGATCTTTAGGATTTTCTGGATATAGTATCATGTCATCTACAAATAGTGACAGTTCTACTTTCTCCTCCCCAATGTGGTGACTTTTACTTCTTTTTCTTCTCCTATTGCTGTGTAAGACTTTCATTACTATGCTGAATACAAGTGGTGAGTGGGGACAACCTTACCTTGTTCCTGATCTTAGAGAAAAAGTTTTCCATTTTTTACCATTGAGTATGATGTTAGATGTGGGTTTGACATATATGACCTTTATTAGGTTGAAGTAGGTTCCTCTAAACCCAACTCATTGGAAGTTTTTATCAGTAACAGAATTAGAATTCTGTCAAATGCTTTTACTGTATCTACTGAGATGATATGATTGTTATCCTTCATTTTATGATACAGCATATCATGTGGATTAATTTGCGGATATGGAACCATCCTTGAGTCCCTAGAATAAATCCCACTTGATCTTGGAGAATGATCCTTTTAATGTATGGTTGAATGCAGTTAATATTTTCTTGAGGATTTTCACATCTATGTTGATCAGGAATATGGGCCTGTAGTTTTCTTGTTTTGTAATATCTTTGCCTAATTTTGGTATCACAATAATGCTGGCCTTGTAGAATGTATTTGGAAGCTTTTCTTTGTCTTCTATTTTCTGGAATAATTTAAGAATGGTATTAATTTTTTTTTTTTAATGTTGTTGGAACTCACCTGTAAATCCATATGGTCCTGGACTTATGTTTGTTGGGGCTCTTTTCACACACAGTGTTATATTCATTTCAGGTGTACAATGTAGTGATTCAACAATTCCATATATTACTCAGCACTCATCAAGTGTGTTCTTAATCCCCTTCACCTATTTTGCCCATCCCCCCACCCCCCCCATAACCATCTGTTTGTCCTATGTTTGTTTTTTGGTTTGTCTCTTATTTTTTCCCTTTGTGTGTTCTGTTTCTCAAATCCCACATATGAGTGAAATCACATGGTATTTGTTTTTCTCTGCCTTATATTTTGCTTAGCAGTATACTCTAGATCTATCCATGTTATTGTAAATGGCAAGATTTCATTTTTTTTATTAAGGTCGCTTCCATAAAGTAGCTATCATAAATAATGTGGCAACACACGTAGGGGTGTGTGTATGCCTTTGAATTCGTGTTTTTATTTTTGGGGTAAATACCCAGTAATCCAACTAGTGGATCATGGGGTGGTTTTATTTTTAATTTTTGGACGAACCTCCTTACTGTCTTCCACAGTAGCTGCACCAGTATGCATTCCCACCAAAAGTGCACGAGGGTTCTTATTTCTCCACAGTCGCATCAATTTTTGTTGTTGTGTTTTTTATTTTAGTCATTCTGCAGGTATGAGGTGATATCTCATTGTAGTTTTGATTTGCACATCCATGATGAGTGATGTTGAGCATCTTTTCATGTGTCTGTTGGCCATCTGGATGTTTTCTTTGGAAGAATGTTCATGTCTTCTGCACATTTTTAAACTGGATTCTTCGGTCTGGGGTGTTGAGCTGTATACATTCTTTATATTTTTTGGATACTAACCCTTTATCAGATATGTCATTTTCAAATATCTTCCACTATTCAGTAGGTTGTCTTTTAGTTTTATTGGCTGTTACCTTCACTGTGCAGAAGCTTTTAATTTTGCTGTAGTCCCAATAGTTTATTTCTGCTTTTGTTTCCCTTGTTTCAGGAGACATTCTACAGATGTTGTTATGGCCAATGTCAGAAATTACTGCTTGTGCTTTCTCCTAGGATTTTTATGGTTTCAGATCTCACATTTAGGTCCTTACTCCATTTTTTGTTTGTTTTTGTGTATGGTGTAAGAAAATGGTCCAGCTTCATTATTTTGCATGTAAGTATCGAATAGAATGTCTTTTTCCCCTTGTATATTCTTTCCTGCTTTGTCAAAGATTAATTGACCATATAGTTGTGCATTCCCCCAATTCCAAAACCAGATAAAGACCCACAAAAAAATGAAAACTACAGGCTAATATCTCTGATGAGCACAGATGCAAAAATCCTCAACAAAATTAGCAAACATAATCCAGCAATACGTTAAAAAAAAGCATTCCTCATGACTGAATGAGATTTATTCCTGGGATACACAGATGGTTCAATGTTTGCAAACCAGTCAATGTGATACACCACATCAATAAGAGAAAGGATAAGAACCATATGATCATTTCAATAGATGCAGAAAAAGCATTTGACAAAGTACAACATCCATTCACAATAAAGCCCCTCAATAAAGTAGATTTATACAAAACCTCGGAACAAGGTTTATACAAAACTCAGGAACAAGACAAGGATGTCCATTCTCACCACTGTTACTTAACATAGTACTGGATGTCCTAGCCACAGCAATCAGACAAGAGAAAGTAATAAAAGGCATCCAGATTGGTAAAGAAGAAGTTAAACTCTTACTGTTTGCAGATGACATGATACTATATACAGAAAACCCTAAAGACTCCACCAAAAAACTATTAGGTAAACGTATTCAGTAAAGTTGCAGGATACGAAATCAATGTTCAGAAATCTGTTGCATTTCTATACACCAATAATGAAGCAGCAGAAAGAGAAATTAAGAAAACAATCTCATTTACAATTGCACCTAAAAAAATAAAGTACCTAGGAATAAGCTTAACCAAAGAGGTGAAAGATCTGTACTCTGAAAACTAGAAAATATTGATGAAAGAAATTGAAGAGACACAAAGAGATATTCGATGCTCATGGATTGGAAGAACAAATACTGGTTTTTAAAATTTTTTTGATGTTTATTTTTGAGAGAGAGACAGGCAGAGACAGAGTGTGAGTGGGGGAGGGGCAGAGAGAGAGGGAGACACAGAATCTGAAGCAGGCTCCGGGCTCTGAGCTGTCAGTACAGAGCCCGACGTGGGGCTCGAACTCATGAGCCCTGCGATCATGACCTGAGCTGAAGTCAAATGCTTAACCGACTAAGCCACCCAGGGACCCCAAGAACAAATACTGTCAAAATCTCCATACTGCCCAAAGAATATATAGAGAGAGAATATATTCCACGATACCACAATTAACTATATATCTAAGTGTTTTTCTCAGGATGGACTCAATTTTTTTTAAAATATTGCTTAAAAGAAAACAAACTGGATCAAAAACACTGACATTTGTATGATCCTGCTTATGCTTTTCAAAATTGACACTTCTAGAATGCCCTAAGCCACACTATCTGCTCAGGGAGTGCCACAAAAGTAGTTGGTTTGAAAGGATGCAGCTACATAGCTGCTTCTGTGCAGTTTCACCCACATCGATCACCCATACTACAGCCAGCACACTACCCTCATTCTTCAATTAAGATACTTCTAGAAGGAATACTTTGAAAAAATACCTCAGCACTTGCAGATCACAGAATGATTTCAGGGCATCAGATTGTTTCCCCCAAAATTCCTAGAATTGAACAAAAGTTTTAAGTATTTGGCAGTTACTCTACTCTGGAACAGATTCTCGTAAGTCACAGAGGATATTCAAGAAAAGGACTTACCAGGGCATCCTTCTCAAGGTGTTTCAGAGCCTGAATATCCTTCTCAAGATTGCTCAGCTCTTGAAGGACAAAACTGTGAAACTTCTCTAGTTTATTCAGTCTGATAAAAGTAAAAAGCACCAGATTTCATTGGGACTGCTTGAATAGGACAAAAGACAATCCTCTTATTGCAAAGATACTTCTTATTCTTCTCCAGACGTTTGTTTTAAGGACACATAACTCAGGGCACCCGGGTGGCTCAGTAGGTTGAGCATCCAACTCTTGATTTCAGCTAAGGTCATGATCTCACTATTTGTGAGTTCGAGCCCCACATCAGGCTCCAGGCTGACAGAGCGGAGCCTGCTTGGGATGCTCTGTCTCTCCCCAACTTGTGCACACTCTCTCTGTCCCCTCCCCCGCCCCTCTCTCCCACCCCTGCACTCAAAATAAACAAACTTTAAAAAAAAAAAAAAAGAACACCCGTCTCCTCTTCCCTCACTGCCTGACCATCCTCATCCCTTAGTTCTGCAAACTTTGATTTAGCCTTTCAACAGAAGACTGGAGAAAGCTAGTATTACAGAGCAAAGAAGAGATAACTCCAGGGAAAAGGACATGGAGGCCAGAGCTGTCCTGGAAGCTACTAGAACACCAATCATGGCTCCCCATCGCTTCTTACCTTCCATTTTCTCCCCTTTCTCTTGCCTTAAGCTGGTCCTGAAGGCTGAAATTGGCTAATAGACTCGTCTCTCCTCTACATGTTAGTTCTAAAGTTTCCAACAGTTGCTCTTCTAACGACCCCATAAACTGCTTTTTTCCCTTGTTTATGGTCTGTCTTCTCCATTAGGCTGGAAGTTCTATGAAGGCAAGAAGCTCCCAAAGCTTGTCGTCACTGCTTTCCTGCACTTAGACGGGACCTGGCACCTGGTGCCACTCAGCATGCATTTGCCGAATGAAAAATGCATGCATATGTAACCCCTAAAAGACAATGGGAGTTCTAGAAGTCCAAAGTCCTTCATGGGCTTGTTTTGAGAACCAAATGACATTGCATGTAAGCAAGTTTGAAAAACATCATAAATTTCTACTCACATTATATTTTCTGCCCTAAGAAACATCCTCCTTCAGTTAAGCAAACCAACCCGCCATTGTTTTCTTCCTCTCCTTCATTCACAGGTCATTCTCTTCAACAAGGAACGATCTCTATACATACTTTCCTTATACCATTCAAACCTTTGTTTCCAAAACCTCACTGCAGAAGCACTTCCGTTGTAATGGCTCTGGATTAACTCTAATCACTACAGAATCCCATCTCCACTCACCTTTCCTAACCTTCACATCTCTCTGAAATCTTACACCTTTGTCGTTCTTGCTCTATGGTCATCAAGATATGTTTGTACACGTGTGCATGTGCATGTGTGTGTGTGTGTGTGTGCATGCATGAGTGCACAGCACTTTTATTGTGGCCATATATGTAACATAAAATTTACTGTTTTAACCATTTCTAATTCAGTGGCAGTAGGTGCATTCACAACGTTGTGCAACTGTCACCACAATCCGTCTCTAGAACTTTTCCCTCATCCCCACAGAAACTCCGTTCTGATTAAACAAGAATTCGTTCCCCACTCCCTCACCCTCTGGTAATCTCTACTCTGCTTTCCTTCTCTATGAATTTGCCTCTTTTAGGTACCTCCTACAAGTGAAATTGTGTAAGACTGGTGCTTTTGGATCCGGCTTATTTCACTGAGCATAATGTCCTCGAGGTTCACCCATATTGTAGCACGTGTCAGAATTTCATCCCTTAGGGCTGAATAATATTCCACTGCATGTATTTAACACATAGCACTTATCCAGCATTTTTACACAGATGTCCGTGCTTCCTCTGTCTTCACAACCGGATTATAAATTTTTTGAAAAGCGTGTTTTAGGATCATACAATGGGAGACCATGAAGAGGCTTCAAGAAGGCTTTAACCCATCATGTTATGAAGGAGGAAGGAGAAACCTAGGAAGGTTAGGTGAGGGAGCAAACCTCACACATCCGCTCAAGCTTCGGCTCCTCGTGACCCCAGCACAGTGGTCATGACACAAAAGCTTGTGAGCGATCCCACTTTCACAAACTTGTTCTGAAGCCCAACACTTACCTGCATTGGTGTATCTGGTTTAAAAGTTGGATTAGGCAATCTGGTGCTTGCTTTGCATTTTTTGAATCAAGCAGACTCCCTTTGTACCTAAGCTAAACCATAACAACAACAGCAAAATGATCACATTTGAGTTAACCATAACTACATAAATTCAGTTCAGGTGTTGCGTGGAAAAGACGTTGCATAGCAAACATTACTGCTAAACGATTGTGATGAGACACCATGCTACACGCGGTCTATGCATTACCTCAGGTTCAGTGCCAATAAAGAACAATAAGCTAAAATAGGAAAACCTATAGTCTCCCTGTCACAACGTATATTGAATATTATGAACAAATTGCCATTATAAGCGAGCTTACATTGGTATCGAAGAAAATATAAGACTGTGGAGGCTTCCCATGTTAGTTAAATGAATGTATGTCGGGGTAAGAGATTCTTCCCAAATGTGCAAAGAAATAACTCTTTAGGGATTTAGGAACAATAGGACATCAAAGAAGGGAACTGAAATTCTTCCAGAGTTCATCCTGCAGACAAGATTACGGGATGGCCTACATGCGCATTGCTCAAAGATACGCCGCCACTCAGCTGACCATCTACCCAAAGCCCACCTCCGCCCTTATCCCAGACGCCTCTCTCATCCAGGTGGTCCCCCGCTCCCCTCTCCTCCCGTCTATCATTATGACCGAATCATTGCTTCTGGTAGTTCAGTTGTCTGAGAACACTACCAATGAAACCAAACCATGAGTCTGATTTCCATAGAGGTGCATCTGGTCCCACCGTAGCAAAGGCACAGGTAATAGCAGTCTCATAAATACAAGCCATAATTCACAAAGGCACTGAAATCAGTGACCATGGCTAAGGCAAACGTACCTCCCCAAAAGAGTGTGGAGAACCCTCACACATGAAGGATATCAACGGCATTGATGGATAATAGGAACTTGTTAAACTCGTAACAAGCTAGCTTTTCATTTTTAGTGGAAAATTACCTCAGTTTTTCTTCTCAGGTCTCTAGTGAAGGTTTCGAGGGTTGCGATAATAGCAGAACCGTCTGAGTTCTCCGGCGCAACTGCTGGGGACGGAGTGGAAACGCCTTCTGAACAATAAAGAGAGAACATCGGGTAAAACGAACACAGTGCTCGAGGTAGATGTGCTCAGTCTATCAGCTGCTCAGAGGTGGACGGGCAGCTAAGAAACACAGATACGAGCCACAGAAGTCCCACGGGGGGCCTGGCCGTGACTGCAGCCTGGCCGACTCTGGCCGACAAGGCCAGCTTGATCCGAGAGTCCTCGTCGTGAGCACTTCATGCCGCTTCCCACCAAACCTCACTCAAGTGAGGCTGCTCACCTCCTCCAAACTCTCCCAGAATTTTAAATCAGAGCAACTCTGCCTAAGCAGCAGGCAGAGAGAGGTGTTATAAGAGGTTTTAAAGAGGATGTGATGGGTGGGACATTTCTATGGGGGCAACACTGGCATGATGGCTTCTGGGCGCCCCAAGTTTTAGGAGGGCTCGCAAGGGCTCCGGCACTATTAAGGGACTGGCAGGTTGTAGCTCATTTCAGCCCCACAAAAGCCATGTCAAATGGGCTCCGTTGTTCCCCATATTGAACAGAGGGATCCAGTAACTCGTGCAAGCTCACACCAACAGTGCCAGGATTGGAACCCAAAACAAAAGGCTCCAAGAGAGCAAATTGGGAAGACCAGAGGCACTTAACCACCAAACTCTAGTATCTCTGGGCTTCCCAGTCTCCTCTCTTGGAGCCTTTCGTTTTGAAATATGGTGGCCTCACTTACGCAGAAGGCCATCCTTCACTGGGGTAGAGTGGGTATCTCTAACACAAAAACCGAGCTAATAGCTACCAACTAAAGCAGAGACCCATAATTTTAGGAGCTTTAGGCCCTGAAAATTGCCATCAAGAAGAGTAAAGAGGCAGACATCAACCTGCTAGAAGGACTAGAACATGCTAGAAGTACTTGCTTTGATCTCTAATTTGTGCAACAATTTACTTGTCTTTGAAAGGACAAAATGCTTCAAAATGCTTTGAAAGGACAAAATGCTTGTCTTTGAAAGGCAAAAGCCACTGTGATCTTCAAACCGTAACCCCCTTGGAGTGCGTGCAGGAGCATTCAGTGCTCACAAATCTGTCCCATTCTTGCTTGAATGGCTGGCCGGGCACGTAATGTCACCTGCTAAGCCCGTTTCTTCCATCACCGAGGAGGGGGATTCCGGAGCATCGCCTTCTTCCAGTTTTGATTGTTTGGACTTAGCGAAACTGCCTCCTGATAGGTCTAAAAGCAAGCACAGCACATTAACGATGACACACCCGTTCCTTCTGTCCCAAATTTTATCTCGTCCTCTTCTTACCAGTTAATACCCAACCTTGGTGAGCAGCCAGCGACACTTGTTCCCTGTGACTCATTACTTACCGGTGACAGCACCAGCATCAAAGGAGGACGCGTACTGATGCCAGAAAGAGGACACGTGGGAACAGGCACCCCTTCGACGAGCCCTGTAACATTTAGGAACGGCCTGCTTAGCAAGGGACAGGCTGATCCAAATGAAAAGCAGCAGTGGTTAGCATCAAAAACGCTGCCAGGGCTCAGGCTGAACGGGGAGGTAGCAAGGCAATCTGAGCAGATGGGCCTTCAGAAGCTCATCAGATGGCCCCGCGGAGCGCGCCACCTTCTGGCGACGCTGGAGCTTTACTGCTGCGCTGAGTGTCGCCTCCTAGAGGAGGTCATCTTGGCTGCTCACTAGCCGACGTGACTCTGAGACCTTCAGCTTCTGAGATGTAAATATAGATCCTCTTCTCAATTTGGCAATTACTTAGTATTTTCTATCTGATGTCCGCTTTCATCCCACACACTGAGCCCCATTGAGCCCTCCCAGTCTTAGCAGTGGCACCACCCCTGTCAACAGAACCCTCGAATCAGGCTCAACTCCTGTGTTTCCTTACCATCCACGTCTCCTCCATCATCGAGGTCCTGCATACAGAACGAATCCATCCCTCTTTCTACATTCCCACACCATGACCCTGGTCCAAGGCCATCCTCCCAGGAGGACCTCATCAGTCTCATGCCTCCAACGGTATTGCCTCCCAAATCTCTCTCTTCCCTGAGCTCCACGAAGCAGCAAACTTGTGTTTCCAACTGCTTGGTCAACCACTCCATCTCAAAACCCACTCTATTCTATTCTTCCCGCCCCAAGCGCTTTCTTCCCCACCATGCACTTAGCCCCGCTTAGCTGTGAGGTCATGTGGCTTTGCCCCTTCTCCTCACTGCTGTCTTTCCCCTCTGAAGTGGAAAAATCCAAATTCATTACTCAATACTGTGTGTAACGTGCTGTAGGGGAGAAGCACAGACACAAGTTTCTCTTTCCGTGCTCTGCTTCTACACGTGGTCTCCCTGGGAGGGGGGCCTCAGACACCCCACGCATGTTCTCAGCTCAAGGTCTTTGGTTCTTGCTGCTCCTCGGACTTGAATCCTTTCCCTCACGGATCTGCCCTGAGCTTTCCTCTGGGCGACCGACGTAAAGTTTCAGTACAACCCCCCAGCTTTGAAATCTCTTTCCATGTTTTTCCTAGCCTCTATCACAACGTAACACACTGCGTGTTTTACTTTTCTTGTATATTATCCGCCCTCCCCGCCCCTCCTCCCAACACACACACACACTGGAAGGTAAGCTCCACTGAAAGCGGGCATGTTGTCTTTTTTTTTTTTTTTTTTTCCCCCACCAGAATAACACTTAGCAAAGTGCCTGGTCTGTAGCAGACACTCAGGAGATGTTCATTGAATGCGTAAATAAGCGAATGCCAAAAATATCTAAGTTCCTACAAAAAAAAAAAAAAAAAAAAAAAAAAAAAAAAAAAAGATGTAAGATACCTTAGGAGTTCCTAAGACGGCAACACAGGGAGACCCGGAACTCCCTCCTTCATAGACACACACACATTTCCAGAGCAATTCCTTCTAAAGAATGGTGGGCTGACTAAACAGCTTTTGCACAGCAAGAGAGAGGGAGACACGGCAATGAAGGGACTCCCCTCTGCAGTGGAGAGGGAAAGTACTAAGGGAAGGGGAACAGATTTGTCTGCTCCAGGGCACAGAATAAAAGCCGTGGTTTAAAAGGGCAACTAGAATATAAAAGATCTAGCCTTAGGAACCTGCCAAACGAGGGGGGATGGGGCTGCTGGAACTCACTCTGGATCAGAGGGGCTGGTGAGCGCCATGGTTTACGTTCCCCTTCTACCTTGATAGCACAGATGGAAGCAGGGCTGGGCTGCCAGAGCTGACCTACCTCCACACCAGCCGCAGCCCCAGCCCTCCCATCAAGGAGGTGCCAGTGGGGCACACAGCAGACACCCCTGATCAGCAGGCACTACAGCTCTGGCGGTCTCACCAAGACGCAAAACGCCCTGGAACACTCCAGGCCTGAACCACTTCACCTCCAGACAACTTGCCGGGGCACCTCCCTCAACTTCTCCCCCTCACGGGGAGTCCCGAAACCTCCGGGCCCTTGCCTGCTTCGGCTCTGGCTACCCCAACAGAGTACCTTCTGCGTGGAGGCACCCAGGACACCCCAGTCTGCACCCACTTCGGTTTCAACTATCCTGCCGGGGTGGCCCTCTACTTACAACGCCTGAGGATGTAGAGAAAAAGGAACCCTCTTGCACTGTGGGTGGGAAGGCAAACTGGTGCAGCCCCTGTGGACAACAGTACGGGAGTTCTTCAAAAAGTTAAAAACAGAACTACCTGATGATCCCGTGATAGCACTATTGGGTATTTACCACCAAAATACAAAAACACTAATTCAAAGGGATACATGCACCCTTATGTTTATAGCCAAATGATGGAATCAACCCAAGTGCCCATCAATTGATGAATGGCTAACAAAGAGATGGTGTATACACACACACACACACACACACACACACACACACACACACACAATGGAATATTAGCCATAAAAAAGATCAGTCATAAAAAAGAATGAAATCTCGCCTTTTGCAATGACATGGCTGGAGTTAGAGAATACAAGGCTAAGCAAAATAAATCAGGCAGAGAAAGACAAATTTCATATGATTTCACTCATATGTGGAATTTAAGAAACAAAGGAGTAAAGAAAAAAAAAAAGAGAGACAAACTAAGAAACAGACTCTTAACTATAGAGAACAAACTGGGGCACCTGGGTAGCTTAGTTGGGTAAGCATCCAGCTGTTGATTTCAGCTCAGGCCATGCTCCCAGGGTCATGGGATTGAGCCCCACCATTAGGAGGCTTTGTGCTCACAACAGACAGCCTGCTTGGGATTCTCTTGCTCCCTCTCTCTCTGCCCCTCCCCTGCTCACATGCACTCTCTCTCAAAATAAATAAAGTTAAAAAAAAGGAGAACATCCATAATGTTTACCTCTGTTTATATTGAGCAGTTTGGGTATTACAGGTATAATTATTTTATATTATCTATCAGCAGATTTCTCATCAGATAATTTGCAGGCCAAGAAAAATGGAATGATATGTATAAAGTGACGAAAGAAAAAAAAATGCCACCCATGAATACTTGACCTAGAAAAGTTGTCCTTCAGAAAATGGAAAGAGAGATAAAGACGCTCCCAGACAATTAAAAGCTAAGGGAGCTTATCACCACAAGATCTGCCCTACAAGAAATGCTGAAAGTAGTTCATCAAGACAAAAATGAAGGGATACTAATTAGTAACATGAGAACATGGGAAAATATGTCACACTTTCAAGTATGTATATAGTCAATATCAGAATACTGTAATATGGTGGTATGTTAATCACTTAACTCTAGTACAAAGAATGAAAATATCGGAAATAACTATACCCATAATGTAATGTGTGCCCAATAGGAACAGAGATAAATTGGGACGACAAAAACATAAAATTTGGGGGAATTTGTATGGAATAAAACTTAAGTTGTTACCAGCTTGAAATAGACTATTAGATATCTAAGACCTTATATGTAAGCCTCATAGTAATGACAAAGCAAAACCTATACGAAAGGGAATATACAAGCATCACCAATTCACAAAAGAGAGGAAGAGATTAACAAAGGAACTACAAAGCAGCCAGAGAACAATAAGATGACATTAGGAATTCCTTACCTATCAATGGCTAAATGTAAATAGACCGATTTAAAAAATGGGCAGAGGATCTGAATACACATTTTTCCAAAGAAGACATCCAGATGGCCAACAGACACATGAAAAGATGCTCAACATCAGTCATCATCAGGGACATGCAAATCAAAACCACAATGAACTATCACCACACCTGTTAGATTGGCTAAAATCAGGGAAACAAGAAACAAGTGTCAACAAGGAGATGGACAAAAAGGAATCCTCATGCACTGTTGGTGAGCATGTAAACTGGTACAGCCACTGTGGAACCAGTATGGAGGTTCCTCAAAACATTAAAAATAGAAATACCATATGATCCAATAATTCCATTACTGAGGGGCATTTACCCAAAGAAAATAAACTGGAAGAGATCTATGTACCCCTATGTTTATTGCAGCATTATTTACAACAGCCAAGAAATGAAAGCAACCTAAGTGTCCTTCAATAGACAAATGGATAAGGAAGGTACGAGGTGTGTGTATATTATATGTGGAATTTAAGAAACACAGCAGATGAACATAGGGGAAGGGAAGCAAAGATAAGATAAAAACAGAGGGAGACAAACCATAAGAGACTCTTAAATAGAACAAACTGAGTGTTGCTGGAGGGGTCGGGGGATGGGTTAAATGGATGATGGGCATTAAGGAGGGCACTTGTGGGGATGAACACTGGGTGTTATATGTAAGTGATGAATCACTAAATTCTACTCCTGAAATCATTATTACACTATATGTTAGCTAATTTGGATTTAAATTAAAAAATAAAAAATACAATATATAAAGAAGTTATAAAACTCAACACCCCCCCAAACAAATAATCCAATTAAAAATGGGCAGAAGAAATGAGCTGAGAAGGACTCCTGGCATTCAGCCAGCAAGGAAATAGAAGACCAAATCCTCTAGCTATGTGGAACTGAATTCAGCCAACAACCTGAATGAGCTTTCAAGTGGATTTTCCTCCAGAACCTCATCCTCTGGCACCTTGTTCGGCCTTGGGAAACCCAGAGCAGAGAACCCAAAGCAGCCCCCACCCTCCTGATCTACAGAACTGTAAGATAATAGATCTGTATGGTTCCAAGCATGTATTTGATCTGAGTTGTTTTAAGTTTGTGGTAACTTGTTATGGTAGCAATAAAAACCTTATATGTAGAAGACTAAAAAAAAAATTTTTTTTAAATAGGCCAAAGAAATGAACAGACATTTCTCTGAAGAAATACAGATGGCCAACACACACATGAAAGATTCTCAACATCACTCATCAGAGAAACACAAATTGAAACTACAATGAGGTATCACCTAACACCTGTCAGAATCGCTAAAATCAATAACACAAGAAACAAGTGTTGGCGAAGATAGGGAGAAAAAGGAAACCTCTTGCACTGTTGGTGAGAACACAAATTGGTGCTGCCACTATGGAAAACAGCATGGAGGTTCCCCCAAAAGTTATAAATACATACATACATACGTACAAACATACATACATATATACATAAATAAAAGGGAGGCCTGGGTGGTTAAGTCTGTTGAGTGCCCGACTCTTGATTTCGGCTCAGGTCATGATCCCAGGGTCATGGGATCGAGCCCCACATCAGGCTCTGCACTGAGCATGAAACCTGCTTGGGATTCTATCTCTTTTTCCCTCTGCCCCCTCCCCTGATTGCACACACTCTCTAAAATAAAATAATAATAGTTAAAAATAGAGCTACCCTACAATCCAGTAACCACACTACTGGGTATTTGTGAAAAAATACAGAAACACTAATTCGAAAGGGGTACATGCAAAAAAAAAAAAAAAAAAAGAGAAGGCCAAATGAAGAAATCTACTCTTAACTATAGAGAACAAACACAGTGGCCAGAGGGGAGGTGGGTATGAGGATGCGTGAAATGGGTGATGGTGATTAAGGCGTGCACTTGTCATGATGAGCACTGGGTAATGTATGGAAGTGTTGAATCACTATATTGTACGTGTGAAACTAACAACACTGTGTGTTAACTATACAGGAATTCAAAATAAAAAAGTTCTATTAAACACTTTCGATTAAAAAATAAAATGAAAAATATATCAAATGTCATTTCCAACTATAATGGTATAAAACTAGAAATCAATTACATCAAATAAGGAAAAAATAGAAAAAACCAACACATAGAAGCTAATAACATGCTATTAAACAACCAATGGGTCCATATAGAAATCAAAGAAAAATTCAAATAATGCTTGGCGACAAATAAAAATGAAAACACAAGGATCTAAAATTTTCGCATTGCAGCAAAAGCAGTTCTAAAGGGGAAGTTTATAGTGACATAGATCTACCTAAAAAAACAACAAAAATCTCAAAGAGTGAAAGAATACACCTAAAGAAACTAGAAAAAATAAAGACCGAAGTAAACAGAAAAGGAAGATTAGAGCAAACACAAATGAAGTACAAGCAAAATTTAAAAGCTCATTGAAACCTAGAATTGGCTCCTTGAAAAGACAAACAAATTGATAAACTGTGAGCAAGACACATCAAAAGAACTTGAAAAATATGAAAAAAAAAAACCCTACTGATACCACAGAGATTAAAACAAATTATAAAGGAATACTATAAAAGGTTCTATGAAAACAAATTGGGCAAACCAGGAGATGGGTAATGCCCAGGAATATAAAATTTAGCAAAATTGAGTAAGGAAGAGAGAAAATCTGAAGAGATTGATTACAAGTAATGAGATAAATAAGTAGCCCAAAACTTCCCAACAAGCTAAACTTTATGACCACATGACTTTACTGGTAAACTCTATCAAAGAATATTAATCCTTGAGGTGCCTGGGTGGCTCAGTAGGTTAAGCACCAGACTCTTGATTTCAGCTCAGGTCATGATCTCAATATTGTGAGACTGAGCTCCATATTGGACTCCAAGCTGAGCAGGAAGCCTCCCTGGGATTCTCTCTCTGCCTCTCTCTCTCTCTGCTCCTCTCTTGCTTGCAGTCTCTCCCTCTCTCTCACAATAAACAAACATTTGGAAAAGGAAAGAATATAAATCCTCCTCTCAAACACTTCCCCCAAAACAGGAGAGCACATTTCCAAATTCATTTTATGAGGCCAGTGCTACTATAATATCAAAACCAGAAAAAGAGGCCACAAGAAAATTATAGGCCAGTGTACTTGATGAACATAGATGCAAAACTCCTTAACATCATATTACCAAACCGCATTTACCAACTCATTAAAATGATCATCATGATCAAGCACAATTTATTCCGGGGACGCAACAGTTCAATATCTGCAAACCAACAGGATACGTAACATTCACAAGAGGAAGGATCAAAACCATATGGTCATCTCAACAGGTGCAGAAAAAGCATTTGACAAAATACAACATCCATTCATGTTACAAAGTCTCAACAAAGTTAGTTTGGAGGAACATACCTCACATCACAAAGGCCGGTCATGAAAAACCCACTGTTAACATCACACTCAATGGTGAAAAAGTGAACACTTTTTCTCTAAGATCAGGAATAAGACATGGATGTCTACTCCTACCACTTTCATTCAACCCTGCACTGGAAGCCCTAGCAGTCGCAACTGACAAGGAAAAGAAATAAAACCTCCATACTGGTAAGGAATAAAACTCTACTCACAGATGGCATCAAAGATACTACATATATAGAAAACCCAACAAAACCTCTACCAAATATGCTCAGAATGACTAGATTTAGCACAGTTTCCAGAGATGGAATATATACAAATCTTCTGCATTTATTATACACTCATAAGGTAGAAGAGAAATTAATAAATCAATCCCATCTATAATTATACCACAAAGAACTTACCTAGTAAAACAAACATAACCAAGGAGGTGAAAGACCTGTACACTGAGAACTGTAAGACATCGATGGAAGAAATTAAAGACAACATAAATGCCAAGATATGCCATGTTCATAGACTGGAAGAATTAATATTTGTTAAAATGTCCATACTACCCAAAGCAATCTATATATTCAGTGTAATCCCTATCCACACGGCAACAGCATTGTTCACACATCTCAGAACAAATAATCCTAAAGCTGACATGGAACCACGCAAGACTGCAAATAGCCAAAGCAATCATGAGAAAGAAGAACAAAACTGGGGGTATCACAACAAGGTACAAATCACTATCTTTAAGAGATGCTTTCACTCTCATGTTCACTGCAGCATTATTAACAATAGCCAAGACATGGAAATAATGAAAGTGTCCATCAGCAGATGAATGGACAAGGAATATGTGGCATATATACACTATGGGATATCATTCAGTGATTAAAAGATGGAAATCCTGGCATTTGTGACAATATGGTTGGACCTGAAGGCACTATGCTAAGTAAGCCAGATAGAGAAAGTATTGTATGATCTCTATTGCTATATGATGATGCATGTATAATCTAAAAAACTGAACTCCTCAGAAGATGAATTGTTGGTTTCCAATAGTGGGGGTAGGGAGGAAATGGATGAAGTTGGTCAAATGAGGTTATAAGATGAATACGTTTGGGGAATGTAATGTATAGCATGATGACTACAGTTAGCAATACTGTATTGAATATTTGAAAGTAGCTAAAAGAGTAGATCTTAAAAAAATTCTCACACACAAAAAACTATTTGAAGTAACCTATGTATTGACCTTATTGTGGTAATCCTTTTGCAACGTATACATATGTCATATTGTATACCTTATTATTTGTCAATTAAATCTCAATAAAGCCGGAAAATAAAATTTATAGAAGCATAAAAGTTCCTTGAACAACTATGTCAACCTTAAAGAAGAGTCAAGAGGATCAACTCTCCCTATTAGATAGCAAGATGTGCTATGAAATTAGAGTAATAAAAAAAAGATAGTATTAGTGTGATAATCCAGACAGACCTATGAAATGCTAAAGAGCTCCCAGAGATTGACCTACATTTATATGGGAACTTAATATTTGACAGAAAGCATTTTAACACCAGGGGAACAATAAAAATTATTTAGAGGTGACACAAAAGACTTAAAATCACTAAATGACTTTAACATCTGGATCATTACTAAAGCCATATGAAACTAAGAAATCCACCTGGATAAGAGATTTCAGTGTGTAAGACAGAAGTCTAAAATTAAAAGAAAATTAATAGAGTATCTTGGTTATCTAGGGAAACAGATAAGCATTACCAAAGGAGGGGGGGGGGAAGCAAACAAACCCAAATAATTGGATTACATTAAAGTTGAGCAATCCTGCCCTGTAAAGAAACTTAACACAATTTTAGTAGGCAGACAATAGATTGGAAGATGTTTGCAATACTACAAACAGATACAAAAAGATAAAGCAAAAGAGATTGACATCTAGAATATTCAAGCAGCTACTTTAAAAAAAGACAAGACAGAAACCTCAATGAAAAAGAGTGCAAGAGATATCAAAAGGAATTTACAGAAGAAGAAACCCCAATGACACACAAGCATATAAAGAGATATCTAGCTTAGTTATCAGAGAAATGGAAATGTAAAACAATGAAATATCAGGTTGCCCTATTAGACTGACAAAACTTGGAAAGCTGCGTAATGCCAACTATTAGTGGGGGTACAGAAATTTAGAAACACTTTGCACTTCTTGTGGGAATTTATAATCATACCATTCAGGAGAGCAATTAATCTCATTAGGGTGCATAAGAAGATACACATAATGGTGTCCATTACTTTTGGTGATGACATGGAATTAAAAGTCATTGGTATCCATTACTGAGAGAGGATAGGCAAAGTGTAGTAGATACATAACAGGAGTACTAGAGCAATGAATATAGATCTTAAAAACTGCTGAGTAAAATAAGAAATGAGATATAACAATACTATTTACATAAAATTACATGCATTTACTTTACTATTTTATAAGAACATATATAAACAAAAGTTGAGTATTAAACATTTTACAAGGTGAGGGAAATGGGGAGATATTGGTCAAAGGGTACAAACTTCCAATGATAAGATTAAGAAATTCCGGGGATCTAATATACAGCATGGTGATTTTAGTTAGCAATATACAGCATGGCGATCTCAGGTCAGATTTTAGTGTTATATACTTGAAAGTTGCTAAGAGAGTAGGTCTTAATTGTTCTCACCACAAAAAAGAAAATGGTAAATGCTCTGATGGTAATCATTTTCCAATATATAAGTGTATCAAATCAATGTGTATTCTACCCAGTGAAAATTTATTCAAGAATAAGAGTCATTTTCATACAAGCAAAAATTGAGACATTCATTCCTACAAGCAGACCTTCACAAAAGATGTATTTTAGGCAGAAAGAGGTCCCCAAAAATGTGGAAGTGTAAGACACAGGAAAAATGTAAGCAAAATGATAAATATATAGGTGTATAAACATGGACATTACTACATAAAACAATATCTTAAGGTTTAAAATTAAAATAAAGGACACTACCACATGTTGTGGTTGGGGCAGGCTAATGGGATTCAAGAGTCTTAAGTTCCTATACATAATCTAGGAGGAAAATAATGTTATTGATTAGACTTCAAAAAGTTATGTATGTTATGATTTCTAAGTTAACCAGTAAATGAAAAGAAATAGAGTATATAAATGATTAGAAGGAGAAACAGAATTAAGAATAAAATACATAAAATGCTTAAGGCAAAATGAGAAACACTTAAGCAAAATAATATGAGAAACAAAACAAAATGTTTGGGTCACACAGAAAGTATAAAATAAATTGGTAGATACAACCCAAATACAGGAGTATTACATTAAATGTAAATGGACTAAATACTCCAGTATAAAGACTTACTATTATATGAGGGCAGGGGGAATCCAATTATAGGCTGTTTACAAATGATATCTGTAACATGAGGATATATATGTTAAACATAAAAGGATAAAAAACTTATACCATGCTAATGCTTAACAAAAGAAAGAAACTTCAAGACAAAAACATTACTGAAGATAAAGGCAGTCACTTTGTAATAATAAAAATTTCAGTATATTATGTGGATACACCATTTTATATTCATAACAACCTAAATATATTTTATACAAAGCAAAATTGAACAGAACCAGAAAGAGAAATTGGTGAGTCCACAAACATAATGAGAGGTTTTGACGTACTACTCTCAACAACTGATAGAACAATTAGACTGAAAAAAATTAGGAAGAATATAAAATTTGAAGAACATAGTTAAGAAAAGTGACTTAATGGATATACATTTGTATAGATATTACAGTAACTGTGACATATACTCTCTTAACAAGTTAGCTTTTTAAAAAGGTTGACATATACTGTGTCAGAAAGTATATCTCAAAATTTCAAAGGATTAAGTTATACAGACTCTAGCCACAATGTGTCCTCTAGCCACAATGCAAACAAACCAGAAAAGAGTAACGGAATCATAGCTAAAAGAAAATCCCCTACCATTGTGAATTAGGAAATACACATCCAGAGCACCTGGGTGGCTCAATCGGTTAAAACATCTGACTCCTGGGGGCACCTGGGTGGCGCAGTCGGTTAAGCGTCCGACTTCAGCCAGGTCACGATCTTGCAGTCCGTGAGTTCGAGCCCCGCGACGGGGCTCTGGGCTGATGGCTCAGAGTCTGGAGCCTGTTTCCGATTCTGTGTCTCCCTCTCTCTCTGCCCCTCCCCCGTTCATGCTCTGTCTCTCTCTGTACCAAAAATAAATAAACGTTGAAAAAAAAATTAAAAAAAAAAAAAAAAAACAAACATCTGACTCCTGATTTCAATTCAGGTCATGACCCCACAGTTTGTGATTAGAGCCTGAGTCAGACTCTGCACTGACAACATGGAGACTGCTTAGGATTTTCTCTCTCCCTCTCTCTTTGCCCCTCCCCTGTTCATGTACATTCTTTCTCTCTCTGTCTCAAAATAAATAAACTTAAAAAAAAAAAAAAAAGAAAAGAAATACATTTCCAGGTAATCTTTGGGTCAAAGAAAAAAATTTTAAAAATAGAAAATACTTCAAAGTGATAATGTATGTTACAATGTGTGGCACTCACCTATAATGGTAAGAAATGTACACCATTAAAAATATAGAACGTAGGAAATCATGTATGAGACTATCTTTGACTTTTTGGTAGGGAAGAATTTCTCAAGACTAAAAAGTGCTAACCATAGAGAAAAGATTAATAAATTAGAATTCATCAAAATTAAAAACTTTATCCGAAAAACCAGCCATAAAAACCTACAGTGAGAGCATCACAAAAAGAGAAGGTGCAAACCTCATAGTGGAAGAAGACATTTACAAGACCTATAACCAAGTCCTCAACATATGAAGAGTTCCTAGGAAGAGATATAAAAAGACTATCTTTTAGACAAGTGGGCAAGACATTTTAGACACTACACAAAAGAGGAAATTCAAATGGCTAACGTACAAGATGATGCTTAATCTTATTTGGGGATATTCAAATGAAAATGTCAACGTGTGGGGCGCCTGGGTGGCGCAGTCGGTTAAGCGTCCGACTTCAGCCAGGTCACGATCTCGTGGTCCGTGAGTTCAAGCCCCGCGTCAGGCTCTGGGCTGATGGCTCGGAGCCTGGAGCCTGTTTCCGATTCTGTGTCTCCCTCTCTCTCTGCCCCTCCCCCGTTCATGCTCTGTCTCTCTCTGTCCCAAAAATAAATAAACGTTGAAAAAAAAAAATTTAAAAAAAAAAAAAAGAAAATGTCAACGTGTGTACACACATAAACACACTCACAGAAATTTTAAAATCCCAAGGGTTGGGTAACATGAAGCAACACAACTCTTGTACATAGCTGAATGAGAAAGCAAATTGATACAACCAGTTTGGAAAACCGGTTTGGCACATCTTCAATAGTTAAAGATATATGAACTCTGTGGTCTACCAATTCTTTTCCCAAAAATATACCTAGAGAACATTTTACACATAGGTACCAGGAGAAACGTGTGCAATTCTGCACGGTGGCATTATTTATAAACAACCCAAACTGCAAACAATCCAAATGTCCCACCACCCTAGGACAGATGAAATATGCTCTATTCATATAACTGAATGCTATGCTGTGATTAAAATGAATACACTTTCACCCACACCCATCAGCATGAATAGATTTTACCAATGATATTGACCAGAAGCAGGCCACATGAAATTTACACAGTACGACCCCACTTGTTTGTATTTTACGTGAGATAAAACTACACTACATATTATTTAGGGATGCATACAAAGAAAGAATAATAAAAGCAACAGAAACCTTTTCACGAAAGTCAGGACTGTCATTATCTCTTCAAGGGATGGAGGGAAGTAACAGAACATGATCCAGTGTGGAAGGATTCTAGGTCAGTGACAATATTCTAGTTCTCGCTCTGGGTTGTGGTTACACACGTGTTCGCTTTAGAACCATTCTTTAAACTGTGACCATCTTACTGGAGAGTGGAAAGAACCCCTGGACCAGATCCTTAGCAAAGTGCCCCCACTGAGGCCTCCTTTGAGGCTGGAGAAGAGGTAGCTGGCCCCAAGCTATATGCTTCTTGAAACTTCTTGGTCCTGAACAAACCACCCCCCGCCCCCGTCTCTCCTTGACCTTCATGCACTTTTTGAGCCGGTAAGCAGATCACAGTGCTCTCTCCAACACTCTGTAGAGTGATTTTTCTCTGCTGCAATTAGAATAACAGCCCAGCCTGTCAAAAGCAAATTAATTTTGCTTTATTCTGCAAAGATTTTAGTGCTCTCTCACCTCTGTCTTCCAAGTTTTGCAGCTTATGTTTGAACCCAGTACTTTTCGTCAACGATTCTTGGTCCACCGTCTCAAAAAAAAAAAAAAAAAGAAAAGAAAAGAAAAAGAAAAGGCCATGAATGTCTATTAAAATAAGAAACAAATGGTGCTACATCATCCCTTAAGAAGGAATAAGTACATTATGCAAGTATAATATTAGTTCTGGAAAACCAGTTGAACAATTAAATAGTACCTTAGATACATTTTCTTCAACTTCTGAGTGCTCCAAGGAAGACAGATCGCTCAGTGGGTGGGGACTTTGAAGTTCTGAGTCTTAGAACAGTTTCAAGGGAATAAACAAGCTTAGAAGCAACGTCAGGTAATAAACTTCAGTCTCTATATTAAATATGACCATCCAAAAAATGGTACTAAATGAAAACAAACAAAAAAAACTTGCACCTTTCAGGGCATGTATGGTTATTAGGTTTGTAGATCTGTAGATAAAATCAAAAGCCTCAACTAAATCAGCCCCTTTCATAGCTGCCCACCACCTGGCCCCAAATATACAGGCAAGGCTCCTACTACCTCAAGTTTGTGACCTTTCTTCCTCCTCTCATAGTTCCACTTCCTTATTTCCTCTTACTCTCTAACAGTATATTTTTCTTTTTCTCTTCTCCTTACTCCTTTCCTCCCGGTGGCGGCCAAGCTAAGAGGTTGTCAGTCACGTCCTTATGGACTGCTATCATGTGCTTGGCAACGTGCTAAGCTGCAGAATTGATCAAGCAGAACAAACCAAAATCCCTAGCCTTACAAAAGATGTGAATAGTTTTTCATAAAATACAGTGGAGGTTAAGATACACCTAGTGGAACAAAGGTTGGCAAACTCTGGCCCCTCAAGTCAAATCCAGTCTACCACCTGGTTTTATAAAGTTTTATGGAAACACAGCCATGCCCGTTGGTTTACATCTTGTCTGTGGTTCATCTGGGGCTACAACTGCCAAGTTGAATAGTTGCAACAGAAACTACAGGGGCCAAAAAGCAAAAAAAAAAAAAATTTACTATCTGGTTCTTTACAGAAAAAGTCTACCAATCCCTGTTATAAGTCATCACCTGAGTTTTCGTGCTTCTTTAAAGATGAACACAAGCTAATCTCAAACGTTAAAGCAAAATTAAAACAACATCCTGTTTTTTGCTAATGAGGAAATTAAAGAAAAGATAGTATTTGTACTTTTAACAGATATTCAAAAAATTTTTTTGTTTAGTTCTAAGTATTTTTCCTAAAATATAAGTTTTTTTCTATGTAAATCAACAGAAAATCAGGTACCTGCTTTCTGGGCAGAATCTTCAGGAGTTAAAAGGGCAGAACCACTCTGAAATTTTGTTCCAGAAATTTTTGGAGGTATGGAATTATTTTGGTTGGAGGTATCTTTCCATAGCGGTATTAGAAGTTTAGCCTAAAATATAGTACCTTTTTAAGAGTGTTAACATTTATAACCCCTCAAAATAGTTTTTAGAAATTCCAATACATTTCTAATAACTTTTAACATAATTTAAGGGGGCACCTGGGTCATGATCTCATGGTTTGTGGGTTCAAGCCCCGTGTTGGGCTCTGTGCTGGCAATGTGGAACCTGCTTGGGATTCTCTCTCTCTCCTTCTCTCTTTACCCGTTTCTCCACTTGCTCACTCGCTCTCTCTCAAAATATATAAACAAACTTAAAAAATAAAAAAAAAATTAAATGCTTTAAGTGTTGGATTTGCTCCATTTGTTTTGTTTTGTTTTTTTTTTTTTCCAACGTTTATTTATTTTTGGGACAGAGAGAGACAGAGCATGAACGGGGGAGGGGCAGAGAGAGAGGGAGACACAGAATCGGAAACAGGCTCCAGGCTCTGAGCCATCAGCCCAGAGCCCGACGCGGGGCTCGAACTCACGGACCGCGAGATCGTGACCTGGCTGAAGTCGGACGCTTAACCGACTGCGCCACCCAGGCGCCCCTGATTTGCTCCATTTGAAAATAAACACTAAGACCATAAGATCCTAGAATTGGAAGCACATGGAAGCACATCAATTCATAATTCTAACTCAAAGATAAGTCTAATCAAAGTTCTCAAAGTAGGGAACACAGCATCGGCAGCACCCCAGAACTTGATGGAAGTGCAAATTCCAGAGCCCCATCTATTATTTACTCAGTCAGCAACAATGGGATGGAACCTAGCAATCTGCATTTAAACAAGCCTTCTTGGTCATTCTGATGATCCCTACAGTTTGAGAACCACGTCTTATAAATAAAGTTTTATTGAAACGCAACACGCCCATTCACTTTAGGTATTGTTCACGGCTGCTTTCACGCTACGGTGGAAGAGACGTATAGTCACCACAGAAAATATTTACAATCTTCTGTGTCTAGAATGTTAACAATATTTACATCTAACCCTTCACAGAAAAAGTTTGCTGATTCCTGCCCTAAATTATCCTCTTATACTCCAACACAGAGAAATGAATTTTGGATGCTAATATTTGTACAAACTCAGTAACGCCCTTGCCGGAAAATAAACAGACTTCCTGTCAGTTGCAGAGCTTAAATGTATGGATTCTCAAAGCTTTGATGTTTGAGGTTATTTCAAACAAAAGCTGTATGTACTTTAAATTTTTCTTTTGGCCTATTTCTAACGGATAACTCCTATTAGTTTGAACTATTCAAACAAATATTTAGGTCCTCAATCTGGCTCACAGGTTTAAACTATAAGCTATCTTTGTCGGTATAGAACAGGACAGTCCCTTAGATTCACAGAGGACAGCAGATGGAAGGGGGCAGGTGGGGACAGATAACTAGCTGTGATGGGAGTACTAAGCACATTATATTTCTGCACGGGTGGGCAGGGTGCTGCTGATGCCCTGAGAATCCCAGAAGCCGCCCCCTTAGAAAACTCACATACGTGGCACTATATGTGTAGCCTATATAGTTCATTTGACAAAGAACAAAAACCAACTATTTAGAGGAGTAATTCAGCTATGAACAGGAAAAAATTGGCTTTGAATTTGTCTGGACAACACTAGTGTCCAATTTTTTTTTTTTTTTAACATTTATTTATTCTTGAGAGAGAGACAGAGCATGAGCAGGGGAGGGGCAGAGAAAGAGGGAGACACAGATTCTGAGGCAGGCTCCAGGCTCCGAGCTGTCAGCACAGAGCCCGACGCGGGGCTCAAACTCACGAACTGCGAGATCATGACCTGAGCTGAAGCCAGATGCTTCACTGACTGAGCCATCCACATGCCCCAGTGTCCAATATTTTTAACTATGTTATTTTGTTATTTTTTTAATGTTTATTTTTGAGAGACAGAAAGAAAGAGAGAGAGACAGAGTGTGAGAGGGGTGGCAGGGAGGGGAGGAGCAGAGAGAGGGAGACACAGAATCAGAAGCAGGCTCCAGGCTCCAAGCTGTCAGCACAGAGCCCGACACGGGGCTGGAACTCACAAGCTGTGAGATCATGACCTGAGCCGAAGTCAGACACTTAACCGACTGAGCCGCCCGGGTGCCCCTTAACTATGTTACTTTAAAACAAGAATAACCAAAGTGAATTCAGAAACTTTGAGGGTTTATTCAATATTTATGTAAGCCTGAAGTCATTTCAACCACTTACAAAGATTTAAATGTTTAAGTCATTAAAAGCTTTAGAAATAACAGGTAAGCCAACTGAAAACCAAGGGAAGAATTAAACCAAGAAGTTTATTTCAAAGTGTTAATTCAGAGAGCGTATATTTACAGGAAGTCAGGATAGCCCAGATTTTAGCATCATTCGTAATAAACATCTTTCAACAAATTTGGCAACAGTGAAGAAAGATCCTTAACTGTTTACCCAAGATTCACACTAAATAACCATTTATAAGACCTTGCAATTTCTATTGACAGCGATTTATGTACCAACAAACTACTGGTTATTCTCCTATTCCTGAAAGAAGATTTTTTTTTTTTTTGAGAAATAAATGACATTTAACCCTAAACAGATTGAACTGTTTCATGCTAATGCCCTAGGGGCATATGGCAGCCCAGATCAAATTTACTTACTTCGTCCTTCTCATGGTCACTGCCGCTGCTGGGAGGGGAAAATGGCAAAACTAAAAGAAAAGAAGTGTACAACGGGGAAGTTTGCCTATGAGACATACAAAAGTTCATTTCTCCCTCTCTCCCAGTTATACATGCCCATACTAGAAGTGATTCCCACATCCTGAAGCGTGCTCACATGTGTAGCTCTTAAGATCCCTTTTAGCCACCTTGTTCCTGAGACCTCACCCCCCCGACATGAATTTTATGCTCCAGACCCTACCTCTGATGCTGTCCTCACGTCAATTTGTCCTCGTAACTTTACCTCATTTAAAACACCTCCTCTTCTGCACACCTCTCTGAGTGCTGGTCTCTCCCAAGGATTAGCTCAAATCCCACCTGCCTCTTCCTTGAAGCTTCTCCTAGCTCCTTCTTCTAGCTCATGCTAGATGATCCTTATCTGAACTCCTACTCCATTTATCTGTAGCTCATATTTAATTATCGGTCAATTCTCCATTCTCTCGTATGGTTTCGTGGACGTACATGTTGGCCTTTCCAACGTAATCGTAGCAGGGAAGGGAGAGCACGTAATCAGTTTGTCTTTGGTACCCTCCCTCCTTCCGTCACATAACTGAAAAATGCCTGATTTATTTGAAAAACGACTTGAAAGAAGACACGGACCAAACTTACTTCTCACACTACTTCTAATTCTCGTCTTTTTTCTCCCGGAATACGGTCTTAGGGATTTCCTTTTTTGGTTACCGGTCCAAGATAGTTCACTGGTCCCAGTACTCGAATCCTGATCACTCTCTGAGAAGAGGTGTTTCCTGTAATTAAACTTTCACAAGCACAGATGAGAAATGAGCACTATTCACAGGGTGTTAGTGTCCTTTATGTACAATTAAACGTACTGCTACAGGGTCAGACAAAAGACCAGTAACTCCTTCTAGAAGACTGCGCTCTCCTGTAGTGTAAAGGCAGAGAAGTAAGGAGAGGGGAGAAAAAGAACAGGTTTCATCAGTCAGTTCTCAACCAAACTGCTGTTGTGAGGGGTGGGAGTCCTCTCTCATCAAAAATAGTTGCAACTGAAGAGACCGTAGGTGACTGTTCAGAAGCTGACATACCTGAATATCATCCCAACACTTTTAACTTCAAAATATTATTGCCAGTGACAGAAGAATTTATAAAAATACTTTTTGCAATGACAAGCATGTCATTTAGAGTAACTAAAGTCAAACAAGGGAGTAATTTCTATTTAAACCTCAAAGTATTTTTGAAAGTAAGGCTAGCCTGGGGCGCCTGGGTGGCTCAGTTGGTTAAGCATCGAACTTCGGCTCAGGTCGTGATCTCATGGCCCGTGAGTTCAAGCCCCGGGGCCGGGCTCTGTGCTGACAGCTCAGAGCCTGGAGCCTGCTTCAGATTCTGTGTCTCCTTCTCTGCCCCTCCCCTGCTCATACTCTGTCTCAAAAATAAACATTAAAAAATGTTTAAAAAACAAGAGCTAGCATTCCTTCATTTCGTGCACAGAATTAAAAAACCATGCGGCAAGGCTTGGCCAGTTTCTTTAGCTTATGTAAAAAGGTATTGTTATTCACAAAACAAAAATCTAGAGCAGTAGGTCTTAAATTTGGCTGCATGCTACAATCGTGGGGGTGGGAGAGCTTTACAAATTTCCAGGGCCTAAACATCACCCTAGATCAGTTAAGTCAGAATCTTTGGGGGAAGGGACCCAGGCTCCAATAGTCTCATCAGCTTTCCTAGCGTGTTTCCAGTTCAAAGACTGAGCAGCAGAGAGTGAGGACCGTTGCTAAAAGCAAGCCAGATGGAGACTTAACTTGATGAAAGCCCATGATCTCAATTAAAAAAAAATTTCATTTAATGTCCATTATAGAGTTTTTAAAATGCACTGACTATGGACTTGGAGCAGTGTGCTTCCTGAAGTGAGAGGCACACAGAAAGGGTGTAAGTTGGTGCAAATAGGAAGGAAAAAAAAAACACGTTATGGACTCACAGTAAATAATTTCTTTTCAGTTCATCAACCTTCTGATTCAATTCAGGATAAATCACAGGTGCTAGAGGGTCCTTAACACTTTTCTTCTACTTAATCTTTTTTAAGGAAGCAAGAACGGACTTTCGTTTTAAAAGTGAAATAATTTTTTTTATAATAAGTCTCAGATCAATTTAATTAGAGATAATAAAGGACCAGGGCGGGGACACATTTTGAAGAAGACTTGCAAATAACTGAAATTTTGAAAGTAACTGCCTTAAGACAAGTAAAGTTACTCCATTACCGACATCCTTGTTTCTGGCTTTCTCTCCGCCTCGGAAGCAGAATCTGCCCTAAAACAAAATAGGTCAGATGAACAGAACTGTATCAACACTGCCTTCTCCCTCCCTTCACTGCCCAGCCCAGACATTTTTCCCCCCTTTCTGTGCCCTTTGTCTGATTGTGAGCCCAGTGCGTGGGAGGTGCCCCCCACCCCCAATCCTGCAGAACGACTTCTTATCTTATAACCCATTTCTATAGATTCTCTACCAGACAACAACTGGTTCTTTAAAGCAAAGGAATCTTTGTTGGACTCTTCTCTGCCGGGCATACAGAGAACTGGGAAGGCCAAGTTAAAACCAGCAGGGAAGCAGGGAGGTGTGGCAATGCTGCAGAATGGCATTTCCTGCCTGGCTCTTCCTTAGAATCAACAAGGAAGCTTAACAAGAAAGCTCTTCCCAATAATTAGTGAATATTGAGCAATTTCTCATATACCTGCTGGCTATTTATGGCCTTCGGAGAAGTGTCTATTCAAGTCCTTTGCCTGCTTTTTACATTGGGCTGATTTTACGGCTGTTGAATTATAGGAGTTCCTTAGGTATTTTGGTAATTAACTCCTTATTGGATATATGCTATCATTTAAAAAAAAACACCACCACCCAAAAGATAACAAGGGTCGGTGAAGATGTGGAGAAGTTGGAACACTTACACATTGTTTGTAGGAGTGCAAAATGGTATAGCCACTATGGAAAACAATATAGAAATTCCTCAAAAAATTAAAAGTAGAACGATTGTATGATCCAGCAATTGCACTTCTGGGTATACACCCAAAAGAATGAAAATCAAGAGCTTGACGAGATACTGGCAATCCCACATTCATTTACGTATTACTTACAATAGTCAAGTTATGGAGACAATACGGATAAAATGTGGTGTTATATACATTACTCACAGACAGACACACACGAATACTATTCAGCATTAAAAGAAAATCCCGAAATATGTAACAACATGGCTAAACCTGGAAGGCATTTTGATAAAATAAGCCAGCCGCAAAAGGACAAATGGAGCATGCTTCTACTTCTAGAATATCTAACGTGATATCTACATATCTGATATTTTAGATATCCGATATCTAAAATAGTCAAACAATAGAAACAATAGAGAGGTTATTGAAAGGAGCTGGAGAGAGAAATATGGAATTATTTTTCAATAGGTATAACGTGTAAGACGCAGGATAAGTTTTAGAGATCCATTGTTTCACACTGTGCCTACAGTTAACGATACTGTGTTCTGCACTTAAAAATGTGTCAAGATGGTAGAACTCACGCTAAGTGTTTTTGTCATAATGAAAACCAAAATCAAAGACAAACGAAAAAGCTAACGCACCATATTTCTGGGTAACCATTGATCCACTTTCTGCCTCTATAAATTAGTTTGCATTTTCTAGTATCTTATATGAATGGAATCATACAACGTGTACTCTTTTTTGTTTGGCTTCTTTCATTTGGCATGATTATTTGGAGATTATTCAGTTGTGTGTATCAACTTTTTATTTCTTTTTATTTCTGAGTAGTAGTCCGTCATGTGGATATACTAAAATCTGTTTATGCACTCATCTGTTGACGGGCATTTGGGTTGTTTCCAGTTCAGGATAATTACAAATAAAGCTGCTCTAAACGCTCATTTGTGTGGACATATGCTGTTCCTTCTCTTGGGTAGACGGCTAGGAGTGGAGTAGCGAGACTGTAAGACACGTACATATTTAACATTTTAAAAAACTACCAGCAGTGTATAAAGTTCCAGTTGTTCTTCATCCTCACCAACACTTGGTATAGTCTGTATTTCTCATTTTAATCACTGTACTACATGTGTGCTAGTATCTCATAATTTTAATCTAGATTTCCCTAATAGCTAATGACATTGAACAAGTACTTATCTATCATCTGTAGATCTTCCTTACTGAAGTGGCTGTTCAAATCTTTTGCCTATAATTTTTACCAGGTTGTAGTTTTGTTATTGAATTTTGAGAGTACTTAACATATTTTGGGTACAAGTCCTTTAATAAGTACAGGTTTTACCAATTTTTTCTGCAAGTGTGTATCCCCTCCCTTCATTCTCCTAAATTCTTTTTTTGAAAGTTTTAAATTTTGATTAAATTCAATTTATCAATTTGTTTTTTTTATGGCCCACACTTTGGTGTTATATCTAAAAAATCTTTGCCTAATGGAAGGTCACAAAGATGTTTTCTTATGCTTTCTTTCAGTTAGGTTTTTACATTTGGATTTATGATTGATTTTGTTATTTGTGTGTGTGTGTGTGTGTGTGTGTGTGTGTGTGTGGTGGAATGTAAAGACCAAATACCATCGATCTTGTTGCATATACAGAGAGTTAATGGTTCTAGCACCATTTGTTGGAAAAAGTGATTTCTCCACTGAATTGTCTTTGCATATGGCAGTTGTCCATATAGGCATAGGAAGACTTCCCGCTCTGTTCCACTTATCTATCTACCTTTATGGCAACAACATACTCTCTTGATTACTGTTAGATTTATACAAAGTCTTGAAATACATAATATATTAGTCACTTTGTATTTCTTTTTGAAATTTGTTCTGGGAGTTATAGGTTCTTTAAATTCCCATCTGAAAACTAAAAATACCTTGCCAATTTCTAAAAACAAAAACACAAATCTCTGCTGGGATTTGAACTGGGTTTGTATGAAACCTATTAGAGATCAATTTGAGAAAAATTGGCATCTTATCAACATTCAGGCTGCCATCCCATGATGAGAGAGAGTTATCGCTCTCCATTTATTCAGATCTTCCTTAATAGCTCTTAGCAATACCTTGTACTCTTCAGTGTAAAAGTCTTGCAAATCTTTTGCCAAATTAATCCTTAACTATGTCATTTTTAATACTATTGTAAATGGTGATGCTAAAAAATTTGATTGTTGCTAGCATACAGAAAGAAACTTGATTTTGTATATCAATCTTGTATGCTTCAATTTTGTTACATTTACTTATTAGTCTTTTAATAATTAATTTCCACCGGGGGCTCGCTCCTTGGGTGGCTCAGTCGGTTAAGCATCTGACTTTGGCTCAGGTCATGATTTCATGATTTGTGAGTTTGAGTGCCATGTCTGGCTCTGTGCTCACAGCTTCGAGCCTGGAGCCTGCTTCAGATTCTGTGTCTCCCTCGCTCTTTGCCCCTCCCCCATTTGTGCTATGTCTGTCTCTGTCTCTCAAAAATAATAATCAACATAAAAAAATAATTTCCACAAAGTTGCAGGATACAAAATGAACACAGAGACGTCAGTTGTGTTTCTATACACCAATAAAGAACAATCTGCAAAGGAAATGAAGAAAGTAATTCCATTTACAACAGCATCAAAAACATTATTTAGGCATAGACTCAAGGAGGTGAAAAATGGAAAGATATCCCATGTTCATGGATTAGAATACAATATTATTAAGATGCCAACACTACACAAAGCATTCTACAAATTCAATACGATCCTTATAGAAATCCTAATTTTTTCAGAAAGAAGAGAACCCATCCTAATTGTCATATGATATCCCAAAGAACTCAGAAATGCAAAAAAAAAAAAAAAAAAAAAAAAAAGTCTTGGAAAACAAGAACAAAACTGAATACGTCACACTCCCTGATTTCAAAACTTACTACAAAATGACAGTCACAACACTGCGGTGCTGCCGCGCAGACAGACATACAGACCAATAATAGAAGGGAGTGCACAGAAAAAAAACTTTCTCACATATGGCCAAATGATTTTTTGACAAAGATACCAAAACTATTCAACGGGGGAAAGAATAATTTCCTCAACAAATGGTGTTGAGAAGCCTAGAAATTCACATTCAAAAGAATGAAGCTGGACCTTCTACAAATACAAAAAGAAACTCAAAATAGATCCAAGACTGAAACATAATCATTGAAACAATAAACCTCCTAACAGAGAAAAACTTAAATGACGTTGGACCTTGCCGGCAACGATTTCTTGAGTATGACACCAATAACATAGCCAACAAAAGAAAAAAATACATTGGACTTTATCAAATTAAAAACTTCTGTGCACCAAGATATATAATCAACGAAGTGAAAAAACAGCCCATAGAGTGGAATATTTTCAGATCACATATTTGATACAGTTAATATCTAAAATATGCAAAGAACTCCTACAACTCAACAATAAATAAGCAAATTTAATTACTTGGCCATTTCTCCAAGTAACATATGCAAGTGGCCAATAAGCACATGAAAAGAATCTCAACATCAGTAATTATAAAAGCAATTCAAACCCCCAGAAAGATACTGTCTTACGTGCATTAGCACAACTATTATCAAAAACAACGGTGTTGGCAAGGAAGTGGAGAAATTCACACCCTTGTGCACTGTTAGTAGGAATATAAAATGATGCAGTTGTTCTGGAGAATCTCAAAAAATTAAAACTAGACTGTTTTACATAAATTCCACTTCTGGATACATGCAAAAGAATTGAAGGTAGGAATTCAAACAGATATTCAAACACCCATGTTCATAGCAGCATTATTCACAATAGCTAAAAGGTGGAAGCCACCCAAGTGTCCACTGAAGGATAAATGGATAAGCAAAATGTGGTATGTATGTATATTCAATCTTCAAAAGAAAGGAAATTCTAACAAAAGTTACAACATGAATGGATCTTGAAAACATTATGCTAAGTGAAATAAGCCAGACACAAAAGGACAAATTTATATGGTACACCCATGCTAGTCAAATTCAGACTAGGGGATGGGGGAGGGGGAAATTGGGAGCTATAGTTTAATGGTACAGAGTTATATTGCAAAAAGAAAAAAAAAAAAAAAACAGACCAATATTCCTGATGAACATAGATTCAAAAATCCTCAAAAAAAATATCAGGAAACTGAATTCAGTAACACATGAAAAGGATTGTTCACCACAATCAAGTGGTATTTATTTCAGGGATGCAAGGATGGTACAATAGCCACAAATCAATCACCGTGATACACACATTAACAAAACGAAGGATAAAAGTAATATGATAATCTCAAAAGATGCAGAAAAAAACATTTGACAAAATTCTACATCCATTTGTAATAAAAACTCTCAACGTAAGTTTAAAGAGAACATACCTCAATGTAATAAAACCACATATGACAAACCCACAGCTAATATCCTACTCCATGGTGAAAGGCCAAAAGCTTTTACTCTAAGATCAGCGACAATAAGGATGCCTACTATCATCACTTTTACTCAACATAGTACTGGAAGGCCTAGCTGCAGCAGACAAGAAATAAACACAAATTCATGAGGAAGAAGTAAAACTGTCACTATTCGGGGCACCTGGGTGGCTCAGTTGGTTGAGCATCCGACTTCAGCTCAGGCCATGATCTCACAGCTCGTGAGTTCAAGCCCTGTGTCAGACTCTGTGCTGACAGCTCGGAGCCTGGAGCCTGCTTTAGAATCTGTGCCTCCCTCTCTCTCTCTCTGCCCCAACCCCCTCACATTCTCTGTCTCAAAAATAAATAAAACATTAAAAAAAAAAAACCTGTCACTATTTGCAGATGGCATAATACTGCATATAGAAACCATAAAGACTCCACCAAAAAACTATTAGAATAAATGAATTCAGTAAAGTTGCAGATACAAAGTGTACAGAAATCTGTTGCATTCTTATACACTAATAATGAACTACCAGGGAAGTTGTTAAAACAACCCATATAAAATTACACCAAAAAAAAAACCTTAAAAATAAATTTAACCAAAGTAGTGCAAGACCTATACTCTGAGAACTGTAGAATGTTAATGAAAGCTAATGAAAAATGATATAAATAAATGGAAAGATATACTGTGCTCATGAATTGGAATAATACTGTTAAAATGTCCATGCTATCCAAAGCAATCTACAGATTCAATACAACCTCCATCAAAATACCAGAGTATTTTTAACTGGAATAATTTGTATGGAACCACAAAAGACCCCCAATATCCAAAGCAACCTTGAGAAAAAAAAGAAGGAAAATGGCAGTATCCCAGTCCCAAATTTCAAATTATATTACAAAGCTTTAGTAATCAAAACAGTATGGTACTGGCCCAGATACAGACACACAGATCAATAGAACAAACAGTCAGGAAATAAATCCACAGTTATATGGTCAAGTGATCTACAGCAAAGGAGTAAAGAACATACTATGGGGAAAAGACAATCTCTTCAATACATGATGTTGAGAAAAATGGACAGGTACATGCAAAAGAATGAAACTGGACCACTTTCTTACACCATACAAAAAAATAAACTCAAGTGGAACAAAGGCCTAAACAGAAGAACTGCAACCATAAAACTCCTAGAAGGAAATAGGCAGTAAACTCATGGACATCAGCTATAACAATATTTTTCTTGGTCTTCTCAGGCAAGGGCAACAAAAGCCAAAAACAAACCATTGGGACTACACCAAAATAAAAAGCTTTTGCACAGCAAGGGAAACCATCGACAAAAGGAAAAGACAACCTACTTAATGAAAGAAGATATATGTAACTGATTTATCGGGTAAGGAGTTAATAACCAAAATATATGAAGCACTGATATAAGTCAACACCAAAAAGACAAGTAATTCTAAAATGCGTGGAGGACCTGAATAGACCTTTCCCAAAGATGACATAAAGATGACCAACAGACACATGCAGAGATGCCACTAATCAGGGAAATGCAAATCAAAACCACAGTGAGATATCACCTCACACCTGTTGGAAATGCAAGTATCAAACAAGAAATAACAAGTGTTGGTGAGGATGTAGAGAAAAGGTAGGAATGTAAATTGGTGCAGCCATTATGGAAAACAGTATGCCGTTTCCTCAAAATTAAAAATAGAAATACCGTACAACCCAGCAATTTGACTTCCAGGTATTTACCTGAATAAAACAAAGACATAATTTGAAAGACACATGTGCCCTGTGTTTACTGCAGCACTATTTACAATAGCGAAGATATGGAAGCAACCTTCGTGTCCGCTGACAGATTAAAAAAATAAAGAAGATATGGTACAATATGCAATGGAATATTACTCAGCCATAAAACGATTAAATCTTCCCATTTGTGATGGATGGAACTCGAGGGTATTCTGCTAAGTGAAAGAAGTTAGAGAAAGAGAAATACTATGTGATTTATATAACGTATCCAATTTATACATAAACATATACAATTGTTGAATCACTAGGACGTACAACTGAAATACTGCATGTCAACTATACAAAAAATGGGTAAAGAGTTTGTTTTGCAAGATAAAGAGTTCTATGGATTGACTAGTGGGGATGGTTGTACAAAGTACATGTACTTAATGCTACCGAAGTATACACTAAAAATTATCTCAACCATTTCTTTGTTCTGCATATTCGAAATTTTTTTTAATTTTATGTTAAAACTTATTAGTTCACAAGAGGACACCTGGGCTGCTTCCATCGTTTGGCTATTGTAAATAACTTCCATAAACATACAGGTGCATATATAACTTTGAATTAGTGTTTTTGTGTTTTTGGAAAATACCAGGTGGGTGATTGCTCGATCATAGGATAGTTTTATTTCTAACATTCATCCATTCATCTGTTGATGAACACTTGGTTTCCATATCCTGGTATTGTAAATAGTGGTACAATCATACAGGTGCATATATCTTTTCAAATTAGTGTTTTTGTTTTCTTCAGGTAAATAACCAGTAATGGGATTACTGGATCATATAGTATTTCAGTTTTAATTTTTTTGAGGAAACTTTATACCGTTTTCCACAACAGCTGTACCAATTAGCATTCCCACCAAGAATGCAAGAGGTTCCCTTTTTCTCCACATCCTCAACAACACCTGCTGTTTGTGTTTTTGATTTCAGCCATTATGACAGGTATGAGGTAATATCTCATTTTGGTTTTGATTTGCATTTTTCTGATGAATGATGTTGAGCATATTTTCATGTGTCTGTTGGCCATCCAGAGGTCTTCTTTGGAGGAATGTCTGTTCATGGCACCTGCCCATTTTTAAATGGGATTGTTTCTTGGGTGTTGAAGTTTATCAGTTCTTTATATATTTTGGATACTAACCCTTTATTGGATATGTTATTTGCAAATATCTTCTCCCATTCTGTAGGTTATCATTTGGTTTTGTTGAACATTTCACCACACACTAACTTTATCTTGCAGTAGTCCCAATGGTTTATTTTTACTCCATAGTTCTCTTGCCTCTAGAGGCAACAAACAGAAATTTTCCTATGGCTAATGTCATATTGCTCTCTGTGTTCTCTTCTAGATGTTTTTGGTTTCAGCTCTCACATTTAGGTCTTGAATTTATTTTTAATTTATTTTTGTGTATGGTGAAAGAAAGTGGTCCAGTTTCATGCTTTTGCAAGTGGCTGTCCAGTTTTCCCAACACTATTTGTTGAAGAGACTGTCTTCTTCCCACTGTATATCCATTTCTCTTTTGTCAAAGATTAAATGACCACATAATTGTGGGTTTATTTCTGGGTTTTGTTCTATTCCATTGATCTGAGTCAATTTTTATGCCAGCACCATACTGTTTTTATCACTGCTGTTTTGTAATATAACCTGAAGTCTGAAATCGTGATACCTCCAGTTTTGTTATGTTTTAAGGTTGCTTTGGATATTCACTATCTTTTATGGTTTCATACAAATTATAGAATTGTTTTAGCTCCATTAAAAATGCCATGGGCATTTTAATTGGGATTGCATTAGGTGTATAGATTGCTTTGGGTAGTATAGACATTTTTAACAATATTTGTCCTTCTAACCCATGTGCATGGAATGTCTTTCCATTTCTTGGCATCAACTTGAAATTTTTTACAAGTGTCTTATAGTTTTCAGAGTACAGGTTTTTCACCTCTTTGGTTAAGTTTATTCCTGCCTATTTTAGTGTTTTTGGTGTAATTGTCAATGGGGGTTGTTTCCTTAATTTCACTTTCTCCTGCTTCATTATTACCGTAAAAGAATGCAACAGATTTCTGTATATTGACTTTACATTTATCAGCTCTAGTAGTTTTTGGTGGAAACTATAGGGCTTTCTATATCTAGTATCATTTATTTTTTCATCATTAAAAATGTATTTTTTGTTTTATTTATTTTTAAATTTATATCCAAGTTAGCATATAGAATAAACGTACTTTTCAATTGGGGATGGGGATTAAAGAGTACACCTATTTCCCCCATCTCCTCTCTAGTAACCATCAGTTTGGGGAGTTGGCTAGGAAGATAGTAGAGTAGGAAGACCTTAAGTTCATCTTGTCCCGTGGATACAAGGGGACAAGAACCATGTCAGAATAAACCCTCAAAACAACTCCAAGACTGACAGAACAAACTACACAACTAAAGGTAGGGAAGAGGCCACATCAAAGGTAGGAAAGGCAAAGACAAGTTCTGGGAGTAAAACGGACAGTGGCCATCTGCAGCAGGAATAGGACCAATGTTGCAGAGAAGGGCAGAAAACAGACGTCGGCACTGGGCAGCCCAGAAATAGGGAGGACAGATCTCTGTAACATTTGCCTTTGAAAGTAAGAAGCTGAATTTATAAGTTTGTAAAATCAGTCAGACTTAAAGCCTGGAATTTTAAAAATTGGCAAGCTTTGATCTGGAGGAGCCCAGATGACATTAGAGAGACAGCATTAAAGAGACAACAGGAGGAAAAGCCTGTGTATATACAGCTAGAACTAGGAATATGAATAATGCTGGGGGCAGGTGGGAGGGTGATTTGCTCATTTCAGGGAGCAGCCTAGAGGGACAGGGATCATGAGGGTACCCTTCCAACAACAAGGGAGCTGGCAGATGCTATTTCCCTCCCTCATGCCCCAGCATAAACAATGGTCACCTAAGTGGGCCTGGCACTCCTTATTTAACTTGCTTGCACCAAACCACAATATCCCATACCCTCGACCCCACATACTTCAGTGCATCAGCCCTTCCGAGTCACTCTGGTCTCAGCCCCATCACGACAGACCCCTTTCCCCAGAAGACCAGCACAAACACCGCCAATACAACATCTGACTCCCACATTTTGTGGGAATTCAGTTCCAGTAGCGGCATGGGTGGGTCTCATTTTGCAAGCAGACCACCAAACACCTTGCTGGCCCACATTAGGGCAGGAGAGATCTGCAGAGATCTGGACTAAAGGTAAAAGAGGCTAAGATTCAATAGCAGAGCATATGCAAAACAAATAAGAGACACTCCCTGAAGTCCCAGTCCCTGGGGTACAAGGGACACTGTAGTACAGGGCACTACAGAACAGAACCTCCTAAGAACAAGAGAAGTAGCTGACTTTTCTAACACATAGAAATAGACACAGAGTCAGATGAAATAAGAGAAACATCTCCCAAGTGAAAGAATAGGACCAAAACCAAGAGACCAAAGCAAAACAGACAGAAGTAATATGCCTGATAGAGAATTTAATGTAATGATCATAAAGATACTCACAGGACTTGAGAGTGGAGAACATCGGTAAAACCCTTAACACAGAGACTAAAAAGAACAGAGATGAACAACTCAATAAATGAAATTTGAAAAATATACTTGATGGAATAAATAACAGTCTAGATGCAGCAGAAAATGAATTAATGACCTGAAAGACAGAATAGAAAGTCTAAGCTGAATGAAAAACAACTATGCAAAATGAGAATAGACTTAGGGAACTCTGACTCCATCAAGCATAGTAACATTCATATTATGGCAATCCCAGAAGAGAGAAAAGGGGGCAGAAATTTGAAGAGATCATGTCTGGAAACTTCCCTAACCAAGGAAAGGAAACAGATATCCAGATCCAGGAGGTACAGAGATTCCATCCTAAGTTCAACCCAAGATCCCTCCCAAAAATTCAATCACCTAAAATTCACAACAAGATGCATATTAATTAAAGTGACCAAAAGTAGCTATAAAGAAAAAATTTAAAGCAGCAAGAGAGAATCAGGGTAGAGACAAAGAGGAGTTAAGATGGTGGAGAATTAGGGGGACCCTGGGCTATCCTTGTCCCTCAAACACAGCTGTATTGAGGTCAGATTACTTGGGACACCCAGGAAATAGATCTGTGGAGTGGCAGAAGGATCTCCACAGTTCGAGGGAGATAGCTTGGCAGGAGCGAGGTATGTGATGTGAACTGGGCAAAAGAAAATGGCAGAGCCATGGAGGGGAGGGAATCCTTTCTATGGAGAGAGAAAAGGGAGAGCAAGTGAAGGAGGCATTGAGAAAGTGTGGCATATAGTTACCACAGGAGGAAAACCTCTCTGGACCATGGACTGGGGAACAAGAAGTGCTAACGTCCTAGTTCATTTTTGCAAACATCTTTTGGAGATCAAACTCTGAGGTTTCGGAAGTGCGTGACTCTCCAGAGTGGCGCCATGGTGCGTGTTGGTAAGGAGGGAGCTGGCCATGGGGTGCATAGCATGGTATAGAGAACTCTGGGGCACACTGGGAGAGAACAGTCCCCTTCCTGGAGTACCTTTGGGAGACTGTTTATTGCCTCCCCAAAGACAGAAGACCCTGCAGGTGTCAGCCAAAGGCCTTTCATCAGCAGCGTGGAGAGGCTCTACTCAGGAGAGGAATGGATCCATGCCAAGTCCTTTAAAACTTTGGGTTTTGAATCCCTGATGTGTGCCAAAGAGGAAGTACAGGATCGTTGTGATGCAGGGCAAGGTGACTGCCCTTGCTATTCTGGGAGGGCTACCAGAACAGTGGGGGTTGAGAGCCCTGGTCTAGGGTGAGAGAGTGGGGTGGCACCATTTTCCTTCTCAAAACCAAAAAGGTGGTACTTCAGGGAGGAGCACAGTGGACCCCAGCGGAGGCAAGATCCACTTACATCAAACCCTGCCCCTTCATGTCTGGCAACTGCTTATTTACGGGGGCAAGATGGACACTGAGCCAACATAGCCAGCCTCCTCTTCAGACTAGCACAGTGGGCATCCCTAGGCACCAACAGACAGCTGTTTCTTTTTTCCTCATTTTTTTCTTTTGCAATCAGGCTCATAGTTTGATTTGTTTTTTGTCATCTTATCTTTTTTTTTTTTCTTGGACGGGGCTTTTTTATTCTTTTCTTTTCCCTTCTTATCTCTTTTTTTCCCTTTCTTTTCCTTGAAATCAGCCTTAAAGTTTTTTGATTCCCTTTTTGTTGTTGTTCCCTTTCCTTCTCTCTTTTTATGGGATTAGGCCTCCCCACCTCACCGCCATTTTTCCCCAGGGTTATTTCAATAAATAAAAGTACACTTAATTAAAAGTCCAAACACCCTACCAATGCAAACAAGGAGAAGCTCTGCAGAGGACTGACCAGTGGGATAGAGCAGCCAAAACCCAACAGCAGAGGGCACGCACCATACACCAGAAACACTTCCTGGAGTGCTAGGCCCTGAACAGCGTATAACCCCTTTCTAATATAGTAGTACTCTCAGGTGCAGGACACATAACAAGCTTTTAAAACACAAAAGACAGAAACTTAGTCAAAGTGACAAGATAGAAGAATTCTCCCCCAAAGAAAGGTCAAGAAATCATAGCCAGGGACTTACTGTTAGAAGTTAGAACAACAGTCATAAGACTAATAAATGGGCTTGAGTAGAGCATAGAAGCCACCAGAGAAACCCCTTCTGCAGAGATCAAAGATGTAAGGACTAGTTAGGATGAATTAAAAAAAAAAAAAAAAGCTATGGCTGAGACGTAAAACAAACTAGATACAGTGACAGGGAGGATGGAAGAAGCAGAAGAGAGAATAGTTGAAATAGAAGATAAAACTATGGAAAATAATGAAGCTGGAAAAAAAAAAGAGGGAAAGGAAGTTACTAGGTCATGAGGAGAGACTTACAGAACCAAGGGATTACACGAAATGAAACAGTATCTGTATCATAAGAGTCCCAGAAGAAGAGCCAGAAAGAGGGGTAGAAGTTTTATTTGAACAAATTATAGCTGAGAACTTCCCTAATCTGGGGAAGGAAGCAGGCATTCAAGTCCAAGAGGCACAGAGAACAGCCTTCAAATCAACAGACCAGGTCAACACCGCAACATAGCATAGTGAAACTTGCAAAATCTAAGGATAGAGAATTCTGAAAGCAGCTAAGGACAAAAGGTCCTTAACCTACAAGGGTAGACACACAAGGGTAGTAGCAGACCTGTACACTGAAACTTGACAGGTCAGAAGGGAGTGGCAGGAAATATTCAGTGTGAACAGGAAAAATGTGCAGCCAAGAATCCTTACCCAGCAAGACTGTCATTCAGAATAATAAAGGCTTTCCCAGAAAAACAAAACCTAAAGGAGTTTGTAAACACTAAACCAGCCCTGCAAGAGATCCTAAGGGGGACTCTGAGTGGAAAGCAGAAAAGACTACAAAGGACCAGAAAACATCACCACAAACATGAGATCTACAGACAACACAATGGCACTAAATTCATATCTTCTAATCACTCTGAATGCAAATGGACTAAATGCCCCAGTCAAAAGACATAGGGTAGCAGAATGGATTAAAAAAACAAGATCCATCTACATGCTGCCTACAAGAGACTATTTTAGACCTGAGGACACCTGCAGATTGAAAGTGAGGGGATGGAGAACCGTGTATCACGTTAATCGATGTCAAAAGAAAGCTGGAGTAGCCATACTTACATCAGACAAACTAGATTTTAAAATGAAGATTGTAACAAGAGATAAAGAAGGGCATCATATCATAATTAAGAAGTCTATTCATCAAACAGAGCTAACAATTGTAAATAGTACTCCCAACTTGGTTTATATATTTGGGTGCTTCCAATTAATCACAAACATAAACTGATTGATAAAGATACCATAATTGTAGGAGACTTTAAATACTGTACTTACAACAATGGACAGATCATCTTAGCAGAAATTAATAAGGAAACAATGGCTCTGATGACACATTGAACAGATAGACTTGACTGAAATATTCAGAACATTTCATCTTAAAGCAGCAAGAATACATATTTTTCTCATGTGCACTGAGAAAATTCTCCAGAATACATCACATATTGGGTCACAAATCATCCCTCAACAGGTACAAGAAGACTGAGATCATACCATGCAGGTTTTCAGACCACAATGCTATGAAACTTGAAATCAGCCACAAGAAAAAAATTTGGAAAGCCCTCAAAGATATGGAGGTTAAAGAACATCCTACTAAAGAATGAGTGGGTTAACCAGGAACTTAAAGAAATTAAAAAATACATGGAAGCAAATGAAAATGAAAACATGACAGTCCAAAACCTTTAGGATGCAGCAAAGACAGTCCTAAGAGGAAATTACATGGCAATTCAGGCCTATCTCAAGAAGCAAAAAGGTCCCAAACTATACAACCTAACCTTACACCTAAAAGGGCAGCAAATAAAGTCCAAAGCCAGCAGAATAAAGGAAATAAAGATTAGAGTAGAAATAAATGATACAGAATTAAAAAAAAAAAAAAAAAAAAAGGTCAGTAGAACAGATGAACTAAGAGCTGGTTCTTTGAGAGAATAAACAAAATTGATAACCCCCTAGCTAGACTTCTCAAAAGGAGAGAGGACCTAAATAGATCAAATCACAAATGAAAGCAGAGAGATCACAACCAAAACCACAGAAATGCCAACAATTATAAGACAATACTATGAAAAATTATATGCCAACAAACTGGACAACCCGGAATGGACGAATTCCTAGACACTCTCATATTACCAGAACTCAACCAGGAAGAACTAGAAAATTTGAACAGGCCCATAACCAGCAAAGAAATTGAATCGGTTATCAAAAGTCTCCCAACAATTAAGAGTCCTGGGCCAGATGGCTTCCCAAGGGAATGCTACCAGACATTTAAAGAAGAGACCTATTCTTCTCAAATTGTTACAAAAAATACAAATAGAAGGAAAGTTTCCAAACTCATTCTATGAAGCCAGCATTACCTTGATTCCAAAAATCAGAAAAAGACCTCACTAGAAAGAATTACAGGCCAATATCCCTGATGAACCTGGATGCAAAAATTCTCAACAAGATAGTAGCAAATCGAATTCAACAGTACATTAAAAGAATTACTCACCATAATCAAGTGGGATTCATTCTTGGTCTTCAGGGCTGGTTCAATGTTTGCAAGTCAATCAACATGATACACCATATTAATAGAAGAAAGGATAAGAACCATACGATCCTGTAGATGCAGAAAAAGCATTTGACAAAATACAGCATCCTTTCTTGAGAAAAACCCTCAAGAAAGTAGAGATAGAAGGAATATAACTTAACATCATAAAAACCAATATGAAAACAGTTAACATCATCCTCAATGGAGAAAAACTGAGAGCTTTCCCCTCAAAATCAGGAACATGACAGGGAGGTCTACTCTTACCACTGTTGTTCAATATAGGACTGCAAGTCCTAGCCTCAGCAATCAGACAACAAAAAGAAATAAAAGGCATCCACACTGGCAAGAAAGAAGTCAAACTTTCACTCTTTGCAAATGATACGATACCCTACATGGAAAATCTAAAAGACTCCACCCAAAAACTGCTAGAGCTGACACATGAATTCAACAAAATCACAGGATATAAAATCACTGTATAGAAACTGGTTGATTTCTATACACCAATAATGAAGCAACAGAAAGACATATCAAGGAGTCAATCCCATTTACAATTGCACCAAAAACATAAGATACCTAGGAATAAACCTAACCAAAGAGGTAAAAGACCTGTGTGCTCAAAACTATAGAAAGCTTATGAAGGAAACTGAAGAAGATACGAAGAAATGGAAAAATATTCCGTGCTCATGGATTGAAAGAACAAATATTGTTAAAATGTCAATACTCCCCAAAGCAATCTACACATTCAGTGCAATCCCTGTTGAAGTAACACCAGCATTCTCCACAGAGCTAGAACAAACAATCCAAAAATTTGTATTCAGGGAAAGACCTGAATAGCCAAAGTAATGCTGAAAAAGAAGACCAAAACCTGGAGGCATCACAATTCCAGACTTTAAGCTGTATTGCAAAGCTATCGTTATCAAGATAGTATGGTATTGGCATTGAAACAGACACATAGATCAATGAAATAGAGAACCCAGAAATGGACCCACAAATATATGGCCAACTAATCTTTGACAAAGCAGGAACGAGTATCTAATGTAGAAGATGACAGTTCCTTTAACAATGGTTCTGGGAGAACTGGACAACGACATGAAGAATGAAACTGGCCCACTTTCTTATTGCATACATAACAATAAATTCAAAATGGATGTGAGACAGGAAACCATCAAAATCCTACAGGAAACAACAGTCAACAACATCTTTGACCTCAGCCACAGCAACTTGTTACCTGACAGGTCTCTGGAGGCAAGGAAAATAAAAGCAAAATGAACTATGGGGACCTCAAGATAAAAAGCTCTGCACAGCAAAGGAAACAATCAACAAAACTAAAAGGTAACTGATGGAATGGGAGAAGAATATTTGCAAATGACATATCAGATAAAGGGTTAGTATCCAAAAATCTATAAACAACTTACCAAACTCAACACTGAAAAAACAAATAATCCAGTGAAGAAATGGGCAGCAGACATCAAAGGCTTCTTTTCCAAAGAAGACCTCCAGATGGCTAACAGATACACGAAAAGATGCTCAACATCACTCATCATCAGGGAAATACAAATCAAAATCACGATGAAATACCACCTCACATCTGTCAGAAAGGCTAAAATTAATAACTCGAAACAACAGATGTTGGCAAGGATGTGGAGAGGGGGGAAAACTTTTCCTCTGTTGGTGGGACTGCAAACTGGTGTAGCTACTCTGGAAAACAGTGTGGAGGTTCCTCAAAAAATTAAAAATAGAACTACCCTATGACCCAGGAATTGCACTACTAGGTATTTATCCAAAGGATACAAAAATGCTGATTTGAAAGGGTATGTGCACCCCAGTGTTTATAGCAACACTATCAGAAATAGCCAAATTATTGAAAGAGCCCAAATGTCCACTAACTGATGAATGGACAAAGAAGATGTGGTATGTATGTATGTATGTATGCACGCGCACACACACACACACACACACACACACACACACACACACACTGGAATACTATTTGGTGATGAAAAAAGAATGAAATCTTGCCATTCGCAACAATATGGATGGAAGTAGAAGGTACTATGTTAAGTGAAATAAGCCAGTCAAAGAAAGAGATATCATATGATTTCACTCATATGTGGAATTTGAGAAACTCAACAGATGAACACAGAGGAAGGGGGAAAAAATAAGATAAAGGGAAAAAAACAGGAAAAGGAAAAAACAGAGGGAGGCAAACCATCTCTTATGTGTCATATGTAAGAGATGAATCACTGGGTTCTATTCCTGAAGCCAAGACTACACTGTATGTTAACTAGCTTGAAATTAAATTTAAAAAACAAACAGTAAAAAAAAAAATCACAATAAATTAAAAATTCATATGTAAGCTGTACGATATAGGCTAACACGTAGAATTGGAGACCTTGAAGGACAGGAAAAAGCGAATAAGACTAAATCTTTCAAGAAGTAATGGCTAAAATTTCCTACATTTAATAAAAAAAAAAAACCTATAAGCCAACATATCCAAGAAGCTCAACAACCCCTAAGCTCAAGAAACATGAAAACAAAAACAAAAAACTATACCAAGACACATCACAATGAAATTGTTTAAAATTATTAATAAAGAGAAAATCTGAAAAGCACCATCAGGGAAAAACATCACCTTACACATAAGGGAATAAATAAGAATTATAACGGACTTCTCATCAGAAACAATCAAGTGAGAAAACAATGCAGCAGCATCTTTAAATTATTGGAATAAAAAACTCAGCCTAGAATTCTATATCCAGTGAAAATATCTTTCAAAAACAAAGTTGAAGCAGACTTTATCAGACATGTAAAAATTGTAAGAATTCATCAGCAACAGACTTGCACAAAAATATTGAAAATCTTTAAAGGGAAAATAATAACAGATCAAAATTTCTACCTGTACAAAGGAATGAAGAGCAGAACTAGTAAGTATGTGGCAAAACATAAATTCTTACTTTTAAAGTTTTTACAAATTATAACAATTAGAAATAATAATAAAATTAGAAGTTTATAGCCTATGTAGAAGTAAATTGCATGATAAAAGTAGCAAAAACTCAAGTCATGTTTAAGGGCTGATGTGTAAAGCAATATAATATTCCCTGAAGATTGAGGATGGTGAGTTAAATGTGTATATAGATGATAAACTATTAAAAACCACCAAAGTTGTACCAAATAAACTGACAAAGGAGATAAAATGGAGTCATTAAACATACTCCATTTATCTAAAACACATCAGGAAAAGTGGAACAAAAAACAGACATGACAAATAGAAAACAAATAGCAAGGTAATAGAATACAAATACAACCATATAATCATATGAAATGTAAATGGTTTATCCCAATTAAAGAACAGACTGTCATATTGAGATAAATAGCAAAGCACAACCAAATCCTGCCTATAATAAACCCGCCTTAAATATACAGACCCAAAGAGGTTTAAAGCACAATGATAGGAAAAGATTTGCCATACTTACACTAATAAAAAGAAAGCACACTAACATCATACTAAATAGTTTTCAGAACAAAGAATATTGCCAGAGGTAATTCTGACATATTTGGCCAACTAATATTTGAAAAGGGGGCCAAGAACACTCAATGAGGAAACAGTCTCTTCAATACGTGATGCAGGGAAACTGGATAACCACATGCAAAAGAATTAAATTGGACCCCTTTCTTCCAATACTCAAATATTAATTCAAATGGATTAAAGACTTAAATGTAAGACTTGAGACCACATGTCTCCTAGAAAAGAAAACACACACACACAGGAAGAAAGCTTGACATTGGTCTTTGCAACAACTTTTTGTATGGAACACCAAAAGCAACAAAAGCAAATATTTAAAAACAGGGACTACATCAAACTAAAAGGCTTCTGCACTGCAAAAAAAAACACAAAATAAAAAATGCGGTTTACAGAAAGGAAGGAAGTATTTGCAAATCCTGTTCTGGTAAGGAGTTGATATCCAAAATATATGAAGAACTCCTACAACTCAATAACAGAAAAAAAACAAGCAACCTCGTTTAAAAATAAGGCAGGGGATTTGAGGAGAAATTTTTCCGGAGAAAATATTCAAGTGGCGAATATGTATATGCAAAGGTGCTCAACACCACTACTCAGGGAAAGAAAAATCAAAACCACAAGGAGGTATTACCTTGCACCTGTTAGAACTCCTATCAAAAAGACAAGAGAGTACAAGTGTTGGTGAGGATGCAGAGGAAAGAAAACCCTGGTGCCCTATTAGTGGAAATGTAAACTGATACAGCCACTATGGAAGACTGAACAGCTAGTATGGAGGTTTCCCAAAAAATTAAAAATAGAACTACCATACGATCCAACAATTCCACTTCTGGATATATATCCAAAGGAAATAAAATCACTGTGGAAGGGATATCTGCATCCTCGTGTGCATTATAGCGTTATTGACAATAACTAAGATATGGAAACAACCTGCCTTTTGACAGATGAACAGATAAAGAAGATGTGGGACACTATTCAGCCATAAAAATGTAAATCCTGCTATTTGTAATGACACAGATGGACCTTGAAGACATGCTAAGTGAAATAAGTCAAAGAAAGACAAATACTATAGTATGTTATTTATATACGGAATAAAAAAAAATCAACTTAAAATTGCAACACTAATGCCCATTTATAGATGAGGAAAAATGTGGTGTAAATATACACCGGAGTATCACTCAACCATAAAAAAATAAAATCTTGCCATTTACAACATCACGGATGAACCTAGAGGGTATACGGCTAAGTGAAGGAAGTCAGAGAAAGACAAATACTGTATGATTGCAACTCGTAGGTTGAATTTAATAAAGGAAACAAAAAAACAGACTCTTAAATATAAAGAGCTGGTTGTTGCCTGAGGGGAGGTGGGGAGGAGGAGGAGTGAAAAAGGGGGTTCAGAGTATGGTTATCATGATGAGCACTAAGAAATGTACAGAATTGTTGAATCATTATACAGTACTCCCGAACCTACCCTAACCCTGAAATGAAAACAAAAGTAAATAAAAACGCACCCAAACCAAGAGAAAACAAAGACCAGTTTTGTGGTCACCAGAGGTGGAAGTTGGGAGGGTGGGCGTGGTCAAAAGTGGAGGAAAGTGGTCCAAAGTTATCAACTTCCAGATAGAAGATAAATACCGGGGTTGTAATGTACATGATGGCTATGGTTAATGCTGCTGCATGGTATGTTTGAAAGTTGCTAAGGGTAGACCATAGAAGTTCTCATCACAAGGAAAAGGCAGTTATAATTTTATGAGGAGCTGGATGTTAAATAAAATTATATCAGGTGGATTATGAAAAATATTAAGTTGGCTTAGTAAGATTACAGGATCTAAGATCGATATATACAAATCAACTGTGTTTCTATAGGATAGGCAACCAGAAATTGAAATTTTAAAAGAACATAAGAGAGTATGGAAAACTTACATATTTTTCTAAATTTACCCCTGATTTATAGGTTTAAGACTATAAAACATTACTGAGCAAAATTTTAAAAGTCCTACATAGGGGCGCCTGGGTGGCTCAGTCGGGTAAGCATCCGACTTCAGCTCAGGTCACGATCTCGCAGCCTGAGTTTGAGCCCCGCGTTGGGCCCTGTGCTGACAGCTCAGAGCCTGGAGTCTGCTTTGGATTCTGTGTCTCCCTCTCTCTGCCCCTCTCATGCTCTGTCTCTCTCACTCTCAAAATTGAGTAAATGTTAAAAAATTTTTTTTAAATGGAAAGTCCTACATCAATGAAGACATACACCAGATTTGAAACCATGAAAAGTCTTACAATGTCAATTCTCCCCAAATTGATCTACAAATTTAATACAATCCCAGTCAAAATCTATAAGAGTGTTTTTGTAAAACTGATAAAATTTATACAGAAATGAAAGGGACTAAGTATAGTCAAAACAACTTAAAAAAGTTGGAAGACTAACACTACCTCATTTGAAAATGAGATATAGTTAAGATAGTAAAGCTACAGTAATTCGGATGATATGTGAAGTCTGATCAATAGATCAATGTTACAGAATATAGGCATCACTTGCTTCATTGCACTTGGATTTATTCCCCTTCACAGATACTCTGGGCTTTTGTTGTTTTTACAAATTTAAAGTTTGGGGCAACCCTGTAATCAAGCAAGTCTCTCAGTACCATTCTTCCAATGGTATTTGCTCTTTTAGGTCTTTTTGGTAATTCTTGCGATATTTCTAACTTTTTCATTGTATTTGTTATTGGTGATCTGTGAGCTTTGAGGTTACTATCATGATTGTTTTCGGGCACCACAACCCATGCCACAACCATCCGCTTCCACATCTCTCTTCAGGCCACCCTGAGACACAACAATGTTGAAATTAGGCCAACTAATAACCCTACAATGGCTTCTAAGTGTTCAAGTAAAAGAAAGAGTTGTATGTCTTCCACTTTAAATCAAAAGCTATAAATGATTATGGGTGCCTGGGTGGCTCAGTCAGTTACATGTCCAACTCTTGATTTAGGCTCAGGTCATGATCTCATGGTTTGTGAGATTGAGTCCCTCATGGGACTCTGCACTGACAGTGCAGAGGGTGCTTGGGATTCTCTCTCCCCCTCTCTCTCGGCTCCTCTCCCACTCATATGCAGAGGCACACTTTCTCTCCCTCAAAGCTTTAAAAAGCTAGAAATGATTAAACTTTCTCAGGAAGCCATGTTGAAAGCGCTAGGCCTCTTGCAGCAGTCAGCCAAATTGTGAATGCAAAGGAAAAGTCGTAAATTAGAAGTGCTATTCCAGTAATCAGTGATTTAAAAAGATAAAAATAAAAAAAAAATAATAAAGCAAAACAGCCTAATTGCTTATCTAGAGAAAGTTTTAGTGGTCTGGATAGAAGACCAAGCCAGCCAGAACCTTCCCTTCAGCCTTCCCTGATGGCTAAGAGGTGAGGAAGCTGCAGGAGAAAAGCTGGAATCTATCAGAAGTTGGTTCATGAGGTTTAAAGAAAGAAACCATCTCCCTAACATAAAAGTGTAAGGTTAGGCAGCAAGTGCTGATACAGAGGCTGCAGGAAGATCCAGAAGATCTAGCTAAGGTAATTACTGAAGGTGGCTACACTAAACAGATTTTCAGGGCAGACAAAACAGACTTCAATTGGAAGAAGATGCCATCTAGGACTTCCATAGCTAGAGAAGTCAATGCCTGGATTCAAAGGACAGGTTGGGTCTCTGGTTAGGGAGTAATGTAGCTGCTGACTTTAACTTAAAGGCAATGCCCATTTACCATTCCCAAATCCCAAAGCCCTTAAGAATCATGCTAGATCTACTCTGTATGTGCTCTATATTTTTTTATTTTATTTTTTTTCAACATTTATTTTTGGGACAGAGAGAGACAGAGCACGAACGGGGGAGGGGCAGAGAGAGAGGGAGACACAGAATCGGAAACAGGCTCCAGGCTCTGAGCCATCAGCCCAGAGCCTGACGCGGGGCTCGAACTCACGGACCGCGAGATCGTGACCTGGCTGAAGTCGGACGCTTAACCGACTGCGCCACCCAGGCGCCCCTGTATGTGCTCTATAAATGGAACAACAAAGCCTGGATGAGAGCACATCTGTTCACAACATGGCTCACTGAAAATTTTAAGCTCACCACTGAGAACTCCTACTCAGAAGAAAAGATTCCTTTCAAAAGATTTAATACTCACTGGCAATGTACTTGGTCACCCAAGAGCTCTGGTGGAGATATACAAGATGAATGTTATTTCATGCCTGTTAACGACATCTATCCTGCAGCCCATGGATCAAGTAGTCATTCAAGTCTCAAGCCTTATTTAAGAATATATGGGGAGCCTGGATGGCTCAGTGGGTTGAGCGTCCCACTTCGGCTCAGGTCATGATCTCACATTTCGTGAGTTCAAGCCCCGCATCGGGCTCTGTGCTGACAGCTAGGAGCCTGGAGCCTGCTTTACATTCTGTGTCTCTCTCTGCTCCTTCCCTACTCACATGTTGTCTCTCTCTCTCTCATGAATGAATGAATGAATTAATTAATGAATGAATTTCATAAGGTTATTGCTGCTATGGACAGGGATTTCTCTGATGGATCTGGGAAATCAGTTGAAAACCTCCTAGAAAGGATTCACCATTCCAGATGCCAGTAAGAATATTCATGATTCATAGGAAGAGGTTAAAATATCAACATGAATAGGATTTGGGGAGAAGTTGATTCCAACCCTCGCGGATGACTTTGAAGGGAGTCAAGATTCCAGTGGAGAAGTAACTGCAGGTGGGGTGGAAACAGCAAGAGAACTAGAAGTGGAGCCTCAAGATGCACTGAGTTGCTGCAACCTCATGATCAAACTTGAACAGACAAGGTGTTGATCTTCGTGGATGAGGAAAGAAAGTGGTTTCTTGGGATGGAATCTATTCATGGTGAAGAGGTCGTGACGATGGTTATGGTGGCAGCAAAAGATTTAGAACATTTCATATACTTAGTTGATAAAGCAGCAGCAGGGTTTGAGAAGACGGGCTCCAATTTGGAGGGAAGTTCACTGTGGGTAAAATGCTATGAAAGAGCATCTTCTACTACAGAGAAATTGCTCATAAAACGAAGTATCAATTAACGTGGGAAACGTCACCGTTGCCTTATTTGAAGACACTGCCACAGCCACCCCACTTTCAGCAGTCACCAACATGCAGGCAAGAGCCTTTCCCAGCAAAATAACTCCCTGAAAGCTCAGAGAGCATTTTTTTTTTTTTAGGAATAACGTTTTAAATTAAGATATATACAGTGTTTGTCCAGACGTGATGCTATTGCACGCTTTATAGTTTAATGTAATCATAACCTCCGTATACATCAGGAAACCAAAAATTCATTTGACTTGCTTTATTGCAACATTCACTTTATTGTGGCGATCTGGAACTGAACGTGCAACACGCATGCTGGTGCACGGTCTAGAAAGAGATACACATATATTTTTTTTTTATTCCTTCAAAGTTTCCAGGAAAATTCAACGGAAGTAGTAATTGTTTCAATAAATGATCTGGAATAACTGGACAGCCATATGAAAGAAAGAAAAGAGAAGGCAGGGAGGGGAAAGGAGAAAGAAATTTCAACCCTTACTTCACACAATATATAAAAAGTAACAGAAAATCATTCATAGCTGAAATAAGATCTAAAACTGTAAAACTCCTAGAAGAAAAAGTAGGGAAACATATGACTGATCATGATTTGCCTAAGATTGTTTATGCAGGTCACAAAAAAAAGCCTGAAGTATAAAAGAAAAAAATCAATTGGGCTTAATAAAAATTAAGAACTTTTTCTCTTGGGGTGCCTGGGTGGCTCCGTCGGTTAAGCATCCGACTTTAGCTCAGGTCATGATCTCACGATCCATGAGTTCTAGCCCCACGTCGGGCTCTGTGCTGACCGCTCAGAGCCTGGAGTCTGCTTCCGATTCTGTGTCTCCCTCTCTCTCTGCCCCTCCCCCATTCATGCTCTCTCTCGGTCTCAAAAATAAATAAACATTAAAAAAAAACTAAAAGAACTTTTTCTCTTTAAAGACACTGTTCTATTTAAGCCAAAACTTTCTAGGGATACACCCTTGAGTCGTTCTGGTGTCTTCCTTTAGCAAATGGAGGTAAAAATAATACATTCCTTTAGGGATATTCCTTAGGGTGAAGACTAACCTATGGAAGTGAATGCCTTTAGTATATGCATTTAGCATTTAATCTAAAATCTAAGCTGTATTAGCTATGTACCAGCAGGCCTGAAATAAATATGCATGGAAATTTCAAAAAGACATAAAAATAAAAAGGAAGCCACATACAGAAAATAAACACAAAACATAGTTGATCAAGGACTTATGACTTGTATGTAGAATATACAAAGAACACTTAAAATTTTTTTAAGTTTACTCATTCTGAGAGAGAGAGTGAGCGAACGAGCAGGGGAGGGGTGCAGAGAAGGGGAGAGAGAATCCCAAGCAGGCTCCGCACTGTCAATACAGAGCTCAACATGGGGCTTGGAGCCACAAACTGGGGCTCCAACCCACAAACCATGAGATCATGACCTAAGCCAAAGTTGAGTCCAACACTTGAAATGAGCCACCCAGGCACCCCTATAAAGAGAACTTTCCGGTCAAGAAAGCAAATAACCCATTTTTAATAGTATAGGATTTAAAGATTTTTTACCCAAGAAGATACAGAAAGATGGATAATAAACCCATGAACGGATGTTCGACACCATTAGTCATTACAGAAATGCAAATCAGAACCACAATGAAATACCATTACACTCCCACTGGAATGGCTAAGATTAAAAAGATTAACATTACTGGGACACCTGGGTGGCTCAAGGTTAAGCATGTGACTCTTGATTTCAGCTCAGGTCATGATCTCACAGTTCATGGGTTCAAGCCCTGCACTGGGCTCCAGGCTGTCAGCTTGGGATTCTCTCTCTCCCTTTCTCTCTGTCCCCCCACCCCCGCCACTTGCACATGTGCTCTCAGAATATATAACTAAAAAAAAAAAAAAAAAAAAAAAAAGACTAACATGACCAAGTACTAGCAAGAATGTGAGCAATTAGAACTCTCAAAGACCTTTGGGAGTGTTCAATAGTTTAACCACATTAGAAAAACTGTTTTGGCAGCTTTTTAAAAGTTAAATGTACACCAACCATGATCTAGTCATTCCATTCCTATGTATTTACTCCAGAGAAAATATATATCCATACAAAGACTTATCTATGATCCCAAGTGCTTTACTTATAACACAAAGCTGGAAACTCAAATAGCCATCAACAGGCGACTGGCTGAACACATCGTGGTATATCCGTGAAGGAACTATGACTTGGCAACATGAAAGCGAACTATTGATACACACAATGTGGATAAATCTCAAAATAATTATGCTGAATGAGAGAAGCTGGGAGAAAAGAGTGCGTACTTTTTAAAATATTTATTTTTGAGAGAGAGCAAACGTCACCGGGGGAGGCACAGAGAGAAGGGGACAGAGGATCCAAAGCAGGCTCAGTGCTGACAGCAGAGAGCCTGATGTGGGGCACGAACTCACAAACCATGAGATCATGACCTGAACCAAACAAAGTCAGACACTCAACCACTGAGCCACCAGGCACCCAAGAGGGCCTATTCTTTGATTCCATTGATAGATTTTTTAAAACACAATCTCTTCCATCCTGGCAAAAAGCAGATCAGTGATTGCAAGGGGCAGGTGAGGGGGATGGAAAGGGAAGAAGGATTTCAAAGGGGCAAGAGTATCTTAGAGATGATGGCTCTGTTCATTATCTTGATTGCAGTGATGGTCCAGTGTAGACATATGTCAAAAGTCAAATTCCACACTTTAAATACGTACAGTTTATTTAATTCCAATGGTCTCAATAAAGGTATAAAAAGTACTTGTCCTATGACCCATTTTTCATAGGCCTATATGGAAAAGTGACAAATTAATGGCCAGATGGATATATGTTTCCTGGGCTGGGAATATTCAGTGTTTTGCTGCAGAAAAAGACATCACCAAGCATATCACTGGAGGTATAATGGTAGAGATCTATAGGTCAGGAGAATAATCCAGCACTGCTCAAATCATTATGTGGAAAACTGCACACAATACTCTCTCCTTGCGTGGGGTGTGGTCAGATGCAGAAAAGACGGAGAGCCCAGGCCATTGACATATATATTAGTCACCCTAATAGCAATCAACATGGTTTATTCATTTTGAAAATCGCGGGGCACCTGGGGGACTCAGTCCGTTAAATGTCCGACTTTGGCTCAGGTCATGATCTCATGGTTCGTGGGTTCAAGCCTTGCGTCGGGCTCCGTGCTGACTGCTCAGAGCCTGGAGCCTGCTTCCGATTCTGTGCCTCCCTCTCTCTCTCTGCCCCTCCCATTTGTGCACATGCTCTCTCAAAAGTAAACAAACATTTAAAAAAAAGTCACATACCTAGATTTGTCATTTAATTTAGGATCCTGAATTTTTACTGATGGTTCTTGTAAATCTGAAGATTCATATTTTGAAGTAACTTCCAATCATGAAAATTAAAAACAAAAATTAAGCTTTTCAATTAAACACTTAAGAATAATACTCAAAAGACTTAGGAGACATTTAAAAAATCTGACCTTGTTGCACATCATCCGGTTTCAATTTTTCAGGTGAACTATCTCCTGTATTTGCTTGCTGTAGAAAAAAATAGTTATGGTGCCATTGAAGTCCCTCTTTTGAAATGCTCTTGGAGCCACTTTACACATCCACAGAAAAGCATTTCCACTAAATAATGAGATACCAGGCTTTTCATTCGCTAGACTTTGCTCCTAATGACTGCTGACTGCTCCAAAAAATTGATATTCACTCTTGGGCAAAGATTTGCCACTCGCAAAAACACGATCATTACGCTTCTATATAATCTCCATGTAATCAAATATAAACAAAATGGGGACCGGACCGAATACCTGTACATGCCAAGAGGTGTGTTAGGATGAAAATAAAACGTATGCCTAGCATCCAGGAGGGCTATAGTATGAACCAGCTATTACCCCCATTTTATAGCTGAGAAGCCTCAGTAATGTTAATTTCCCCAAGTTCCTGTATCTAGTCAGGGAAAACCAGGTCTGACTCCAAACATTAGACCCTTTTCCCTATAATCTTTTCCCTACAATCTCAGTCTCCGTGAGAAAACGAGGCAGAGGCAGCCAAGTCACACGTTCCTCTGGAGAGCCAAGTTGCATGGAAGCAGAGAACCCATGAACATGGCAAACAAAAATAATCTAAAGGAGAGGAGTGCCTCCCCCCTCAAAAGGGAGAGATCCATTAGTCAGGAAAAAAATGGACTACAAGCCAGGAGAGATGCCTTCTACCTGTCAGCATCCTGGTGGACCCAGTTCAAAACTTTGTGCCCAGCATCCCATACTCACGACAGGCTCATTAGACTGATCATTTACGGGGAGAGCTGTTGGGCAGTGGTCATCTCCAGCACTCATTACCTCTGCCAGCTTAGTGGATTCTTCTGTCTGGTCTATACACATAGAGAAAAGAGCATTAAAAGTGGAAACAATAACCATATGCCATGGTGACCACATTCTCCCATCGTTCTTCATGGGACCCCATGCGGACAGTACATCACCATCTGTTGGTAAGAGCTGGTAATCACATCCTGTCTCAAATCTCAAGTCCGAAATCTACCTGCACTTTGAGAAAGAAACAGCTTTGGGATGTGACTCCTAATAGATACAGGATCTACGCAGGGTCAGCTTTGGGGGTGGCCGGGCCTTTCCGTGCCCCCATATTCTGCCTCCAGCCACCCCTATCATATTTTCTCCTTTTTCCATTTCCATTGACCCACAAGAGAATGTATCAGACTGGGAAAATAATATAAGATGTTAGCAACTTTTCTTTCTCTGTAGGTACAATGGAACATTTATTACTCTTACAGGACCACAGGTTTTCAGTGACCTCTCCCAAGTAAGGTTTTATTATTGTCTTTATAGGGAATTCGGAGTAAGAAATTTTATTTCCCAGTATACCTGTCTCTCTTTCATGACTGCTAGGAATGTCAGTGTCTGCTTTCTCAAATTTACCAGAAAGTTCGGAGGAGCTTCTTTTCTCGTCAGGCAACATCTGAAATGCAAGCCAAAATCCACATGACCTTTAAAAGGACTAAACTCTTAAAAATTTAAGGAAAAGCTAAGGCTCAGAACACAGCAAAGTGATAAATTCGAAGTTAGTCTTTGGTTTGTCCTCTTTTGAAGGATAACGTTACTGTTTCCACCCCTCTGACCCCCTTCCCTCCAGGACTAGCCCTGGCTGACCACTTCCCTTCTTTCACTCACTCCATCCTCGTGTCTTCACAGCCTGCAGTGAGTTCCCAACTGTGGGATTTCTCCAACCCCCACTCCTTCCTCACAAGGGCCTCATGGTCTAGGAACTGCAGCTTAATCACAGGAAAACCTTAGTTCTACCCTGAAACATTTTCTTCACTTTGGGAGACGTGGAAACACATACAATTCTGAAGTTTTTCTTTTTTTTTTTTTTTTTTTTAGTGTTTGTTTATTTTAAGAGAGAGAGAGAAAATGAACGGGAGAGGGGCAGAGAGAAAGGGAGAGAGAGAATCCCAAGCAGGCTCCACACTGTCAGTGCGGAGCCCAATGTGCGGCTTGAACCCACAAACCAGGGACAGCATGACCTGAGCTGAAATCAAGAGTCAGATGCTTAACGGACTGAGCCACCCAGGAGCCCCCTGAGGTTTTTCACCAAATAAAGGCAAACCTCTAATGTTGAGGCAGAAAGGAAGGGAGGCTCAGAAGACTAGTTCACCAAAACAAAGTCATTTTGGTTTTTGACGGACCCTTAACCTGTCGGCAGGTCATAAGAAGAGTCATAAGATCTGACTCACAGAAGACTGTAAGACTCCACTCCAACCGGCAGTAAAAGGCGGAGGCCATTGTTAAAATTGGTCCCTATAGGTAATCTCACGACCCTAGGAAAATGGAAAAAACTTACTTCCCAGTGTAAATGATAAACCCAAAGCTTCACAGCCCCTCCCTATAGAGTTAGGTAATTTTAAAAATATAAAACCCTTTTCCAGAGGCAAAGCGGGGTCCCTTTTCCTCATCTTGGAGGAGGGGCCACTACTTTGTCCGTGAAGTAGCTCTTTTCTTATTTCTAGGTTTAACAAATCTTTGTCCCTTTCTCTAAATGATTTTCTCTTGAATTCTTTCTCCCATAAAGCCAAGAACCCTCTTGGTGAGGGTCTATACACCCTCTCTGTGGGGGCCTTAGCCTATGTAGCCTCAGTGTTAGGCCAATTCATATGTAATATGTTATAGGAAGTAATTTTTCAGTAAATGATTCTCTTTCTCTCGTCCTCACCCATGAAATGGTCTTTTCATAGGGTGAGTCTTTGGGAACACTACCACAGAGCACTTAACAGTATATGAGCGGTCTTCATATGCAACTCAGTGCCAAAAGCAAATGGGCCCAAGTCTTCCCCCCCCCACCCCAACTTCTTAATTCAACCTCCTATCAGCCATTACCATAATATCGTAGGTCTCGTCACTAATTTCTTTGCTCTGCCTATCATCGTGATAGAGAAAATCTTTGTGATCTTTGCTGTGTGTCAACAGGAAACATCACAGTCAATGATCTGGAGGCCGTATCAGTCTAGAAGAGGTATAAACCATTTCGGCATAAGACCAGGAGATAAAATTTCAAAACTCCCTAAGAGACACGATTTCTAGCGATTCCCCTCGGTCCTCAAGGAGGGGAGAGAGAAGGAAATACTAAGAAGCCCACAGCAAGTATCCTCAGAACTTCAGGAAGAATGTGGCGAGGTGGTAATGTTATCCTAGAAGATTTTTAACTGTTCACAATAAATGGAGTAAAAGCATTTTGAGGCACAAAGGGGTTTTGTGTCCTACGTGTGCTTGTTACAGAATATTCCAAAAATCAAGCTATCTGCTTGAGCAGATGTTCACATCAAAACCCAACAAGAAAGTTAAAGACATAAAAACATGCTAAAACAGGGGCGCCTGGGTGGCTCAGTTGGTTGAGCGACTGACTTCGGCTCAGGTCATGGTTTCACAGTTTGTGAGTTCAAGCCCCGCGTCGGGCTCTGTGCTAACAGCTCAGAGCCTGAAGCCTGCTTCCGATTCTGTGTCTCCCTCTCTCTCTGCCCCTTCCCCGCTCACACTCTGTCTCTCTCTCAAAATAAAATAAAAACATTAACAAAAATTTTTAAAAAACACACTAAAACATTTCCAAACGATCCAAAAGAATTAAGTTTGCCACCTGTTTGTCTTCTCCTAAAGCTTTGATAGAAGCTTGTGAGATGTTGAATTGCAAATCAAAATGGATTTCTATTTTCATCACTTCTTTGTTGCTGATATTCAAAGGCTTCTTCAGGTAAATGATAAGCATCTTCACATTTCCAGTTTCTAACAAAAAACAAAGTATACAAATGCATATCAACACACTGAAAGATTTTAAGATTTTGGAATTGTAAACAACCGCACTGGGATATTTGTCAACTGCTCAGATTTTTCTGCAATAAGAAGTTGAAAAGAAATTGTGTTAAAGTTACTTTGAAGTCATTTTCATTAGAAGCACGTTTGTGTGTTTACACATACAAATACACACAGTATGATTATGTAGTTAATCCCGCAAAGACAGGAAGTTACTTATCTTAGCAGCCAAGCAATGGAGATGGTTTTGGCTTCTAAAATTTGATCTGATTTTTTTAATTTTTAAGTTTTATTTATTTTTGAGACAGAGCACAAGCAGGAAAGGGTGGTGGGATGGGGGGGGGGGGGTTGTGGTGGTGGCAGACACAAGATCCGAAGTGGGCTCTACACTGACAGAAGCAAGCCTGATGCAGGGCTTGAACTTACAAACTGTGAGATCATGACCTGAGCCAAAGTCGGAAGCTGAACCAACTGAGCCATCCAGGAGCCCCAATCTGATTTTTTTTTTTTTTTTAATTTTAAGTGATCTCTACACCCAATGTGGGGCTCAAACTTACAACCTCAAGATCAAGAGTTGTGTGTTCTACCAACTGAGCCAGCCAGGTGTCCCTTCAATCTGATTTTTCATGTTGTGAATACAAAGTTTTACCTGAAGTATTTTACCACCCAACGTATAAACCACAACACTCATTCTCCTTCTTAATCTCAGATCTCACTTCTAAAATTCGAAATAAAATTCATTGTTCCCCATATGCAAAAATGAAATAATCTTATTTCAATAGACTCCATGTAAGAAAGAGAAATTAAAACATCCTAGAGGCACCTGTGTCTCAGACAACAGTCACCTTGAGGGCTTCCTACCAGGACATCAACTCTTTACTGATGAACAACAACTGGTTTCAGAAAACAAGATAGAACAAAATTCATGGAGAGTTCAAGAGTAAACCACAATAACTATAAGCTGAGTCAGAGGCACCAGGCAAGAAAGTCCCTGAAAAGGCAGACAAAACTAAGGGTCACAGATTAAGGAGAATGGAGAGAAGAGTGAGACACACAGGGGCCTGGATCTGTGACCACTGAACCCCTGAAACATGGCTAGTACAAACTGGCATGTCCTAGAAGCATAACATACATATCAGTTTGTGAAGACTTCACACACAAAAAGGTAGAATCTCTCATTTTTTATAGTGATTACCTGTTAAAACAGTAATATTTGGAATATATTGGGTAAAATATGTTAAAATTTGCTTTTTACCTTTTTTAATGGACTATAAGATTTTTAAATATGTGGCTCCTTTGATGGCACCACCTCCCCAGCTGCCCTCGCCTCCCCCAGCTGCCCTCACCCCCCCACCCCCCTCCAATATGCCCTTGGCTGCAGTCCATCCAAAGAGGTGCCACAAGCCTGAAAGTACACAAGCAGGCCCAATAGGAGCCATGACCCCTCCAAAGGGACTCCTGCTCTGGGGAGTGGGGTGGGAAAGATAACCACATATACCAGACCCACTGCAGGCCCCAACCATGGGCAGGGACAGGGGGAGAGACATCTAGTGTGAATGCAGGCCCCACTCACCAATGAAAGCTTCTCAGGGTACAACACAGGAAAAGTGCCCTGCATTTTGGTGCTTTGGCATTTTGCAAACCCCTGGTCTGACTCAACTCATGCGAATGTGGCCCCAGACTGGCCCACTAACAACACAGGAACTAAAATCCCTGCCTCCAACAGACAAAGAGAGCCAATGCAGACAACTGTACTGAAGGCAAAAATGTGGTTACCCACAACAGTAGGGTGCATGCAATGCATAAAGGAGCCACCCACGAAGTACCAGATTCTGGTGAACAGGGGACACTGCCCTTCAGGGCACTCCAGGACCTCTTCTTCATAAGGCCACTACTTTCAAGAACTGAAGACATAGCTGATTTTCCTAACACACAGAAACAGACAAAATGAGTACACAGAGGAATATGCCCCATATGAAAGAACAAAATAAGATTACAGCAAGAAAGCTAAATAAAAACGAGCTAAGTAATATGCCTGATAGAGAATTTAAAGTAATAGTCATAAAGATACTTCCTGGACAGGAGAAAAGGGTGGAAGATCTCAGTAAGACCCTCAACAAAGACACAGGAAACCTAAAGAACCAATCAGAGATGAAGAGCTCAATAACCAAAATTAAAAATATACCAGATGGAATAAGTAGTAGACTAGAGGAAGCAGAAGGACAGATCAGTGACCTGGAGGACAGGGTAATGGAAAGCAGCCAAGCTAAAGAGGAGAGAGAAAATAAAAAATGAAAATAGACTAAGGGAACTCAGCAACACCACCAAGTGTAACAACATTCACAGTATAGGGATCTCAGAAGGAGAAGAGAGAAAAAAGGGTGTAGAAAATCTATTTGAGAAATAATAGCTGAAAACTTCCCAAATCTGGGAAAGGAAACAACTACAGATCCAGGAGGCAGAGAGTCCCCAACAAAATTAACCCAAATAGTCCAGGCCAAGACACACTGTAATTAAAATAGCAAAAAGTAGTGATAAAGAATTTTAAAAGCAGCAAGAGAAAACAGTTATATACAAGGGAAACCCCATAAGTCTATCGACTGATTTTTCAGCAAAAACTTTTCAGTCCAAAAGGGAGTGGCATGTTATATTCAAAGTGCCGAAAGAAAAAAACCTACAACCAAGCACACTCCATCCATCAAGGCTATCATGTAGAACAGAAGGAAAGATAAAGAGTTTCCAAACAAAAGTAAAGGAATCCGTGACTACTAAAGCAACCCTATAAGAAACATTAAAGGGGACTCTCTGAGTGGAAAGGAAAGACCTTAAGAGTAAGAAAACACAAAAGAGTAAGTAAACACAAAACAGTAAAATGAAGCATATCTATAAAAATCAGTCAAGGGATTCATATAATAAAAGGATGTTAAGTATGACATCATATACCTAAAACATGGTGGGGAGAAGAGTAAAGAACGGATTCAAACTTAAGCAGCCATCAACTTAACATACGCTACTATATTCAAAAAATGTTATATACAAACCTAATGGTAATCACAAATCAAAAATCAGTAACAGATCTGTAAAAATAATGGAGAAAGGAATCCAAGTATCTGACTAAAGAAAGCCATAAAACTGAAAGAAAAGAGCATGAGAAGAAAGGAATAGAGAAGAACTACAAAAACAACCATAAAACAAATAATAAAATGGCAATAAGTACATACCTATAAATAATTACCTTGAATGTAAATGGACTAAACAAAAGACAGACAGTAACAGAATAGATAAAAAGCAAGACTTATCTATCTGTTGCCTATAAGAGATTCATTTCAGATCTAAAGATGCGTGGAGATTAAAGGTGAAGGGATGGAAAAGCATTTATCATGTAAAAGGATGTGAAAAGAAAGCTGGAGTAACAATACTTCTATTGGAAAAAAAAGACATGAAAGACTGGCTCTGCCCGCATTCTGCCTTGACCTTTCCATGTGGCCCTTGGGGTATACTGGGTACTTTCTCCAGGATATGATAAATGATACTATGAATGCTCAGTGGGGGGAAAAGATGGTGGCAGAATAGGAGGGCCCGAGGCTCATCTTGTCCCACAAACACAACTAGGTAAATACCAAATCATCCTAAATACCCAAGAAATTGACCTGAACATGGACAGATCAAACTCCACAACTAAAGGGAGAAAAGAGGCCATATAGAGAAAGGTAGAAAGTGCAGAGCCACGATTTAGGGGAGAAATGGATCTCAGGAGCCACAGAAGGGAGGGGGCCATAAACAAGGGCAGGAAAAGGAGGAGCACACAGGGGAACACACAGGGAGAATGTTTCCCTAATGCCATTGACTTGGAAAATGAAAGGGGTTGAATTTTGAGAGTTCTTGAAATCAGCAGGGCTTAAGACATGGAGTTTTAAAAGTCAATGGGCTTGGCTTGAATAGAGCGTGGAGGGCACTGACTGCTCCTGGAAAGAAGGCAGGTAAACAACTTAGGGTCAGTTTGGAAACAGCAATCTGAAAAACACCTAGGACACACAGAAGGTGATTATTCACTATTCTAGGAGCACTTCCTTGAGAGGTAGGGTTCATGGAGATGTTTCTCCAGGGACAGAGGAGCTGGCCAGTGCCATTTCCCTCCCCTGCCTCTCAGCATAAACACAGAGACAGCTGCAGAAAGCAGCATGGTGCCCACACTGGCTTCCTACCTTGATTACACCAAGCCCCACCTCCTGTGCTCTGGTGGCACTACCCTTCTCAGTCAAGCCTGCCTCAGTTACAACATGGCAGGCCGCACAAACCCCTGCCCAAACCACGTCTCTGATCAGAGTTTTGCAGGGTCTCAGTTTTTGTGTAAGCAGTATCAAGTATCATTTCACAGGTAGATCAGAGTACACCTGGTTAAAAGTCACCACATTCAGGTCAGGGATCAAACACTGCCTGTGGGGGATAAGCTTAGGAACCCCCCAGGCTTACACCAATGGGTTGACAAGGCATAAAGAAATACAAAGTCATAAAATGCTCACACCTGAGTTTGGGTAAAACAGATTGGCACTCCAAGAATAGGGGGGTGCAAAGACACCCCGAGAATAGGGAAGCACAAAGGTGCCAGGAATAGGGAGGTGCAAAGGCACCCCAAAACAAAGAGGGGGTGCAGAGCCCCCAAAACAGAGAGGGAGAGGCAAAGGCCTGAAACAGAAACAGTGCAAAAGTGCCCAATACATAGGTATATGAAATAAATAAGATTAGATGTTCAGGGTGGAAGCACTCCCAATTTAGTACTATAGCAGAAAAGCTGCTTTCACAGGAGGCTAAGGCCAGGTTAGGTAAATTGGTGAATTCGACTATGGACCGCTGCGCTGCAGGCAAAGCAGCCCAGAGAAGAAATGGTTAACAAAGCAGAAAAGGTGCCTTGTCAACCCTGAGGTTATTCCCCCTGTCTCATCCCCTAGTCTAGCTAAGGTAAACAGAGGTGCTGCCTCATGTCCGCTGTAAACAACCCTCCTCCCGACTGCCCGGTGCCCGGATTTTGTTTTATATTAACCCAAACCCCTAACCACAAATATCCTCAAGATACCCTTTCCCTCACGTCCACAAGTTAGCATTCACAGATTCATTGTCCCTTTGTGCATGTCCATCGCCATGTTTGTAAGCCTTCTGATCTTAATAGAAATGGGGCAAGGACCCTTATTCAGGGCTCTTGTCTTTTCCTGGACATTAGCCATCTCTCACTTTCAATCCAGTGTCGCACTCTTTTGCTAAACAAGAGAGAACTTTAGACTTAATCTACAGCAACTGCCCACAGCAGACAAGGAGAGCCTCTGCAGATGACTGGCCTGAAGGATAGAACAGCCAAAACACAACAGCATAGTGCACGAAGCATGCACCAGAGACACTCTCTGAAGCACCAGGCCCTGGGCACTATATGACCTCTTCTTAATAAAGCCATTACTTTCAGGAGGACACATTACTGGCTTTTCTAACACAAAGAAGGCAGAGACTTAGACAAAATGCAAAGACAGAAATTTATCCCCAATGAAAGAACAAGATAAGGCCATGGCCAGAGATCTAAGTAAAACACATAAGTAACATGCCTGTTGGAGAATTTAAAGCAACAATCATAATACTCACTGGGTTGGAGAAAATACGTCAGAGAGACCCTTACCACAAAGATAAAAGAGTTAAAGAATCAATTAGAGATGAAGAGTGCAATAAAATGAGATTTAAACAGGCTTGATGCAATTAACAGCAGGCTGGAAGAAGCTGAGGAATTAGTGACCTAGAAGACAAAATAATGGGAAGTAATGAAGCTAAACAAAAGAGAAAAAGAATAAATCACAAGAATAGACTTAGGGAACTCAACGGCTTCATCAAACATAATAACATTCATATTATTAGAGTCACAGAAGAGAAAAAAAGGGGGCAGAAAATTTATTGGAGGAAATAATAGAAGAAAACTTCCCTAATCTCAGGAAGGAAACAGACATCCAGACTCAGGAGGCACAGAGAACTTTCATCAAAATCAAAAAAAGCAGGCCAACACTAAGATATACTGTAAATAAATTTGCAAAGTATAGTGATAAAAAGTCTCAAAAGCAGCAAGACAAAAGAAGTCCTTAACATACAAGGGAAGACCCATAAGGCTAGCTGGAGACTTCTCAACAGAAACTTGACAAGCCAGACGGGAGTGGCATGATACATTCAATGTGTTAATTGGGAAAAATCTGCAGCCAAGAATACTCTGTCCAGCAAGGCTATCATTCAGAATAGAAGGAGAGATAAAGTTTCCCAAACAAAAGCTAAAAGGAGTTCATGATCAGTAAACCAGCACTGCTGGAAATATTACAGGGGACTCACAAGTGCAAAGGAGAGACCAAAAGTGACAAAGGATCAGAGATAATCTCTGGAAACATTGACAAAAACAAGCAACAAAATGGCAATAAATACATATCAATAATTACTTTGAATGTAAATGGATCAATCCTCCAACCCAAAGATACAGGGTGTCAAAATGGATTAAAAACAAGACCCATCTATATGCTACCTATAGGAGTCTCATTTTAGACCTAAAGACACCTGCAGATTGAAAATGAGGGGGTGAAGAAACACCAATACACAAATGAATGTTAAAAGAAAGCCAGAGTAGCAAGGCTTATATTGGAGTAGCAAGACTTAAAAATAAAGGCTATGATGGCACAAAAACAGACACTCAGATCAATGGAACAGAATAGAGAACCCAGAAATGGACCCACAAACATATGGCCAACTACTCTTTGACAAAGCAGGAAAGAACACCCAGTAGAATAAAGACAGTCTCTTCAGCAAGTGGTGCTGGGAAAACTGGACAGCGACATGCAGAAGAATGAACCTGGACCACTTTCTTACACCAGACACAAAAATAAACTCAAAATGGATGAAAGACCTAAATGTAAGACAGGAAGCCATCAAAACCCTCGAGGAGAAAGCAGGCAAAAAACCTCTTTGATCTTGGCCACAGCAACTTCTTACTCAACACGTCTCCAGAGACCAGGGAAACAAAAGCAAAAATAAACTATTGGGACCTCATCAAAATAAAAAGCTCTGCACAGCAAAGGAAACAATGAGCAAAACTAAAAGGCAACCGACAGAATGGGAGAAGATATTTGCAAACGCCATATCAGATAAAGGGTTAGTATCAAAAATCTATAAAGAACTTATCAAACTCAACGTCCAAAAAACAAATAATCCAGTGAATAAACGGGTAAAAGACATGAATAGACATTTCTCCAAAGAAGACATCCAGATGGCCAACCAACACATGAAAAAATGCTCAACATCACTCATCATCAGGGAAATACAAATCAAAACCACAGTGAGATACCACCTCACACCTGTCGCAATGGCTACCATTAACAACTCAGGCAACAACAGATGTTGGCGAGGATGCAGAGAAAGAGGATATCTATTGCACTGTTGATGGGAATGCAAGTTGGAGCAGCCACTCTGGAAAACAGTATGGAGGTTCCTCAAAAAATTAAAAATAGAACTACCCCCGCGACCCAGCAATTGCACTACTAGATATTTATCCAAGGGATACAGGTATGCTGTTTTGAAGGGGCACATGCACCCCAATGTTTATAGTAGCACTATCAATAATAGCCAAAATATGGAAGGAGCCCAAATGTCCATCGATGGATGATGGATAGAGAAGATGTGATGCATATAAACAATGGAGTATTACTCGGCAATCAAAAAGAATGAAATCTTGCCATTTGCAACAACGTGGATGGAATTAGAGGGTATTATGCTAAGCAAAATTAGAGAAAGACAAATATCATATGGCTTCACTCATATGAGGGCTTTAAGACACAGAACAGATGAACATAAGGGAAGGAAAGCAAAAATAATATAAAAACAGGGAGGGGGACAGAACATGAGACTCCTAAATATGGAGAACAAACAGACGGTTACTGGAGGGGTTGTGGGAGGGGGGATGGGCTAAATGGGTAGGGGGCATTAGGGAATCTACTCCTGAAATCATGGTTGCACTATATACTAACCAATTTGGATGTAAATTAAAAAAAAATTTTTTTTTTAATAAAAAACAATAAAATAAAAATAAAGACTATGACAAGAGATAAAGAAAGACACTATATAATCATAATGGGGAGCAACCCAAAAAGATATAACAATTGTAAATATTTATGTACCAAACATGAAAGCACCCAAATACAGAAACCTGTTAAAAACAAACATAAAAGAATCATTAATATAATAGCAGTAGGGGACTTTAACACCCCACTTACAGCAAAGGACAGATCATCTAAGCAGAAAATCAATAAGGAAACAATGGCTTTGAATGACACACTGGGTCGGACTTAACACATATTCAGAACATTCCATCCTAAAGCAGAATACACATTCTTTTCAAGCGCACATGGAACATTCTCCAGAATAGATCACATTAGGACACAAATCAGGCCTCAACAAGTATAAAAGGACTGTAATCATACCACGTACCTTTTCTGATCACAACATTATGAAACTTGAAATCAACCACAAGAAATTTGGAAAGACCAAAAATGCATGGAGGTTAAAGAACATCCTACTAAGTAATTAGTCAACCAGGAAATCAACAAAGAAATAAGAAAATGCGTGGAAACAAATGAAGATGAAAACACAATGGTCCCAAACCTTTGGGATACAGCAAAAGTGGTATTAAGAGGGAAGTTTATAGCAGTACAGGGGTACCTCAAGAAAAAGCTCAAACAGGGGCGCCTGGGTGGCGCAGTCGGTTAAGCGTCCGACTTCAGCCAGGTCACGATCTCGCGGTCCGAGTTCGAGCCCCGCGTCGGGCTCTGGGCTGATGGCTCAGAGCCTGGAGCCTGTTTCCAATTCTGTGTCTCCCTCTCTCTCTGCCCCTCCCCCGTTCATGCTCTGTCTCTCTCTGTCCCAAAAATAAATAAACGTTGAAAAAAAAAAATTAAAAAAAAAAAAAAAAGAAAAAGCTCAAACAACCTAAGTTTAAACCTAAAGGAGCTAGAGAAAGAATAACAAAACCTGAAGCCAGGAGAAGGAAGGAAATAATAAAGATTAGAGCAGAAATAAGTGATATATAAACTAAAAAAGCACTAGAACCAATCAATGAAACCAGGAGCTGCTTCTCTGAAAAAGAGATAACCCCCTATTGAGACTTTTATCAAAAAGAGAAAGGACCCAAATAAATAAAATCAGATAAAAGTAATAACAACCAACACCACAGAAAAACAAATTAATTATAATATTATAAAAAACCATACGCCAATAAATTGGGCAACCTGGAAGAAATGGATAAATTCCAAGAAACAAGCTACCAGAACTGAAACAGGAAGAAATAGAAAACTTGAACAGATTGATAACTAGCAAAGAAATTGAATCGGTAATCAAAACTCCCAACAAAAGTCCAGAGACTGATGGCTTTATAGATGAATTATATCATTGAAAGAAGATTTAAACCCTATTCTTCTGAAACTATTCCAAAAAATAGAACAAAAACTTCTGGATTCATTCTGTGAAGTCAGCATTACCTGATACCAAAACCAGATAAAGATCCCATTAAAAAAAGAGAACTACAGGCCAATATCCCAAATCATTCCCATAATCAAGTGGGGTTTATTCCTGGGATCCAAGCGTGGTTCAATATTGACAAATCAACGTGATACATCACATCAATAAAAGAAAGTATAAGAACCATATGATTATTTCAATAGATGAAGAATCATTTGAAAAAGAACAGCACACATCACATTAATGATAAAAACCCTCAGCAGAGTAGGTTTAGGGGGAATATACCTCAATGTCAGTAAGGCCATATATGAAAACTCCACAGCTAACAACATCATACTCAATGGGGAAAAACAGCTTTTCCACTATGGTTAGGAAAAACACAGATGTCCACTCTCACCACTGTTATTTAACATAGTACTAGAAGTCCTAGCCTCAGCAATCAGACAACAAAAAGAAATAAAAGGCATCCAAATTAGCAAGAAAGTCAAACTTACTATTCACCAGTGACAGGATACTCTATATAGAAAATCCAAAAGACCACCAAAAACTGCTAGAACTGATACAAATTCAGTAAAGTTGCATGATACAAAAATAACCTTCAGAAATATATTGCATTTCCATACGCAAATAATAAAACAGCAGAAGGAGAAATTAGGAAATCAATTTCATTTATAATTGCACCAAAACCAATAAGATACTTATGATGAGGGACCATAAGGCAAGCTGAGGGCCAAGCACAAGCTAGCACACACCCTCCCCCCACCCAAGGTAGGATATGTATAATATTTTAGGAGTTCCTGGTACCCAAGAACAAAGGAAAGGACAGAAAACAGATAGTTAAACTGTTAAGAGTCTCCATCAATTCACAAATATCTTAGTACAATTGCCAAAAAAAGGTCAATCTTATCAATGGCCTAAAATCCAGGTACTCCCTACTGTCTTAATGCTTTACTAGAGGGAAAACAACCTTAGTTTGACAATAGCTAGACCTTCAGTAATCTGGGAGTCTTTAGCATATGAAAATCCCTTTAAGAAACTTCCTCCTGACTTTATCTCCCCCAACACCTTAATATGTAACTAGTCACTCTTTACCACCCCAGTGCTGCTCTTTCTGCATACGGGTCCTGTCCTTGTGCTTCAACAAAATCACCTTCTTGCACCAACGAGGTTTTCAAGAATTCTTTCTTGGCCATCAGCTCCGAACCCCACCATCACCCCAAAACTTCATCACCTATAAATAAACCTAACCAAAGGGGTGAAAGACCTATAAACTCTGAAACCCTGATGAGACACTGAGCCCCCTATGTAAGCATATACCAGCTCCTGCGCCTGGATCGAGACCTCCCGTGGGCTGGGAGATGGTGGTACAGGGCCTGTTCCACATCCCTGCTCCTGGGGCAGCAAGAGACCGGGCATCTTAAGTGGGGGTGCCCTCATCCCGAGGCATGCTGCACCCCTGGCCCAAGCCTGCTGTGGCTTCTGGCAGTGCTCACCTAGTTCTCGAGGCCTACTGCAACAGAGAGAAAGGAGACAGGGAGCAGGCAGTGCTGCCTGCCAGGGCACAGTGGAGGAGGCGGAGGTTATCCAGCTCCTGAACACAGCCAAGTTGAGCATCACCAAAGATGAGCCAGAAAGGGCTGAGCTAATTTAACGTGACACTCATCTTGCCTAGCAGACCAATAATGGAAAGGCCATCACTTACACTTCCGATTTGATGGCCAACTTAGCATTTATATGGGGTCAGCTTGAAAATGCTGAAAAGCTTTTTAAAGCAATAATGAGTTACCTGCTTGGAAGGGACATACAATAGGAAAACAACGCAATAATTCAAATCTCTCTAAAGCTGACCAGTATCTATGCTGCCCAAGATAGCCAGCACGAGCAAATTCCCATCTATGAATTCTACATGTCAACTCTAGAGGGAAAAACTGAAAGAGGAAAGGAATTAGCAGAAGACATCTTGTCGGCAAAAGAGAAAGCCAACACCCACCTCCTCCTTGGCATGTGTTTAGACACCTATACTTGCTACCTTCTATTCTCCAAGCAGAGAACAGAACCTGTATGAAATAGAACAGGTTTGAAAAAGCTTTGCAGATTTCTGAAGAAATACTAGGAGGAAGACACCCATAGACCGTCATGCTGATGAGTGCCATGGCTACCACCCTGGATGCACAGGGCCACTTCGATAGGCCTGTGTTTATGTGCAACGGGCATCAGATCTGGTGAGACAGAACATCCTGAGCTGCTCAGGAATCCATGCTGCTCAGGAATCTAGCTGCAATTCTGATGCACAGAGAAGGATACGCATAAGCAAAAGAGATCTTCCAGGAAACACTAAAGCAAGCAGAGCTGAAAAGAGAGGTTTCCATACAGCACCTCAGGGAAGAGTTGGCTGAGCTGTGAAGAAAAAGTAGACCTTTTAACTTAATTTTATGAAGCACTAACTCCCTTTCTATTGTAGGGAATTTTCAGCAACAGCTATTATGTCAGTCTCAGTGGCACCCAAACCATTGACTTAAATCTTTTTTCCTTGATATTCAAGTGTCGTCAACTTACCTATGGTGAAGGACTAGTTGTAGACACTACCTCTTTTGTTTTTTAAAAAGGAACAACAACTTTTAGCCCTGGCTGATTTTGACTTCTAAGGACAGATAAGTGATGCTTTCAGTTGTAACCTATGGTTAGGTGCTAGCTGGGCTGGTCTAACTATAGGTGGAGATGGGCCAGTTTTCCCTTGGGATGGGTGTGTGGTGATACCCCCTCCCAAGCATCTCTATCCTAACACTTTGGTCTGTTGATTTGCCACCCTTTATTTTATCAATATCTGGCTGATCACAGCTATGTCTCATGGCAAAGGGGGATTATGGGGAGTTTTCTTATTTGAAAAATAAGAAATGGTGAGTTTTCTTATTTCACGAAGCCCAGTGTGGGATCTAATGCATAATGGACCCAAAGTATTATCTTGGTTTACACCAGTGTCCAGCATGAAGTTTCAAAGTAGGAATTAGGACCTTGAAAATATGGCCATTTCATTATAAATGAATGGGACTATCTGTTTTTATATCTGGTTCTATACAACTATGAAAAAGGGGGGAAAGGAATGCTACAAACTCCTGTCAATGCTATTTGAGCACTCCATTTCCTCTGCAACCTAGGTCCCTGAAAAGATTCATCTGAGGAGCTCTTAAAGACACACATGCCCAGGCTGCACCCCCAAACCTTCTGTCTCAGGGTAGGGCCTTACAAATTTAACATGCAAAATATCCACAGTAATTCTGATATGTACTGCTAGTACCAATCTGGATCCTCGTCCTGGCCTTTTGAGTTTGGGTCTCAATATCCTCATCTGTAAAGTAGGGATGGAGATGGTAGCCATGGGAGAACATATTTAATCATCTGACCTTAAGTGAATAGACTACTGTGTTGAAAGATCTTTATCACACTGCTTCAAAAGTATATACATACAAGATAGGCAGATGGAGGTCTTTACCTTAGCAGTCTGGAAAAGAGCTCTTTGCCTAGCGGAATGGCAATTTTATAAGCACCATAAAGGAACACTGTTATTGCTGGTAAGCTTTTGGGGGTAAGGATGTGAATGGGAATGATAAACAGATATTTTTGTTTCCTGTGTAGATACTGCAAGAATCTTTTCATGATACTCTCAAAAAAAAAAAAAATCACTGATTAAAGAAATTGAAAAAAAGAAATTGAAGATGACAAAGAAATGGGAAGACCTTCTATACTCATGGATTGGAAGAACAAATATTGTTAAAATATCCATACTATGTAAAGGAAACTACAAAGTTAACACAATCCCTATCAAAATACCAACAGCATTTTTCACAGAGCTAGAATAAACAATGCTAAGATTTATATGGAACCACAGAAGACCCCAGTCAAAGCAGCCTTGAAAAAGAAAAGCAAAGCCAGAGGCATCACAATTCCAGACTTCAAGTTGTGTTACAAAGCTGTAGTGATCAAAACAATATGGTACCAGCACAAAAAAGGACACATAGATCAATGAAACAGAATAGAAAACTCAGAAATGAGCCCACAACATGGTCAATTATGTTAATTAATTATATGGTCAATTAAATGGTCAATTGATTATGTTAATTGAATGGTTAATTGATCTTCAACGAAGCAGGAAATATCCAATGGGAAAAAGACACTCTTCAACAATTGGTATTGGGGAAACTGGACTGCTTTCAAAATGAATTCAAGGCTTAAATGTGAAACCTGAAACAATAATGCTAGAAAAGAGCCCAGGCAGTAAGGTCTCTGACATCAGCCATCCCAACATTTTTGTTTAGGTCTCCTGATGCAAGGGAAACAACAAAATAAAACTTTTGCACAGAGGAGAAAACAATCAACAAAACTAAAAGGCAACCTATGGAATGGGAGAAGATATATGCAAATGACCTATCTGATCAAGGGTTAGTATCCAAAATATATAAAGAACTGATACAGCTCAGCACCCAAAAAACAAATAATGCAATTAATAACTGGGCAGAAGATGTGAAAAGACATTTCTCCAAAGAAGACTTACAGATGGCCAATAGACACATGAAAAGATGGTCAACATCACTCAACAGGGAAATGCAAATCAAAAGGACGATGACATATCCCCTCACACCCGTCAACATGGCTAAAATCAACACAAGAAACAAGTATTGGCAAGGATGTAGAGAAAGGAGAATTCTCTTGCACTGTTGGTGGGAATGCAAAGTGGTTCAGCCAGTATGGAAAACAGTATGGAGGTTCCTCAAAAAGTTAAAAATTGGATTATCATACGATCTAGTAATTCGACTGTGTGTTTACCCAAAGAATACAAAAACATTAATTCAAAAAGATATATGTACCTTAGGTTTGTTGCATTATTTACAATAGCCAAATTATTGAAGCAGCCCAAATGTCCATTGATACATGAAGAGATGATATGGCCCCCACTCAAAAAGGGTAACTCCTGATTTCATGACCCTCAACATTACTTACCAACCTAGAAGAAAGAAAATATAAGTGGATATGCCTACATGAACTCGTCAATAATTACTATAAATCTCTGGGGGAAGGACGGCAGGTACTACCACCTTTTTTTTTTTTTTAATTGTGGTATAAAACATTTACCATGTTAACCACGCTAGTTCATAGCACTAGTATGCTAGTTCATAGCATTAAATTTATTCACATTGTCATACAATAGATTTCCAGAACTTCCTCCTTCCCACAGTGCCTGAAAACCACCATTCTACTTCCTGTCTCTATCAATTTCATTTTTCTAGATACCCTATAAAGTGGAATCATACAATATTTGTCTTTTAGTGACTGGCCTATTCATTTAGCATACTGTCCTGAAGGTTCATCCATGTTGTGGCATGTGTCAGGACTTCTTCTAAAAGCTGAATAGTACTCCCTCATATATATACACACACTTTTCTTTATTCATCTGTAGATGGACATTTTGGTCGCTTCCACATCTTGGCTATTGTGAATTATGCTGCAATGAACACCGGTATGCAAATATCTCAAGTCCTGCTTTCATTTCTTCTGGATATGTACCTAGAAGTGAAATTGCTGGCTCATATGGTGACTCTATTTTTAAGGTTTCAAAAAACGTAACTATTTTTACAATGAGAAAACCAGGCACGTAACCGAATCCTAAAATCACAGAGTGAAAGAGTCACCAACCCCATACCTCTGCATCCTGGCCCTGAACATAGTGTTCCTTCCACCACACTATACCATTTCTCTTCCACCTCAAAGAATAGTCTGCTCTAGAATCAGAACTAAATGTGGGGTAGAATTCATCATCTTACCTATTATGCTGAAATTAATCACTGCTTCCTTCAAAATTCTTACTGAGTCCCACAGAGCACTCTTGGAAAAAAAATAAGTTAAATTCATGAGCACATAATATACCTGCATATGAACGATTTCTAAGCACTTAGGTTTAAATAGGATTCAAATGCAGTTACCTTAGTATTGTCTATATAAAAAGTTACACTCTGACTTCCGAGGTTGAAATCAATCCAAAATTTCTCTAGTTTTTCATCGTTTGGTTTTCTCATCTATAATATATAATTAAGGCATAAATTGTATAGATACCATGTTAAAGGGTCAGATGAAAATTATTCCACTAAAAACAACTTCTGCTCTTCATAGAAAAAACACTACCCTAATATTATAGTATGTCTTGATGGTCTTAATCTTTTCTGCAAAATGAGAGGTAGGTCTCAACTTTATACAACTAAGCTATTTCTTCAGGGGGCGGGGGACACAACCACTATCCTTGGCTTAACATTTAAAAGATGTTTAAATGTGTCTGAGGACTCTATCCACACAAATTTCCCACCTCCCCCCACCCCCCCAGTGAGAATCATGAGAAAATAGTCATATGTTGAAGCAGTAACAATCCATACTGCAGATGCACGGAAACTTCTAGAGAAGGAGGTATTATGATCAAATATAAGTGATTATTTGCTATCCAACTTAATATATCCATTAAAGTAGAGCTAAGACTTAAGTTCAAATTACCTTCATTTTAACTGATTACTACAAGAACATTTTTTTTTTAATTTTTTTTTTCAATGTTTATTTATTTTTGGGACAGAGAGAGACAGAGCATGAACGGGGGAGGGGCAGAAAGAGAGGGAGACACAGAATCGGAAACAGGCTCCAGGCTCTGAGCCATCAGCCCAGAGCCTGACGCGGGGCTCGAACTCCCGGACTGCGAGATCGTGACCTGGCTGAAGTCGGACGCCCAACCGACTGCGCCACCCAGGCGCCCCCAAGAACATTTTTTTTTAAAAAAGATTCAAACAGTATGACCTTTAGAGAAACAGTGTATGTGTCCTTCTCTGGCTTTCAGTTTCCACATAGGTACCTTTCTGAAGGCACATTACCAATGCCTTTATTTCCTCTCAACTGTTTTCTAGACCTATCAGGAAATATATAAAGAGTTTTTATTCCTCAACAATGGAAAAAACACTAGACTTATTACTCTACCACTTGCTTTTCCAAAAATGGCATTTCTTAGACATCTTTCCATCATAGGTGCTTACTTTTTAACAGCCATAGAGTTGAATGAAAGTTTTAAACTATGATGTATGTTACTGGAAGCCAGTTTAGGGCCCTGATTGAAACTGATGAAAATTTAGAAGTGAAAAAAAAAAAAAAAATTGAAGAACCACCAAGCAGATGTTGGAACCTTCAGATAACCAGGAAGAAAAAGAACGGAGATAAAGGAATCAAAGAAGCTACTAAAATCAGGGAGAGAGATCCTAGGGAGGAGAAACTCGTGGTATAGTCATGCATTAAAGGCTTAGCTCCCAGAGGCCAAGAAAGGGGCTCTGAACCCAAAACAAAGAAATGGTTAATTAGGATATTTTGAAGACGAGATCCAGGAAACATCAACAGAGTCAAGGTTCAGAGATCTTTGAAGATTTTATCCCCAATGGAGGTGCTATAGGTGGATATTGTTCCTTTAGGAAGCAAAGAAGGTGGTGAAAAGAGACCTTACCCTTAGACTATAAAGTACAAGGTAGAATGATCTAGAAAAAACAGAGTGCTCCCAATTTCTGTGGATAAAATGGGGAATATCAATTGGATGGAAAAAAGGGAATTGCCCTTTTCCCTACAATCTAGGCATGAACAATGGTACTCATTAACAGGGTAAAATAAGGCCAGATTCCTCTGATTGACTTCATGAACACAGCATCAACCCTAAAATTCCTGCATCTAGTAGTAACAGTAGGGTCCTTAAACGTATTAGTAATGCATTCCAGTTATGGTAGGATAGGATACAGGAGAAAGAAGACTTCAGAGTTGCGGCCTCTAGACGTAAACTTCCTTCTTTAAGAAGCCCTTCTGTGTGGGGAGAGCAGTTTGGCCGAACTATGGGTTACATTATATACCACTCCCAGGGCCCCCAGAGGTAAACTTACCTCATGCTCATCAGCAAAAGCAGCAATACACGGGAAGGAATAGACCCTGCAAAACACTTCACAATTAAGATGCAAAATAAAATGTGGCTGGAGCCTCAATACAACCTACAGATGTTCTGTAACAAGAATTTGTAAGTAGGGTGGGCAATTAAGTCGCTTAGCACAAAGTATGGACAAGGGTCTCAAGCCTGCAAATGGATACTACTATGAGTAGGTTTCCAATCTCCATCTGGCAGTCTATAAGTCAGGTTTATCGGTACTAGATCTCAGCCCAGTTGTGTGGCAAGATTCCCAATGGTAGGAGTGAATTCAGAAAATTCTCATCAAGGACTTTGTCTGTGAAATAAATTTATCTCCAGTGCCTCAAACCTTCAGGAAGTCACTTTTCATAAAATCTTCTGGACATGTTAAAAAATGTTCCAAGTTATAAGTAAATGTGCTCAAATACTGATAGAGATAAACACATACAAATGAATCACTAGGGAGAAGGGATCTAATCTTCTGATGTTTCTATTCAATGCATAATCCATTAGTGATCAATAAGTTATGTATCCTATATTCTCTCCTGAATAAAACTGATCCTAGATTTTTCTTTAGTATTAGACATTTTCAGAAAACAACTAGTCAATAAAACAACACCCAGAGAAATATCTTACCTTCTTTCATCACCAAGTCTGTCGTTTAGGTGATTGAGAAATCGTCTACTATCCTTCAAAGGAAATAATGCAAACTTTAATTAAAAAAAAACAAAAGAGGTCTTATTTAAGTACTACTTTTACCAGCATGAAGAAGCTAGTGTTTGCTTTGAAACTCCCAGGGCCCAGTAACATCTCAAGGTTTCACCAAGATTCATTATTACAGGTTAATTAAAACAATACTTTGTGTTATAAAGAGGCAGCTTCAGACCCAAATTCTGGAAGGAACCCCCAGCCAGATTTTCAGCTGAGAAATGCTTTAAGTCTCCAAAAGTTATAGGCACAGTTACATTTCATTGGGTTAAGAGAAAGAGAAATACACTTAACTAGTGACCTAGATTCGTTTCGCTAACGCACCGGGCGTCCATCTTGCTAACATCTGCCCAGCTCAAGCCAACCACAAATCCATAAACTTGTCAACTTGGAGTTTATTTGGGTGTGTTACCCGCTGCCATTTTTCCTTATGAGGAGTTCTCTAGCCTATTCCTTCCTAGTTTCTCTTTCCTGATACAAGTTCAGAGAATAAGGATTATTTTTTAAAGTTCTCCCGACCCGAAGCTAGTAGAAAGGTAAATTTGTTGCCTCCAAAATACTAAAGCTGCACAGACACTGACCCAGGCTTTTGTCCCTTTTCTTAGCAAGGACTGGCTGTTGTAGTACATCCTCACACTTTATACATTTATTCAGCACTAAGTAGACAGCAGTAATGTAAGTCTGGACCTCAAAGTAGCTCAATTAAGAAGTGCATGGCTCTGTGGGGAAGAGGTTTTGAGAAACACTACCTTTGACTGATTTTCACGAAAATTCCCTGCAGAGGAGAGGATGACACAGAGGAAAAAGGAAACTAGCATCGGAATGCCCACCACATCCCCGGCACTTTTGGTTTCTCTCATTCAGTGCTCACAATTTTAAGGTGGCTTTTATTCCCATTTCACAGATAACAACCCTAAGCCTTCATAAGTCAACTACCTTACATGATGTATGCATTTTTGTAAGCCAGGGAGGTAGTACTCGAACCCGAGGCTTATGGGCTTTCCATCTAGATCAAACAGAAAACTGGCTAGACAACTACTGTGTATCTGGCAACAGGCTCAAAGTTAAATGTATTTTCAATAAGATATTTAAGAGTTCAGATTTAATAAAATTCTAATTACATAGCAGTGTTGACTAGAAAGGCTTGGTTCAACGCTTTCATGGTTATTAAGAATTTTACTTTTTCCCAAGGGCCTACCCCTCATTTTAAGAGTGTTTTGATGGGGCGCCTGGGTGGCTCAGTCGGGTTAAGCGTCCGACTTCAGCCAGGTCGCGATCTCGCGGTCCGTGGGGTCGAGCCCCGCGTCGAGCCCCGCGTCAAGCCCGGGGTTGATGGCTCAGAGCCTGGAACCTGTTTCCGATTCTGTGTCTCCCTCGCTCTCTGACCCTCCCCCGTTCATGCTCTGTCTCTCCCTGTCTCAAAAATAAATAAAACATTAAAAAAAAATTTTTTTAAGAGTGTTTTGAAAAAAGAGGGAAAATATTTTAGCTATTTTAAGATGTGGTTGAATATGCAGCCAAGCAATGAGCTATTTTTGTGCTACTCAAGGATATAACCACGGTGAGCCAGACTGCGTGGAAAGCACTGAAAATTCTTATTCCTCGAAACTGTAGAGCACCCCATGCCAATTTCAGCCTTCCCTCATCTTCCCAGCTGCTCCATGCAAGACTGAAATGCACATTTCTTTCTTCTACAGCTCTGACCACCATCTGAGCGTCGCTAAAATGGCTCCCTACTCCGTGTTTTCTCTAACTGGATCCATCCTATTCGCATTGTTCTGTGTCCAGTATAAGTTACCTATAAAGCAGCCTTATCTGTATGTCCAGATTTGGCCCACAAATCTGATGTTCACGTGGTCCTCAAATCATTTCACAGAGATGGAGAACAGGAAGCTTAAGAATGGCAACTTAATCACATCTGAAGAAAAACTCCTCCCCTGAGCCCAATGCTCAGGAAAACAGTGTGAGGATGCATTGATTAAATGGAATTCTGATGACCAAGAATCGCACCGTCTCAAATTCTCGATCCTTAATTTCTTTGAAAGCTTCAGCAATGATGTCATCTTCAAACCACTGATGGACAAGGTCCCCCCTGGATTTTTTCAAGGTCAGTCTACACAATGCTTCAGAAAGAGCAACCTGCTGGTCATAATCTAGAGATGAAAAGCATGATAGACCTAGATCATTCCGGGATGGGCACAAAGCAAAAGAAAAGACAAAAAAAGGTTCTCCACATTAGCACTGTTGTAAGAAATTCCATCTTGGAAGACTAACATTGTATGCTACAAGCATTATAATATAACCTGGATCATTATTTAAATTCAATATTTAAACATCAGGAGGAAATCTAAATAAGCTACCATATAACAATTAAAAAAAATCTTTGCATTTTATATTTTAGAAGTATTAAAATATTAAGAAGCAGCTCCTCAAACAGCCTTAAAAAATGTTACCACAAAAATAAAAGCCCAAGATAAATTGTGGTATTTCGCAACTGATAAAAATATATATGTTTCAATTTCGAAGAATTTTAAAAGTCACATCGCAGCTGGATATACACAACACGAAGACATTTACAGAATGCTTTTCAAATTTGTAAAATAATATATGTTGCTTATGAATCCATAAAATAAAGGTATAAAAACCTACTTTTGAATGAAAACCAAATCTAAGTCAAGGATTATCTCTACCAATGGAGAGAATGGGATCAGGGACAGGTACACAGGGGGCTTTACATGGAACTCTGATTCTACATAAAAAAGACTAAGTAAATGTAGCAAGATGAAAATCTGACTTAGATTGGTTGGCTGGTGAATAAATGAGTATTCGTGAATTATTCTTTATGGTTTTCAGCATGTTAAAACCTTTCACAATAAATTACAAATAAAATGCTAATTCTTATTTTCAACTTGACCAAAATTTATTATCCACAGTTCCAAGATGCTCATAAAGCCCCAAGTGGCCAATATGTAATACTCTAACATTTAAAATTCTGAACACTTCTTACCACCCACAGTCAAGATTGTCCTTGCAAGGTCTTTCCTGAAACATTTAAATAAATTAACATTTTACTGAAGTGAATGAACATACATAAAACTTTACTATTTTGACATTAACATTTAAAATCAAGATGTAGATTTTTGAAATTATTTCAAATTCAGCATCAAAATTTCTGAAATGTCAAGAATACATTTTTATGGAAACGCAGTTTATATATTGACTTAAATGCACTTTTTAAAAGAAGCTAGAGTTGTTGTAGATTCTGAGCTTCTATTCCTCCTTCTATAAAATGAATTCAATTGGATGATGTCTGAAGATTTACCAAATGCTAAGAGTCTGCAATTTGATAATCACCTCATCAACGTGTGAGGATATATTTCTTATATAATCTGTTTAAAAAATACAGTTGACACCTGGAAAAAATAGTACAGCAAGTACTAAATCTTTCTAATGAGCTTTTTTTTTTTTAAAACATTTATTTATTTTTGAGACAGAGAGAGACAGAGCATGAACGGGGGAGGGTCAGAGAGAGGGAGACACAGAATCTGAAACAGGCTCCAGGCTCTGAGCCATCAGCACAGAGCCTGATGCGGGGCTTGAACTCACAAACCGCAAGATTATGACCTGAGCCGAAGTCAGACACTCAACCGACGGAGCCACCCAGGTGCCCCATCTAATGAGCTTTTGAACTACTTTTAAAAACGGACAAATGGAGAGGGGCACCTGGGTGGCTCCGTCGGTTAAGTGTCTGACTCTTGATTTCAGCTCAGGTGGTAATCTCAGCTTGGGAGTTTGAGCCCCACCCTCGGGCTCAGAGCTGACAGCCTGAAGCTTGGTTGTGATTCCCTGCCTCTCTCTCCTCTCTGTCTCTCAAAAATAGAGAAGCATTAAAAAACTGACAAATGTATCCCCTTTATTAGATGTAATGGGGTTAACTGGTTGAATTATAATAGACCCCCATATTATATCTTCCTTTAACAATTTCAGTTAATTAAATATCAACAAATATGATGTGGATCTTTCTTATCTGAAATAACACCTGTTTTAAATAGACTGGCCAAGAAATCTTTTAGTTCAGTTTCTCATAAACAGATCGATTAAAAAGAATATTAAAAAGAGGCCTTAAATAGGACCACTGCTTTGTGCTTGCAGCCTTTATATTTGACCTGAAGTCCAGAGCATTCCAGACTTTCTAGCATATACAAACAATAAGGCGGGACCATAGGATTAGTTTGAAAACTTAGGAGAAAAGGATCAGGTCAGCTGTTCTCCAAATCTAAATATATCGCTGAGAATAGTGATTAAACAAATGTAGTTGAATTTTTTTTTTTTTTTTTTTAGGAAATAGTAGATACCCTGCAACCTGCATGCACTAGTTAATGGACAAACGTGATAGAGGTGGGCTCATGGTCACCGATAACCTCATTTGGGCCTACAATATGGCAAACTTGGTTGCCCTTCATCTCACCAGTCACGGCTGCATGTCACAGGAATGGGGGTGTGCCGCACGAGGTCAACGATGTTGGTTAGTAGCAGTTAGCACGGTCACGGATACAGGTTCACATTTTAGAATAGGGTACTCGTTTTGCCCTTTCCACAGCCACACAGTACAACCTTACCCCCAAATGTCAATGTCCCAAGAACTACAGAATTGTAACAGAGTCAAAAAAATTAAGAATCCATTGATTTCATTGTTGAAAAACAATATAAATCCCACGCTTTACTGGCGTAGCTCAAAGTTGGTAGCCTTTGAGCATTTGCTCTTTACCAGATAATAGGCTCATCACTGCCAATGGTTTGCCGGATTCGACCTGTATAAAAACTGTCAGTCAAGGCTCCACTTTGCAGGTGAGCAAACAAAGGGGGCAAAACCAGGATTTGAAGCCCCAGTCTGGCTCCAGAGTCTGTACTCTGAACACGTGAGTCACTAATTCACATTCACAGTGGGGAAAAAATGGTCTATACCCCAAGAAAGCACTTCAGCTCACAAACCTGATAAACATATTACTAAAAAAGAAAAGCCTAGCAAAGTCCAGTCCTCCTTCACTACTTAGCATAGTGCCTGATATAGGGTAGGTGCACAAAGCATTTACTGAAAAGAAGCAATAAAGTCGTCAAGTCTAAGGAGAACAAAGGTTGAGGTAGTTCAATCGAGAGAGGTTTTAACCTTCCGTCATTCCATCATCAAGTACAACCTCACTTACATAAGACGACATGGGCCTTCCAACAAGGGGAGTTGTTTTCTCTCTTCCCGAGGCACAGCATGCAAAATGGAGTTCAAAGTCTTCAGAGCCTGTTTGGAGTTGGAGAAAGTATTCACGGGGAAGACACAAACATGGAGAGCTGGGCACAACCTTCTCTAAGGTCTCTAGAGCAACGGTTAACGACTGATTTGTTACTCGCAACTCACCTCCCGTTGAATCAAATGACTCACAGTCTTTTCTGTCACCAGAAATCCTAAGGTAAATATGAAGGAACTCAGCATCTGAATTTTTCCTGAAATCACAATTTTAAAAGAATCAAACTGACGCTAAGACAAATAAGGAGACTCCCACACGACAGGAAGAGGCAAAGACTGGAAAAGCCGTGAGGGCAGTAAACATGTTAGGAATTAAAACAGCCTGGGCAATAAAACCTGGACAAAATGCACCGGCATTGCATAGGCTCTCATTCAGCAAAACAGCAGCATCCACGAAGTGTGACTGTGTGGGATTATCCTATCTCAAGCAAAGCTACTTTTTTTGGTCCAGACTGAGGGACAAATATACAAGGGGAAGCTCCTTGTACAGAAAACAAGTTTTCTGTTGTTGCTTACGTTTGTGCATTTTTAAAAAATAGATATTTGTAATGTCTTATTCAAACAGAAGGTTTTTAATAAAATGTTGGCCTCTATGAAATAGCATAATCATAGAAATTTCAACAGCTATTTATGTCAGTGCATAGTAAAATGAGTATGTGGTCATCCCTCATGCTTATTAAACTAGATTTGCGATTTCATTTATGCACATTAAGATATAAAATGATGGTGGTAGTTTACAAGCTTCTGATAAGTGCAAAAATTTACGGTAAGGTGATAGCATTACTTTGATAGGTTCGAACGTGCAATTTTGATGTATGTATTATCATAGGTAATATACTCAACCTCCATATAATTCATGAAACTATAGGAACCCAAACCAGAAAATAGAGAAGAGATTCCTCTTTCATCAAAAAAAAAAAAAAAAAAAAAACAAAAACACACACACACACACACACACACACACACACACACACAAACAAAAACAAAAACCAGGGGCGTCTGGGTGGCTCAGTTGGTTAGCAGTTGAGCGTCTGACTTTGGCTCGGCTCAGGTGGTGATCTCACAGTTTGTGGGTTCGAGCTCCACGTCAGGCTCTATGCTGACAGCTGAGAGCCTGAAACTGTCATAGATTCTGTCTCTGTCTCTCTCTGCCCTTCCCCAGCTCGCTCATGCACTTGCCCGCTCTCGCACGTGCTCTTTCTCTCAAAAATTTAAAAAAAAAAAAAGCCAGATGGATACTGCTAGATGATCTTTGGGAACCAGAAATTTCGCTAATGGCTGAGCCAACAACTTGCCTGCCAGCTTAAAACTTGAGATTTCAGATGGACAGCAGGGATTCTAAAGACCTTTATGTACCAGGTTAATTAGCAAATACCAGATGTCAATCTTTTCCTTTAAATAGTAAAGAGAAACTGACAAATGCAGCGCTACAAAAAAGGAAGGAGGGGGCACTGCCATCAGGTAGCAGAAGAGGGACTTTCAAAAAAGTGCTTACTTCAGGAAACAAAAATTTAGGAAGCATCTTGTCACAAAAAACTTCAAAGCACAGGAAAGAGAGGCCCCACCCTCAAAGAGCCAGCATAATAAATAACCTGGCCTGAGACACAACAGTGTGAAAAGCACCTGGGGGGAGGGGACTATATGTTGAAGAGACTTACTTACTAATCTCAGAATGTGTGGTAGAGGGGCAGGTATCTTTAGGAAACTTCTCCAAGAATAAAAATGCCTGCGGGCACCATTTCTCTCCCCACTCCCAGCTTACACAGCTGGACACGTATGGGAGCCAGCAGCGACCCTCTCAATCTTGCTAGCACCCCATGCCCCACCCCCAAAGCTCCCTTACAGACCTGCTCCATCCAACCCGCCTGCCTCAGCAGCCATCCCTACAAAGTGGGTCCTGCCCCGACACCAGGCAGGCAGCCCCGGTGGGGACCAGCACCACTCCAAAGTGTGTACTGCCCTGGGGAGAAGAGGAGATAATCTCGCACACCAGTTCACCCCCATTTCCAGCAGCTAAACTGTTCAGCTGGTCACACAGAAAGAAAGCTGTGGCTGCAGCAAGGACGCTGATTGCAGATACCTAGTCTGACTACCAGCCCATCCACCAATAAAAGCCCTGTGAGCCACATGGGGAGAAAGCCCAGTCATCTGATAGACCCACACAGAGAGGCTAATTGCCGACAGCTAGCCTGACTGCTGATCCTGCCGATCTAGGAGCCCAGCGGCCTTGCACAGGCCCCTTATCACGGCATGGACCAAACCCTGCCCAGTGTGCCCATGGTAGCAAAATGGGTCGTTGCCGCTGACTGGGCTACAAGCAAACACAGCTAGACACAATAGTAACTCAGCCCATCACTCGTAGGGTTGTCTAGGAGACACCCCTGGATTGTCTGGTTCTGATGACCGAGGGACACAGCCCTACAGGGAACCACTGAACCTCTTCTACACAAAGCAACTACTTTTGTCAGGAGGAGATGTAGCGGTCTTCCCTAACACATAGAAACAGACGAAATGAGTCAGTATTCCAAATGAAAGAACAGGACAAAAATCACAACACAAGAGCTGGAAGAAACAGATAAGCACTAAAGAATTCTAAGCAATGGTCACAAAGATACTCACTGGACTTGAGAGAAGAGTGGATGAACTCAGGGAGAAGGTCAGCAAAAGACAGAAAATATAAAACAGAGATGAAGAATCCAGTGACTGGAAAAACAAAACAAGATTTAAAAAACCACTCGAGGGAATCAGCAGCATATTAGAGGAGACAAGAGAACAGCTCACAGATCTGGAAAACAAGGTCATGGAAAAGAGCCAAGCTGAACAGCAAAAAGTAAAAAAAAAATGAAAATAGGTAAGGGAACTCATCAAGCGTAGTAGCAGTGACATTATTGGGATCCCAGAAGGAGAGAAGAAAGGGGCAGAAAACTTATTTGAAGAAATAAATGGAAAGTTCCCTAACCTGGGGAAGAAAACCAACATCCAGATCCAGGAAGCACAGGGAACTCCTAACAAGATGAACTCAAGGAGGTCTACACCAAGACACATAATAACTAAAAATAGCAAAAATAAGAATTTGGAAAGCAGTAAAGGAAAACAACTACATACAATGGAAACCGCATGAGGCTATCAGCTTTTTTTTGTTTTTTTTTTTTTTTTTAGCAGAAACTTTGTGGGCCAGCAGGGAAAGGGATGATACATTCAAAGTGATGATAGGAAAAAAAATTTATAACCAAGAATACTCTACCTCGCAATGTTATCATTCAGAATAGAAAAGGGGTTTCCTAGACCAACAAAAGCTAAATGTGTTCATCACCCCTAAACCAGCCTTACAAGGATTACAGGGAATTATTTGACTGGAAAAGAAAGGCTAGAACTAAAAGCAAATTACAACAGGAAAAAAGTCACAGGTAAAAACAGACCTTTTATTAAGGTAGTATATTCATCACTTATAAAGCCAGTATGGAAGTTCACACACAGAAGTAATAAAGTTTGTCATATTTCAAAAAACAGTCAAGGATATGCAAGATAAAAATATGACATCATGTACATAAAACAGGGGTGGGGGAGTAAAAATTTAGTGCTTTTAGAATGCATTCAAACTTAAGTGACTGTCAACTTAATAAAGACTGCTATACATACAAGATGACATAAACCTAATGGTAACCACAAATCAAAAACCTCTAACAGATACACTTGGGTTCCTTTCTCTTTTTCATGTATGGGTAACTCTAGAGAAAGCCTTCAAACCACAAGGAAAGAAGCCAGAAGAAACAGAGCTACCAAAACAACCTGAAAACAATGAACAAAATGCCAACACATACCTCTCAAATTACATTAAATGTAAATGGACTATTTCCATCACGGAGAAGATGGCAGAGTAACAGAACCCTAAGGCAACCTCATCCCACAGTACAACTTGATCATACTCAACAGCATAGATAATCCAGAAAACCACCCAAAGACTGGCACAACAAACACCATAAGTAAAAGGTATAGAAGAGGCCTTACTGAAGAGGGTGGGAAGGGCAAAGAGGCAGTGGGAAACAAAACAGATCACAGCCATCCACATTGGGGCAGGGGGCCGGAAGTAGAGAGGAGAGAGAAACATACTGTTGTGCTAGGGATCCCACACCAGGAAGACAAGTCCCCATAACAACTGGCTTTGGGAGCAAAGGGGATAAATTTTGTGAGCCTTACGACCAGTGGGACTTAAAGCCTGGAGTTATAAAAACCAGTGGACTCTGTTCTGGGAGAGCCTGGAAGGCCCTAGAAAGCTGAGTCTCCACCCTTAAAGAGACAGTACAAACAGTCCATGGAGTTATAGCATAGAAGTAGCAGTTTGAAAAACTCCTGAGAAATACGGGAAAGAGTAGTTTATTTATTTTGGAGCATGTCCTGGAATGGCAGGGGTTGATGAGGGTCTCTCCAGGCATAAAGGAGCTGGAAGGCACCATCTTCCTCCTCCACTCCCACCTCCCCCCCAGAATAAACACACAGCTACCTGAAGGAACCAGCACAGCACCAGCATTCACTACCTAACTTGCTTACACCACACCCTGTCCCCTGCCAGGCTTGCCTCAGTCCCAATGTTGCAGGTCCCCTCCCACAAAAGATTGGCACAAACCTTGCCAACACCACGACTCCCAACCTGCATGTTTTGTGGGGCCTTGGTCCTGGTGGTGGGGCGGGGGGAGCCCGGCAGAAGCTGGAGGCACACCTTGTTAAAATTGCACACCCTGCCCACTTTGCACACTTTGTGGATCTGCCCAGGCCACCCAGGTCCCAGCGCCAGCCGCTAGTCTCATTTCATAAGTAATTTGGCACACACCTGGTTAAAACTGCAGGACCCATCCTGGCGGGATACCAAACACCGCCCACAACAAAGAGAGCCTCTGCAAATAACTGTACCGAAGGAAAAAGTAGACAGGACACAACAGCAGGCCACACACAACACATACAGTGACAATCCCTGAAGCATCAGGTTCTGGTAAACAGGGGACACTGCACTGCTAGGCAATACAGGACCTTTTCTTCACAAGGCCATTACTTTCAAGATCAGAAGACATAGCAGACTTTCCTAACACAGAGAAACAGACACAGAATTGGACAAAATGAGGGGACCAAGGAATGTTCCAAATGAAAGAACAGGAAAAACCACAGCAAGAGACATAAGCAAAATGAATATAAATAATATGCCTGATAGAGAATTTAAAGTCGCCATCATAAAGATACTCCATGCACTTAAGAATGGAGGACATCAGGGAGGCCCTTAACAAAGAGATAAAAGAACCAATCAGAGATGAACACAACAAATGAAATTGAAAATACACTAGATGGAATAAACAGCAGGCTAGAGAAAGGAGGGGAGTGAATTAGTGAGCTGGAGGACAGAGCAATGGAGAGTAGTCAAGCAGAGCAGGTGAGAAAGTTATGCAAAATGAGAATAGACAGATTGAGGGAACTCAGCAACTCCATCAAACATTAACATTCATATTATAGGAATCCCAGAAGGAGAAGAGAGGAAAGGGGGCAGAAAAGCTATTTGAAGAAACAATAGCTGAAAATTTCCCCAATCTGGGGCAGGAAACAGATCCAGATCCAGGAGGCACAGAGAGCTCCCAAGAAAATTAACCTGAGGGGATTTACACCAAGACCTACAATAATCAAAATGGCAAAAAAAAAAAAAAAAAAAGTAATGATCAAGAGAATTTTAAAAGCAACAAGTGAAAAGTTACATATTTAAAAAAAAAAAAAAAAACCCATAAGGCTATAAGCTGATCTTTCAGCAGAAATTTTGCAGGCCAGAAAAGAGTGGTAGGATATATTCAAAGAGCTGAAGGATAAAATTTATAGCCAACAATACTCTACCCAGCAAGGCTAGCATTCAGAATAGAAAGAGAGATAAAGAGTTTGCCCAAACAAAAGTTAAAGGAGTTAATGACCACTAAATCTTCCCTACAAGAAATGATAAAGGGGACTCTGAACAGAAAGCAAAGACTAGGAGTAATAAAAGGAGGAAACAGAAAAACAGTAAAAATAAGTGTATCTGTAAAAATCAGTCAAGGGACTTACAAAATAAAAGGATGTAAAGTAGGACTCATATCTAAAACATGGGTTGCAGGAAGAGGAATAAAGAATGGGTTCAAAATTGAGCAACCATCAACTTAAAATAGACCACTATATACGGGGCGCCTGGGTGGCTCAGTCAGTTAAGCGTCCGACTTCGGCTCAGGTCACGATCTCACGGTCCGTGAGTTCGAGCCCCACGTCGGGCTCTGGGCTGATGGCTCAGAGCCTGGAGCCTGCTTCTGATTCTGTGTCTCCCTCTCTCTCTGCCCCTCCCCCGTTCATGCTCTGTCTCTCTCTGTCTCAAAAATAAAACGTTAAAAAAAAAATTTTTTTTTAAATAGACCACTATATGACGAAGATGTTATACACAAAACTAATGGAAACCACAAGTCAAAAGCTAGAAATAGATAGATTCCTTTCTCTTTATTTTGGCCTAAATGTATCACTAAAGAAAGCCAACTAATTGTGAGAACAGAAGAAAGGAACACAGGAAAACTACAAAAAAACACCATAAAGTAAAAAAATGGCAATAAATACATACCTATCAATTACTTCGAATGTAAATGGACAACACACTCCAATGAAAAGGCACAGGGTGATAGAATGGAAAAAAGACAAAAACAAAAACAAGACCCACCTATATGCGGTCTACAAGAGACTCATTTCAGACCTAAAGACACCTGCAGATTGAAAGTGAGGGGATGGAGAAACATTTATCATGCAAATGGATGTGAAAAGAAAGCCAGGGTGCCGATACTTGTATAGGAAAAGATAGACTTTAAAACAAAGACTATAACAAGAGACAAAGAAGGACACCTTATAATCTTATCTCCTTGTTGGATAGTCTCCTTTATAACAATTGTAAATGTTTATATATTCAACATAGAAGCACCCAAATACATAAAACAATCCATAGAAAACATAAAAGAATCAATAGTAATGCAATAGTAGGGGACTTAATGCCCCACTTACATCAATGGACAGATCATCAAAACAGAAAATTAACAAGGAAAGAGTAGCTTTGAATGACACACTGGACTAGATGGACTTAATGGATATATATATTCAGAATATTCTGTCCTAAAACAGAATACACATTCTTTTCAAGTACACGTGGAACATACTCCAGAATAGATCACATATTAGGCCACAAAACAACAAATACAAAAGAGACTGAAATCATACCATGCATCTTTTCTGAACACAACACTATGAAACTAGAAATCAGCCACAAAAAAATCTGGAAAGAGAATACATGGAAGTTAAATAACGTGCTACTCAACAATGAATGGGTCAATAAATTAAAGAAGAAATGAAAGACAAAGGAAAGTGAACACAATGGTCCAAAATCTTTGGGATGCAGCAAAAGCTCTTCTAAGAGGGAAGTTTCTAGCAATACAGGCCTACCTCAAGAAGAGTCTCAAACAAATGACAGAGCTAGGGGAAAATAAAAACACCAAGAACCAGTAGAAGGAAGGAAATAGTAAAGATCAGAGCAGAAATAAAACAAACTGAAACAAACCAAAACAAACAAATAAAAAAAAAACCAATAGGACAGATTGAAACCAGGATCTCGTTCTTCGAAAAGAACAAAATTGATAAATCTCTAGCTAGACTCATCCAAATAAATGAAAAGGACCTAAATAAAATCACAAATGAAAGAATACCACAAAAATACAAATGATTATAAGAAATTATGGAAAATAATATGCCAACAAATTGAACTACCTGGAAGAAATGGATCGATTCCTAGAAACATAACTTTCAAAACTGAATCAGGAAGAAATAGAAAACTTAACAGACTATTACCAGCAAGGAAATTGAATCAGTGATCAAACAATTCCCAACCAACAAAATTCCAGGCCCAGATGGCCTCACAGGGGAATCTACCAAGCATTTAAGGGATAGTTAATACCTATTCTTCTCAAACTATTCCAAAAATTAGAAGAGGAAGGAAAACTTCCAAATTCATCCTCAGAGGTCAACATTACCCTGACACCAAAACCAGACAATGATAAACAAACAACAAGGTGAACTACAGGCCAGTAGCACTGATGAACACAGACACAAAAATCTTCAAAATACTAGCAAACAGAATCCAAGGATACTTAAAAAAAAAAAAAAAATCATTCACCCTGATCAAGTAAGATTTATTCCTGGGATACACTGATCCCACTCAATGGGGAAAACTGAGAGCTTTTTCCCTAAAAGTCAGAAACAAGACAAGGAAGTCCACTCTCACCACTTTTATTCAACATAGTATTGGAAGTCCTAGCCACAGCAATCAGACAGCATAAAGAAATAAAAGGCATCCAGACTGGTAAGGAAGAACTAAAACTCTATTTGCAGATGACATGATGCTATCTATATATTGGAAAACCCCCTAAAGACTCCACCAAAAAACTAGAATGGATAAATGAATTCAGTAAAGTCACAGGATACAAAAGTCAGCATACAGAAATACATTGCATTTCTATATACTCATAATGAGGTGACAAAAAGGAACGAAGAAAACAATCCCGTCGACAATTGTACCAAACAAAATTGGTTAAGTTTATTCCTAAGAGGTAAAAGACCTGTACTCTGAACACCAACGAAAAAAATTGAAGATGACACAAATGAAAAGATAGTCCATGTTCATGGATTGGAAGAACATTTTTTAAATGTCCATAGTATCCAAAGCTATCTAAACATTTAATGCAATCCCTATCAAAATATCTACATCATTTCTCACAGAACTAGAACAATCCTAAAATGTGTAGGTAACCACAGAAGACCCCAAATAGCTAAAGCAATCTTGAAAAAGGAAAAGCTGGATGTATCACAATCCCAGTTTTCAAGTTATACTACAAAGCTGTAGTAAACAAATCAGTATGGTACTGGCACAAAAATAGACCTAAGATCAACAGAATAGAAAACATAGAAACAAATCCATGATTACAAAGTTATTTAATCTTTGACGAAGGAGATAAGAATATGCAATGGGAAAAAGACAGTCTAGTAACAAATGGCATTGGGGAAACTGGACAGCCATATGCAAAAGAATGAAACTAGACCACTTTCACCATATACAAAAATAAACTCAATGGCCTCAAGACCTAAATGTGAGACCTGAAACCATTAAAACCCTAGAAGAGAGCACAGGTGGTAAGGTCTCTGATGTCAGCCATAACATTTTTCTAAACAGATCTTCTGAGGCAAGGGAAATAAAAGCAAAAATAAACAGCTGGGACTTCCATCAGAATAAAAAGGTTCTGCACAGTGAAGGAAACAACCAATGAAACTATAAGACAACCTACTGAATGGGAGAAGACACTTGTAAATGACCTATCCCCAAGAAGGGTTAGTGTCTAAAATATATGGAAAATTTGAACACCAAAGAAATAATTCAATTAAAAAAGTAGGAAGACATGAACAGACATTTCTCCTAAGACAACATACAAATGGCCAACTGACACATGAAAAGACGCTCAACATCACTCATCAGGGAAATGCAAATCAGCACCACAATACACTATCACCTCACACCTGTCAGAATGGCTAAACACAAGAGACAAGTGTTGGTAAGGATGTGGAGAAAAAGGAACTCTCTTGCCCTATTGGTGAATACGGACTGGTGTACCCACTGTGGAACACAGTATGGAGATTCCTCAAAAAATTAAAAATAGAACTACCCTATGATCCAGTAATCACACTACCTAGGTATTTACCCAAAGAATCCAAAAAAACCACTAATTTGAAAGGATACACCCCTATGTTTACAGTAGCATTATTTACAATAACCACTTAATAGAAATAGCCCAAGTGTCCATCAATAGATGAATGGATAAAGACATGGCATATATACAGTAGAATATTACTCAGCCATAAGAAAGAAGTCTTACCATTTGCAACAACATGGATGGATCTACAGAGCATAATGCTAAGCAAAATAAGTCAGAGGAAAGAAATACTGGATGACCTCACTCATATGTGGAATTTAAGAAACAAACAAGGGTGGAAAAGACAAACCCAGATAATGAACTGGTAACTGTAGAGAACAAGCAGATGGATACCAGAGAGGAGGTGGGTGGGGAATGGGTGAAATAAGTGGAGTAGGGGCACACTTATCATGATGAACATTAAGTCATGTATAAAATTGTTGAATCACTATATTGTACTAATCTATTGAAACTAATATGTTAACTATACTGGAATTACTTTTTTAAAAAATTTGTTTAACGTTTATTTACTATTGAAAGACAGAGTCAGAGCATGAGCAGGGGAGGGGCAGAGGGAGAGGGAGACACAGAATCCGAAGCAGGCTCCAGGCTCTGACCTGTCAGCACAGAGCCCGACGTGGGGCTCCAACTCACAAACCACGAGATCATGACCTGAGCCAAAGTCGGATGCTCAACTGACTGAGCCACCCAGGTGCCCCTGGAATTACTTTTTTAATAAAAGGCAGAAAGAAACTGGAAATCAGAAAACATATTAGAAAAAATGAATTTGTAAATTTTCAGGCTAAAAAAAAAAAGTCAATATATAGAAATTTGTTCCTATACACTAATAATGAACTAGAAGAAAACACAAATTGAGAAAACAATCCTATTTATAATTTCCATTTTTTAAATATCTAGGAATTAATTTAACTAAGGCGATAGACCTGTACTCTGAAAACTAAGACATAAATGAAAAAAACTGAAGACACAAATAAGTAGAAAGATATAACTGAAAAAATATTGTTAAAATGTTCATACTACGCAAAATGATCTAAAACTTCAATGCAATTCCTATCAAAATACCAGGGGTATTTTTCACAGAACTGGAAAAAAATAGTCTTAAAATTTGTATGGGACCAAAGAAAGACCCCAAACAGCCAAAGCAATCTTGAGAAAGAAGAACAAAGATGGAGGCATCATGCTTCCAGGTTTCAAACTATATCACAAAGCTACAGTAATCAAAGCTGTGTGGTACAAGCCCAAGAAATGGATACATAGAGCAATGGAACAGAAGAGAAAACGCAGGATAAACCCATGCTTATCTCGTCAATCTACACCCAAGGAGGCAAGAATATCCAATGTGGATGTTCCTGGGGATGTGGAGAGAAGGGAACCCTTGTGTACGATTGGTGAAAATGTAAATTGGTGAAACCACTGTGGAAAACAGTATGAAGATTCCTCAAAAAAAACCCTAAAAATAGGAATACCGTATGGTCCAGTAATTTCACTACTAGGTCTTTACTCAAAAAAAAAAAAAAAAAAAAAAAAAAAAAAAAAAATTAGAACACTAATTTGAAAAGATACACGCACCTCTATGTTTATAGCAGGATTATTTATAAGAGCCAAGATCAGGAAGCAACTTAAGCGTCCAACAGTAGATGAATGGATAAAAAGGGTATGATACACACTATGGAATAGTACTCATCTAAAAAGGAGATCTTGCCATTTACAACAACATGGATGGATCTAGAGCATATTATGTTAAGTGAAATAAGTCAGAGAAAGACAAGTACTGTAGGATTTCACTTCTATGTGGAATCTAAAAAACAAACAGACAAACAAATGAAGAAACAAACAAGCAAAAAGACTCTTAAGTACAAAGAATAAACGGGTGGTCGCCAGAAGGGAGGGGAGTTGGGAAGGTGAAGTGGGGAGGCAGACAAAATAAAGGGGATTGAGAGTTACAAACTCCCAGTTACAAGTGACAGAGAGTCACAAGCACAGCTTTGTAAGAGTGCTGACAACGCTAATTCCATCTCTGGCCTCCATCTTGTCCACATCTACACCATGACCTCGGTCAAGGCTACGTGTTGCATGCCCTGAGGAGATTAACGTGCCCCGTGACCGGAACGCAGGAAGTCTTTCTTTGACCTTCCCTGAAGTGGCACACAGAAGGCCCCACTTCAGATAACCACCCTGTGACCACACCACCATGCCCCTCACCCTATAGAAGCTGGGGATTAAGGTCTGGACTTGGCGGATAATAGCCACATAGCTCAGGGATGGTTTGTCCGCCCAGTCCCCCCTGGTAAGTTACTCTGATTAAAACTATGTAAACAGGATGGAGTGGTTTGCTTTGTTTTTTGGTCTTAGAGTACCTTCTCCGTCTGGAGGAGATCCTCAATAATATTACAATAATGGTGTAGGACGCCAGAGCGACTATACTCATCACAGAGAGCATCAAATAAGGTACGTGACTGTCAAATCACTATGTTGTACACCTGAAATTATGTCAGCTGTATTTCTATTAAAAGTAGGTATTTAAAATATTTAAAACTAAATAAAAGGCAGACAGAGACATACTTTACAACAAAATCTCTGCATTGCAATACGGCTACCATTAGATGGTCAATACATCCATGTACTTAAACCTATTGTACTTTTATAGGTCATTTAGGCAAATATTTACTTACTGTATGCCAGAATATTTTACTAATGAAAGATAGTCAATCAGTGGCAAATAATATACTTACCTTTCCTACTACTTCTGGAAATAACCTAGTAAAAAAAGAAAAGGCTTATATTATGTTTCAGAAGCATTATCAACTATAACTTTAATCCATTAATGCCGATATTTCTCTAAAAGGCAGGACTTGACTTTAAATACAGTAGAAAAAAGTTTAGGGGCGCCTGGATGGCTCAGTCAGTTAAGTGTCCGACTCTTCATTTCGGCTCAGGTTATGATCTCAGGGTTCACGAGCCTAAGCCCCGCATCAGGGTCTCCGCTGTCAGTGCAGAGCCTGCTTCCGATCCTCTGTCACCTCCCTCTCCCTCTGCCCCTCCCCCACTTGTGTGCTCGCACTCTCTCAAAATAAATAAACTTAAAAGTTTAGAGAAATCCAGGGCCCCTGGGTGGCTGAGTCAGTTAAATATCTGACTATAGCTCAGGTCATGATCTCATGGTTACTGAGTTCGAGCCCCACATCAGGCTCTGGGCTGTGGAGCCTGCTTCGGATTCTCTCTCTCCCTCTCTCTCTCTCTCTCTCTCTCTCTCTCTCTGCCCCTCCCCTCCCCTGTTCTCTCTCTCTCTCAGAAAACGAATAAAACATTAAAAAAATTTTTTAAAGTTTAGAGAAATCCTATTTGACCTTCAGTCACTATTAAAATCAGCATATCATCCTTAAACAGGTGAATAATGTATATATGAAAATAAATCATTTTTCTTCCATAGCATTGGTTACATAGTTTCTATTTCATATAATTTTTTTTTAATGTTTATTTATTTTTGAGACAGAGAGAGACAGAGCGTCAATGGGGGAGGGTCAAAGAGAGGGAGACACAGAATCTGAAGCAGGCTCCAGGCTCTGAGCTGTCAGCACAGAGCCCGACGCGGGGCTCAAACTCATGGAGTATGAGATTGTGACCTGAGCTGAAGTCGGATGCTTCACCAACTGAGCCACCCAGGTGCCCCAATTTCATATAATATTCTAAATACTAAATAGGAGTCTTGGTAAAACCCACATCTAAGAAAAGACAAGTTTTATAAATAACTTGAAGATTCTTGCAAATTACCAATGGTATCTGTTCAGTGACGAATCCACCCAAATCCTTACCAAGGCTGTGTCAAAGAAGTCTTCTATCACATTAATCAGGGATGGGTCAGACACTGGATCTGCCATGGTCAGAAATTCTATTGTTCTTTCAAACCAGGAAACCATGTACACAAGAGAAGAAACACAGTTTCAACCTTCTAAGACTTTAAACTTCTAGGCCTTATTCAATACTGTCTCATAATTCCAGTAAAAACTTGAGCAAAATAGTTTAAGGATTTTCTAGGACATTTTGATTCGACCTGGCTCTAAGACCTCCATCTAGAACTCTCCAGAATGAAGACCTATTGTTACAGTGTGGCACTAAGAAGCTCTCAGATACCAGCAAGAGTTGGAGATTTGGCCAAGAGGGATGCCAGGAAGTCATAGACGGGGGGCTAGTGATTAAAGATTAAGAGATAAATGAGCCTCCCCACACAGGAGCAATTCTTGTCTTGAAAGCTGTAGAAAACGTACTATCAAAGGAGGCGCAGAATTTGGAACGTGCTAGAGAAGTACGTTAATACAGTAACTATGCCTCAAGCCTTTCTTTTGTCAAAAGCGTCCAGCCAATTGGAGATTTGTTTTTCTACAGGAACGTATATGCAAGTTCATATTAAGCTGCTAGGATTGGTAGGATTTAAGATAAACTCCTACAACATTGATTCAAAGGGGCGCCTGGGTGGCGCAGTCGGTTAAGCGTCCGACTTCAGCCAGGTCACGATCTCGCGGTCCGTGAGTTCGAGCCCCGCGTCGGGCTCTGGGCTGATGGCTCAGAGCCTGGAGCCTGTTTCCGATTCGGTGTCTCCCTCTCTCTCTGCCCCTCCCCCGTTCATGCTCTGTCTCTCTCTGTCCCAAAAATAAATAAACGTTGAAAAAAAAAAATTAAAAAAAAAAAAAGTGAAGGCCATCTTTGGACCACTTTTTTTTTTTTTTTTTTTTGCTTAGAAAAAAGAACAACAACAACAAAATCCTGTGGGCATAGTTTGAAATCCTCAACTGAACGTGGAGTAGGAGGAGTTTGTGATGAAAAACGCTTACAGGAGTGAGGCCTTGGAAACTTCACCCACTTGGCAGCCAAGAACCCAAAGCACCCCCAGCTGGGGACCATGGACATAGCAATCAGGTCCCAACCTTGACCGCACATTAGGAAAACCTGGGAGGCTTTGAAACACCCTGATGCCTGGGACCCCTCACAGACCCAGGAAATCAGAATTGCTGGTGGTGGGACACAGACAGTGCTCGTTAAAGCTTTCCAGGTGATTCTAACGTACAGCAAGGTTGGAGGGCCACTGCTGTGCTCCCAGCGATGCTCCTTTTATCTCACATCAAGCAAAGATTTGCATTAAACTGAATCATCCACCTGCTGGGGCAAACTTTTCTCTGATAGCCTGAAAAATGTCCCTCTATACAATGAAATTCACTGCTAATGCCACATTTCCCCCTTCCTATATTCAAAGGCAGAATTTTATGCTTTTAAGTACATTTTTGTCACCACTCCACTTACCAACCCAAATCGTATCCCCCTCCCAAGCCCACAAAATACATTGAGTATAGGTAAAGAGATGTGAGGGAAACGCCACAGTATTTGATTGAGACTTGCTACCAGAAGTCACTCTCTGGACCCATTATGTGCCATGATCATACATGGCCTAACAGATTCACCAGTTGCCCCCACAGCTGTGTGATTACCAGAAACACGAGACAAAATGGTTATTTACAGAGGTAATAGCTAGTATTCATTATGCACACGGTATAGAACAAGTTGCTTAATCCTCCTGGATCCTAGGGTACAGGACTAAACATGTTCCTTTCCATGGGAAATTCTTATTCTAGAGAAATAACTTCCCAGTATATTTTGTGCTGACCTGCAAACATAATTGGCTTTAGAAGTACAGAATCTAGTATCCCAGCCCCTTTGATAATACAATGCATTTTCCTTGACCAACACCTACATGAAACAAAACATGCTTTAGAATGTGTCTAAGTTACGGTTCAGAAATTTCCATCACCAATTAGAAATTTCCATATTCCACTGGAATTCGGATTTCAAAAACTCCAGTGGAAACTTATTTGATTGGACTCTTTAAATCTTGGAAGGGTATTTTAAAATCTAAATAGGAAATTCAGGTTGGGGTAGATCTTAACTCATCCCCCTGCCTCCGCCCCCCCCCCCCAAAAAAAAAAACAAAAAAAAACCATCGGCCCGTGGTTCCAAGTTACCAAGTTGCCCGTGGACATCCTGCTCCATTTCCTTTCAAGTTTTACCTCCTTTTCCCCATTTCCTATTATCTGCACTGGTAAGTGTAGGAGGGAATTAGGTAGCACTACATGCAAAATGAAACATATACAATTTGCCTAAGCATAATCCTTAGATCTCCCCGCGCCCTGTAAGCTCTTTTAAAGTCCCTGAGAGGAATTAAGGAAAGCCTGGTCTTTACTTGGTCTCCACCAACAGATCTTTATTCCTTCCCACAGAGAGGAATTTACAGTAAAGAAAAAAAAAAAACAAAAACAAAACAGAGCAATCTCCCTGAGCCAATCTGGCTTTAATAAACTTCAGGTACTAGAGTCCAGGGGGTGGGAGAAAAAAAAAAAAATCAAAGATTTTAGAGCCAGCCAGATCACCCTCTTGCCCCTCTACCTTCCCTTACCTCCTCACCAACAAATCGAACATCTAACAGCTGCAGAATCTCATCTCATAAAACAAGGGAGAGGCACCAAGAGATTTCCTAGTCTGTGTTGCTTCCAGCAACATAATAATATAAAGGCACTCATAATAGTACCCGCTGGTTAACCCCTAAGAACCAGAATAAAATTTCACAACTGCAGGACTTAGAACAAACAAAAAAATGTGTTTGCTCTTTGTGTTTTCAGACTCAACTGAGATCTCTGAAGTTGGAAAAGTGGGCTATGGCGAGGGGAAGCATTTGATCCTTTATCCGGGTCCAATGTGGTTACTAATTCTATTAAAATAGTTATAGAGCCTTTGGTGGGGGGTTGGGGGGGATGGAGAATAGCTTACTCCCTGCTCATCCTGTATTTCCAAGTTCAGTTCACCAATTTAAACATGTTATTACAGCAACTGGCTTGTCAAGGGGAGTAGAGAGTATGACCGACTCATTCCTGCACACTCCCCAAGTGCCCTGCCCAGCACATACATCAGGAAACCTATGCAGAATTTTTGATGGATACAGGCAGTACGCACATCATTATCAATTTCGGCTCAAATTTGATTTCAAAGGAACAGAAAACACCAAACTAGATAACGGATTTCACACCCATTTAAATTACCCAAAGCCGGGGCGCCTGGGTGGCGCAGTCGGTTAAGCGTCCGACTTCAGCCAGGTCACGATCTCGCAGTCCGTGAGTTCGAGCCCCGCGTCGGGCTCTGGGCTGATGGCTCAGAGCCTGGAGCCTGTTTCCGATTCTGTGTCTCCCTCTCTCTCTGCCCCTCCCCCGTTCATGCTCTGTCTCTCTCTGTCCCAAAAATAAATAAACGTTGAAAAAAAAAATTTTAAAAAAAAAAAAAAAAAAAAAAAAAAAATAAATTACCCAAAGCCACACAAGATCAAAACAGGACACTTATCTTTGGGATCAGTCCCTGCTGAATTAGCAAAGGCTCATCTTCTTTGACACCATCAATGCAGAATCGCTGAATACATTTCAGCAACAGCGAAACATACTGAAATTCCTTTTTATCCAGTTCCTGGGTATTAGACCACACAAAGATAAAGCCTTACAATGCAAGTTAAGGAAATAGATCCCAAGTGGTCTCATCGCAAGGAGATTTTTAAATTTTACTTAAGTTATCTCGCCACCCAACGTGGGGCTAGAGCTGACAACCCCTTTTCTGACTGAGCCAGCCAGGTGCCCCTCATCACAAGGAAATTTTATCTATTTTGTATCTACAGGAGATGACGGATGTTACCGGCATTACAAAATGATTACCACAACAAGCCCAGTCATTGTACCATACAGCTTAGACTTACATAATGTGCGTCAATTATAGCTCAATGTGGGGGGGGGGGGGGGGGAAGCCTTACAAATAACTACACATTGTTGTTCCACCCACAAAACAACTTACTTGCCTTAGTTATTGATCTATGAAGGTGGTAGAATGCAAGATGATTGTATTTTTGAGGACTGTGGCTTGCTCCCTCTTGAAAATAGTCTTTTATTTTCTGAAATCCTTTATCATGGAAGGCATCAATAATAAGCGATTGAAGCTGGAAAGTTGATGGTTTGCAAATCATTTCCTCCCCCAAGAACATTTCATAGCAACATTTCTAGCATTATCAGTAGTAATTCAGTGTGAAATTTAGAGGGCAAATATAGATCGTTATTTCTTGAACAGTAAATCATTGAGCCAATGGCTGCGTTTGCCGGTTTAAGATAGCAGTTTGCAAAATGTGGTTCCCGGACCACCAGCAGCATGGGCTTCACCTGGGGACTTACTAGTAATCAGAAACTCTAGGGTAGAAGCCTTCATGCATGCTAACTCTGAGAGCCACTGACTTAAGGAGAATTATACTTAAGTACAGGTATCTGCAGAAGAGACTTTATCCTCAGTCATGTTAGAAATTCTAAAACACTAAAAAATTCAAACCTATTAAAAGCAACATAAATGATCAGAATACAAGAAAATGAACTCAACAATTACAGATGGAAGTCGACTAAGGATGCAAATTGTCATAATGAATGCAATTCTTCTTCTGCCTGAACGTTAGGAAGATAGACTTCTAAATACATATATTTGAAGAGACACTTCCTTAAATGTCTGTACTATAAAGATATGATTTTTTCATTCAGTTCAGTCCAATCCTACATGCTAAATTACCAATATACAAGATCATTTTAATTTTTTTAAATGTCTACTTATTTTTGAGAGAGAGACAGAGTGTAAGCAGGGGAGGAGCAGAGAGAGGGAGACACAGAATCTGAAGCAGGCTCCAGGCTCTGAGCCATCAGCACAGAGCCCAACGCGGGGCTCGAACCCACAAACTGTGAGATCGTGACCTGAGCCAAAGCCAGACGCTTAACCGACTGAGCCACCCAGGCGCCCCTACAATATTATTTTAATAAGGAAGCAGTTTAGTGCATATGGCCCCAAATTCCACTTATTCTCACTACTGACAAATGGAAAGCTAGCATTTGAAATTAAACGTGCCAACAGCACATTTACAAGTGAACCTTTTTGTGCCAGCTGTATGGTGTTCTACAGATGTTCCCATTTAATCCTTACCACCACCCGGAGAGGACAGATTCCTTATCTGGGGGTAGCAGCAAGGCTGGGAGAGCTTAAGAACTTGCACGAGATCACTCAGCTGAGATTTACAGTCAGATTCTCGGGCTCAGAAACTTAGTCTTCTGCCTGCTTAAAACTCCACCTGGCTTCTCTGTGCTCAGTATAAATCCAAACCCTTTGCCTTGGTCTCTAGGGCTCTGCATGATTTGGTCGGTCAACTTTTCTCTTTTTTTAATCTGTCAACTTCTGCCTGACTTCCCTATTAAGAAGTCCTAAAAAATAAAATTGTGCCTTGCCTCAGGGCCTTTGCACAAGAAGCCTGGACCATTCCCCCCACCACTTTCTACCTGGCTGGCTCCTTATCCTCTAATCTCATCTTTCCAGATCACCTTTTTTAGTCCTATCTTTCGGGACTTTATCTCAAGTAAGGCAAGTGTCTCTCTCCACTGTCAATTCTCCATGATGATACTCTCTTCCTTTTCTTCCTACTCCTTCCCTTTGGTCGGTAACCTGTTTCTTTGGCTTTCTGCCAGGCTGTAAGCTCCCTGCGGACAGGAATAGTTTGTTTTGTTCAATACCGTCTACCTAGACTAGTACCTGGCCCAAGATAGATTAGACTAAGATACTGGTAGGACAGTGGAAAGCATGGTGATAAACTGAATGTGGAAGATGAGGGAAGGAGAAGGAGCAAGGTTTCTCTGCCTCTTGACCTTGAGCTCGGCTTGAGCAACTGGAGAAACCGATTGCACAGACAGCCCGGCAAACACCGAACTAGAAAGAGCACGCCTGCACACCCTCCCCCACCCGCGGAAAGAAGCTTGATCTTTACGTAGAAAGCATCCGGGGCAATTCTGCTCCCATCTTCTTCCTGAAGGGACTGCAAAGGATCGTCCTCTTCCTGTGTGCAATAAAAATATTGTTTAAAAAAAAATGTTACAAAGAAATGCATTTTCAAGTTTCCATAAAATACTTTTATTTTTAAATGTTTTTATTTCTTTGGGGCGGGGGGGGGGGGACGGGAGAGACAGAACCTAAGTGGGGAAGAGGGAGAGGGAGACACAGAATCTGAAGCAGGCTCCAAGCTGTCAGCACAGAACCTGACCCAGGGGGCTTGAACTTGTGAACTAGGAGATAATGACCTGAGCCAAAGTCCCCTGATGGCAGCTTAACTGAGTCACCCACCCACATACCCCTAAAAGAGGCTCTTAAATACTGAGAATAGAGGGTTGTGGGAGGGGAGTGGGGGAACGGGGATAATGGGTGATAGGATTAAGGAGGGCACTTGTGAGAAGCACTGGGCATTATATGTAAGTGATGAATCACTGGGTTCTACTCCTGAAACCAACACTACATTGTATATTAACTTTAACTTAAAGGACTTTAAAAAATAAAAGAAACGAAGCTTCATGTTGTCATCCTGAACAAAAACTTTGTTCCCCGTGCCATTGATGATGGGTCTAAAGTAAATTACTACTTAAAAATAATCTCTCCAACCTTCCTTCATACCATCTATGACACATACAATCACAAGAAACAAAACAAACATTGTTGGAATAAGCAGTCACACAAAATAAGCAAATTAGAGTGACAACGATGAAACAGAAGGCTTCGGATTAATGAACTATTTGTAGAATGGGAGTTCGTAAATAAAGGTTTGGAAAGTGGGTTTCAAGCCCAATCAGGAGTTTAAGCTTTAGGTTTCTGACTTGCACAAATTTTCAGTCTTCCTCTAGGACTTTTACCGCAACTCCAGGGATCAAATATCAACCACCACCGCAAGAGAATTCACCAAACATAGAGGATTATTACACTTCTCTTCAAGGGCAATCCCGGTCCACCACCTTGGTTTTCACCGCACGTTGTGCTACATCACATAACAGCATCTCCTCTGCTCACCGCATCCCAACAATTAATTAAAAGTACAATACACACAAAAAAACATCCTTTAATGTCTTCTAAAGAGGTTTTTTATTTTAAAATTTTTAATGTTTTCTTTTGAGAGACAGAGCGCGAGGAGGGGAGGGGCAGAGAGAGAGAGAGAGAGAGAGACAGAATCCGAAGCAGGCTCCAGGCTCTGAGCTGTACGCACAGAGCCCGACCTGGGGCTCGAACTCACGAACCGTGAGAGAGATTATGATCTGAGCAGAAGTCCAACGCTTAACGGACTGAGCCCCAGGCGCCCTTAAAGAGGTTTTGTTTTTTTTTTTAAAGTATAGCTTGGGCGCGCAGTCCTACTTCTATATGGACTTGACCAAACTCCTTGAAGGTCAGCATACTTTGCAATATTATCGTCATTATTTATAGATATGAAAAACTGGGTAAATTCAAAGTCCCAAATCCAGACTTGTTTATTTTTTTCACCAGCAGTGTATTTGGTGAAACGAACGTTGAGAGGTAGGAACGCTGGAGGGACCAATCCACCCCCAAGTCCGGGGCCGCGGGCGTCTTAGGGATCTTTATCTACAGTTCAGGTAGCCTGAAGTCCCAGCGGTTGGGACCATAAGTCTGGGGCCCACATGGGTGAAGGTCACTGCATGGTCTACGCAGCAAGAGGGGAAATGGGCTGGGAAAACATCCAGGGCAAATTGAGAAGAGCCATCTCATTGCCTTCCAAACATTAATCCTCTAGTCTCCCCTTCACTGGGCAAGGGACCAGAGGTTTCTATCCTGCCCGGCCGCCTCACTGAAAGCTCCCAATAAACTGCCAAGCAAACCTAAGGAGGTTGAAACGCTCAAGCCAGCCCGCACCCCCAGGCTATCTCCCCGGCATCCACCTCGTTTCCCGGCGGCGTCCGGGGTGTTAGCCGGTGCCGCGTCTCTGGGCGACCACGCCAGCCTCTGCAACCCCAGCCCGACGGAGCGTGCGTCCTTGCGCCCGCCTGGAACCGCGGAGAGGGCGCGGGGACCACAGGGGGCCCGGGCCCGCCCAGGGTCACTCACCGCCAGCATCCCGAGGCTCCCGGCCCGTGGCGCACCTCGCCGCTGCGCCGCCTTCAGCCCCCTCCTGCGGTTGTTCTTCAACCCGAAGCCAGGGCGGGCTGGGCAGCGCTGCGGTGAGGACCCGCGCAGCCCCGCCGCGTCTGGATTCCAATCCTCTCCGGGAACGCTAATCAAAGAACCCGCACCTGAAATTCACTAACATCGTTACTTGCGAGTAACTAGCAATCGTCGTCAGGCCACCTGCGCGCGCGCACGCACACCTTAAAGCGTTTGTTCAGATGATGTGAACAACGTCCTGTACGCATTCTTTATCGGCGAAATTCTAAACTGCTGGATTTCCCCTTTGCGGAAAGGGTTTCCTCTCCACCTTCAGCGGCTGGTTGGGCTGTCTTTGGTCCATTGATATTGATACGGACGGACTAAAGGTGGCCTTTCCCCACTGGAAGCTGATTTGCGCCTGCAAGGGTGACAATTTTCCTGATACCACAAAAGAAGGTGTTGTGCCTTTTTGAACACGACGGTGTAGTCGGTCAAAAACAAAACGAAACAAAACCAAAAAAGGCAAACAAATGTTTTCATCCAGTCTGCTTGTTTTCTATCTACTTGCTTTAAGGCGACAGAGTGTGTACCAACGGCCAGGTTTCAGCCACTAGGTAGCCTAGGCTGTTTGCACGAACACCCCGGCCAAAGGAAGTCGGACTGGCGTTTTCTTAAAAAAAAAAACAAAACAAAACAAAAAAAAAACGACCCCTCAGATCCAAACGTTCCTCGTGTAAACATCTATTTGTGTTTTAATTACAAGCTACGAATATTTCGTGCCACGACATTTACAGAAGATACTTTTTTGCATCCAAGCAAGACCTGATAGAACCCGAATCTGTGTCAAAGCCCGGTCTGTCCTTGCGGTGCTTTCAAAGTGATACTTATTTCAGAGATCTTGATAGCTGTTCCCTGACAAACAGGATGTAAATATAGTTACGCTAATTTACCGATTTTAATCGAAGCCTAGCAAATGCAAAGCCTTCTTCCTTTGCTTTTGAATTAGTGGGCTTTTACTCTACCAAAATTGTAATCAAGGAAGAGCCAGCTGTGACAATAGTGTTCTGAACCAATAAAAATACGAATGCAGTAAAAAAAAAAAAAAAATTCAAGGATGGTAATGAACACTAACCAAAATACAGTTTAAGTGCATTTTGTTTTAGAGAATAAAATAAGAATATGATAAACAACATAATAAAATTAGTTTTCTCAACATTAGGCAAAATCTTTATAATCAATCATTTACAGAATTTGAAGGGGGGGAATATTCATCCTTCCAAACTACATGGTTGTTGTGGAATTTTCAGGAAAAATGTGAGACAATACAATAGACAACACCACTAATTATTTATTTTTATATTTTCACTTTGACTAACTTCTTTTGCTAACCTATTTTATTTACAGAGACATAATTTTAGAGCAACTTGAAGTCTACGCTTTACTTTTTCTCAAACTATGATGGAGACTCTATGACATTTCTTTGGACACCAGAATCCATTTAGAAAAAAAACATGTGATTTGTTGATTTGGCTTTAACGTTAAAAATCATATTTGTTTGCATTTTTGAAGGGTAAAGACTCTCCAGGAACATTCTAAGATTAGAGAGACAAGAACAATTCTAAAAAATGTTTACAGTCAGACCTGGAATTAACTTCTATGTAGTCTCAGAGGTGATTTTAAATTAGTTTGTTTTTTTTTTAAGGTTTATTTATTTTTTGAGAGAGAGACAGAGCGCGAGCTGGGGAGGGGCAGAGAGAGAGGGGGGACACAGAATCCCAAGCAGGCTCCCGGCTCTGACCCATCAGCACAGAGCCCCACGCGGGGCTCGAAACCACGAGCTGTGAGATCATGACCTGAGCCGAAGTCAGACGCTTAACCGACTGAGCCACCCAGGAGCCCCTAAGTTAGTCTTGAAGCTATGTTTAAATATTTTAAAGTATACATATCTTAACCTATCACAATTAACGGACTATTTGTAAAAGAAACGCATGAATAACCTTAACGTTTGGAAGACAAACGACATAAAACGCAACTGAATGCCAAGAGTGGTCAGACTTTTGGCAGTAGGTTAATATGATGAAAACCTGCGGACGAAATCCCTGGGGGAAGAGTGGACAAGCTCTTGGTTTCCTCCCGGATCCTCGTGGCGACTACCTGAGAGTGATATTAATCGGAAAGAGAACTTGAGAGACGGGGAGAGACTGGGGGATGGACGAGTGAGTCACTTTCTTCTGCGTGGACTTTTGCCTCTGCTTGTGGGGAAGAATCCAGCTTGGAACTAGAGAAAGAAGAAAGTTCGTGAAACTGCCCAAAGCTGGCATTTTCCGTCACGGGCGTTGTCCGCGGTCAGGGGCTGGTGGCCCCGAAAAGCATCTCACCACGGAATTGACATTCCGAACAAACCTGACTGTGCCCTTGACCGGGAGGTAAGAAGACCGCGAGCGTGCACAGTTATCTGGCGCAGGTTGTGAGCTTAGCGCGCATCGGCTTTGTTCTGTGTTTGGCCAGAGGAAGACGCTGGTCCGGCAAGAGGTGGTGGCCTGCGCGCTCCCGGCGCGTCCCACGCAGCATCAGTGAGCGCGCCCCGAGCGCGCAGGGCGATGCCTGGGTCTAGGGCGCTCGGGCCTCGGGGTTCCGACGGATATAGGTCGGAGAATCCCCCTCTAACAGTGATTGGCCTTTGGGGACGGCTCTTCTCTGGATAGGGCTGGGAACCGAAGTGTGCCGCCTGCAAAAAAAGGCTCCGAGAGTAAATTCCTGAGACCGTCTTCTCTCGCCGCCCAGCGTGGCCAAAGAGAGAAGTAAGTCATTTCAATCGGTTTCTTTTGTTGGGCGCCTCCAGGTACCGGAATCACCCTACGGAGGCGGAAGAACAGATGAAGACGACGTGTCTCGGTCCTGGGGAATCCACAGCGTCCTGGGCCCGTCACCGGGCTTCAGCATTCTCCAGAAAACGTCCCCAGATGGAATGGGGGTAGTTCCACAATACCAGTAAAGACGTTCTTTAAAACGTTGTTTTCCGGTGGATGGCGACTAAGAACTGAGAGTCCCCATCCCCTGTTTAAGCAAATAAGGAAACTGACGCTCAGAGAGAGCCTAGACGAGAGAAGGAGAGAGAGAGAGACAGAGGGCGAGAGCGCGCGCCCGAGAGAGCGCCAGAGCGAGCTAAGTGTCCTACAGGAGCTTAAGCTCCCGGGGCCCGCAGAGACCACCATCCCCTTCCCCGTCCAGCTACCTTTAGCCCGTCTTTCCCTAAGGTTCTCCGGGCTCACTTTCCGGGACTCTTGTCCCACCAGGCCACGTCCCTGCGCAGTCCCTCCGAAGCATAAGGACACCTTAGGCCAGCGAGCTCACGGGGACCTTCGGCATTCCTTCGGACGCCACACCACTACTCCCCAAAAACGAGCACGGACTCCCGGACTCTCACAACAGCTACGACAAAGCCCGAGACCTGGAGCGCGCGAGCCAAAGGCTAGCTGGCGTGGGCGCAGTTACCCAGACAGCAAAGGTCTTAAATAAGGTGCCCGGGAATTGAGTATCGGTTCTCAGAGGACTTGTCTGGAAAGCGTCCGTCTCAAAACCTTCCATCTAAACCCAATCCGAAACCGCAGAGGCGAGGCGAGGTGGGGGGAGATTTCAACTTAAAAGAGACATTCCAACTTCCCACCTGCACCCTCGCCCCTTGACATCTTGGCTTCCCTTTCCCGAGGGCTCGGGTCCACCTGCCCCTCCGTTCCTAGTTCTGTCCGGGAGGCGGTGACCCGCCTTGCAGGTGCCGAGAGCGTGGGAGCTGACGAGGAGCTGGGAAAGGCGGAGCAGGGGGAGGTGTGTCTTTATAAATGCGAGGGCAGCGGTCAGGCGCGCACGCCGCGGTCCGAATGGAGACTTTTCAGCACCGCGGCTGAGAACAGGGCTCTTACCCCGCGGTCACCACTTCCGGATTTCTCAATAAATTTCTCTCTGTCTCTCTCTGTCTCTATCCCATTCATCTTTTAAGAGGAAAACATCACCTTGCACATCTCTAGATTTTTCTTCTGTTTTTCAGGATCGTTGGCGGAGAGCGCAGGCGAGGTGGGGCAGATGCTGGCGGAGGCAGGGCAGAAGGAGGACGCCGTGTGCTCCTACGGAATGAAGCTCAGTTGGGATATCAACGATCCGCAGATGCCTCAGGTGCGGGAAACCGGTGTGGGCGCGCATGTGGCTCTGGCCATCCACAAAAGGGCTGGTGGCGTTCAAGTTCTTGTAGGGACCGAGGAGAGACTCCCCCTCCCACCCCCACATCTCCCGAGAGTCCTCAATGGTTAGAGGGACCCCACAAAGGGCAGAGCTGGCTTTAGTGATCTGCCTTCTCCCAGCTCTTTCCTTGCGCTTATTTGAAACACACCCATAGCCCTGAGACTGTCAGGCCCTGGGTTCCCAGTCATCTGACGACAGCAGGATGCCTGTCTCTCACTTTCCTTCATCCCAGATAGAAATCAGGTGATTCTTTCTTGATCCGTTCTTTGAAATTCATGAGAAGGGTAGCAGAGAGTCTCAACAAATGTGGATTCCATTGCTTCTCACGCAGCAAAACTGTAAGATGCGACTATAAATCGGGGTGGCTCGAATCTTAAACAAATAGCATGACTTGGGTGATTTATTCAGACGCCGTGGCTGCCTGCATGGTCATGCTAACCAGACCATAGGTGTACAGAGAGACTCTGGAATCCAGATTTTGGACATAACTTCTGAGCTTACTTTTCTAATGACAAGGAAATCACCTTCTGTTAGGGTGAATTTGTTTTGTTTGTTTTGTTTTAATGGAACAAAGTAGTTTAGGGTCAAGTCCAGGGAACGAGCTGGGCAGTTACTGGCTTGGGGCAAAAGCTGAGGAAATGCCTTTGAAGTCTTGGGTTTAGGTAGAAAGAAAGGGGAGTAGCTTCCCAAGTATTTGCAAAGGTGTACTTCTGGCAATGTTGTGGCATAGAGGTAAGAGACATGGTGTTTATTCAACATCTATGATCTGCCATATTGATATTCAGATGGATAGCAATTCATTAGCAAAGTCAAGTAGCCTCTCCAAGAGATCAGCGCTTTTTTGGATGTATATATGTATAGTAATTCAGGTTTTTTTTTTTAATGTTTATTTTTGAGAGAGAGAGAGAGAGAGAGAGAGAGAAAGAGAGAGAAAGTGGGAGAGGACAGAGAGAGAGATGGAGACACAGAATCCAAAGCAGGCTCCAGTCTCCCAGCTGTCAGCCCAGAGCCCAACGCATGCCTCGAATTCATGAACCATGAGATCATGACCTGAGCTGAAGTCAGATGCTTAACTGACTGAGCCACCCAGGTGCCCCTGTAGTAACTCGTTGTAAAGCCTGCTACCTTACAGTCAACTGGTACCATTTGTGTGAAAGTGGACCACAGCATGGCACAGACACCTCATTCTCACTGACTTCCATCCAGAAATCTTCATAGGGAAAAAAAAAAAAATAGAATCTTGCATTTCAGAAAAGAGCCACTTCCAAATAATGGGAAGATGGTTCCTCTTTCAAGCATTTTCTAGACTTGCGATGCAAATGTGAATTATTTTTCCTTTGGGAGACTGGTTCTTAAGCAGGGCACGCATGTAACCTCTTAAAAGGGCAGGTGCGCTGGGAAGTAGAAGTGGAGAAACAGGATCCTGGCCCTGCTCTGTCTAACTGAAGGGGCAAGAGTGACATTGGCTGGATGACCTTGAGATAGTTCCTGAATTTGCCTGAGTTTCAGGCTATGATGATCTGTCATCAGGTGGTGGAACTAGATAACAATCTTAAACTGTCATCCAGATTTCCTGTCAAGTTCAGTGTGTGCATGCTCAACTGCGTGTGCCCATGTGCTGACACATTTGAACAAATGCAACTCAATCCTGGAGTCCTCTGTTCTTGTTGTGATTTTAAAACATGGTCTCTGCGGCTTCATTTTCAGTGTCACCGCTTTGGTAGCTGGCATGAGACGGGGGGGGGGAGGGGGGCATGATTCTCTATCCCTACGGGGGGACGCTAATGGAATCCTCTCTTCTGGAAAATTGTCTATTTTACTAACATCCTTAGATTGAAGTGTTCGCTTTAAAAACAAAGATATTTGCATTTATATATTAGAGTTGATAGTACATCATTATATATTTCATTTGTGACTTACCTTAAGTCAGCGTATTAATTTATGTCAATTGCAATATTTCTGAGAAAAGATAAATGATGCCTATTTGTAATAACGATGATTTCGACAATATCCCTGTGGTTTTAGAACCCACTGGAACTCAAAACTGCCCATTTACCTATTACTGTTGAACTGTTATAATACTAACGATGTAGCCAAGTCAGAATTGTCGGACCGAGAATAGTTTTTGCTCTGCAAATGTTAGATCTCGTTACTTTGGGGTGGTGGGAGAGACAGAAGGTGCAAATGGCTTATTACTATGATAATACTCTTCCGGCCTCTAGCCTGCGAGTGAAGCCAGTCGGGTCTGGCTGCCACAGACCTGTTTAAATACGAGTAATGCCACTGTAGAAGGTTATCTCTCTAACATTGGCTTCCTTATCTACAAAATAAGAGTATGGATGCCCATCATGGAAGGTTGTTGTAAGGATCATAGATACTTTGTAACGTGGCTTTGCGGGCCATACTTCCTCTGTGCCAAATACCCAATTCTGCCATATACAAAAAACAGTCCTAGACAATACGTAGACATATGTACGTGGCCATGTCCCAATACAACTCTCTTTATGGATCTTGATATTTGAATTTTATATAATTTTCTTTTTTTAGGGGGGGAAGGAAGAAGAGAGAGAGAGAGAGGAAGAGTTGGAGCAAGCCAGGGAGGGTAGAGGGGGATGGGGAGAGAACGAATCTCAGGCAGACTCCATGCCAAGCACAAAGCTCGACAGGGCTCCATGTGAGATCATGACCAGAGCCAAAATCAAGAGTCTGACACTTAACCCACTGAGCCACCCAAGCACCCCTGAGTTTTTCTATAGTTTTCATGTGTCACAAAATATAATTCTTTGGATTTCTCCCCCTAACCATTAAAAAATATAAAAATCCTTCTTAGCTTGTGAGTTGTGTACCAAAATAAGTGACGAGCTGGATTTGGCCAAGGGCTCCAAGTGTGCCGACCCCTGCCCCAGACAGGACCTGGTAAATACTAAGTGCTTGGTAAAGGGCAATCTTATATTCAACTTCTGTGCAAGAAAGACATTACAGTATCCATACCACGTATCATGGGCAAAGACCACCAACCACGAATACCGAAGCAGTGCTCAGTATTTTATTTTTTTATTGTTTTATGGTTTCAGGAGTAGAATTTAACAATTCATCACTTACGTATAACACCCAGCGCTCATCCCAATAAGTGCCCCCCTTAATGCCCATCACACATTTAGCTCACCCCCTCCACCCCACCCTTCCAGCAACCCTCAGTTTGCTTCCTGTATTTAAGAGTCTCTTATGGTTTGCCTCCCCCTCTGTTTTTATCTTAGTTTTCCTTCCCTTCCCCTCTGTTCATCTGTTTTGTTTCTTAAATTCCACATATGAGTGAAATCATGTATTTATCTCTCTCTGACCGATTTTGCTTAGTGCTCAGTATTTATTTAAATTTTTTTAATGTTGGGGCGCCTGGGTGGCGCAGTCGGTTAAGCGTCCGACTTCAGCCAGGTCACGATCTCGCGGTCCGTGAGTTCGAGCCCCGCGTCAGGCTCTGGGCTGATGGCTCGGAGCCTGGAGCCTGTTTCCGATTCTGTGTCTCCCTCTCTCTCTGCCCCTCCCCCGTTCATGCTCTGTCTCTCTCTGTCCCAAAAATAAATAAACGTTGAAAAAATTTTAAAAAAATAAATAAATAAATAAATAAATTTTTTTAATGTTTATTTTTGAGAGAGACAGAGCACAGTGGGGGAGGGGCAGAGAGAGAGGGAGTCACAGACTCCAAAGCAGGTTCCAGGCTCTGAGCTGTCAGCACAGACCCCAAAGCAGGGCTCAAGTTCATGAACTGTGAGATCGTGACCTGAGCGGAAGTCTGATGCTTACCTGACTGAGCCACCCAAGCACCCCAAAATGTCTTCATTTTTAATTTAACATTTAAAGATACCCGGAAGTGGTATACCACGATGGTAAGGCAAAGAGGCTCTGTAATCAAACTGTTAGGGCTAAAATCCTAGAGCCACGTCTTACTAGCTGTGTGACCTGGGGCACGGCAAATAACCTCTCTGGTCTCCGTGTACTATTGGCTTAAATTGGGACAATAAAAGTACCTGCTGTCGTGTGGGTTCTGAAAGGCCAGATGAACTAGTACATGGACAGCATTTAGAGGATAATCGATGAACAGCCAGTTGACAGAACGGCAGGTGACACTGTGTGATAGCACAGTTTCTGTGGTTTCTGACATCTCTGGAATGGAAAGGGGCCCTTCTTCACGTTGCCGTGCTCGGGACAAATGCAAAGCGTGGCGTGTCAGGTGCGGCCTGGACCAACTCCACGGCCCTTCCCTCCCCTTTCCAGGAGCCGGCCCACTTCGACCACTTCTGCGAGTGGCCCGACGGCTACGTGCGCTTCATCTACCGCAGCGACGAGAAGAAGGCCCAGCGCCACCTGAGCGGCTGGGCCATGCGCAACACCAACAACCACAACGGCCACATCCTCAAGAAGTCGTGCCTGGGTGTGGTGGTGTGCGCCCGGGCCTGCGCCCTGCCCGACGGCTCCCGCCTGCAGCTGCGGCCCGCCATCTGCGACAAGGCGCGGCTTAAGCAACAGAGTGAGGGCCTTGTGGCCGCGAGATCCCTTTTCCCGACACCTGTTCCCCCGTCCTCCTTCCAGAGCCGCCGGAGTCCCAGTTGCTATTAACCTTTCGCTCCCTCTGGCTTTGCAGAGAAAGCGTGCCCCAACTGCCACTCAGCTTTGGAGCTGATCCCCTGTCGAGGGCACAGCGGGTACCCTGTAACCAACTTCTGGAGGCTTGATGGCAACGCGATATTTTTTCAAGTAGGTGGGGGAAGGGGGGGGGCGGTGTTCCAACGTGCGGTGGATTTTTTTCATCCTGCTTAGGGACCCGACCACCTGCCATGTGCCTTAGAAACTCGGGACTAACCCAAATGCAGCGCAGTGGCCAGAAGTCGGTGCTGGGGAAATGAGCTCACCTAGTGTGTGTAAGCCAAATTGTAGTTATAGCTGAGTTAATACGGTGAAAGGATTGCTAAGTAACCTTTTAAGATTTCTGTTACTGACGCTGCTCAATGGTTTTTTCCTCTGTCGTTTTGAGAAAACAAAAAACAACTCGCGATCTTGGGAAAGGCGCAGTCAATTTTTGACAAGCACAGCAAGCTTCCTTCCGAGGAACAAACGTATGATTTGTTTCCTTATTGATGCAGGCCAAGGGAGTCCACGATCACCCAAGACCGGAGAGCAAATCAGAGACGGAAGCCAGAAGAAGTGCCATCAAGAGACAAATGGCCTCTTTTTACCAACCCCAGAAAAAGAGAATTCGAGAACCAGAGGTAATGGGGAGCTGCCATTACGCTGTAGTCTGTGTTCATTGTCATCACAAAATACACTGATTGTGTAAAACATGAATGTCATAAATTAATTAGAAAGGTTTGATTTTGGGGCGCCTGGGTGGCGCAGTCGGTTAAGAGTCCGACTTCAGCCAGGTCACGATCTCGCGGTCCGTGAGTTCGAGCCCCGCGTCGGGCTCTGTGCTGATGGCTCAGAGCCTGGAGCCTGTTTCCGATTCTGTGTCTCCCTCTCTCTCTGCCCCTCCCCCATTCATGCTCTGTCTCTCTCTGTCCCAAAAATAAATAAACGTTGAAAAAAAAAAAAAGAAAGAAAGGTTTGATTTTATGTGAAAATTATATCTCCCACAAAATGTCATTGAGTCACCATTTTGGATAGGGTTTCTTTTCTTTTTTAAGTTTACTTATTATTTACTTTGGGAGAGGGAGAGAGAGAGGGAGGGAGGGGCCGAAAGCAAAGGAGGGGGGTGGAGAGAGAGAGAGAGAGAGAGAGAGAGAGAATTCCAAGCAGGCTCCACACTGTCCGTGCAGAGCCCGATTCGGGGCTTGAACTCACAAAGCATGAGATCATGACCAGAGCTGAAGTTGGATGCTTAACCGACAGAGCCACCCAGACACCCCTTTTCAGACAGGGTTTCTAATTTCTTCTTCTAAAAAAAAAAAAAAAAAGCAAACCATTTCTACTGTCAATGATACAATGAGAGTGTGTGTGGACATCCGTATACAAGGGCAGTTACCCATTTTTAATAACGATAGAAGCATGTACATACCAACAGTGAGTTAACAGCACATCCTTGAGAGGGTAGGGTCCTTGGCCTTATTTACATAGAACAGATAAAATTTCTTGGGGCAAAGTGATCCAGTTTGGCTTTTCAACCAAAGCATGCCAAGCAGACATGTTAGTCTGGGGGTAGGAGAAAGTGATGTTTGAGCACTTTCTTTGTGCCAGGCACACAGGGTCTAAGAGCTTTCACACACGAAATGGTCACAAAAGCCTAAAGAGAAGGTTATTATTTTTGAGCCCCGTTTGTTTTTTTGTGGTTTTGCCGATTTTACCTTTGGTTAGAACTTATCTTTCCTGTACTAACTTTTAATTTTATTTGTCCAATTAGAGTTACCTGCAATTCTCAGCACTTGCAAGGTAGGGGTAAGAGGCTCTGGGAGGCTAAAAATTTCTATTTATGCGCAAAGACACCAGATCAACTGTGCTAACTTTATTTTTTCTTCTTCAACAGTCTTAATTCTTTTTTTTTTTTTTTTAATTTTAATTAGGCATCTGAAGCTCGGAGAGGTTAAGTAACTTGTTCAACTCATGAGGGACAGAGGCAGGATTTGAACCCAGGTCTGTGTCTCTATGATTATAAACATAGGATGAGGAAACACAGAACCGTCTACCTCTCAGACCCACCCTTCCCAACTACCCATGAACCCTCTTCATTCAGCAGGCTATTCATGCCCGAGCAAGCTTAAGTTCTACAGCCCTTGGACCGTGTGCCCAAATCACGTACCTGAGCAGTGCTATAACATGGCACAGAACCCACTAATTGGAAGTGTTTTTTTTTTTTAATGGTTTTATTTTTATTTTTGAGAGAGAGAAAGAGAGAGAGAGCAGAGGAGGGGCAGAGAGAGAAGAGGACAGAGGTTCTGAAGCAGGCTTTGTGCTGATAGCAGAGAGCCCGATATGGGGCTCAAACTCACAAACCATGAGATCGTGACCTGAGCTGAAGTCAGATGCTTAACCGACTGAGCCACCTAGGCACCCCTGGAATTTGTTTTTATTTGGTGGTTGGCTACTCTTACAGATGAGCTTGCCCATGTAATTTACATTTTTATTTACAAATAAAAATTTATATCATTTTTTTTTTTTAGGTGGGGGAGAATCAAGACAACAGTGGACATTTCAACAACATATCTTCCTTGGAAGATTCAGATGACTTTGATATAATTACTGACACCAGCTTCCCTATTCCAGCACAGCCTTGCTTTTCCTTCCCGAGCTCGGATGCTTACAGAGCTACCCGTGACCTTGCCACCTTTCAAGCAGACATAATGCCACCCTTTCAGAAATATCCAAACCCAAGAATCTATTTGCCCGGGGCACCTTGCAGCTACGAATTGGCAGGTCCTGGTTACACAAATCCAAACACACATCCCACCCTTTGTAAAAGTTCCAGCAATCTCCCGAATGACACGGACTGGGTCCATCTAAATGCACTGCAATATAATGTCAACTCATACGGCAGCCTCGAGAGAAGCTTTGATTTCGCCAGTAAACAACATGGCTGGAAACCAGCTCTTGGAAAACCTGGCCTTGGGGAGAGGACGGACCATGGACAGTTCCAGGCCACGTCCACTCACCCTTATTGTAACACGGAGCTTCCCTGTCCGTACCTCACGACTCCCTCCGTAGGTGCTCCAGCACTGCAGACTGTGATCACCACCACCACCAAAGTGTCCTACCAGGCCTACCAGCCCCCTGCTCTGAAATACTGTGACAACATAAAGGAAGTTAAGGGCCTTTCGGGGTGTAACTATGCTTCTGAAAACATCCCCGTGTCCATCTACCTGGAAGGTTTGGACTTGCCGACCACAGCGGCCAGGGCCTCTCCGGCAGGGCCGCTGCCTTTGAAAATTCCAGGTGATTGCAGAGCCATGAGACCCACTTTGGCTTTTCCTCAAGAGTCGGCTCCCTCCGGGACAGACGGAGCAGAGACTTGGGACATGTGTCCACCTAGGTTGGGGTCGGCAATCAGTTATTCGGATGGGGTTAGTCCATTCTTTAGCTATGGCAGTGAGGACTTTTGAACCATAGCCCTGGGCACGACATAGTATTGGTGTCCATGCAGGCAGGAAATGTGGAGTAGGAACGATCTCTTGTTGAGTTGGGAGATTGACCTAGGAGACACGTACAATAATAAAAATGTTGATCAGTTGAGAAAATTATGGGTTGGGGGTGTTTAGAAAGTATAAGGAAATTTTGCACAGCATTTTAAAACCTATCACATGACATAGAATTAGGTCTGAAATGTGACTCTCCCAAATGAACCTACAAGCAAACTGGATACCATGATGATCAATGAACTAAATTCACTGGAGGAGAAGCCAAGAATCCTGGTTCTCCTTCTAAGCCTTTCCCAGTTGACCATAGAGAGTTTCACAAATCCTTATCTGGCCTTAGAAGTTGTCAGAATAGCGTCAGGAAGAAATATTTACAATCTTCTCTCCTGAGTCACTTTGTAAGTGCTAAATAGAAATTTTATAATCTATTAAAAGAGCTTCAGGAAATACATTTGATCATTTTATCCCAAGTATATATCTACTGCTTTAAAAAAAATCTACAGTATTGCAGTGATAAGATGCCATTGTTTTTAAGAGAATCTTCTTTTGCAGTATCACCGGAATACCTTTTCTTGACATTGATGAATGTTTTCATTGCAGACGCAACCTAACGGTGATGTGTAGTTAATGGATTATTATTGTGCTAAAATATGGTTTTTTTTCCTGATTCGGTTTCAGAATTAGAACTGAGATGTTTTATTCAAACACAGATTTACTGTTCATTTGTTACTCCTCATAAATGTCATTGATAATGTTCAATTAAATGTAATAAAGGAGTTTTAAGGTAATGTAGCTGATGCTTGTGCAATTTTGAAATAGAAATAGGAAAAAAATGTTCATATTATGACCTGGGAGAACAGTTGTTATATAATATATAAAACCATATTCATTTTATTTGACAGTTTTATAGTTTATTTCATTTTATTTTTTTTACCTTTGCCTCCCTTCACCCATCTTGCTCACCCCCACTGTTGGCAACCAAAAATCTGTTCTCTGTATCTATGAACTCCGTTTTTTTATTTTTTACATTTTGCATGTAAGTGAGATCATATGGTATTGGCTTTTCCCTGTCTGACTTCTTTCACTTAGCATAATGCCTCAAGGTTCATTTATGTTGTCACAAATAGCAAGACTTCTTTCCTTTTTATGGTTGAATGATATTCAATCATATCTATATACCACATTTTATTTATCCATTCATCCATAGGAAGACAAGTACTTCAATTGTTTCCATGTCTTGGCTATTATAGATGATGCTACAATGAACATGGGGGTGCATATAGCTTTTCAAATTAGTGTTTGTCTTTTCTTAGGATTGATACCCAGCAGAGGAATTGCTGGATCACATGGTAGTTCTATCTTTAATTTTTTGAGGAACCTCCATACTGCTTCCCGCAGTGGCTGCACCAATTTACATTCCCACCAACAATGCACAAGGGTTCCCCTTTCTTTACATCCTCGCCTACACTTATTATTTCTCGTCTTCTTAATAATAGCCATTCTAACAGATGTGAAATGATATCTCACTGTGGTTTTGATTTGCATTTCCCTGATGATGAGTGGTGCTGAGCATCTTTTCATGTACCTGTTGGTCATCTGTGTGTCTTCTTTAAAAATGTCTCTTCAGATCCTCTGCCCATTTTTAAATTGGATTGTTTCTTTTGCTATTGACTTGTATGAACTTTTTATGTATTTCGGGTATTAACCCCTTGTTAGAGATATGATTTGTAAATATTCTCTCCCATTCAGTAAGTTGCCTCATGTTGATGATTTCCTTTGCTGTGCAAAAGCCTTTCAGTTTGATGTCATTTCACTTGCTTATTTTTGCTTTCGTTGCCTTTGCTCTTGGTGTCAAATCCAAAAAAGCATCACCAAGATCAATCAATGTCAGGGAGTTTATTGCCTTTGTTTTCTTCTAGGAATTTTACAGTTTCAGGTCTTATACTTAAGTTCTTAATTCAAGTGAGTTAATTTTTGTGTATGGTATAAGACAGTGGTCCAGTTTCATTCTTTTGCACATGGTTGTCCAGTTTTCCCAGCATCATTTGTTGGAGAGACTGTTCTTTCCCCATTGTGTATTCTTGCCTCCTTCATTGTAAATTAATTGACCTTTTATATATGGATTTATTTCTGGGCTTTCTATTCATTTCACTGATTTATGTGTCTGTTTTTATGCCAATAGCATATTGTTTGTTTACCACAGCTTTGAAATATAGTTTGAAATCAGAGATCAGAATGCCTTCAGCTTTGTTCTTTTTTCTCAAGATTGCCTTGGCTGTTTGGGGATCTTTTGTGGTTCCAGACAAATTTTAGAATTGTTTTTTTCTATTTCTGTGGAAAACGCCATTGGAATATTGATAGGAATTTTTGCATTGAATCTGTAGATTGCCTTGAGGAATATGAATGTTTTGATAATATGAATTCTCCCAATCCATGAACATGGGATATCTATTTATTTATGTCTTCTTCAGTTTCTTTCATTAATGTCTTATGGTTTTCAGTGTGCAGGTCAGGTCTTTCACTTTCTCAGATAAATTTATTTCTATGTATTCCAGTAGTTTACTTTAGAAAGAACTATTTGCTGTGCTAATAACAGAAAGCCAATTCAAAATATTCAGAATGCACACACACACACACACACACACACATTTTTGCATAGCTTCCAATACTTACTAAAATCATTCAGTTTTCAAATTAATACAAAGTACCTACTTTTTTTTTTTGAGAATGGAGTATTCTCGTTGCATAGAATATTCAATTTGCATCACTAAATCTCAGTATGTCAGATACCATTTTAAATTATTGAGTGTTATATATGTATTTTACCACCCCAATAAATACATGGAGTACTAACCTCAAGATTAAATAAAGATGAGTACACTCCTGTGATTCCCTAGTCAACTCTTTCTCAGAGGAAAGGATGCCTAGTATACTCATGGACTACTTCTTTCTTTAGACTTCTGTTGCCCGAACTTACAGTTTATAATAATATCTACCATTTATATGGCACTTGCAGGGGCAGACACTGTTCCCAGCTCTGAATATACGTTAATTTATTTAACCCTCCCAGCGTTTCCCTGAGCTACCTAAGAGAGGTGTAGTGGCTTATGCAGTAAGCAGCAGCTGGGATTTGAATTCAGATCCCCTCCAGAGTCTGTGCTCATAACCAGCATATCACGTTGATTCCATTTGTGCCGAACACGTGTGCACCTTCCACCAAGCAGGGACTTTTACTACTTCTAAGTATTTTTGTCCCAACATGGGGCCTGAGGGATCCACGTAGGACAGGTGGAAAGGGGCAGGGCAGGGATGGGAGTGAGCACACCCGGGGTGGGAGCCCTGAGGCGAACATTTCCCAAAGCGCGGTACAAGGGTGCCCTGGTTACAGAGCAATTCTAAATAGTCCACAAATAGTTTATATGAATAGTTAGGGATTTATTTTAATGTGTAATAGGGAAAGATACAAGTAACGCATCAAACCTATGATTTCAAATTATTTTTGCCGAGACAAAGCAAGATAGTTTGGGGGTGTTTAAGAAGATTTATGCAGCCAATAGTGCAGATGTTGCAAGGAAATGTTAAAGGTTATCAAAATGGGTGAGAACTACTGAATAATGAGACACATTTTCCTAGAGCCTGGGGACAGTGGGGGGCTCAGGTGCAAAGGACAAATGGTTCTGACAATGAAAGAGATTGTATAAAGCTGGAGCCAATGGAGAAAACATGACTTTTGGTTTCTGAAAGTTTAACCACAGTGTCGAAGGGTCTAGACGGTGGGCAGTACTCAGGAGCCAGGATGTGGGGGTTGATCCCAGGAGAGGCGGGTGCAGAAACATACCCCAAGTGTTGGCCAGGGCTTCCAGCCATACCATCCTCCAAAGAACCAGGGGTTACAGGTGGATGACTATGCAGCACAGATCAGCTCTTGCAAACTGGGCCAACTGAGGAAAGCACAGGAAGGTTTAGACTCTGGGTCATATCTACTGCTCTGAAACACTGATTGATTAGGAGGCAAAAAAGCTTTGTGGAAAATGAATGAAAGTAGGAAACTCGCAAAGACCTAGCTGTCATATTGTTATTAGTATTAATATTTATCATGAAAAGGATTAACATTATTGATTAATTTCTTAATGGATATTAATATTAATTATTCATGCTAGCTATTAATAGATCTTTGCTTATTCATTTATTATTAGCTTTCAAACATGGGGAGTGTAAGTTAAAGCAGCCAAAGTTTCTGACCACTCTGTTCTGCTCACCTTATGAACCGGGAGGAGCCCAAGCCTGCGGCAAGAGCCATGACAATATCAGCTGTTGAGTGCAGAGGGAGATAAAGCACAAGAGGTGAGGCCAGGCTGGCCACTGACACCTTCGATCGAGGCAGACGACCACCATTGGACTTGACAAGTGCCAAGAGGCACTAAACAGAAACACAAGTTATTTACTAGCTTTCCCCTTCACAAAGTTCTATTCACAAGTTCTTTCCCCTTCATGAATAGTCTGGAAGTAGACTTACCTGGAAGAATCTTAAAGTCTTAAAATAGTGAATCTAACCTCTGACAGACAGTTTCAATGGAACATTTGTCAGAAACGCTAATGGGCTTTTATCATAATAAAAACATCTTATAAGACACCATTAACTAATCTGTGAGATGTGGCACTAAGAGCACCATGGCAGAATTCACAACTGACAAAATGATTTGGAAGTCTCTCACTGCACTCGTCCTTCTTCGGTCCACGACTTCCCTCTGGGAGACGCAACCCTGACCACACGTTAGAATCTCCCGGGCAGCTTGAGTGGTTCTAGTATGCAGGGTGTACCCCAGACCAATGAAATCAGAATCTCCAGGGCTGACACCCAGCCAGTATACGTTAAAGTTTCTCAGATGATTTCAAAGTGCAACCAGGGTCTCTAATTTGCCAGAATAGTACTGGAAACCTCTTTAGTGTAAGCCGTTCCAGGAAGCTCAACACAATATGGTCTCATGGAGGCTTGAAAGAAAGACAGCATTCTCAGTGTAATTAATCTCTATCATCTCTGACTTTTCTCTGGATGCCGTTATTGTGTTCATTTAATGGAAAAGGGAGGAAGTTGACAGGAGTCATGTCATTTGCACTGTAAAATACAAATTAAAAATTGGATTTTGAAAGTGACAAAATCAGATATAGTACCCTGCCTATAAGTCAAAGCGTGAGCTCATTCATTCATTCACACATTCAACAAATATTTATTGAACTCCACTAGGCATCAGTGATGTGCAAGTATTACATATGTTCAGTGAGTGAAATAGAAGCCTCTGCCCTCTTGGAGCATGTGGGCTGGTGGGCTACACAGACATTCAGGAAGCAAGCACACAATGTACCTACAGATGGGAAGGGCCGTGAAGGAGAAAACGGTCCATATGCGGACACAGAGAATAAGAAAATGGAAGCGAAACCCATTGGGATAAGTGGTGAGGGGAGAGCTCCCTGCGGTACGTAGTCAAGAACCAAAGGGTAAGGGGCGCCTGGGTGGCTTGGTCGGTTGAGCGTCCGACTTCGGCTCAGGTCATGATCTCACGGTCCGTGAGTTCGAGCCCCGTGTCGGGCTTTGTGCTGACAGCTCAGAGCCTGGGGCCTGTTTCAGATTCTGTGTCTCCCTCTCTCTCTGCCCCTCCCCTGTTCAAGCTCTGTCTCTCACTGTCTCAAAAATAAATAAACGTTAAAAAAAATTTAAAAAAAAAAACAAAAAACCAAAGGGTAAGAAAAGGCTGTCCAGGTCGATGGCTGGGGAAGAGGCTGCGGATGAGAAGTAGCAAGTGCAAAGGCCCTGAGGCAGCAGAGCGTATGTGGCCTCAGAAGGCCTAGTCAAAGGGACAAGAGGACACACAGTATCAGATGGGTTGGAAGGGAAAGCAGGGTCCAGATTCTTGAAGTCCAAAACAAGGAATTGACATTTTATTCCCAAAGCAGAGGTGAACCGGGGATGAATTATAAGCAGAAAAACGACACGATTCAACTCATGTTTTGAGACGATCCTGTTTAGACAGGGGGCTGAAGTGGGGTTCAAGAGGCCAGGAGATTATTGCAAGTTATTCAGGCATGACAGAATGATGGCTCGAATTAAGAGGTAGCGGTAGAGATGAAAGGAAGTGGACAGACGCAAAATGCAAGTCGGAGGTAGAATCAATGGAAGTCACTTACGGTGTGGACGTGAGATAGTAAGGAAAAGGAAAAAAAAAATCAAGAACAACTCTCGTTTTCCAGGTTCAACAAACCGAGTGGCTGGTGGTGCCATTCTCCGAATAGTGGCAGCTGAGAAAAAACCAGCTATGATCAGTCCATGCTTGTGAGTCATCTGAGTTATCAGATGAATATAACACTGTAGCTCCGTAGGGAGATCAGAGCTACAGATAAAACCCAGGAAATCCTAAGTCTAAAGCTGCTTTATCATAGCTCAGCCTTGTAAGGCAGCCTGGAGTTGTGCTATCCAATATGGTAGCTGCTGGCTCTATGTCGCGATAGAAATTAATTAAATGAAATAAAAAATTCAGGAGCACCTGGGTGGCTCAGTCGGTTGAGCATCCAACTTTGGCTCAGGTCATGATCTCGTGGCTGGTGAGTTTGAGCCCCGTGCAAGGCTCTGTGCTGACAGCTCAGAGCCTGGAGCCTGCTTCAGATTCTGTCTCTATCTCTCTTTGTCCCTCCCCTGTTTGCACACTATCTCTCTGTCTCTATATCAAAGATAAATAAACATTAAAACATTTTTAAATAAAAATTGAATTCCTCAGTCATAACTAGCCTCATTTCCTCAGCCACCCACGTGTAGGTAGTGGCTGCTGCATTGATAAGTGATATAGAATATTTTCATCCTCACAGAAATTTCTATCGGATGGTGTCGGTATAGAAAGAAGAAAGGGGAACCTGGTATGGAGCCATAAGGAATTTCCAATTAAAAAAAATTTTTTTAATGTTTATATTTATTTTTGAGACTGAGCATGAGCAGAGGAGGGGCAGAGAGAGAGAGGGAGACACAGAATCCGAAGCAGGCTGCAGGCTCTGAGCTGTCAGCACAGAGCCCGACATGGGGCTTAAACCCACGAACCATGAGATCATGACCTGAGCCAAAGTCGGACGCTCAACCAACTGAGCCACCCAGGCGCCCCAGGAATTCCCCATTTGTAGTTAGAATACAAGAGGAGCTGACAGAGGCATGAGGATTAGTGGTCAGGTAGATAGAAAACCAGGACAGAGAAGGGGGTCACAGAAGCCAAAGCTCTTTCAAAAGCTGGAGGGAGGTCAACATCACTGGAAGCTGCTGAGAAGTGGAGGACGAAAAAGTGTCCGTTGGATCTGGCAACATGGAAATCATTGGTGGCCATGACAAAAGCCATTTCTCTGGTGTGATGGGGCTTTGTGAGGTGGATCGGAATGGGCCGAGAGCCAATGAGTTGCAAGGTGTCGGACACACGTCTATTCCATGGATTGTGTAAAGTTGATATCACAGTGTAAATAAAAGCCGATGTGCTTGATTAAAAACTACGTGGATAGCTTCAAATTTCTTCCAGGGAAATTTGCCTTGGTGAGAGGGTTGCTAGAGCTAGCAAATAATATACAGGATTCCCTGTTAAATTTGAAATAAGTAAGTAAAGTTTGAGTAAAAATATATCCCAAACATTGCATGGACCTATGAGAAATATTCACTGTTTATCTAAAATTCAAGTTTAACTGGGTATCCTTCATCTGGCACTCCTACTTGGTTCGGATGTTATAAGTTCACTGTTGTTCAAAATATGGTAAATGACACTTGATGAACTAGGAGATTCAAAATGTCTTTACAGAAAATGATTTGGTTGCCAAACTTCTATGGGGACATAATATTTATTTTGACGAAGTAGTCTACTTAATGGGAGAGAATATATTTTTATAATCCTTTAAAGCATAAATATCATAGATAAACTTAATAAATGTTTTGAAAGCAAAAAACCACCCTTTAACATTTCTATTTACAACCAGAGGTCCTACCACTAACTTCTTCAGCTGACAGTCACCATATTGATTCATATTTCCAGGCCACTTGGTTAAAGCAACAACGACAACAACAAAATTCTTCATATCTGACATCGGTAATGGATTTTCCATGAATCAGCCCATTAGAGCTTCTGATCCACACTCAGACAGCTGAGCCACCCATATAACTTTGTGTCTTATGGTTTGTCTGATAAATCTTTTGAAACATGAGGCATTCTGGGGCTGTGAGTGTGGGGAGAAGAGGCTGAAGAAGCCCCTCCGTGGCTTCAGCCACCTGTGACTCTCTGACTGATGTGCCCAAAGGCCACTACTGGGTAAAAATGCCACCTGGCTGCCTATGGAGGCCTCTGCATGTGGAAAATAAACATTCTCTTTTCTAATGCTTCTTATGGGGAAGGTTTTAAAAACCCCACTTGAAAAAGGCTTCTGCCCTCAGATGGCTTGTTTAATAGACTATATTACTGATCCAGGTTTCCATAAGCCATCTGAATTCCTTCTCTTAGCTACTCTAAGCACTATGCTTTTAAAGATCTTTTCTGGCTATTGTCAAGATGTAGCAATAAAACCCCTTAATTCAAGGGCACCCAGAACTGCGACACCAGAAAGGGATGTATAGAAGTCATCTCTCAAGGTCTCTGACTTCAGGCTCGACTGCTGGCCTCGCAGGCTTCTGAACCAATCCATTTCTGCTTGGGGTGTTACTATCCTTATTGCAAGAATATCACAATCGCCGTGGGACTCCAAGAGAGCCTTGTAAAATACAGGTACAACCTTATGTTTTGATTTGGTGATTAAAAAAAAAAATCAAGTTCATCTTAGAGAATATATCTGCAAAAGTGATTGAAAAAATTGTGACATATTCAACAGAATATTCCTGAAGATGCTATTATGAACATAAAATGAAATAAGCCCACCAAAATTTTGCAGAAATCTTCAAAACTTACACACACACACACACATCCCAATCAATAGTAATTGTTGTAAACTTTACACATTGTTTAAAAAACAAAACAAATGCAGAGAACTGGCCTTTGGGGAAATTGGCTTTCAGCGAATGTCCTTCCTGAAGGAATTCACTCCTGTCCATCCTACCATCTTGCACTGGACATCCACTGGGGACCACCCCCTCCCCCATTTGAACCTGAGACACTTGAGACCTTGTCTTGCAAAAGAAGAGAAAGGACAGGAGAACACAAAGTCTGACCGTGGTCAGTCTGGAAGTGGAGGAGAGCCTCTAGACCACGCTGTTAGACTTGGTGAAAGGGATCTCAGCCCACGGCTTGCCTGCCGGTGTCTTACACAACTTCAGTAAGACAGGTCTCCTCTACTCCCAGGTGGACAAGATGTGCCTGGGGCATTTTGTGCTGCTGGAGAATAAGTGCTTGAACAAGCAAACAAACCCCAAACAACAAATGAGATCCCCTAACAATGGGATCCTGTCAAAAGGGCACAAGAGTCAACTGAAAGAGGGCCCAATGGTCAAAGCTGGCACAATTTAAAAAAAAAACATTTTTTTGAATTATATTATTTTGAATTATAATTCAAAATGTTTTTAAAAATCCATGAGGCCATCCTGATATAAATACGTGATGGAATAAAGAAACTAACAAACAGGGGAGAAGAGACAAATGTCCCATACGGAATAATTCCAAATAATTCATTTAGGCACTCCTCCCTCAAGAAGACAGACCATAACTCCCCAATCTTTAAATGTGGGCTCTGCATTGTGATTTCCTTCCAAAGAATACTATAGAAAAAAGGGAGAAAAGAGTGACTTTACAGGGGAAAAGTCTGACAAACTTTCCCTCAGTGAGGTGATCAAGGCCAACATCAACAGCGATAAGTCATGTTGATAGTACGGGCCCTTGATGTGATGTGATGAAAATGGCCCTTCACCTCTGGGTATTTCCTCCCCTCCAAAACCAGAATCCCAATGTAATCATGAGAAAAACCACAGATTTGGGGGGCATTCCACAAAATACCTGACCAACCCTCAAAACTGTCAAGGTCATCAAAGCAAGGAAAGTTTGAAAGGTCCACCCTCTGGAAGAGTCTAAAAAGAAAAGACAACTAACAGTAATATGGTATCCCGGATGAAATCCTGGAGAAGAACGGGACACTAGGTAGAAATTAAGGAAGTCTGAATAAAGTATGACTTTAGTTAACAATAACGTATCAATCATTATAACAAAGATACCACATGAATGTAAGATGTTAATAATAGAGGAAACTGGGTGCTGGTGTACATGAACTCTTTACTAGTTTCTCAATAATTTTCTGTAATGCTAAAAAAATAATGTCTATATAAAGTAAAAAATAAACATTCCTCCTTCCTGGATTCCATCTTTAACAGCAGAATCTCATGCACAAAGGGATGACAGAGCAGAGCCTTTCACTAGGAAGGCAAAAATATCCTTCTATGTGTCTAAAACCTTAGTGTTTCCCACTTCGATGTATATTCGAAGGCATTTTCCCACCTAGGATTTTGATCAGACTGGTGCACTGGACTAAATTTAGCAGGATGAAATTGAATGTGATAAAGGTCTTACCCTGCTCTTTTGGGGTCTTAAAAAAACCAAACACATGCAGCTGGGAATTGATGGGTCATCAGCAGCCCCTGTGGAGAGAACTCCGGAGTTTAGCGGACACTGTGAGTCTACACTGTAATGTAGTAAGGCTCAGACAGCAGCTTGTGAAGCAGACGGGAGTATGGCTGGACAAGGTGTAGCCATGGTCACGGATATTTCCAACGAGCCACTATTGTCCTGATCATCCTGCTTGTTAGGGCATTCCTTTTCATTGTACAGACCTAGGTGGATGTTGATTTCATGCCCCAGACATGCCCATTTTGTGTGTAGGGATGTCAAACAATCAAAATATCATTCCCGGGCTGGCAGCATTTGCTATCAAAAAAGCCAGAGCAACGTTAGAGGACATCAACAGAATTACACACTCAAGAATACAGCTAACATTCATCAAATGATTATTCTAGGCCAGGCACTATACTTTTCACATATGCTCCAACTTTATCCTCTGTCAAAAGATGTGACCACCATTCAATGCCTGAAACAAAATGTTGAAATTATTGCTGAACGGGGGGAGCACTGTACTTATAAAATGCAGTGTCTCTGAGCAAAGCAGACTTGTATGGGGTTTGGACAAACGTCAAGTTCAGGGATCATGCGTGTGCGGAAGCAGGGGCCTTAGGGATGCGTTGGTATTTGGGCCTGGAAATGGAGTTATTCAAGTAAGACGGTTGTTGGTTGGCTGACCTTCAGAAGTATGGTCATTGCTGGGAGGATGTTGCTAATTGGCTGTTTTTAAGAAGCATTGCTCTGTCACCGGTTGGCTTTCTGTTACTGTAGCAAGTTGTCATTGATCAATTACGATGGGTTTAAACCTGGTTCTGGTGATTACCTGTTTCTAAAGCCAAAGAACAACTGTTTCTTTCCTTAAAGTAGACTATCTTTTTATTCTCCCACCACAAGATACCATGAGGTAGTTACTATCGTCATCCAGAGATTTAAGAAACTGAACCCGAAAGAAGTTAAGTAGCTTGTTTAAGTCATAAAATTGTTAAGTTAAATCCAGCTCTCTCTATTGCCAAGGCTCTATTCTTAGGGGCTACTAAGGTGTGCATGGACTGATACTGGAGCTAGGATACGGTGGAAATAATTCTGCTCAACCTTATTCTCATCACACCTCGTGCATATTAGGGAAGGTGTTAGTAACCTGGAGCATATTCAGAAAATAATGAGGAGGATGAGAAAAATGAAAATAGTTTGTCACTCGGTGTATTAGTCAGGGTTCTTCAGAGAAACAGAACCAATAGATACATTTCTAGATATATGTGAGAGGGAGATTGAGAGAGAAAGAGAAGGAGAGAGAGAGAGAGAGAGACAGAGAGAGAGAGAAAGAGAGAGGGAGAGAGAGAGAAAGCTTTTAGGAAATTGGCAGACATGATTGTGGGGGCTGGCAAGTCATAAATCTGTCAAATGGGCCCACAGGCTTGAAATTCTGGCAAGAGCTGATGTTGCAGTTGTCTTAAGCCCAAATTCCACGGGGCAGCAGGCTAGAAGCTCAGGCAGGGTTTCTACGTTGCAGTCTTGAGGCCAACTTGCACCTCCAGGCAACCTTCCTCTTTTCTCTTAAGCCCTTCTTCTGACTGGATGAGGCCCATCCACCTGACAGAGGGTAATGTGCTTTACTCAAAGTCCACTGATTTAATGTTAACCGCATCTATAGATATCTTCACAGAAACATCTAGAATAATGGTGGACCACGGGGGACCGCAGCCCAGCCAAGTTACCTCATAAAATTAATCATCACACTTCATAAAGGGACATTAGTTTCAAGGGACCAAGAATATTTAGCTAGAAGAAAAGACTCAGACGGGACATGGTAAAATCTAGAGATACTTAGACGTAAGCTCATGCAGAGATGGGATTAACTATGTGAAGTTTGGGGGCGTGATCTTCAGACAAAACTGCAAAGAGTGAGCATAAGAAAGGATCCTGCCAGTGCTCACACAGCTGTTTAGGGGCTGGTGTTTGGACCCAGCATTTCTGTACACTGTGAAGATGGAGTAGGCAGTTCCTTTTGTGGAACGACTTGAGGGCGACAGCTCCCTCCCCTCGGGGGTACCTGGAATCTCTCCTCCATGCTTGTGGACAAATGTCCTAAGTTACTTGGAAGACATGTATGGGAACATACGAAATATGTGTTCTATAATCTGAATAGTGACGGTGAGACAGAAAACAGGATGCGTCTAGAAATTTCCGCAGAAGCAACCCATCGAAGGTAAAGAAAAAAGAGTGGAGAAAAATGCATTAGATTAAGCAAAGCATTTTGTTATCATAGAGCCTTTTCCATGGGCCTTGGAATCCATGAATCAAGCTAAGCCCTATGAATACGGGACTCAGCACATCCTTAGAAGGAAGATACGAGGGGAGACTCCAACGTTCCAAATATCAATTTCCATCCCACATCCCCTGTTTTGCGTTCCTTCGTGACTCACTCGGGACAAAAATTTCGTTCAAACTTACAAACTGCCTACCCATAAAACACAGCTTAGATTCCTCACACTCTGAAGTTTGGATTTATGTTGACAAAATTTAATTAGCATATTTTAAGATTATATACGATTAGGCATTTAAAAAAACTAAAACACATTTTATATGGAGAAGAAAGGAGGACTGATAATACTCAAAGTTAATAATAAAGGCCTTGTCTACTCATCAAAATGGTGCGTTTACTATGGTAATCTGTAATTCTCACTCTGCCAGTAGCTATCTGGGAATTAATGGCATTCTTCTACACTCTGCACCGCTGGTGGAAAATACTGGGGGTTCACCTGTCAGCGATGGCCAAGAGACCCTGGAGGTTTGGTTCTCTAGTGAGAAAGTTGTCTTGAGTCTGTGAAATGTTTGATGAGGCATTTGCTGAGCTTGAAGGGAGTAGCAGGTGGTGACAGAATAACAAATGCTATCAGTGACCTGTATCAGTTGTGCAAATGCCAGGAAAATAATTTCAAGGTGATTTCTCAGGTATTTGTAAGAGATTAGACATCAAAAATGGCTGCTGGCTGAGAAGATCATGCACTTCACCTTGAATTTCTTGATTAGTCTTTGGGCTGTAGAGATAGCCCAAAACACATAAATACGTCTACTTTAAATAATCCAGCAAAGAATGGAAAGATCTCATTTGGGCTCCCCTAATTACCCCTTCTTTAAATTGTGCTTCAAGGGAAATTCTAAAGTAAGGAATCAATTCTAAAATGTAGAAATAGAGTAAGGAATGAAATGTCCATGTTTTATCGGACATTTGTAATGGCAGGCTACCCTCCTACACTGTAGGATTCAACAGACAACAGGGATATTTGTGAAGTAGGAATGCTTTCTACAAGTTACATTCATACCTTTTTTGGTCCCTAAACAATTCTGGTATCATAACCTGTTAGAGTCTACTCCCCACTCCCACACAATCAGCTATGGAATCAGAGACCCTTCATGCCAGGAAATACAGAAGCTCCCAGGAAGGAGTCTATATAAGTCAGAGTTTTCCAGAGACACAGAACCAATAGGATATACATCTATATGTATGTGTGTGTGCATATATATATACTGTATACACACACACACACACACACACACGTATTTTAAGGAATTGCCTTGAGTGATGGTGAGCACTGGCAAGTCTGAAATCTGTAGAGTGGGCTGACAGCTGAGAGGCTGGAAACTCAGTAGGATTCGATGCTGTGGTCTTGAGGTAGAATTCCTTCTTCCCAGAGAAACCTGTTTTTGCTCTTAAAGCCTTCAGGTGATTAGTTGGGACTCACCCACATCTTGGAGAATAATCTCCTTCAAAAGCTAACTGATTGGAAATGCTAGTAACATCTAGAAACTGCCTTCATGGCACATCCAGGTTAGTGTTTGGCTAAACAGCTGGGCACCAGAGCCTAACCCAGTGGACACACACATCTGAACCGTCACAGGGTCATTGGCTGTGGGTCCTCCAACACCCACGCTTGTATGACGGCGTGGAATGCCCTTCCCTGAGATACTTACATGGCTGGCTCTTCTGTTCATTTCAGTCTCATCTCAAATGTCATCTTCACAGGGGTTTCCATGACCACCCCATCTCTTCTTGCCTGGATCCCTTCCCACCTCCCTTCTTTCTATCACCATGCCCTCTTTTCTTTTCTTTTCTTTGTGGAGTTCTTGGTTTCTTCTTATTGTTTCTTTTTTAAAAAATTTGTTTACATTGATTTATTTTTGAAAGAAAGAGACAGAGCATGAGTAGGGGAGGGGCAGAGAGAGAGGGAGACACAGAATCGGAAGCAGGCTCCAGGTTCTGTGCTGTCAGCACAGAGCCCAACATGGGGCTCGAACTCATGAACCGGGAGATCGTGACCTGAGCGGAAGTCGGACACTCAACCGACTGAGCCACCCAGGCGCCACAAAATGAGATTTTTTTTTTAACGTTTATTCATCAGAGAGAGAGAGGGAGAGAGAGACGGAGCTCAAGCAGGGGTGGGCAGAGAGAGAGACAGAATCCAAAGCAGGCTCCAGGCTCTGAGCTGTCAGCACAGAGCCCGACAGGGGCTCAAATCCATGAACCGTGATATCCTGACCTGAGCCTAAGTCGGACGCTCAACCAACTGAGCCACCCAGGTGCCCTTTTTCTTATTGTTTCTTATGTCCCATCAGAATATAAGTTCTATGACAGCAGGTCTCTGACTATCGCATTCATCACTTGCTTGTGTCAAAAACAGTACTGGCATAGAGCAGGCATTCAGTGAACATCTTAGAATTAATCAATACAGCCAATGAGGCACATAACTCATTCCATTGTTAAATAGCTAATTTATAAGAAACTTACAAAAATTTGTTACTTATGCTAAGCTAAAATCACCATTCTATGAAATGCCATTCACTTGTCCTAGACTTATCTTTCGGACCACCCAAATACTGTTTTTCATTCTATATCTTTAAGCATTTGGATACAGTTGTGGGTTTGTTTGTTGTTGTTGGGTTTTTTTTGGGGGGGGGGCTCTTATTAATTGCTTCTTATCCAGGCTACGTGCCTTCAACACCTCCTATATTATGGTTTCCAGAATCTACCCTAATGTGTCTGTATCCAACAGAAAGATCTCTATCTTTTTTTTAAAAAAAATTTTTTTTAATGTTTATTTATTTTTGAGACAGAGAGAGACAGAGCATGAACGGGGGAGGGGCAGACAGAGGGGGAGACACAGAATCAGAAGCAGGCTCCAGGCTCTGGGCCATCAGCCCAGAGTCTGATGCGGGGCTCAAACCCACAGACCGCGATATTGTGACCTGAGCCGAAGTCGGACGTTTAACCGACTGAGCCACCCAGGCACCCCAAGATCTCTATCTTAAGGCAAGCCTGCCAGAATGGAACACACTACTCCAGGTACCAAAAATGCCACGTTGGAGACCCGAATGTTATAACCCTATTAATTTGATTGAACGGATAATGATCATTTCTAGGAGCCGTATCACCCTCCTATATACATAGAAAATGCCTCTTTATGGTTACCAGAAATTTGCTGAACACCTGTCTGTGCTGAGCAGAGTAGATTGTGAGGCATCTGTGAGGTATCTGTGAGGTGCCTGGGTGGCTCAGTCGGTTAAGCGTCTGACTTTGGCTCAAGTCATGATCTCGTGGTTCGTGTGTTCAAACCCTGCATCAGCCTCTCTGCTATTAGTGCAGAGCCTGCTTCGGATCCTCTGTCCCCTTCTCTCTCTGCCACTCCCCTGCTTATGCTCTCTCTCTCTCTCTCTCTCAAAAACAAACATTAAATATATATGTTTATATATGTATGTATCTGTCTCAAGAAGTTTATAATCCAAGAAGAAAAAAACTATTTCACATAATCAAAATCAGAGTTGGAAGAAAGTTTCAAGGGCATCTAGGCACTTCCTCTCCGTTGATGGAAAAGGCCCCAGAGCAGTGATGAAATGATAACGAACAAGATGGAACAGAATGTGATTGAGTGATCATCAATCACGTGGTGCAGACAATAAGAACAATAAAAGAAATTCAGAGGGTAAGAAAATCAGTAGCCCTTTGAGTTGCTGGTAAGAGCCTCACAGAAGAAGGAAGCCTGGGCCTTGGGGTATGGAGCGAATTTGACAGATGAAGGACAGAGACGGCCGTTAGGAAAACTGGGCTTCTCAGAGACCACAAGACAAGACAGAGCATGGCATGTTCTTGAGACAAATTCACAAGAATAGATGGTATTTATATAAAATACTAATATATTATATAATATACAATTAACGAAATTATAAAAATTGACTTTGTACATGTAAAATTAAAGTTTTATGGAAAGCCTACAGACTAAGGAAAGCCCTAGCAAACACCAGATAATATGAACTAAAGTTTATGGGTAATTCTAATGTAAGTATCAAGAAGATGCTGAGAATAGTAATAACTAACCACACATCAAAAATGCATATAGCATTGTTTCCGTCTCAAACCGTAAAAGTACTAGAGCCTAGGAATAGTCTAGTGAACATGGAAGAAAAATATTAGCATTTAGAAAGGAAGAAACTGATCCACAGAAAAGAATTTGGGTTCTCTAAGTTGTCTTCTGGCTTTATTCTCTATATTTGTCATAGCACAGTCTGAAAAAAAGAGAAAAACAAAGAGGAGAGGAGGAAGGAAGGACGGAGGGAGGGAGGGAGAAAGAAAAGAAAGAAGGAAGTAAAGAAAGAAGAAAAGAAAGAAAGGAAAGAAGGAAAGAATACAAGGAAAATCTTGTGTTTCTAGAAGTGGTGATTGCACATCTTGAATATATTAAATGCCACTGAATTGTTCACTTTAAAATGGTTAATTTATATTATGTAAATATCAACTCAATTTTTTAAAAAATCGGTTTTACTAATTCAGAGGAAGTGTTATAATAATATGGAAATAGAGATGCCCAAGAATCCTTCTCTTACTGGTTTATAGAAAACAACATCTATGTTTATTCATTGGATTCAGATGATTCAGGGGTCACCCTGTTCTTGAACTTGGGGTGGAGCAACCTAGGGTTATGGAAATACCTCTGGAAAACAACTGTGTATAATTATTGCCTTTTCCTAAGTCATATGATCACTCTGAATGTACTTTCTGCCTCAGTAGAATCTGGAGATAGAATTGTATTGTTGGAAGGATCAGCTATGGCAATGCTTTGTATATTCATTCAACAAATAAGCCTGGAGCTCCTAGCATGTGCCAGACATTGCCTTGACACTAGAGATAGAACAGAGGACAGCTAGCTCAAATCCTTGCCCTCACTGAGTTTGCATGCCAGCTATGGAGGTTGATGATACACAGGACCTCAGTAAGAAATTATCTAGTATGGCATATATTACTAAGTGCTAAGTAAGAAAACAGAGCCGACAAGGGAGATTGGGAAGCATGTGTTGGTAGGAGGTATGCACGTTTAGATGGAGAGGGCATTAAGAACGAGCCCTTTGAGTTAAAAATCAGAAGAAATTGCAAAGCTGGCCACGTAGATATATGAGGTAAGAGCATTCCCGCAGAGAAAACAGTGGCTGTTCAGCATGTTTGGAATGGCCATTTTTCTGTACCTGGCTAAGTAAGGGGATAATAGTACAAGTAACATAGGGCCTTGAAAGTCTTCATAAAAACTGTGACATAGGAAAACATTGGAGGGTTTTGAGCGGAGGGTTTTAACCTAATACGTATTTTAACAGAATTGCTATGGTTGATACGTTGGGAATAGATTGATGAGGGTTAAGTGTAGAAGCAGGGAAGCAGGTTAGAAGGTTATTTCAATAATATGGGTGAGAAATTATGGCGGTTTGGACCACGATTACGGGTCCCAGGGGTGGTAAGACATGATCGAGTTCAGGACATATCACAAATTAAAGCCTATGAATTTCGCAAATGCGAAGAGTAAGAGAGAGAAGATTTGAGCATGACACATCAAATAATTAATCTGCTAGCTAAAATCATGGGGTTGCCATTAGCTGAGATGGGGAAGTCAGAAGGAGGAGCACTTTGGGGAAATGGCGGAAGGAGAGAGTATGAGGAGCTCAGTTTTGAACATGTTAATTTCAAGCTTTTTGATTTATAAGGGAAGTATTGGGTAGGCAGTTGGTTATATGAGCCTGGAGTTCAGGATAGAGGCACAGGCTGGATATAAAAATTTGGGAGTCATCAGCATATTGTGATACAAGGCATTTATAGACTGTAAAATGCTATTCCAATATACAGCATTGTTACTTAGCAATTCCTCGTGAATATAACACAACAGCAATCAGTACCCCACCAACCCCTCTGTTCGGATCACCAAAGATACTTTTTAAAAGATACTGTTTTAAAAGAACACAATTTTTTTCTTTCTGGAAAATAGGGTACATGCAAGGGGTAATTTTTTCTTGCTCTACTTCCCAACTACTTTATTGCTGGTTTTAAATGCTAAGAAGTTGAGAGCTTCCTAATTAACTTTAGGCTTGCCAAGTATTATCAACTGGAAGTTCTGAGACGGCCATGTAATGGCATCCTCTTCAAGAATGCTTATCTTCCTAGGGACCGAGAAGCTCAAATGTGAAATGCACAGTCTTAAAGGAGCATGAAGCTGCTAGATCAGCCATTGTCTTGATAGTAATCATTACTGAAGGAGATACTGCCAATCTTTGATAAGAAATATGCTGGTAGTTAAAAACATACACACTTTAGAACACTCTATCCCATGAAAAGAATTGAACGAAACCTCTACTGGGCTTTAACCACTGAAAAGACAATGATTTGAGGATGAAACAACACATGGGAAACATGAGGATGAGAATATATGGGAGAATTCCAAGAATACTGATTCTATTCAATCACTGAAATCTTGATGCTATGTTGAGAATCAGAATACATATTTGCTTTTACATAATCTACACGTCGGTTCATAAAAGTCCAAAGAGAAGTATTTGGGCGTCAATAAAATACAATCTTGTTGTGAAGTTTTTGAAGTATCAATATGTCAAAGTAAATTCTTGAATTTCTAGTTCTAGAAATGGTAGAGTGGCTTGTGTTGGACTAACTCTTGGTAAACAGGTCTAAACTCTGGGAAAATATCAAATTTCATTATCTGAAGGCCCTGGAAACTCAACAGATTTAGGTAGATATTGGAGGGCATTTGACCCTTGAGAGAAAGGAACCACACTGGCTGTGGTTCATGCTTATACAACTCCTCTCCTGAGAGCTCGCCATAGTCCGCAGGACGAGGAACATCTAGAGGTAGAGCATAATATTGCAATGTTTTTGGCTTGTCAGAGGATGGAGTCTGGGGCTGACAAAGCAGTTGGGGGCTGCTTCCTTATTTTGCAAGACTCTGGGGACAGAGTCCTGGAAAATGGGGACAGAGTCTTGGAAAATAAGGAGTCACAGAGACAATGCCCCAAATCTGTATATAAACTCACTTTAAATTCTTGCCTGAACCCTGAGCTGTACTTGCCTAGACGAGACACCAAGTAGACCAACATAAAATGACAGCTGGAAAGAGGAATGAGTCCTCTGCTACCCAGTGCAAGGAAGACCAAATTTGGAGTGTGCATCTCCCCAAGTCAGAAGGGTCTGGTCAACACTGCAGGCTTTCCACCAAAACCCTAGAAGGGCCACAGGGAGTAAAGGTTATATCCTAGTTCTAAAGAATTTACCCTAAAACAAATGGCAAAACTAAAATAAACCCATCTTTAAAAGTGTAATACCAAGCATTCAAAGTTCATGGTAATTAGTCGGCAATGTAATTGACTACGTAAAGCAAAAGTCGACATTCTATTAGGTTTCCTAAAACAGGTGAAAAACACACAGAGACATATTCAAAAAGTTTGGTGAATCTCAGAAAGGACAAATATGAATAAAACCATATCTGGGCTCAGGACTGTCAAATAGCTGAAAAATTTTTAAAAAGATCTTAAAATCCTCAGATAAAAATTGAAGGAAAATTATCAATGTAGTTTCTAACATCTCATCAGAGATAATAAAGGACAGAATAATGTCTGCAAAATTATAAGAGGCCAAAAAAAATGTGTCATCCCAGAATTCTATACCCAGAACAATTGTTTTTCAAAAATGAAAGCACACATCCTACAGGCACCAAAAGGATAATAAGGAAATATGAAAAACCAAGAGCCAGGAAATTAGACAACTGGGATGAAATGAGAAAATTTCTTGGGAAACAAACTTACCAAAACTAATGCAAAGGGAAATAAAAATTTATGAATTCCTTTATGTTTATTAAAGAAGATGAATTTGTAATTAGAAACCATCTCACAAAGAAAACTCCAGGCTTTGGGGATTTTGCTGATGAAGAGTATCAAACTTCTAAAGAAGAAATAAAACCAGTCTATTCCAATGTTTTCAGGAAACAAAAGAGGAGGGAACATTTCCTAGCTGTTTTCATGAGCCTAGCATGGCCACAATATGATAATTTGACAACACACTGCAAGAAAAAAATTTCAGGCCGATATCCCTTATGACCATAATTGAAAAATCCTTCCCCAAATATTATTAAATTGAACCCAGCAATGTATAAAAAGCGTAACACATCACTTTCAAGTAAAGCATTATCCCCGTTTAAGTTTGATTTAACATTGAAAAAATTGATGTATGCTGGATATCCACCTGGGGGAAAAATGAATCACAACCCCCACATCACACTGTACATGAAAACTAATTAGTGATGTAGTAGAGACCTAAATGTAAGAGCTAAAACAATAAAGCTTCAAGAAGAAAACACAAGAGAATATCTTTGTAACTTTGCAGTGGGTAAATATTTCTGAAAACACAAAGAGCACTAGCTGCTAAAGCAAAAAATGATAAATGGGGCATCATCAAAATCTGAAACCTCTGCTCATCAAAGGACACTGTTAAGGAAATGAAAAAGCAAGCCACAGAGAGAAAATATCTGCGAAATGTGTATCTGACAAAGAACCTATATGTAGAATATGTAAAGAACTCAAGCTGATCAGTAACAAGACACCGCAATAAAAAAATTGCCAAGAAACTGGAATCTGTGCTTCACAAAAGAAAACCTGTGAATGGCCAGTATATATATGAAAAGATGTATTCGTTGTCACATCAGCCCCCACATCAGGCTCCACTCTAAGCATGAAGCCTGCTTAAGATTCTCTCTCTCCCTCTGTCCCCTTTCCCCCTTTCGCTTCCTCTCTCTCTAAAAACTAAAAAAAAGTAAAAAAAATTTTAATGACCTTTCTAAAGCAAGTGAAACCCACTGATCATACTCAATGATATTCCTCCTCCAACATTTCCCATTTGACTTCAAGCATAAATTAAATCCGTATTTACAAAGTGAATGTGGAAATGAAGCCATTGTTGATATAATTCAGGTGGCCCCAAAGTTAAAAATCTGGAACTGCGTTTGTCAGGGTGGGGAAGTGGGAGCTGTTGAATTGTTTACCGTCTCTGATTCTAATAAAAACAAAAGCAACACATTTTCCAAACTCTCATTTCTTGTAAGTAAATGTTTGTGGGCCACCTTTGCTTTATGTTGTAATTATCTTTAGCTAGCAGAAGCAGGGTAGGCTTAGCTCAGCCGCAAATATTTCCAGGATTCAAATTCTAAACATACTTCAGCTGACTCTAAGATGGTTCACTAAGAAGCCAGACAACATAAAGAATCCCTTAGAATCAGTATTTTGACATCCTCACTGCAATTGGCAATGTGACAGAAGACATTACTTTTTTTTTCGACATTTTATTACAAAATGGGCTTTGTGTTAGATGATTTTTTTCCAGCTATAAGCTAATGTAAGTGTTCACGTTTAAGGTAGGCTAGGCTAAGCTATGATGTTCGGTAGGCTAGGTGTACTAAATGCATTTTGAACATAAGATATTTTCAGCTTATGATGGGTTGATCAGGATGTAACCCCATGTCGAGGAATAGCTATAGAATATTAGAAAATGAAAGTTCATGGCATATTTTAAAGTCACATTGGTGGCAATTGTTTAAACGTACTATATTTGCCTTTATAGAAACTTTAGATTTACATTATGTTAATACTTGAAGCTATGCAATTATAATATTAACATGAATCTACAACTAAAGTGTGTTGTAATTTAAATAATTGATTTTTACAAATTGCTTCATATAAGAACCTAGGCAAAATTACACATCTTTTTCCATTTTAAGTCTTCCGACCAAAGTGTAAGAGTGTAATAGTTTCCTAGTAATTTAAAATTTTTTCATTATTATTTTTTCCAGATCTTATTCATTTTTTTAAATATAATTCATTGTCAAATTGGTTTCCATACTACACCCAGTGTTCATCCCAACAAGTGCCCTCCTCAATGCCCATCGCCCACTTTCCCCTCTCCCCAGCTCCCCCTCAACTCTCAGTAAGTTCTCAATATCCAAGAGTCTTATGGTTTGCCTCCCTCTCTCTCTGTAACTTTTTTTCCCCTTTCCCCTCTCCCATGGTCTTCTGTTAAGTTTCTCAAGATCCACATATGAGTGAAAACATATGATATCTGTCTTTCTCTGACTGACTTATTTCACTTAGCATAATACCCTCCAGTTCCATCCACATTGCTGCAAATGGCCAGATTTCATTCTTTCTCATTGCCAAGTAGTATTCCATTGTATATATAAGCCACATCTTCTTTATCCATCTGTCAGCTGATGGACATTTAGGCTCTTTCCATAATTTGGCGATTGTTGAAAGTGCTGCTATAAACATTGGGGTACAAGTGCCCCTATGCATCAAGCACTCCTGTATCCCTTGGGTAAATTCTTAGCAGTGCTATTGCTGGGTCATAGGGTAGATCTATTTTTAATTTTTTGAGGAACCTCCACCCTGTTTTCCGGAGCAGCTGCACCAATTTGCATTCCCACCAACAGTGCAAGAGGGTTCCCATTTCTCCGCATCCTCGCCAGCATCTATAGTCTCCTGATTTGTTCATTTTGGCCACTCTGACTGGCGTGAGGTGATATCTCAGTGTGGTTTTGATTTGTATTTCCCTGATGAGGAGTGACTTTGAGCATCTTTTCATGTGCCTGTTAGCCATCTGGATGTCTTCTTTAGAGAAGTGTCTATTCGTGTTTTCTGCCCATTTCTTCACTGGATTATTTGTTTTTCGGGTGTGGACTTCGGTGAGTTCTTTATAGATTTTAGATACTAACGCTTTATCTGATATGTCATTTGCAAATATCTTTTCCCATTCCGTTGGTTGCCTTTTAGTTTTGTTGATTGTTTCCTTTGCAGTGCAGAAGCTTTTTATGTTGATGAGGTCCCAATAGTTCATTTTTGCTTTTAGTTCCCTTGCCTTTAGAGATGTGTTGAGTAAGAAATTGCTGTGGCTGAGGTCAGAGAGGTTTTTTTTCCTTTCTCCTCTAGGGTTTTGATGGTTTCCTGTCTCACATTCAGGTCCTTTATCCATTTTGAGTTTATTTTTGTGAATGGTGTAAGAAAGTGGTCTAGTTTCATTCTTCTACACGTAAGCCATTACATTTTGAAAGCTAATTTTATTTTTTTCTAAAAGTATTTTTTCCTTTATATAATATATACACAAAATACATATATTTTATATATATGTAGTGAGAGAATATATCATATATGCTATGTACATTGTGTACATTGTATTACATATTATATTTTATTATAGATAATAGTATAAAATATTAACATATTAATATTTTATATATATAATAAGCTTACCAGTCCCTGAGCTACCCTGTCCTATGTCTGATTCCCACTACCCTGAAGCAACCATTTTCAAATCTTTCAAGTATTTCTTCGGGCATTACCATATTTCTAAACCACAGGTTTATACTGCTATTTCTTCCTTCTACCATTTTCCTGGGAGTTTTTTCCTCTTTCCTGTGTTAGATCCTCTTATTCCAGGATCTTATACCTCCTTTTCTGATTTATCTCTCCTTTCAGTGGCTCACATTTTTGAGCATCCTGAGAAAGGATGCATAGGAGGGTTCTTTAGGAGAAAGAGCACACATCTCAAACTAGAGTGTCAACTTCAAGGTGGAAATCAATTTTTCCTGAGATTTTGAAGACACTGCTGTCTTTTGTTTGCTTGGATATTTTCTCAGTTTCCAGCATCAGCTGTCACTGTGATTTCTGATCATATGTGTGTGACCTGTTTGTTTGGTTTTTTTAATGTTTATTTTGAGAGACAGAGACAGAGACAGAGAGACAGAGACTCCCAAGCAGGCTCTGCCCTGGGCACAAAGCCCCATGTGGGGCATGCATGCAAGTGGGGGAGGGGCAGAGAGAGAGATTGAGAGAGAGAGAGAATCCCAAGCAGAGAGCCTGATGTGGGACTCAAACCCACAAACCATGAAATCATGACCTGAGCTGAAGTTGGACGCTTAACCCACTGAGCCACCCAGGCGCCCTGTGACCTGTTTTTGTGTTTGTTTGGTTTTGGTTTTTTATCTTTGCAGAAACTTTTAGAATCTTCTATTTGTCATCAGTTTTTTGTTTTGTTTTGTTTTTTGAAATTTCACAGTGATGTATCTTCATGTCCCTACTCCCAAATCTTTTACTGGGCATTTGCTGGGCTCTTCCAATGTGAAAACAAGTGTCCTTCAATTCCGTATAATTTTGCATTATTTCTTCGATCTTTGAGCCTGTTTCCTCTTTTCTTTCCTCTTCACATTCATTAATCAGATGAGAGACTTGATCCTTTTATTTTCTAGTCCTTTCTCTCCTGTGTATTTTATGTTTGAACTATATGTTGTTTTGTTCTGATTCCCAGGAGTTTTTCTTAACGTATCTTCCACTATTTTATTAATTTCTGCTTATCTTAGTTTCATTTTCTAAGAGTTCTTTGTTTTCTGATTATTACTTTTTATAGAATCATCTTTGTTTCATAGACGCATCCCTTTCCATTTGCGTCTTGGAGAATATTAGTCATTTGGTTTGTTTTGCTTATTTTTTTTTTTTTTTAACGTTCCCTGTGTTCTTTTTCTTTCTTCTGAATCAGATAATTCCGTCAAGTTTCTCACATTCCTTGGTTGGGTGGCACTTGTGAACTAGGTGATTTAACTCTCAGGATCTGCAGGATTTCTTCTTGTTCCAATCCACTTTCCCAGAGAGTAATGTTCTCACCTATTACCTATGTCATAAGGCAGAGGCCATTTTTCTGGAAACCCAGCAAAGAAAGTGGCCTAAGGTCTCCTTCCTGAGAATCCAAGTAACTCTCTTAATCTGCCTAGGTCAACAGGTGCAGTGTCCCGCCTTCTACTGTCCGAGGGAGGGGCGGTCTCTAGTTGGGAGCTAGAGAATAAGATCTAAGGGTCTTTTACAGATTTTCTTTTCTTTTTTTTTAAATTTTTTAAAATTTTATTTACTTATTTGGAGAGAGAGAGAGAAAGAGAAAGAGAGAGAGAGAGAAGGAGAGAGACAGAGAATCCCAAGGAGGCTCCTCCCTGTCAGCACACAGCCCAGTGTGGAGCTCTAACTTTCGAGCTAGTAGATCATGACCAGAGCCAAAACCAAGATCCAGATGCTTAACCTACTAAGCTACCCAGGTGCCCCTCTTTTATGGATTTTCAGCCAATCCTCCTTTCTTCAGCCCCACTCCAACCACTTTCTGGGGCCCCTCGAAACATCCGATGGCTGAACTTCATCTGAATTTGGCAGTGTAAATCAGCTTTCTGCTGCTTTGACAGTCTTTGAAGTTACAGCTTTCCCTGGAACGGTGAATGTTTATCCTCAGGAAAAAGTACTTTACTTTTCTTGATTCATCCAAGATTTAGGCTTTGTGAGATTGTTCACAAGTAAACAAAAAATAAGCATGAGTTGTTAAAATCCCAAGTGGGTTGGGTTAAGTCTAACTTTTCATTCATAACTGAACAAACTCTTTTCTGTTAAAAAACAAAACTATAAGTCTTGACAAATAAACACATATAAAAATAAATACCTCTAAAATCTCCTTATGAAGTTGATTGAAAACTATACTTACCAATCAAAGACTTGTGTGGTGTTTTTAAAATATGAAGCTTAAATTTACCTCCTGTGCCTAAAAAAAACCTGCATTGGTTTCTTGACTTCTTTTTTTTTTTTTTAACATAATCTACCCCCCCAAATGTGACCCAAATCAAGAAGTATGCATTTTTAAAAAACCAAAGACGCTGGGAATGAAATTTGGAATGTCAGTAGTCACTTGTCTTGATGATGTCCCACTAGTATTTTTAAATTTTTATTTCAGAGGTTTTTTTCAACTTCATTTGGGGGCAGGAACTTGATGATATATCATCTTACGATAAAATCTTCTAAGTCAGTGAATAAAACATATAAACAAAGTTGCTGGACCTAAAAACATATTGATAAAGATCTGTTCCACAAATCCATTTGACAGAAAGCAAACATACTTGAAGTGATATAATTTATTACTTCCTCCACAGCCTCTAGACTTATTCGTGAAAGAAACAAAGTGAACTGAATAGTCTGGCTAAACATAATGCAGTCAAGCGGCTGCTTCTTGACAGGCCAGATCTCAGGTTCCCATTCCTGCGCTGTGGCCCTGCGAGACAGCTAGGGTCATCCACAGGTTGTTTCGTGACTAAAGTTCCAATCAAGTGTTTGGGGCTTAATGTCTTTTGATCTCCTAGATGTGGGCCCTCCCTGGCCACTCCTGGGACCTCCCAGAGGTAGGTGCACTTAGCCAAGGGCACCTGATGGCACTTAGCCAAGACGCTGTTGTATATCGTTGAATGACACCGATGTCCTTGCTCTGGTAAAAAGCTACAGGCTGTGAACACAGGGAAAAATCAACACATTCACACATCTTCTTGCTATAGTGGAAAATCTGCTTACATGGTGATATAGAGCGGTTTTCTTTGTTTAGAATGGAAACTCTTTGCTTGACGAACTGGTTTCTTCAGTGATACCAGCTTTTACTGTGTAATAAAATTTTTGCTTTAAAAATGAAGTGGAAAGAAATCCAGCAAAATATTAAACAGCAAAACACAGGAAGATAATACTTATTTTCTCCTTTTAAGCTGGCCCCGAGTTTTCCAATTGGTTTATATTTGAGAAAGCGAACATAAATGTTATCTTTTTTTAAGATAAAGTTTTAAGTGCTTCTAATGCAAAGCAGTTGCTCAGGAAAACAAATCCAAGAAACAATTTGTTAGGAATATCTCTACAAAAACGTAACTGAATCAAACCTAAAAGATGTAGCACTTACCAAACGGTACGCTCGTCTGGAAAACTGCAAATTCCTTTTTTAGAACATGAACTGCTCAAGGACAGAATCTGTATCTTTCATTCATTCATTCATTCATTCATTCAACAAATGTTTACTGAGCAGGTACTACGTGCCAGGCACCCTTCCAGATGTTAGAGAAACAACAATGAACACATCACATGAAATCCCTGCCCTGTGAAGATTATAATCTGGCGGGGATGGAGGGCAAAACAAGCAATAGGCACAGTGAATAATTAATTATATCATATATTACAAGGTGGTAATGTGCTATGAAGAAAAATAAAGCGAGTGGGGTCATTCTTAAAATTACGACCATGTAGAATTTGCTTTGACTTTCGTTAAAATTTGACCATGATCTTATATAGTTGACAAGTTTCTTTAGAAAATAATTTCATTTAAATCTAAATCATTTGAGGTTAGCTGGATCAGAGTTGGGAGCTGAGAAAAAAGCTAAACAGGACAGCGTGGTAAAAAGCGTATTGAATCAGGAATGTTCTGATCCCTTTGTCATTCGTTGAACTTCAGGGCTACATACTTGGCATTGAGATTGAGGGAGGGATCCAATAGGGGGGCTGGATGTCCCTGCACGCTGAATTCCAGGGTGACAGGGGGAAAGCATGGAAAGATGGGGCAGCTAACTTCAAATACTGGCAGGGTCAACGTGTGAGAGACAAAGTAAGTCTTCTCTATGGTCCTGTATAATTAAGGAATGCTTTCAACTGAAAATGGAAGTGAAAAATCAAGTGAGCAAGCAATATGAGGAATTTTCTGGCTCTTACAATTGAAAAGACCAAGAATAGATTCAGGGATAGCTTTCTGCAGGTGCTCAAATGTTGTTGTCTGGAAATGGTCTCATTCCATCTCATCTCTGCATTCGACTGTGTTCATTTTCAGCAAGGACATGCAGCAAAGATGGCCCCCAGCCAGTCTGGGCCCTCGTTTTATGCTAAGGATGCATTGCAGAAAGGGTACCTTTTCCCCAGTATCTCACAATCATGTGCCCATCTACGTAAGCCAATCTCTGAGACTGAGTGGCTTCATATGACATCCCGGAAGCTGAACCACAGTGACAAAAGGATCAAGGTGTCTCCCCAGGGGGATGTTGAGGGATACCTGACAGGAAGGAGTAAATGCTAGATAGGCAAAAACAAGGGATCCACTGCAGATCATACAGGGTAAAATTCAGAGTATGGTCAGGAACTACAAAGTAACATGTTGCCATTCAATAAAAGGACAATGTAAAGCATTGGAACCATCCCAAATTGAGATTGCAGGAGATAGTGAGTTCTGTCATAGGAAGTTCAAAGACTTGCATTTCTAAGGTTGCTAAGGTTTCAATCAATCCACTGAATCAATCAATCAATGGATCACTTTGTTATTGGACACTGCAAAGTCTCCCTGTCTCTACTGCTGTTGCGCTTGTCCATTCTACCATCGTATCTTAGCCATTCAAGGGCAAATGCCTCCTGACAAGCTAGCATCCCTACTCCCCGCTTGCCCCCCTACGATTCATTCCCCAGAGAGCAGCCAGAGGAAATACCCGTTTACTCACTCGACAAATATTTATTGAACACCTGGTGTGTGACAGGGACTGCTTAAGGGACAAATCCATTGTTGGCCAAATACATAAATCTCTGTCTTCAGGGAGCTTCTGTTCCAGTGGGAGAGGGAGAAAGAAAACAACGTAAGCCAGTAAAATGTATATTAAATGGTAAGAGATGCTAAAAAGAAAAAATAAAGCAAAGTGCATGGAGTATTAGCAGTGAGGTAGTTGGGATGGTCCGGGAGCACTTCATGGAGAAAGTGATTTTTTTTTAAGTTTTTAAATATTTATTCATTTATTTTGAAAGAGAGAGAGAGAGATGATGATGATGATATGACGATGATGATGATGATGATGTTAATTGTAAGGGCCATGATAGATATTAAGGACTGACTGGTATGAACTGGGCAGTATTTGAGTTCCTCTAACAACTTTCAAAGTTATGCATCATTAGCCCATTTCACAGAAAAACAAAACAAAACAAAACAAAACATGGAGTATCAGAGATCCTACATACTTGGCCCAGAGAAAAATAATAACCATTGTCAGTTAGAGGTGGTAGAGAGATTAAAACAAAAGTGCATACCTTCAACCAAACCAGTCATCTCCACTGAAATATTCATCCCTGAGGCCACCAGCAAATTCTAAATAACAATTCTAATGAACACATTTTATTATGTCAGCAAGATGTATCCTAAAGTATCAGAAAACCTAACTAAGAAAGGTTATTTTTTTTGGTCTGGCAATTCTTAAAAATTTTTTCCATATAAATTAATGGTAATTGTGTCTTTGTTTTATGCCATTTCGGCTTAACTTTTCAGGGGAGCACTCTACTTTTGTATAGCAGGGGAAACCTGTATTGTGGGTTATATTTTCAACTCCAAAAATTATTATTACTAGTTATGAATAACTGTTATTTTACACGGAGAATACTTTTACATTTATACATGCGTCAGTTTCTTTGCTCATATTTTCTTTTTGCAGCTGAGACACAGAATTGGAAGCAAGCTCTAGGCTCCCAGCTGTCAGCACAGAACCCCCACGCGGGGCACGAACCCAGGAACTGTGAGATCACGACCTGAGCCGAAGTCTTACGCCCAACCAACTGAGCCACCCCGGTGCCCCTGTGGATTCATGTCTTTAATCAGTTGTAGAAAATGCTCAGCCATGATTTTGCAAAAGTTGCCTCTCTTCTAATCTCTTTATTCTCTACTTCTTAGACTCTAGTTAGATATATATTAGACTTTCTTGGCCTTTCCATCCTATCTCTTAGTCTGTCATTAAAATCTCCTTTCTCATCTCTTTGTGCTACATTCTGAGTGGTTTCTGCAGAGTTCCATAATTCTTTCTTTGGTTCTAACATGCTGTTTAACTCACTTGTTTGTTTGTTTTTTTTTAAGTATGTTATTAATGGTTATGTTTATTTTTAACTATTTTTTTCTAATATTCCGGCTCAATTTTTTGTTCATTTTTGTGATTCTGTATGCTTTCTTGTATGCTTTGCCTGCATAGCTATTCTATACTCAAGCTGATATCTCCAATGTCTGAAATCCTCGAAAGCCTAAATATATTATTGCTTTTTTTTGCTAATGTGCATTTAAGGAGCTCCGTTTTTCATGTGGCTATTGGCCGATATTTTTGTGAAAAACCTGGATGCCTAAACTGAAGATGCTTTCTCCAGAGAAGGTTCGTGTCTATTTCTTCTGGGATTTAGATGACGCTACTGCCCTGGGACCACTTTGGCCCCTTCCCAGTTTCTCAGGTTGATTTTCTAGTGTCTGGTTCAGCTCGGCCCCATGGCCACTGGTCCACAGCTTCGTCTTCTTGTTGCTGTGCTGAAAGTGATTCTGCCTTCGGGCCAGTTTTGCCTTCACATATATTTACTGCTTCTAGTCGAGGATCAGGTACCTCTTAGAAGGAGTTGGGAGTGCTTGGTGATCTTCCATTCTTCCTACTGCAACGATGAGATAAAAGTTGTGTCTTAAGCACGATGGAGTTGTTTCAAAGCAAGAGGGCTCTTCAGAGGATCTAGTCTACCATCCTGCCCTCTTCTTATTTTCCTCCTTGCTGTTGCTTTTTTTTTTTAACCTACCTTTTTTATTCTGAAATATCTTTTTTTTTTTTTTTTCCGGGGATCTGCTACTTCTCTGAGTTTTCTTTTTCAGTCGTTCTCACTCCCTCACCTCCATCTCTCTTCCCCACTCTTTCAAGTATGGGGTTTTCCAGAATGCCAATTCTCCTTCCTTCTCAGTTGCTCTCATCTACACGCTTGGACTTCAGCTGTGCTTGTAGCTCTGACATAACCCTAAATTGTACATCTATATTTCAAATTACCCTCTCATAATCCCCATTTGGATTTTCCTCAAACTCAAAATTTTCAAAACTGGCTTTATGATCTCCCCCATATTCCACCTACAAATCTGCTTCTCTTCCAACGTTTCTCAACTTTTGGACACCACTATCCACCACTCACCTAAGCCAGATGGTCCTGTTAATTTTAACTCCTAAATAGCCCTTGAATTCTCTTTCTCCTCTGTTCTTATCATCACTGCTGTAGTTAGATCTTCACTGTTACTTCCTGATGAGTTGCAATTGCCTCCTTTTCTTTCTCTTGCCTCCAGATTCACTGCTGAAATTTGCCTGACCCAATGCTGCTTTTGTGATCTTTCTGAAATGCAGATATGAACGTGTCACTCATCTGTGGAAGATTCCTCATCGGTTCTCCCATTAATGCATGGTAAATCTTAGGTTTCATAATTGGGCATGTGAGACCTCCATGATCTAACTTAAAAAGCTTTTTACTTTCCCTCCTATTTTTCTTTAAGCTGCAAGAAGGCCGTGAGCATATCCATCTTGTTTACTTTGGCTAGTGCCAAGCCCAGGGCTGATAACCTCACAGATAATTACTAAATGGGTACATCACTGCCTCATCTCAATCCATCTGATTCATGGACCCTTTTTCCTAGCCAATCTGGACATTTTTTGCTATAACAAAAGTCTGCCCGCCTCGCACCACAACTGTAGGCTAATTACTATTTACTCATTTATTCACACATTCATTAGTCCATCTTGGAATTACCACTAACACTGTAACTGATACATAGAAGGTCCTCTGGATGAATAAATGAAAACAAACTTAGAAGTGTGACCTAGGAGGTAACACATACATGAAGCATTGACTAATATAAAGGACGGTACTCCAAGAGCAACTTTTCCCCCAGGTGGTATATGCATAAACCAATATAAGTACAGGCAACCTGTATCTTTCTCCTGCCCTCTCCAAGTCCGAGAACCAGATTTAATGAATCAAATTCTTTTCTGGAATGAATCCACACAAAACCAAGACAAAATAAAGGGCAAACCAACCTCCTACAAAGCACTGAAAAGGTAATCAAGACTTTCCCAAGCCCCAAATACAAACGGCAGAGAGCACTGGCTCGCTCAATAGGCGCCCAGGTGCTGACGGAAGCCCCGCCCCGAGGGAGGCGGGGCCTGAAGTGCGGGGCGGGATTTGTCCGGACCGACCACGCCCTCTCTGGGCGGGGCGTAAGCAGGCGGGCCGCGCAGAAGCCCGCGCACCCCCGCGGTTTCCTAGGAGACGAAACACACAAGGCGCCAGAGCTTCACAAGGGAGCCTACGAGGTGAGCGGCCGGTGCGGGCAGGTAATCCCTAGCGGGCTGCGGGGCTGCCACCCTCCGTCCGAGCCCAGCCCCAGCCTGTCCGGCGAGGCCTGCCCGGCATGTCCCCTCCGCGCCCTGTCCTACGAGGGCCAACCTCCGCCGAGAGAAGGGGCCTGGACACTGGTAGGGGGAGGGACGGCGGGGAGGAGGATCCGCGAGCGGGGGTGGAGCGGGAGGGGTCCTTCTGCGTCTGCTGCGATCCGTGTTCCCCAGGCCCCCCGGACCACTTTTCCGCGCTCCTCGACGGCGGGGAAGGTTCGGGGTGGGAGGATGACGGCGGGCATCCGTCGGTCTGAGGGACCCGGCCCCCAAACCTCTCCCTTACTCCCCCCCCCCAACAACTCCCCCAGTCTCCACCCCCAGTCTGGAGGGGAAACTGCTTTCACGAGTGAGAAGCGGGATCGGGTCTCGGGAAGGCAGCCGAATTGAGTTCCGAACGACTAAAATTAAGAAGGAGGTAGAAAGAAACTGGGTGTAAATTCCGCCCTCATTCGTGCACCCCAAGGGACTCCCAGGTAAAAGCGGGATCCCGGCGCAGGGCCCCAGGACGGACCCCTTTCCCCGCACACCCGCAGGACCCCCGCCCCAGGAGGCTTTAAATCCCTGTTAGCGAAAAAGGACGAGACTCGGCTTAATGAAAACTTTCTTCCTGCAGATACGATTTTCAAATTTAGGGACAGAGTCGGGGGCGGGGAAGGGGGGAGCAATAAAACTGATTTTAGGGGCTTGTAGTTTCCGTTCTCAAAGGGATTCATTATATTTAAGTGATCATTTTTAATGAGCAGACATCTGTCCCGAGGACAACGAAATTCTCATAGAGTCAGAGTTATGGGACTTCCTTCATTCAGAAAACTGCTCATTTGGTCAAAGCAGCGGAGGAGGAGCGAGTTACTCTCCAGCCTTTTGGTTTTCCTCTGTGACCCCACCCCCCAGTTCACCGCGGCGACTGGGGAAGGGAGAAACTCCCCCTTCCTCCTCCACCCCCAGGCGGCCACTTAACTGCCCCAGCAAAGCTGGCCTTGGGCAAGGATGCTCGATCTCCGCGTTGGGGTGGTTCTTTGTTTTGTTTAGTTTAATTTGGGAATACCTTGTGAATATTAGCACACGGCACGATTTTTTTTTTTTTTTTAACCCTGGCAGCTTTGTTTTCCCATTGTAAAACTCTCCTTTTAATTTCTGTAAATATGTGTCTTACTTTGAGATCTTTTCTTTTCCTTCCTGTTTTGCTCTTCAAACAAGTTAGTGATTTTTAAGACGTTATTATTATTATTTTTTTTTTTTTTTAAATATAAGTAATGCCAGCCTTGGAGTGATAGAATTACAGTAGGTTCTACAAAGACAAGCTGCAGACTTCCAAAGGTTATCTGTTCAGTGATTGGCAGACAAGTTTTACCCTCCATTTGCCCTCTATGTTAATCTTCTTTAATCCTATCTAAATCCCTGTTAGCTGGCAGAAGCTCCTGAGAATACAGCTTAAGTTTACAGTAATTGTACACTTAAATAACAATACGAAAACTATAATGGGAGAGAAATTATAAGGGTATTTACTTAACGTAGGTCTGTAATTGAGCCTCTCTTTTTCTTTAAATCAAAATATAAGGTTTGCTTAGCCATAGAAAGTCACTAAATATCGTAGCCTTATTGTAAAAAAATTCCAAGTTCCTAACAGTTCTGTTAAATAAGGATCATAGTTGTATCACATTTACATGTGTTCTGCCTCGCTGTGTATATATATATATATATATATATATATATATATATATACATATGGAAATATATACACAGTTTAACCCTTGCACAACACAGGGATTAGGGGTGTGAGCCCCCAACAGTCGAAAATTCTAGTATAACTGTTGAATCCCCCAAAACCTAACAGTCCACTGTTGACAGAAACCTTACTGGTAACATAAAGAGTTAATCAACACATACATTGTACGTTATATGTATTGTGTGCTGTATTCTTCCAATAAAGTAAACGAGAGAAAGGAAACCATTATCAAGAAAATCATAAAGAAAATACATTTACAGCACTGTATGGTATTGATCAGAAACAAATCTGCATGTAAGTAGACCTGTGCAGTTGAAACGTGTTCAAGAGTCAACCCTACAGATGGAAATATTCACATACATAAGATGTCGTGTTGATACATCTCTGTCTTGCAGGATTAGTCTTCTATAGATGAACAGAGAAGAATAAATGTAACCTACAGAGAAATATTATTGTGTGTGAACTGGGGACCATAGGCAATGTATGTTTCTTAAGTTATATCTATTGCTTTTGACTAGTAATTGGTTTAGGACCTTACTATGCTACACCGATGAAAGCAGTTGTTTACGTGCTATCAGTCAGTAGATACATGGGGGAAATTATTTTAAAAAACAAGAAAAACCTTTCGCCTTGATATCTGTGCCTCTTTCCATTAGGCCATTGTCTTTGTATCTTCAGGGAAGATAAGGGGACAGCTGGAATGGTCAGCCTCTAACTCTGGAGAACTATTTATTTTCCAATTCAAATGACCCAAACAGGCCTTTCTAAAATTTTATGTAAAGGTTAAGCAGGGCTCAAACTGGACAGAGGCTCTGAGAGCCACCAATCAGACCTTTTGAAAATCAATGTGATATCCATAATCTTCGTCACTCACCCCATGGCTGGGAAATGGCCAAGTCCCTTGTTCATTCTTCCCTGAATGTAAGCAGACCCTATGGGATAGCCACCTTCACTTGAAATAAACTGTTCCCAGGGCTGCCAGGGTGGCTCAGTTGGTTAAGTGTCCGACTCGTGATTTGTGCTCAGGTCATGATGTCACCATCGGTGAGATCGAGCCCCATGTCGGGCTCCATGCTATCTGCTTGGGATTCTCTCTCTCTCCCTCTCTGCCCCTTGTCCCACATGCATGTGCTCTGTCTCTCAAAAAAACAAAAACAACAACAACCCCCCCCCCCCCCCCGGCAGAACCAAAACAAACAGTGTTTCTAGTGTTTATTTGGAACGTGGTTGGTTAGGCTTGGAATGCAGTTTCTATAGCTTCCATTCCAAAAAACGGTTGGGGTTTCCAGGCCAGTGCAGAAAGTCATCAATGAGTGAATGATCTGTAATGCTAGTAACACCGGTGATGGTGGTGGTGGTTGGTCTTAACAATGGAAGACAAAGGAAAGGAAAGATTAATTCCACTTTTGGGGGTTAAGTCACCGCGAGGGAGAATTTTAACTATTGTTTCTTGCACACTCTCACCTCTGCCTTTCTGTTCCTACCCGGGCAGCTCCCTCTTTCATTCCCTTCTCATGCAATATGTCCTTTTCCAGAATTGCCTACGTTACTTCCTGCCCATCAGACCTTCGGTGCTTGTCCTCAGTGAGGTATTAACATGAAAGAAAAGATGATGCTATCATCCCATTGAATTTCTGAAGTAAGAAATTCATTCTCATAAGGGAGCTCCACTTAGACTGTCTTCCTCCTGAACTCCTACTTTCTTTTCCTTCACTGTTTCTGGCCTGTTATTTTCCAGTGTCCTTCCGAGCATGGGGCCAGTTGCAGGCTCGGGGTCTAGTAGGGTAGAGAGCACCACTAGCAATTTCCATTCAGTAGCATCTTGATGTTTTAGGGTAAGGAACTGGGTTAGGAATCTTCAGGTGGAGGTGGGGGTGGGCAGCTTTCATTGTGGGGCAGAGTCTGCATGGTTTTGAGGCAAAGAGGGGCAGGGGTGGTTCCTTGAGCTGCAACAGTGATCGTAAAAGCCAGTAAGAATGGGTTGTTTAGAAGTTGGGGACCACCCTACAAAGAACAAACAGCCTCAAGCCTAATGCAGTTACTAGACTGACTCCATCTTGGATTCTCTGATTATAGACACATTATTTTATAGATTACAATCCTACTGATACAATGAATATATTCTCTATATTGTTACTCAACCAGAAGCGATCAGTCAACTTACAGAGAACACTTTTCCTTAAAATAGAGAGATGTGTATGTCTTCTTAAATAAGGTAACTAGAAAAGGCGTCAAGCAACATAACATAATGATATGTTGCTAATGATATGTTGCAACTGCTAATGTTCAGTTGATAATGAACTGCAAAATGCTGATTTAATAACATTCTAAATGATAAGAATAAATACATTTTAGTCCGCGTTTTGTTCAATCATAGCACATGGTACAAAACAAACAACCCAGGAGCTCCCAGCTGGCTCAGTCAGAAGAGCATGTGACTCTTGATCTCGACATTGTGAGTTCGAGCCCCATGTTGGGAATAGAGATTGCTTAAAAATAAAATCTTAAAAAAAAAAAGATCTTTCAAATATAAATTTCCTTATACAGATAAAGGAAAAATCAAGAAAAGCAAATACATGTTTGTGTCAGGAATTGTGCAGGAGTGTTCACTCTATATTAATGCCATAATTTTTTTTTTATTTGAGAGAAAGAGAGAGTGGGAGTGAGGGAGGGGGCAGAGAGAGAGAGAGAGAGAGAGAGAGAGAGAATCTCAAGCAGGCTCTAGGCTCAGCGCAGAGCCTGACAAGGGGCTCAATTCCATGACCCTGGAATCATGTCCAGAGCCGAAATCAAGAGTCAGATACCCAACCGACTGAACCACCCAGGCTCCCCTAATGCCTTAGTATTTCGAATCCATGTATAGTATAATGTAAAGACCACTTACAAAAAACTTCATTTTTAGGCAAATGGGGAGTCATTTGTTGGCGTCCATTAAGCCCAGTAGCTCAGACTTAAGCTGAGGAAGGACCTCTAAGTAGATATGGAATCTACCACTACTGCTGTGATCTCTTTTTTAAGATCCTGGCTTCAGAGTTAGCACAACCTACATTAATTCGCACCTGACTTTGAAGGGGTTATGATCTACATGAAGTAAAATAAATGGTAAACAAATACACACTCCCTGTTATTTAAAAGCCCCCCAGGGTTCTTCCCACATTTCCTGTGGACAAATACATTCCTGTCTTGGGAAACAACATTTTATTGTCCTTCCCTGCACATGTTTGTTTCTTTTTCCCGAAAGTCTTCTTTTGGAAGCCTTGGGTACTTTGCCAACTACGACATGTCTCTGTGGGTCCTAAACTTCTGCACATAATAGAGAAATGATTCCTATGATTTTATTTGGTGGAAATGAAACAGTGTTACAGTGAAAGAAAAGGAACCTTTGAATGAAGCACCAAATTGTAACAGGCATTTTAACACCAACTATTTTAATGGTGCCAAGCATTTTATGATCCTCTGCAACTAAGCATATAACATTCTGTTATACAAGCTGTATAATGACAGAATGACAGATTTTTTTAAATGTTTATTTATTTTGAGAGAGAGAGAGAGAAAGAGCACAAGTGGGGGAAGGCCAAAGGGTCACAGAGAATCCCCAGCAGGCTCTGTGCTCTCAGCAAGGAGCCCTACACGGGGCTCGAACCCACAACCCATGAGATTAGGACTTGAGCTGAAATCAAAATTCAGATGCTTAACCAACTGAGCCACTCAGGCACCCCAAAATGAAAACTTTTTAAATAAATTTGTAACAATGTTATGCCATTATAGCCTTCGTTTATTTTAGTGGGTGGTGTACTTTTCATATATTTTTCTACAGCTAGATTAAGATGCTGTTTGGGAAGTGTTACGTAACATATGGTATATTCACCATACGACTTAAAAAAATTTTTTTTAATGTTTCTTTATTTTTGAGAGAGACAGAGATAGAATGCAAGTGGGTTAGGGGCAGAGAGAGAGGGAGACACAGAATCTGAAGCAGGCTCCGAGCTGACCCCAGCACAGAGCCCGATGCCAGGCTCAAACCCACGAGCTGGGAGATCGTGGCCCGAGCCGAAGTCAGACGCTCAACCGACTGAGCCACCCAGGCGCCCCAACCATATGACTTTTCTAAAATGTGCAGATTCCTGATTCCGAGTACAGCTGGCCCAGGAGTTTCATAGAAGGGATCATGGGCCAAGTAAATGTGATGCAAAAACTGATTCAAAGAATGGATATAGAATAGATGGTGATTTTCCAGTGCCTGATTTGGAATAATATAGGTTATATTCAGTATAAAAGGAATCATACAAATTCAGCCAGTATTTACTGAATATTCATGGGATAAATAACACAGTGCCATGGAAATGAAGATTTCATAAATGAGTATTAGCAGTCTGCTTCCGTGAACTCCATTCCACATAGCACAAAGGACTGACTGACAAATGGTTAGCATACTGGCATACATATTATAATTCTTCCCCGTGCTTAGGTTACCAGGAGATGTTTGAAGAGATTCTTTAATGAAAATTCCTTTTATTCATCTTGTTGTTTTCTTTCTTCTATAGGGTGTTCGTAAGAATGAAAGCACCGTTTCCTTGCCAGATTCCTTATTCCTGTATTTCATGAACCTACGTAATCTTGGGCAAGAGCCTGTGTTTAACGATGACACAGCTGTCACCAGTGTAGCAACAACAGTCCAAGGGAAAAAGACGAATAAGGAAGCACTTACGTTTATATTCAACAAGGGAGTCGTCTCAGTCAACAAGTTGTGTTGCATTATTTTTCCGAGATGAACCGATATACAACCATGAGGCAGCTGGGGGACGGCACGTATGGAAGCGTTCTGATGGGCAAGAGTAACGAATCTGGGGAGCTGGTGGCCATCAAAAGGTACCGTGCGCGACGCGGCTGACTTTGAACGTCCGATCTTTGCCTTTTCTTTAGAGAGAGGTCTAGCTCGGACCCCATGCTTGTTTGGCTAATGGGGACTGCCGTTCTGGAGAAACGCTGCCAAACGGGATTCCCCGCGCACATTGTTTCAGTTTTCTGGTTTGTCCGGCTACATTAATGATCGAAAAATAGAAGTGCTCTGCTTTTTACGCCTGAGAAATATGAACTGAAACTGAAGGCAATGTTTGGAAAGTGTTTAGAATTTAAAGTTGAGTAGAGTAGAGCATATGATTGCTTTAAATTAATAGGCCTTGAAAGATGGTATTCATAGGACCAGTCGAGTTCTGAATGGCGTATGGTACTTTCCTAAGCTTACCAATGAGATAGAATTAACTATTATTAACTTAATCATCTTCTTTTTTTTTTTAAGTTTATTTATTGATTTGGTGGGGTGGGGGCAGGGTCAGAGAGAGAGAGAAAGGATCCCCAGCAGGCTCTTACGCTGTCAGCACAGAGCTGGATGCGGGGCTCGAATCCATGAACCGTGAGATCATGATCTGAACTGAAGTCAAGAGTTGGACGCTCAACCGACTGAGCCACCGAGGCGCCCCAACTTACTTACCTTCTTAAGCTATCGTATTTCGTATCTATTATACGTAAAAAAGTTACTCCAAAGCTTAGTGATTTAAAACAAGAACAAACCTTTATTAATTCACACTTTGTGTGGGTCAGGAGTTTCGGGGGAGCTTAGCTGGACGGTTCTGGCTCCAGGTGTCTCATGACTCACAGTCATCCGAAGGCTGGACTGGGACCGAGCGTCCACTTCGAAGGTGGTTCACTAGATGAGATTGCTAGGGCTGCTATAAGAGAAGGAGCACAGACCGAGTGTCTGAAACAGCAGGTTGCTTTCTTCACAGCTCTGGAGGCTGGAAGTCAGAGATGGAGGCGTCAGCCGAGTTGGTTTCTCCCGTCGCCTCTCTTCTCGGCTCCCAGATGGCCGTGTTCTGCCTGTGTCCTCTCAAGGTGTCCTAATCTCCTTATAAGGACACTAGTAATATCAGATTAGGACCCACCCTAAAGACCTCGTGTAACCTTAATTCGTTCAAGTCTGTCTTTAAAATACAATCACACTCAGTTCCTGGGAGTTAGAACTTCAACGTGGATTTGGTGGGGGGAAATGAAGCCAATAAATAGGCTGCTGTAACAAAGCGGAAGCTACAGACTGTGCAGCTGAAATGAGAGAAATGTACAGATTTTCAGTTCTGGAGGCTGGAAGTCTAAAATCAAGGTGTCAGAAGGCCTGGCTCCTTCTGAGGGCCATGAAGGAAGGATCTGTTCGAGGTCCCTCTCGTTGGCTTCTAGATGGCATTTTCTCCCTGTCTGTCTTCCACATGATCTTCCTTCTGTGCATATCTCTGTGTGCAAATTTCCCCCTTTTGTAAGAACACCAGTCACACTGGAATAAGTTCCACCCTAATAACTTCATTTTACCCTCACTGCCACTGTAAAGGCCCGTTTCCAAATCAGGTCACAGTCTGAGGTGCTGGGGGTTAGGACTTCAGCATATGGGTTTGTGTGCAGGGGTGGGCACAGTGTAGCCCAGAACACTCACTCACTGGCTGAGAAGTGGCCTCTTCACATGGGCCTCCACAGAGGGTTGCTTGAATATTCTCATGACGTGGCTGTCGCCTTCCTTCAGAACGAGTCTTGGAGACCAATTGCCAAATCAGCCAAGTGATGGCAATCTAAAATTTAAATGCTTTAACAAATGCTCACCAAGCGTTAAAAACTCGAAAATGTCATGATCTAAAACATTACATGTTTAAGGAAATAGTTTTATAAAATATTGACAGTAGCCATTATTATCAAATAAATGTACAATGTACCATAACTGAAATGAAATATTTACCGAGTGGGCTTAGTAAAATTCAATACCCATTCATGACTGGGAAAAAAAAAACAACCAAAAAACCTCTTAGCAAATAGGAATAAAAAGAAACTTCCCTAACTTGATAAGACTTATATGCTGCATCATCTTTATGTCGAAATATTAGAAGTATTGCCAGTAGAGTTGGTTTTAAGGCCAGACTGCTTGCCATATTTCTACTAATTAAGATTGCATTGGTGATCTAATTAATTAATGCAATAAGAGGAAAAAAAGGGGGGATAAGTATTAGCCAAAATGAGATGAAATCATCCCTATTTGTAGATTAAATAATTGTATGCACTCACACAAATACTTCATTATATGTAAATTTATATATAAAATGTTTTGAAAGACCTGGAAAGCAACACATACAACTCACGAAAGCTGTGGCCTCTGGGAAGTGGGTAAAAAATGAGGACGGAGATGAGGTCCAGTGGAATCATGCAACATTATTACTGGTGTTGGTTTTATTTTACAAAATGCTCATCGTGTCTTGCGGGTGGCAAAATCACGTGTGTGTCTCACGGTCCCAGTTCGTAAAATGGGGAACGAGGCCTCGCCTGCGTAGATCTGAGTAGAGCCTTGAAAGCACTGAGGCGTCTAAAACTGTAAGAAGTCAAATTCATTTGAGGGCTGAGAAGAGGCCATATGCATATAATTTAGGAATGCTTTGGGGTTTGAAATAAAAAAAAAAAAAAAAAACTAACCAAATAACTTAAACAGGCATTTAACTTAACAAGTAACTTAGAGATTTATTTCTCTCACATAATAAAAAGTCTGGAGGTAGGCAGCCCAGGGCTAGTACCTTGTGCATGCTGTTTTCACAGACCTAAGTTCTGTTGTCTTCACAAAATAGGCGCCTCACCTCCATCCAGAAGACCTCTGGTTACTTCTCATTGGCCGGAAGCGTGTCACATAGAGCACCCGGCTATTCGGGAGGGAGGCTGGGAAGCTGAGTACTTCGCTGAACATTTTGTACCCTGAGCTGTGTTAGTAAAGAGGAAAGAAAGAGCGGCTTTTCGATAGTCAAACCATGTGCTAGAACGTGTTCCTAACTTAAGTAAGGACACAGCAAAAATGAATGAGAAGGAGGAGGAGTCATGTGGAAGGCTTGAGAAAAAGTTAAATGTCCATTCAGCACATTAATTGTCAAGCTCCCACCACACTCGTGCTCAGGCCGAAATGGGAATGAGATAGATGAGTTACAATGTAAGTGAGGAAAACCAACAGATTGGACAAATTATGACATAAAATATGGTAAGTCTTCTCATGGGGGAATAACGGGTCCCAGGGGAGCACAGAGAAGTGATGCTGGAGAAATATGCTGGAAGCTTCCCGTAGAAAATGAGATCTCAAGAGTGAGGGGAAAAAAAATACCAAGAAAAAGAGGAGGGAGAAGAATGCTCTAAGCAGCAAGGATAATACGTATGATGGCCGGGAGGCAAGAGAATAGGAAGGCTTGCGTGGGCTGCATAGCTGAAAGAAGGGTAGGTGGCCCGAGTGTAGGTTCTGAGTGCGGCAGAGGAGGGTCATGAGGCTAAAGGGTGAAGTCACAAAGCCAGGGCAATGAGTTCGTGTAGCTTGACTAGAAGGCGATGAAGGGTTTTAAGCAGGAGAGTCGATACGATCCAGTACTGCTGTAGAATGGTCCCTTTGGCAAAAGAGCGGATACCTGATCAAAGAGGTCAAGGCTGGACATGAGGTGACCAGTCAGGAGGCTGGTGTAGTCCTCGTGGTTAGAGGTGGTGGTGACAGGTCTAGGAAGATAGCATTGGGTATGGACAGAAGTGGAAGCACTCAAGAGACATTTAGGAGCCAGGCTCTGTAGAAACTGGTGACTGGGCATGGCGGAAAGGAGGAAAGCATGTGGAAGAGTCCGGGCTCACTCCTGGGCTTCTTGCTGAAATGCCTAGTGGTGGTGCCATTCTCCATGACAGGGGAAATCACAGGCTTAGCGGTAAAGCTGGGTTCACTTGTGGACATAATAGCTTTAAGGCGCCTATAGGTAACTGAATATTTGCATTCAAAACAGGTCTGGGCTAGGGGCACCTGGATGGCTCAGTCAGTTGAGCGTCTGACTTCAGCTCAGATCATGATCTCATGGTCCAGGAGTTCAAGCCCCGTGTCGGGCTTTGTGCTGACAGCTCAGAGCCTGGATCCTGCTTCAGATTCTGTGTCTCCCTCTCTCTCTCTGACCCTCCCCCGTTCATGCTCTGTCTCTCTCTGTCTCAAAAATAAATAAATGTTAAAAAATTTTTTTTACATCTTATTGGCTAGAAATGGATCACATGTATTATGGATCCCCTTGTATTATCTGCTGCCATTTAAGAAAAAAAAAGCTGCAACACCATTCATTCTCGTGGGTAGCAGTAAGATCCTCTTATCTCATTAAATGTAAACTATTTATTAAACTCTCTACTTTTTTTTTTTAATTTTTTTTTCAACGTTTATTTATTTTTGGGACAGAGAGAGACAGAGCATGAACGGGGGAGGGGCAGAGAGAGAGGGAGACACAGAATCGGAAACAGGCTCCAGGCTCTGAGCCATCAGCCCAGAGCCTGACGCGGGGCTCGAACTCCCGGACCGCGAGATCGTGACCTGGCTGAAGTCAGACGCTTAACCGACTGCGCCACCCAGGCGCCCCTAAACTCTCTACTTTTTAAGGACTTGAAAGGCAATTCTATTTCTGAGGGTCTCCTGTTTGTGGGATAGTTCCTCATGAGCCCATCTGTGAGCACAGAAATTCATCCATTCAGGTAGTAAATATTTATTGAGCACTTACTGTATGCCAAAAACTGCTCTAGGCATGTAGGGGTGTCCCCAAGGAGCTTACATTTGAGGAGAGGGGAGGACTCAACATCATAAGTAAGTATTCGACAGTATGTTAGAGGTCATAATAAGTGCTATGGAGAAAAAGCAGAGTAGGAGCAGTAACCTAGCAACAGTACCATCCTTTTCTTAAGAGGATGAGTTGGGCTGGGGCACCTGGGTGGCTCAGTCAGTTTAGCATCCAACTCTTGGTTTTGGCTCAGGTCATGATCTCACGGTTTGTGAGTTCAAGCCCCACATCAGGCTCTGTGCTGACAGTGCAGAGCCTGCTTGGGATTCTCTTCTCTCTCCCTCTCTCAGCCTCTCCCCTGCTTGCATGTGCTCTCTCTCTCTCAAAATAAATAAACTTTAAAAAAAAAAGATGACTCGTTGGGAATAGATGATTAGTTGGGCATAGCACCTTAATGAGTATAAATGAAATTCTGATTCACTAAGGATATTTTAGAAATAATAGCAGTGATGCCATTCATGTCTTATTGTCGCTGATCACCGATATTGGCAAAAACAAGACCATCCAGTATTTACTGAGTGCTGAACGAAGCAGTTTACAATGACCTTTTCATAGGCAGTGGTTTCTACTTTGTAGCTACAGAATTTGGGGCACAGAATCGTCAATGGGCCATCTGTACAAGGTCACACAATCCGTAAGCCACTGAGCAAGGATCTGAATCCAGCAGGGCAATGCCACAGCCCACGTTCTTAAAAAAAATTTTTTTTTCATTTATTTATTTTAGAGAGAGAGAGACAGAGACAGAGACAGAGAGAGTTCACAAGCAAGGGAGAGGGGCAGAGAGAGAGGGAGAGAGAATCTTAAGCAGGGTGTACGTTCAGCACAGAGCCTGATGTGGGCTCAGTCCTACAACCCTGGGATCATGACCTGAGCCAAAATCAAGAGTCTGACGCTCAACCGACTTAGCCACCCAGATACCCCACAGGCCACATTCTTAGCTACCATGGCGTGCTGCATTCATTTACTCATTTCCTTACCCTTGTGTATGACACTCTTGTAAGGGCTCTGAATAATTCCTACAGGAATTAGTTTAATCAATAAAGATGACTTAAGCTTCCTGAGAATCTTCTAGAACATATCAGTAGGAGATTATACTACTAAATGAAAGCAGCAAGGCATATAGGGTCTTTATTTTCATAATCCAGCCTTGTAATTTCTATACACGAGGAAACTGTTTTTTTTTTTAATCGGAGCCATCAGCCCAGAGCCCGATGCGGGGCTCGAACTCACCGACCCTGAGATCGTGACCTGAGCCGAAGTCGGCCGCGTAACCGACTGAGCCACCCAGGCTCCCCGAGGAAACTTTTTTTTAGAACGTGAATCCTCTTTTTTCTCGTGTCCCATTTTGCACGGTGACTAAAAATCTGTTCATATAAAAATACAACTTCTACCTGCGGTGTATATAGTGGAATTATTTTGTTGCCTTTATTACTTTATTACTTCTGGTATATTTATCCCTAATGGTAACACTGGGATGGAAGAGGGAAAGTAAAGAACAAAATTCAAGAAAGCTATTTCTGGGCAACCTACTGAATGGGAGAAGATATTTGCAAATAGTATATCTGATGAGGAATTAATACCCAAAATATATAAAGAACTTATACAACTCAACACCAAAAAAACCAATCCAAATAAAAAATGGACAGGGGACCTGAATAGACGTTTTTCCAAAGAAGAAATACAGATGGCCAACAGACACACGAAAAGATGCTCAACGTCACTAATCATCGGGGAAATACAAATCAAATCCACAATGAGATACCACCTCACATTTGTCAGAATGGTTCAAATGAAAATGACAAGAAGTAATAAGTGTTGGTGAGGATGTGGAGAAAATGGAACCCTTGTGCACTGTTGGTGGGAATGTAAACTGGTGCAGGCACTGTGGAAAGCAGTATGCAGGTTCCTCAAAAAATTAAAAATAGAGGGGCGCCTGGGTGGCTTGGTCGGTTAAGCGTCCGACTTCGGCTCAGGTCATGATCTCACGGTCCGTGAGTTCGAGCCCCACGTCGGGCTCTGTGCTGACGGCTCAGAGCCTGGAGCCTGTTTCAGATTCTGTGTCTCCCTCTCTCTCTGCCCCTCCCCTGTTCATGCTCTGCCTCTCTCTGTCTCAAAAATAAATAATCATTAAAAAAAAAAAAATTAAAAAAAAAAATTAAAAATAGAAATACCATACGACTTAGGAATTCTATTACAGGGTATTTACCCCACAAAAATGAAAAACACTAATTCGAAAAGATATATGCACCCCTGTGTTTACCACAGGATCATTTATAATAATCAAGATATGAAAGCAACCCGTGTCCCTTGATAGATGAATGGATAAAGAAGATGCAGTATATGTGTGTGTGTGTGTGTGTGTGTGTGTGTGTGTGATAATTATAGATATAGGTATATATTATATATATAAATAAATATATTATATAATTGATATATATATAACATATATAATTTATATATAATTCATATATATTATATAATTTATATATATAATTTATACATATTATATAATATATATTTTTATTTTTATATATGTATGTATAAATATATATTGGATGTAATTTTATATATTATTGTAGTTTATATAATATATGTTGTATTTATACAATATATTTATACAATATATAATTCATGTAGTATATATTATATATACCATTAATATACTAGTAATATAATATATATACTTATATAATATTATATATTTATATATTTTAATATATACTTTATATATTTTATATAACATATATAAAAGTATATATAAATATACTTATATACCTATATAAATATACGTATACTTACATAAATTTATATAAATTATATATATAAAGTGATAATTACACACACACACACACACACACACACACTCCAGAGGAATATTACTCAGCCATTAAAAAAGAATGATATCTTGTGATTTGCAATGACGTGGATGGAGCTAGAGAGTACTATGCTAAGCAAAATAAGTCAGAGAAAGACAAATGCCATATGATTTCACGCATATGTGGAAATTTTTTAAAGTACAGCAAAGGGAATAGTCAATAATACTGTAGTTACATTGTATGGTGACGGATGGGGACTACACTTATGGTGAGCATTTCATAATGTACATAATTTTCGAATCACTATGTTATATACCTGAAACCAATACAACATTGTATGTCAACTATACTTCAAGAATAAAAATTAAGAACAAAATCTTTTTGAAAAGAAAGCTATTTCTAAGGTTTGGTTACTTTTGAATTTTTATTGACTTGAATCACTTAACTTTATGGGCTTCATGTTTAAATTTTTTTTTTTTTCAACTTTGTTTTTTTATTTATTTTTGGGACAGAGAGAGACAGAGCATGAACGGGGGAGGGGCAGAGAGAGAGGGAGACACAGAATCGTAAACAGGCTCCAGGCTCTGAGCCATCAGCCCAGAGCCCGACGCGGGGCTCGAACTCACGGACCGCGAGATCGTGACCTGGCTGAAGTCGGACGCTTCACCGACTGCGCCACCCAGGCGCCCCTATGGGCTTCCTGTTTAAAGCTGGGGTAATGATACAGAATTTGACACATCAAATTATTTTACTACATTTGCTCCCAAAATTTATGACTTCCTTCCCCTCTCCACCTGAGTGTTTCATATTTATCTGTTAAGTTCTAGAAAGAGATTTGTAAGAGGCCCTGTTAGAAAAACACAATCAACTGATTAGAGACATGCGAGAATTCACCCAGAAAGGAAGATTAATGGTAACACTTTCACCATTGTGTTTAAAGCAGAATTTCAGGTATGACATAAGTGTGAACCTGTACCAAACAGCCTTGAGATATACAGAAGGGAGGTGGCACCCTTTTAAGGAGGAGGAAGAGAGAGATCATAGCTTGCCCAAAATGGAAACTAGAGTAAGAAAGCCAACAGTGTTTTTGGTGTTGGAAATCCTGTCCCTGTACACTAAACTTGTCTTATTTTATTTCAGGATGAAGAGAAAGTTCTATTCTTGGGATGAATGTATGAACTTGAGAGAAGTTAAGGTAAAAAGCCTACGGATGGAAAGAACCCAAGGAGGCCTTAACTCTGCCTCACCCTGTCCCATTTCTGAAGATGGCTGCTAAAGGGGTTGTTCTGTTCTTTGTAGGAAGCAGTCCAAAGATAACTGTATTTCTTACGGGTTTTTTTTTATCTTCCTACGTAAAGTAATTTCTCATTCCCCATCCAAATGTCAGTGGAGAACAGAAAATAACTCTACCCTCATATTTGAAAGTATACACTCTCACTTTTAAAAGAGCACTTTCCTTCATGCTATCAAAGGAAAGACCACTTTTAACAACCACAAACCATTTCTTTCTATGTTACGCTGTATGACCTGGATACATTTTTGGAGACATTTGTATGGAATGTCACACAGTTAAGTCAGAAAAAAGTTAAACCTGTTGAATAGACGGAGAGACAAAAGTGACAGATTAAAACGTTTGGTGGGTAACATCGACTGTTTATGTTGGCCCTTCCATTCATTACTGGAAACAATCACTGCTTACTTTAACTTAGTCATGTAAAATATTGTAGACACTGAAACTTAATTCATTAATGAGTTCAGAAGATCACTTCAGGTAATTATCATAGGTAGCACTGATGAGGTTTTGCCAACTTCTATAACTTGGCTTTAAGAATTTTATTGCGTATTTGCTGTGCTGCAGTCTCTGAAGAAGCTTAACCACGCCAACGTGATCAAACTAAAAGAAGTTATCAGAGAAAATGATCATCTCTATTTTATATTTGAATATATGAAAGAAAACCTCTATCAATTAATGAAAGACAGGTATGTCTTTATTTTACGAAAACCATAATTTTTTCCCTGTTACCTCCTCTCTGAGTTCCTTGGATCCCTTCAACACGTCACACTTTACAGCATGAAGGGTTTGTCACCCCGAGAGTGAATGTAAACTAATTAGCTGATATCCTCATAACTCGAAGAAGAACCAGCTATGACACAGCCACCATTTTTCTGGTGTCATCTCGTAAAAGTCAAGGTAGGGACACCTGGGCGACTCAGTCAGTGAAGCGTCTGACTCTTGACTTCGGCTCAGGTCCGGATCTCATGGTTCATGAGATCGAGCCCTGTGTCGGACTCTGTGCTGACAGCATAGAGCCTGCTTGGGATTCTGTCTCTCCCTCTCTCTCTGCCTCTCCCCGACTCATGTGCTCTCTCTCTCTCTCTTTCTTTCTCTGTAAAGTAAACATTTTTTTTTAAAGCAGGTAAAATGGACATTAATCTCCCACATGTGACCAGTAGCTACCACGAAAATATTAACCTCCCCGAGCTCGTGGCACATGACTGAAGCTCTCTCTCTTCACACGTTTAGAAATTAAAATGAGGATTTCTTTGGAATTGGTAACACATCAAGTCTTATCTTTCACTTAAATGTTCTAATAAATGAACTTACTAGATCCCTTCATGAAACCTGCTTCCTTCCTCCCTTCTTTCATGAACCTTTCACAAAGTGCCGGAGAGAGTAATGAAGCAATGAAAATTTTCTCAATTTTGTCCAAGGCCAGCTTTATTACTGAGCATTCAACTGTAGACAGGTTTTGTTTCTTTTTTTTTTTTTTTTTTCAACGTTTATTTATTTTTGGGACAGAGAGAGACAGAGCATGAACGGGGGAGGGGCAGAGAGAGACGGAGACACAGAATCGGAAACAGGCTCCAGGCTCTGAGCCATCAGCCCAGAGCCCGACGCGGGGCTCGAACTCACGGACCGCGAGATCGTGACCTGGCTGAAGTCGGACGCTTAACCGACTGCGCCACCCAGGCGCCCCCAGGTTTTGTTTCAAAAAGTATAGATAGTGTGTGTGTTTATATGAAATATTTATCTTGATTTTTTTTTTTTTTTAAGTTTATTTATTTGCTGCGCTGACAGTGGAGAGCCCACACGGGGCTCAATCTCACCAACCATGAGATCACGATCTGAGCAGAAATCAAGAGTCAGATGCTTAACCAACCGAGCCACCCAGGCGCCCCCATTTTACCCGCTTTTAAAGCCAGAGGTGTTCAACAAAAGATCCTATAATACTTTATAAACACACTTCCCAGTGGAATGCTGATTGCTATCTCTGTATCTCTTTCATACACACATACATACCCACTCAAAGTAATCCTTAAGGGTGGTGAGTGGATTTTTCTTTAATCACATTTTTCCTTCTTTCAAAACATACTTATTGAATGCCTGTTATGCTCCACAGGCTAATGTCCTATCATTAATAGCAGTTAAAATAATGGTAAAGAAAATTTCAACCCCTCAAATCAGTGTTTATTTTTCTCCAGCTCTTTCTAGCCCATGGAAACAGGCATGCATGGTTTTTTTTTTACTTAGTTTCAGTTTTAGTGGTGATAACTTTTTTATTTGATTGATTCACTTACAAGCGTTTTGTTTTGCTGATACATAATCTTCAGTTACTATTGGTAGTATGTTCTGTTAAATGGCTATACCATGCTTCACTCCTCTCTTTTATTTAAAAGAAATAACTATCAGGGGGAGAATACGTTAATTATACTGATGAGATTATTTTGTAGTCATTAAAAGTGATAATTATAATGAATATGAAAATGCCTATGAATGGATAATAAAACAAATAAAAATTATAATTATGTAACATTGAAACGTAATATAAAAGTTATACATGTAAATGGATTAGTATTGGACCAGAATACTGAAAAATCAAAATAGTTTTTTAATCAGGTGATGATGGATAGTCCTAAATGTTTGGCTTCTAATAATCATACTCTTTAAAATGTATGAAATGATATATTGAGATATAGTTGTGGAAGAAAAAGATATATTTAAAAAAAAATTTTTTTAGTGTTTATTTCTGAGACGGAGAGAGAGCATGAGTGGGGGAGGGGCAGAGAGAGAGGGAGACACAGAATCCGAAGCAGGCTCCAGGCTCTTAAGCCGTCAGCACAGAGCCCCACGTGGGGCTCAAACTCACAGACCACCCGATCATGACCTGAGCCGAAGTCGGACACTCAACCTACTGAGCCACCCAGGCGCCCGAAAAAGATATTTTTAAAAAAAGATATTAAGTAAATATAAATATTTAAAATGTTATACTTTCATCTGATTTTAAAAATATATAAATCTGTGCTGAGTGGATAATGCGATAGCAAAGGAACAATAAAAATAGTCAAGTTTGGAATTTCATGATTTAGTCCTGATTTAGTTCATGATTTCTAAATTAAGTGGAAATAAAAATGATACTGTTTGATGATTAGTCAATGTAAAAGGGATAAATTTAACAACAGTTGTACATGGCAAAGAGCTATTTGAGGCTAAGTGGCTTTCTTACACTTTGTTTTTGGTAGCTTAACTTCCTGAAGCATTATTTTGAGGATCAAGATTAATTTAAAAGCCTTTTTTATTCACATAATCTTTCTTTCTATTTTAACTGAAGGCCAATAGATATAAACCTTTGCTCTGATGCTATAACTGTACCTTTAATTTATAGCATTCATTATATAATTTAAATTGTTGGCAAGGATAAAAATATTTTGTTTCTTTTAAAATGTATTTTATTTTATTTTTTTTTTTCAACGTTTATTTATTTTTGGGACAGAGAGAGACAGAGCATGAATGGGGGAGGCGCAGAGAGAGAGAGGGAGACACAGAATCGGAAACAGGCTCCAGGCTCTGAGCCATCAGCCCAGAGCCTGATGCGGGACTCGAACTCACGGACCGCGAGATCGTGACCTGGCTGAAGTCGGACGCTTAACCGACTGCGCCACCCAGGCGCCCCTTAAAATGTATTTTAAAAAAATTTCAATAATATGGGTCTGGCTCAGTTGGAAAGACATGTGACTCTTAATCCTAGGGTCGTGAGTTCAAGCCCCATGTTGGGTGTACAGATTACTAACATAAATAAATAAATAAATAAATAACTTAAAAAAAATATTTCAATAATATATATGATCGATAGTATTTTCAAGCTTTATATAAGATCAGTGTGTATCTTTCTCTATTGTGTGTTTTTAGCCCATTTGGTGAGATATTTTAGAACATTACATAAGCATATAATATAGTTAACAATGTAATATTCAGAAATAGGCCATTTTCCATATGTTGAGAGCATTTTGAATAAACATTCGAATCCAGGGGCGCCTGGGTGGCTCAGTCAAACGTTAAGCGTCAGACTTGGGCCCAGGTCATGATCTCACGGTTTATGAGTTTGAGCCCCACGTCGGGCTCTGTGCTGACAGCTCAGAACCTGGAGCCTGCTTCAGCTTCTGTGTTTCCCTCTCTCTCAGCCCATCCCCCACTCACTCTCCGTCTCTCTCTCTCTCTCTCAAAAATAAATAAACATAAAAAAAAACCCACTTTAACCCAATCAATCATGCTGTGATAAAGATGTTAGAAAATGTTGAAATTATGATGAGCTTTAAAAGCTTAAAATGATTACTTCTAAAACACTGCTTGGTTTCAGGGTCAAAGAGAATTAATTCATGTTAACAACTCATATGTTTCAGTCTTAATTTAGGCTTTATTAGGGTCTTTATGTAAATACCATATAAAGCGGCACCGTCCAATACTGTAGCTAGTAGTCACATGTGGCTCTCGAACTCCTGAAACGTGGCTCGTCTGGACTGAGATGTTCTTTAAAGGTAAAATAAAAATACACACCAGACTTTGAAAACTTGGTCCAAAAAAAAAAGTAAATTCATTAATAATTTTTATATTGACTACATGTTGAAATGATACCTGGTATAGATACTAAATGAAATATTGTTAAAAATTAATTTCACCTGTGTCATTTGTTTTAATGTGGCTACTAGAAAAAAAGTAAACACATAAGTGTTTCTCATTTGTGGCTCTTAATATATTTTTCCATTGGACAGTACCAGTAGGCAATACAGAACTGAAGCAGTTATGCCCCTAAAACTCTTAAAGCCTCAATCACACAGATTTGCACACCTGGCATACTTGACTATTAGGAGTTTTCCAATTTACTTTGCTTCTCTTGGGACAGTTTAAAATTTAGCTATTGAATATTTGTGCAGATACATTCGTTACTGGGTTTGAGTTTTTACCGAACATCAAAACAAACAAAAATTCTAATGGTCACGTTTCAAATTTACAACCTTTCAACAACTATAGAGCTACCTTTAACCAGTATCATGAGGCTAACAGGGGCTCCGAGGGAGGAAGAACATCTCGTTTCTTGTTTGTTTTGGTTGGTTGGTTAACAGAGTTACACGACTGTTTGACTGTTTATTTGTTCCTGTCTTCACAGAGACAAGCTGTTCCCTGAGTCAGTCATCAGAAATATTATGTATCAAATATTACAAGGACTGGCATTCATCCATAAACATGGTAGGTTTAAATTTCATTTCCCTGCCTCTTTAGATGACTGTCAAGGTCACGAGGTCACGTACAGGAATTGTACATAAACTGTTAAATAACGTTCTATTGAGTAACTACAACTTTGGAGTATGTGCCTACTATATAAAATGGTATTTCTGTAATCTCTAACTATCTTCCTCCAGAGCAGAATTTGTTAACACTTTGATCATCAGCTGTTAGTCCCAGTTACAATAAACCCATCCTATAATCGCCTGCCCTGATTTTACCTTAGAAATGAAAACAAAGCAAACAAAATGCCCTTCTTTTGGAAAAGATCGGAATGCTTTGATCACATGACCCCTTATTAACGTTTAAATAGTTTAAAGCGCCCATGCTATGGTGTTTTATAGTTTTCCTTAGTATTTACATTTAGTTGTTTCTGTTCTTTGTGTTTCATATTGTTGCCGGTTCTGTTCTTTGAATGAAATTAAGGAAAGTGCTTGGTCTTATTTTTATGAATCTCTCACTTATGTGATCTTCATTTATAGTCTTTTATATACCTATGAAACCAAAATAATTAGTGCAAAAAGTTAACATAATTAGTATGAAAATTTTTAGCGAACATTTGTTTAGAATCACTAGATGTTCCGATATTAAATTGGAAGGGTTTGTGCCAGACCACCGCTGCGTTCTGAATGGAGGCATTTGGAAGTCACCACCATCAGTCTCCTTTCACGTTTCATCCCATAGTTTATATGAGAAGATATGAAAGGAGAAACACTCCCCTTTAACTGTTACACGAGATAATTTAATGTCTAAAAATGCTATTTAAGGGCACCTGGGTGGCTCAGCCGGTGAGTCAGCTGACTCTTGATTTTGGTGCGGGTCATGGATTCACAGTTCGTGGGATCAAGCCTCGCATCAGGATCTGTGCTGATAGAGCAGAGCCTGCTTGGGATTTCCTCTCTCCCTGTCTCTCTTCCCCTCTCCCACTCACGTGAGCACACATTCTCTCTCTGTCTCTCAGAATAAACATTTAAATAAATAGATAAAAATGCTACTTATGTATTCCACAAAAGCATTGTCAGAACATTCCTGAATCCCACTTTTTGGTCCTTTAAACGTCTAAAACCTACGGTAACGTACTACAACCCACTGGTAAAAGCCAGTCATTTATTAATTACATGGAAATAGAGGACATATGCTATTTTAACTGTTCATAATGGATTTTCCATCTTCAGCCCATTTTGTAATACTGACCAGCATGGTAACTCGTGATATTTGCCTGAGTTAATTTATGCCAGTAGAAACCAATGTGCGGAAAAATCAAAAGCATTATGAGTTATTTGATTTTTGGAAAGACTTTTGTGATTTACTGATATTTTTTAGGTTAGAAATAAAATTGGTTTAGATTGCTTGGGTCTATAGGAGGAACTCCCGGCAATGTCAGAGCATAAGAGATTGCAGGAAGAAGTTGGCTTGGGGGTTGACAAATTAAAAGTAAAGAACACAAATGATGTGCAGTTGGCTCCACAACTGATGACAGTGACTGGGGACGCCAGACTCCAAGAACAATAGATATTTTTACAGAAGCTACATTATTCTTGCTATAGTGGACAAGCATCTCAGATGTACTACTTTGAGCAAACATTTTTAACACAGTGGCTGTCCCAAAATAACACTAATATTTTAGTTAAAATAGGACCACGTTACCAATACCCTTCTATTAGTGAGAATGGGGAAAACCTCAACTGTACAAATATGTAATTGGTGTGATTCTCTACGATTTTACGGATTATGTCAGTCGACTCACCACCACGTGTGTTCCTATTTTTGTCTCCGCGGTAAAAAAAAGTGCAGTGTATTTCCCTTGGAAGTTTGTGAAATGGATCTCGACAACTATTTTGAGTACGAAGTACCAGATGACACTGGGTACAAAACTGCTGTGATGTCACCAATGTAGAGCCCGCACTGGCTTAGAAGGAATTAGAAAAGTTTAGGCTTAAAACTCGGCTTAAAAAGTTCAGGCTGAAGCTACGTGAAACCCGCTCCCACAGTGATCACCTACAGCGGATCCTACAAGGGACCAGGCCCCCTCTTGACTCGCCCGCCTGGCAAGGTCATGGGAATACAGGCCACCCGTGTGTCACCGGCGTGCTTTAGATGGCCCTTAGAAATGTACGAAGAGGGTTTTCATGTCCTTCTTCCTGGGTTTTCTGCCTCGCGTTCACTGACCTGCCTTTCAGCTTCAGTCACCATTTATTGTACATGCTGAACTGGTAAATAACCATTATAATTATTGGGCTTTTCAATAAAGCAGCTACCAGGGGAGAACTGAGCTGGTAAATAACACAACTGCAAATGAAAGAATTGGCTAAAGTGGGTGCAGTTGCGTTTTCCTTTAACGGACTTTTCAAGTAAGTGACGTCAGCCTGAATATGCAGCTTTCCTCGGGCTTTGATTAGGCTCCTCCTCTTCTGCCCTTCCCCTCCTCATCTGCTGCACAGCAGTGACCATGATACGTCCTTAAGGTGGTTGTGCAAATTAATGGAGATAATCATAATGTGGCCAGTGTCTAGCTCAGTGCTTGAACTTACCGGATTCACAAATAGAAATACGTGTTAAGTGGGAATTTTGAATGACCTTAGGTACAGTGGGAACTTTCTTGCCAATTTATTTTGAACGCAGGGTGCCTGCCATCATCATCACCTTTCAGACAATAGTTAGGGTTTATTTTTTTCCTAAGTTCACATTCCTAATTACAACAGAGAAGTTCAGTTATATTTTGTTTAGGTTTCAAGTATGTTTAAACGTGATGATCAATTATTGTTTTCCCTCTCTGTTCCCAAGGTTTTTTTCATAGGGATATGAAACCAGAAAACTTGCTTTGTATGGGCCCAGAACTTGTGAAAATTGCTGATTTTGGACTTGCAAGGGAATTAAGATCACAGCCACCATATACTGATTATGTATCTACCCGATGGTGAGTAGTTTCATGCAATTCTGTAGAGGTTTATGTCTGTGTTGAAGTTTTACCACAAAAGATCGTTACATCGCTTTCTGGAGGTTCCATATCGAGTATTTAAAACAAAATATAAAACTGACTTTTGCATTCTGTGGAGAAAGAAGGATTGGGTCATGACTATTCTGAAGGAAAAAGGATTTCATTAATTGATTCATTCATTCGACAAACATTTGTTGAGCACGTACTATGTGCTAGATTCTATCTCAGGCATGGGGAACACGGAAGTGAACGTCACAGGAAAAAAAATCTCTGTCTCGTGCTGCTTACATGACATCCAATAAACAAATAAAAACATCATGGGGGGGCGGGGCGCCTGGGTGGCTCAGTTGGTTAACCATCCAAGTTCAGCTCAGGTCATGATCTCATGGTTCGTGAGTTCAAGCCCCACGTCAGGCTCTGTGCTGACGGCTCAGAGCCTGGAGCCCGCTTTGGATTCTATGTCTCCCTCTCTCTCTGCTCCTCCCCCGCTCACACTGTGTCTGTCTCAAAAATAAATAAACGTAAAAAAAAAAACCCAAAAACCAAGAAACGTCATGCATTACCAACAGAAAGACATGCACATCCTCATCAGAAGACATGTAATGGTCCCAAACTGCAAGCTACCCAAACGTCCATCAGGAGCAGTGGAATATATTCACCCAGTAGAATGCTTTACAGCAATGAGAATGAAAAGCCTACAGCCACACACAACAGTATGACTGAGTCTCACAGATATAATGCGGAGAGCAAGAGGCCAAACAGGAAAAAAGTACATATGGTAGGATTCCACTTATATAAAGTGAAACCTAATGTATGCTGTCAGCAGTCAGGGTAGCAGTTACGTGAATAGTGACAGTGCGGGAGAGGGACCTCCTGGGATGCTGACAACACTCAGTTTTTCTTGAACTTGGTGCTGCGTCAGTGGGTGTGTTCTATTTGTGGAAATCCATCAAGCTGCCCTCTTACAATACGTGCACTTTTCTGTGTGTGTGTGTGTGTGTGTGTGTGTGTTACATTCCAGGAAAAACAAGCATATTGGTAAATCAGGTGGTGATACATTATTATGGAGAAAAATAAAATATGGAGAGGGACAGGGAGTTGGGTGGGTAGGGGAAGGACAGGGCATGTTGCTATTGTGAAGAGAGGCTCTCGCTGAGAAGGAGAAGCCAGGGCAAGAAGGAGCTTTCACGCAGACAAAATGCTGAGCGCAAAGGCCTTGAGACGGGAGCGCCATGTGTGAATTCTGCCAAGAGCAGAACGAACAGGGACGACTGTAGGAGGAAATGAGGCGAGAGAGTGTATGGAGTGGCCAGATCTCATGGGTCCTTACAGGTCATTGTAAGGACTGTGGTGGCTTGTTAATCCGGGCGGGCGAACTGGGGAGCCCCTGGAGGGTATTGAGAAGAGGTGTGATAGGATCTGACATGCCTTCGAAGTACCACTCTCACTGCTGTATTAAAAACAGGTTTCCGAGGAGCTAGGGAAGAAGCAGGGAGACCAGGTAGGAGGCTGTTACAGTAATTCTGGCAGGAAGTGACAGTGGCTTGGATCTGGTGGCCACGGAGGTGGTATTTTTTAAGCAGCACAACCGTGACTTCCTGGTGAATCAGATGTGGGGTGTCAGATAAAGGAGTCGGAGACTTTCAGGTTGTTTTTTTCTTTTTTTCTTGAGCAACTGGGAGATTGGAGTCAGCACTAATTGATATGGGGGAACCTCAGTTCTGTTTTAGGTTGAGTATCTGTTTTCATCTGGGTAAATTTAGGTTCCACACTGAAACGGAATGAAATTGAGACTTGTTTTCAGCATCCAAACTTGGCAAAACATTCAAAACAATGAATTTTATCTCACAAAAAGCTCAAGGCATAGTAACAAGCATTGGCAAGGACGCGGAGAGACCGGATCCCTCACACATCACTGGTGTGAGCGTGAAACGGTGCAAAAGAGTCAGTGGTTCCTCAGGGGTTAAACATCCAGTTACTACGTGATCCAGCAACTCCACACACATTTCTCCGGTACGTAGCCCAGGGAAATGGAAACACACATCCTCACAGAAACTTACACATGCATGTTCACAACGGCACCACTTATAATAGCCCCAAATTGGAAACAACCCAAGTGCCCGTCCACTGGTGAGTGGATAAATAAGGTATACTAGGGCCATATCATGGAATACGATTCGGCAGGAAGAAGCATGAAATACTGATACATGCCACAGCACGGACGAACCTTGACAACATGCTAAGTGAAAGAGGCCAGTCACCAAGGACCAGAAAGCGTGTGGTTCCACCGGTAGAGCTAGAACACTGGGAATACAGGGTTTTTGGGGAGGTATGGGGTTTCTTTGGGGGGCAATGAAAATGGTCAAAGTTGATTGTGATGATGGATTACACACTCCATGAATATACTTAAAGCCCCTGAGTCATACGCTTTTAAATGGAGAGTTGTATGTTATGACATTATGTGAATTATATCTCAATAAACCTGTCAAAGAAAGGTACTCGGGATAAAAGCAAAAAAAAAAAAAAAAAAAAAAAAAAAACCACACACACACACTGGGACACATTTGGGCTGAAAAATCTACACATTTCAATATGGAAAAAAAGAAGTGAGAAGTGAGAATATTTCCTACCAGGTAGCTTTGCTCTCGTAAATTGTATTTTTCTCCATGAAAATACATGTTAGTTAAGGGAATGGAATCAGTTGAAGGAATCAGCACTTTCAAACTGGTAAGTAAAAAGAAGGAAAAAAAGCCCACCCTACTTAGGGACAATCTTTGCTAATCTTTTGTTTTCTATCCTTCATATAAATATAGCATGGATACAATGCTTGGTAAAATTATACAACTGTTCTCATTCAGAATGTATCTGCTTCCCTTCAGAGCCCTTCTCCCCGCCACCCCCCAACCGTGTCTTACAGCATTTATTTCCATATTTATTCATTTGAGTTCCTATCTTAGGCCACTTGGACACTTCATTTAAATTTGTCTCCAGCTCCACCAACTGTTTGTGGTCAGGGAAGATATGTTACGTCCAACGTAACCCCAACACATTGCATAAATGCCGGATACACAGAAAGCACTCCATACCGATCCCTTGGTTGAAATGCGTGACCAAACAGAACCTTACTGCCATGCCATCTTTGAACCCACAGTCAAATTGGCCTCTTTTCTTTTGTTTTCTATTTTCATAGGTATCGCGCTCCTGAAGTTTTATTAAGATCTTCAGTTTATAGCTCTCCCATTGATGTATGGGCTGTAGGGAGTATAATGGCCGAACTGTATACATTAAGACCACTTTTCCCAGGGACAAGTGAGGTCGATGAAATCTTTAAGATTTGCCAAGTTTTAGGGACTCCCAAAAAAGTGAGTACTCTCGTCCTCAATAACTTTTGGTTATTTATAACTTTTACCTTGGCTATCTGATATCTTTCATTTTCAAATAGGCTTATGTTTTAATGGTTATTTGTTCTTATAATCCTTTTTTTTTTTTTTAATTGGGTGGGATGAGAAGCCAGAGTCCCCACCAGACTAAAGAAGAAAAGATTCTTGCCTTTAAGAACTTAAGGGAATACTCTATATTTAGCATTGCTGACTGCATAGATATCCTTGCTGAGACTCTCCTACTTGCTCTGTGAATGTTCATTGGCATCGCCTCATTAATCCCAGGTGTCCTGGACCATTTTCGCTTAAGCTTTTCCTGTTTCTTTCTATGTACCTCTGCCCTGGACATGTGATGTCTCGAACCGACTACTTTTCAATTAACTATTGCATTCAGCTAGACCTTACTTTCTGATACGTACTTAATAAGTATGTATCATTATCATTACATCCTAATTGTATTCACATGTGCCTTGTAGTTAACATCAGACAAGTAAACAGTTATTAGAGATTTACTGCAATTTGTCATTTCCCAGCTATGTGCAGTTTTTAACACTGGATGGGATGTATATAACATATAATAAGGGTCTTTGGGATGGTCAGCCGCTTTGTATCTCAGTTGTCCTTGTTTATTCAAAGTCACCTGGATATCATCCTCAAGGTCCAAACACCTGACAAGAGTTGAATATTCTGAAATCCATAGAAGTGTCTTCTCATTTTTTCCTAACAGTTCTATATTCCTTCTATACTCTCCGTAGCACTGAATTGTATACGTGGTCTGGTGTTTCATTCTTTCATCTATTTATGGTAGTCAACACTAACATTTTCATAAACCAGTGATTTTATATTATTTCTGTGTTTTTAAACTGATTACTAAAAACCATTTTTCTTTTCTTTTTCTTTTCTTTTTTTGCTCTCCCATCCCACCCACTTATATATTCCCTAAATAGAGTGACTGGCCAGAAGGGTACCAGCTTGCATCCTCTATGAATTTCCGCTTTCCCCAGTGTGTTCCTATAAACTTAAAAACTCTTATTCCCAACGCCAGTAGTGAAGCTATTCAGCTAATGACTGAAATGTTAAATTGGGATCCAAAGAAGCGACCAACAGCAAGCCAGGTAAGATGAATCCCCCTGGTACAGTGTTTGTTCCTTTCCTTCCTTCCTTCCTTCCTTCCTTCCTTCCTTCCTTCCTTCCTTCCTTTCTTCCTTCCTTCCTTCCTTCCTTCCTTCCTTCCCTCCTTCCCTTCATTTCCCTTCCCTTCATTTCCCTTCCCTTCCCTTCCCTTCCCTTCCCTTTTTGTTTTGAGGGTTTACAATACCAGGAATATTTTCATTTACAAAGACAAGTCTATTCTCAACCAGGGTTTTACCAAGAGAAGTAAGCCCAAAACCCTAAGGCATCCAATATGTCATGAATTAATTTCTAGGCCTACAAGATGCCTGGGAGAATTGAGAAGACAGCCACACCAATGATGTTCTGTGTCTGGCGGTTCAAATGAGGTTGAGGCTGAAAGAGATCAATTTCTCTAATGATAAAAATTCAGGGGGCACCTGGGTGGCTCAGTCAGTTCAGCATCCAACTTCGGCTCAGGTCATAATCTCACTGTTTGTGAGTTTGAGCCCCGCGTCGGGCTCTGTGCTGACAGCTCAGAGCCTGGAGCCTGCTTAGGATTCTGTCTCTCTCTCTCTCTTCCCTTCCCCCGCTCAGGGTCTGTCTCTCTCTCTCTCTCTCAAAACAAATAAACATTAAAAAATATATTTAAAAAAAATTCAGGCATGTGACAGAGAATTAGGAAGAAACTCATCACTGGTAGTAGAGAGGCATCTCTTCAGTTAGGAAACAGATTTTCTGTGCTCTCCTGTGGTTTAGAGGTGGGTCCTTGTTCACTCCACACAACAGTGTCATCCCTCCATAGGATTGGAATATTGTTCACTCTGCAGCCCCCACAAGAGGGCAGCAGGTGGTACCCTCGCTTGGCTCCTCTGTGACTAGCCCTTCTATATCCTACAGGTGTTCTCTCGAGTTGCAGTCTTGAAAATGCCATGGTTGTGTTTGCAAAGGGCTTAGATTTAAAAAATCTAAGCTTTAGCGTATACTTATTGTTATTTAAATATAAGTTCAGTATTAAAATTGCCAAAACAGGGGCACCTGGATGGCTCAGTCGATTGAGCGTCCACCTCTGGATTTTGGCTCAGGTTGTGATCCCAGGGTCGTGGGATCGAGCCCTGCTTTGGGCTCCACAATGAGCATGGAGCCTGCTTAAGATCCTCTATCTCTCCTTCTCTCTCTGTCTACCCCTCTCGCGGCTCGCACTCTCTCTCTCTAAAATAAGAAAAAAAGGGGCGCCTGGGTGGCGCAGTCGGTTAAGCGTCCGACTTCAGCCAGGTCATGCTCTCGCGGTCCGTGAGTTCGAGCCCCGCGTCGGGCTCTGGGCTGATGGCTCAGAGCCTGGAGCCTGTTTCTGATTCTGTGTCTCCCTCTCTCTCTGCCCCTCCCCCGTTCATGCTCTGTCTCTCTCTGTCCCAAAAATAAATAAACGTTGAAAAAAAAATTAAAAAAAAAATAAAAATAAAAAATAAAATAAAATAAGAAAAAAAAAATTGAATTACCAAAACATTATTTCAGAAATAAGGTTGAGAAATGTTCTCGAAAGGTGAACTGGAAGAACAAATGGGAAAGAATAGTCAAGACAGGTTTGAATAAGTAATTGGAGGACAGTGGTGGGGCAGACAGCTTGCCCTATCAAATATTAAAACAATCTGTAAAGTGATAGTAATTATAACAGTGAAGGCACTAGCATAAGAATGGACAGACAGCTCTGAGTTGCAAAAGCTGTAAGTCAGCAGAGGGTAAATATGGCATCACAAATTGGGGGGGGGGGGAGGGGGACCATCACTGGGACAATTAGTTAATTCTTTGGAAAAAAGTAAATTTAGGTTATTTCTCACCATACTTCTCAATTTTTCAAGTAAATCACAGAAGGTTTAAATAATAAGAAGGACAAACTAAACTATTAAGAACTAGAGAAATTATAGGTGAGTATCTGATCTCAGGCTAAGAAATAGAGAATAAAAGTAACAGAAGAAGCCACAAAGGGAAAACTCAGATTTTTTTTTTCTATCATGATAAATGCACTCCTTAATCCCCTTCACTGATTTCCCCCTATTTCCTCCCTCCCCTCCGGGTGACCAACAGTTTGTTCTGTGTAGGGAAAGCTCAGATTTGATCACATAAAATTAAAATTTTTTCTTATAAAAATCTTAAGATTAGAAGGCAAATAGCAACAAATCTTTTTAACAAATGTGGCATTGTATTTTCTAATGTTTCTAAATACTGGTTACTTTTGTAATTAAAATGCAATAAAACTCTTTAACTCTTACCTAAAAAAGAAGAATGGGCATGAGACATGTTCAAAAGTCACAGAAAGGGGTGCCTGGGTGACTCAGTCAGTTAAGCATCCTACTCTTGGTTTCAGCTCAGGTCATGATCTCATGGTTTGATAGATCGAGCTCCACATCAGGCTCTATGCTGGCAGCGTGGAGCCTGCTTGGGATTCTCTCTCTCTCTCTCTCTCTCTCTCTCTCTCTCTCTGCCCCTCCCCTGTTGATGCACACACTCTCTCTCAAAATAAATTACACTTTTTTAAAAAAATCACAGAAAAAGAGGGGCACCTGGGTGGCTCAGTCGGTTGAGTGTCCGACTTTGGCTCAGGTCATGATCTTGCAGTTCGTGAGTTCGAGCCCCACATGGAGCCTGGAGCCTGCTTCTGATTCTGTGTCTCCCTCTCTCTCTGCCCCATCCCCACTCATGCTCTCTCTTTCTCTCTCTCTCTCTCAAAAATAAACATTAAAAAAATTTTTAATAAAAAAATCAAAGAAAAAGAAATAAAAATTACCAAAAATATTTTTTTGATGCTCCCCCCCTTGTTCCCCATGGTAAAATGCAAAAAAAAAAAAAAACAAAAAACAAACAAACAAAAAACAAAAAACAAAACCTTTGAAAAGCTATTTTTCTAAGTAATGGAAAATAGTTTTGCAACATAGTATATCAAGAACCTTAAAACAATCAGAAAGTTGGATAAAGATTTCTGCACACAGATGTTAAAAGCTAATTAAAAACTTTCCATCGGCAGTATAAACCTAAATGTTTCCAAGGGAACATTTCAAGTTTAAACATCATTAAAATAGACTGTTTGCTACAATTAAAAAATGGAGACTGCTATTTGAACAAGATATTATAGCAGATATTATAGTAGATGCTGTTAATGCCTCACCCAGATCTCCTGTGCCAGGATGATGCACCTGTCCTCCAGCTTCTGTAAAGTGCTGGTTGCTAATGCTCACAGCTGCTCCCTTTCCTGGACAATTGCTTCAGCCAGCAAAAACCAGCATCACTGAGAGGTTACGTACCCACACATCTGCTTTGGGGACAGTCTAGATCCTTTGCATGGCTGACATAAAGATACCTTTGTTTTAAGAGGGCAAAACCCCGAAGTCAGATTTTCATTTCAGAATCCCCCTCCTTCTCTGTGGATCAGGCCAAGGTAGACTTGATCAGAGTTGGTACCCTAGGTTGACCCCTCCCCACCCTTATCCTTCACCCACTTCAGATTTTTTTTTTTTTTCATGAAAAGCACTCCCTCAATATATCACTGGTACCCACCAGATCTCCTTCTTAGGCTCTGTTTCTAAGGAATCTGAATTAAGGCAGACAGTATGAGCTCCTGAAGTAATGCGCACTTTATACCTTCAGATAAATTATATAACCTGTGGGCACAGAACAAAAAAAAAATGGAATTTTTAAAATGAAACCATTTTAGAGAATTCTCAAGTTCAAATGCTAAGTTTAAAAGCAGGCTAGAATATTATAATACAATATGATTTTCTTTTAAAAAAATATACATATATTACGTGACTAGAAGGAAGTTCTGAAAAAAACAACCTGTCACAATGTGAGCAGTAGTTTTCTTCTGGTGTTGGCATTAGAAATCACTTTAATGTATAGAAATTTCTATACATCCTTTTTAAATCATTCTTTGTTCATTTTTTTTTATTTTGAGAGAGAGGGGGTGGGGGAGCAAGCAGGGAAGGGGCAGGGAGAGAGGGAGAGAGAGAGAATCCCAAGAAGTCTCTGAGCTGTCAGCCAGGAGCCTGATGTAGGACTCGAACTCACAAGAAGCCGTGAGATCATGACCGGAGTGGAAACCAAGAGTCAGACACTTAACCGACTGAGCCACCCAGGCACCCCTCTATGCCTCCTTATTGTATGCAATGCTCAAATATTCCCTGCATGAGCAGTAAAAAATAAATTATTTCTAAAAGACTCTCCTCCTCTGGAAGGACGGTAGCTGATATTAAAGAGGAAAAATTGTTACAGACGAAGCCGTGAAATTACAAAACACATTTATAAAGGTTCCGGTTCCAAAATATAGCCCATTTCAAATTCAGGAGTATTGACACACTAATTAACATGACTTAATGCAGAATTTGAGTGCCTTCTGTGTGTCACGCAATGCTGTTTTTAAATTGTCTGTGTTTGTAGAGCTCCACTTAGCAATGTCAGTGAATTAACACGGACACCAGCTCTGGTAGGGGACATCGCAGAATTAAAAACTCTTTCTGCCTCCGCCGAAATCCACCTCCCTGCCCTTAACCTTGTCCACTATGTCATAGCCTTGCTTTTTAGTGGAAGCAGGGAGGCCTAGTTAGGGAGAGATGGAAGTTACAGGATACAGGGGCCATGCACAGAGCTACTTCTATCCCCCCAAAAACTGCCCTTGCAGGCCTGAGAAGCAGCCAACTGTGGGTCAGGGTTATGCTCACACACAGGTGGGGACCGGCTTTGGGCAGGATGTGCAGGGTAATAGGGCTGGGCGACCTCAAGGACCCCCTCCCACCTTCCCTCCCCTCCCCCCCGCCCCCCACACAGACACAAACAGCGGAACTGGGAGCCTTCCTCCTTAATCCAGGCACAGGCTTACTGGTAAGGGGCTCGGCCTCCACAGCTGAGCTGCACAGAAGACTTCGAACGTTCTCTAGGTCAATTTTCATCCACCTTGGTGCTCCCGACATTTGGATCAGATCACCTCTGTTGTAGGGCTGTCCTGTTACTATACTCGATGCCAGGAGCGCCTCCCACCCCCAAATTGTGACAATAAATAAATGTCTCCAGAGGGGACAGATCGCCCCCAGTTGAGAACCTCTACTGTAGCTCATGTCCCCAGACAGTCGTGAGGGGTCCTCCACTCCACCTGCCACCTCCATGCAGCAGCAGCAGCGAATGGCTGACTGAACTAGTTGAAACTCAGTGATCAGGGGCACCTGAGTGGCTCAGTCAGTTGGGCGTCCGACTTCGGCTGAGGTCACGATCTCACAGTCCGTGGGTTCGAGTCTTGCGTCCGGCCCTGTGCCGACAGCTCAGAGCCTGGTGCCTGCTTCAGATTCTGTGTCTCCCTCTCTCTCTCTCTCTGACCGTCCCCTGCTCACGCTCTGTCTCTCTCTGTCTCAGAAATAAATAAAAACATTTTTAAAAATTAAAAAAAAAAACCCTCAGTGATCATTTTTTATTATTATTTATATTTTCTTTCCATAAATATCTGGTATAGTGCTATAATACACTCTAAAACATATTCACTTGTCATCTCCTTTCTTAGAATTTTTTTTATTGCTAGTAGGTATGTAGTTATCCTTAGGCTAAGTGTAGGCCTGAATTTTATATAATGTGATAGTTAACCGTTGAAAATGAACTACATAGGTTTTCTTAACTCATTTCCTAATGCCTTTGGACCACGATCAGTATCTAGCATCTTAGTTTGAATGAATCGCGTCAAATCTGGCCAGTGTTTATAAGCTAGATTTTTTTTTCATACAGAATCTTTAAATACAACGGTTGTGTCGCCAGGATGTTAAAATTACATGTGAGTTTGACATTCTTCCTACTATGTTGTACTTTGCTTTTTAAAAGAAATTTCTTTCCTAAATCGTTACTTCCCAGTCCTCTTTTTGAAGGTACCACATAAGGGAAAACTGGATGCTTTCTGAGTCTTTGAAGCTTATCTAGTCTAGTTCTATATGCTGAGCTCGCCGCCGGTCAGTGGTTCATGTGCAATACATGTAGGTGAGACCGTTTTCCATTTCTTATTTCCCTGCTTTTTGTAGGCACTGAAACACCCGTATTTTCAAGTTGGCCAAGTATTAGGCCCTTCCTCACATCATCTGGAATCAAAACAATCTTTAAACAGTAAGCAGGTGCAACCACCAGAGCCGAAGCCATCTTTAGTTGTTCTAGAACCTGAGCCTCTGCCGGACATAAACGAGCAGACTGTCAGACAGCCGCAGCCGAAAAACAGCCACCAGCCACTGCGGTCCATCCAGCCGCCACAGAACACGAGTGTCCTTCAAGCGCCAAAGCAGCAGAAACAGCCACAGACGCTATTTCCGAGCATCGTCAAAAACATGCCGGCTGTAAGTAGCCCGTGAGGATCCTTTATATGCAGTAGTTTGGTGCAGTTAGGCTTTTGTTTTCTAGGCATTCCTAAAAATGCCTAGAAATGTTTGTTTATTTTTGAGAGAGAGTGCGCACACAAGTGGGGAAGGCAAAGACAAAGAGAGAGAGAGAGAGGGAGACACAGAGTCCGAAGCAGGCTCCGGGCTCTGAGTTGTCAGCACAGAGCCTGACGCGGGGCTCGAACTCAGGAACAATGAGATCATGACCTGAGCTGAAGTTGGACGCTTACCTGACTGAGCCACCCAGGCGCCCCCTAAAAAAAATTTTTTTTAAGATGTAAAATATGATTCTATGTTAAAGTCCTTGCTTCCTCTGGCCGGGGCTTAGCATGAGATAACTTAAAATTCTGATATGGTTTATGAAAAGAAAAATTACCAAAACTAATGTAATAACGTTTTGATGTTACAGACTTTAACAGTTACTTAGATACAGAAGAACTGAACGCATTTAATAGAATATGGGACTCAAGAGAGCTGACCCTAAAATCTTAAGGATTTTAACAGTAATTTTATACTGGTGGTAAATACTATTGAACATGAACAGATTTTTTTTTTTTTTTTTTTAAGTGTCAGGCATAGTATAAAAACTTCCTCTTCCGACTTCGGTTGTTTGGTCGGTTCAGGGAGCTCGTCATGTGCCATATTACTGGCTCCTCAAGATGTATACTCCCAAATGCATTGCGTTATGGGCATTGTAGGACTGAGATCTCAAAGAAAACTGCCTAGTTCCTTATCCATTCCTGCCACCCCTATAGAAGCAAGCCCTGCTCGCAAAGCCCTGACGTATTTTAACATACAATTAATTATTTGTATCTTATGTGTATTGTTTATTATCTGGCTCTTCCTACTGGAATGTAAGTTTCATGAGGTCAGGGATGTTGTCTATCCCTATGTTTTGTTTATCAGTACAGGCCCCAAACCCAGAATGGTGCCTGGCACATGGTAAATTCTCAAATATCTGTTGAACAAATGAGTGAATAATTGTCCACATTATTTCTGTTCAGCACCCCCAGGGTCCTGAGGAATCCACATCACCTTTGGGGCATTTCTGACTATTAGAAAGTTCTTCCTTATACTGAGCTAAACTCTGGTCTTCTTTAGCTTTTAATAAAAGTTCATCACTCTTTGAGAAAGGCAGCCATTCAGATACTTGAAAATAGCCCTTATACTGCCTGCCCTTTTCTCTAGGAGAAACATCCCCGGTTCCCCCATGTGTTCCGCACATGACATCATTCACCAATGACTGAGTAACCCTTGGTTCCTGGGTAGGAAGGAGCTGTTGAGTCCCCCTTACCATCCTGCTTCCCCGTTAGAATGAGGCTGCCAGAACCAGAGGTGAACAGCAGGCAGGGAGTATAAACCATGGTGAATCACCTCCAACATCCCAGAACCAGAGGTCCATCCACTCATGCCACCAAAGATTACATTTTTGTTTTTTTCTTGGAAGGCACATCAAATGTTGACTCATACTGAGAGGAAAAGAAAAAGAATATTTACTGAGTATCTACTAAGTGCCATGTACTATGCCCAGCCCTGGTATGCACTAAGTTAAAGTACCCAATACCCTAGCCCTATACCTTCATGATGAACAGAACGGCAGTGAGCCCTTGGGCAGGCCACTAGAACTTTCTTCTAGATGGACATTGATCCACTGGCAGCACTCTTGGTCAGAGTACCGAACTACGTACTTAGTCTGCTATAACAAAATGCCATATACTGGGTGGCTCTAAGCCAGAAATTTATTTTATCACAGTTTTAGATGCTAGGAAGTCCAAGATCAGAGCGTTAGCCAATTTGATTCCTAGGGAGGGTCTTCCTGGTTTGTGGATGTCACCTTCTTGCTCTGTCCTCATATGGCAGAGAGAGAAGGCAGGCTCTCTGGAGTCTCTTTCATAAGGGCACTAATCCCCAGTTACCTTCCAAAGACCACTTGTCCAAATACCATCACATTAGACGTGGGTTATAAATTGGGGGGGGGGGGGGTCAGCAGTACTGACCCTGCCTTGTTGTCCTTTTGTCGCTTCACTGATAGCCTCAAAGACCCTGTCATCCATGTTGTCGAAGGCCACACAGACTACATACGTTGTGTGCTTCTTATAAAAAATGGTTGCCTACGTGGTGTGCCACTCCTTTCCCTTGATGCTCAAAAACTTTCCCTTTAGCAACTGATTTTCGAATCTTTGTCCTCATCCTATACCAAACGTATTAAAGTGGAGTTGGCAAAACTCCACCTTCTACGTTACAAAAATTACGTACATTTGCCCCTTTCCAGTCTTCTCAGGCATACGACTTGATGTTACTGACACTGTTCAGAAGCACACAGACTCAGCACCCTAAAAAACCACTCCACCAAAACCAGAGCCTCAAACTCAGCTAAGTGTAACCTTTGATCAGCTCTGCTTATCTGGGACCTGATAGCTTTTTATTCTCCTTAGTCTAGAGCTCATTCTCCCTGGCAAAGAAAACAATAACAGAAGTCGGCAAATACCATTTTCGTCATGGGCCATCACTGTGACACCACGGGCTCCAAGCAATAGAATATCCATTCTTTAAACATCGTGCTCCAGAGATAACTGTATTTGCTGACCTTGCTTCCAAATTCCCTAATTTTCAATTGCCTTTTGGACTCCTCGGTTTACAAACCCCAAAAACACCCCAAATAAATTTGAATAAAACCACTCTCTGATCCAAGCCAAGTCTTCCTCCTCGTTCCTTATTTCTGTTGACAGGGCCCCCATCCTGAAATGATTCCTACCTTTCCTTCTCTGCATGCATTAGGATTACACTCAGTGACTTACGACGGAAACCCGACCACTGAGGCTCCAACAGTAATGGGTTGTTTTCCCACATGACAAGAAGTCAGTGGTGGGCCAAACCAGGGCTGCGGCAGCTTGTAGAAGGAACCAGACCGCTTCTGCCTTCCTGTTCTACCATGCTTAGCAAGCGGCTTTCCTTCCTATGGCCACAACATGGCTGCTGTCCCTTTGGGATGGCATCTGCATTCTAGAAGAGGGAAGAGTGATGGGGCCCCTGGGTGGCTCAGGCCGCTAAGCGTCTGACTTCCGCTCAGGTCACGATCTCAGTTTGTGAGTTCGAGCCCCGCGTTGGGCTCTGTGCTGACAGCTCAGAGCCTGGAGCCTGCTTTGGATTCTGTGTCTCCCTCTCTCTCTCCCTCTGTCCCTTCCCCGCTTGAGCTCTCTCTCTCTCAAAAATAAATAAACATTGAAAAAAAAAAAAACACACAAAACACTGGCATGTCATGCTAGCTGTCCCAGAAATCCCTCTAGTAGACTTCCACTGACAACTCATTGGCTAAACTGTGTCACATGGCTACAAACAGCTGCAAAGGCAGCTGGGACTTCAGGTATTGAAGCATACTGCTGCAACGAGTGCTGCCACACTCTTCTCTCACATCTGTTCACATAGATGCAAAGTCCAGGCCTTTAATTCCTTGTTAAGAGCACACGTGTTCTTTCCCGAGCATTCCAACGACTAGGAATCTGTTGCCCTTGCCACTGCATGCCAGTATAACTGCAAAGGCCTCCTATCTGAAGAGTCTGGCCTTTGGGAATGCTGCCTGTATCTCCTCACTTTTTAGCTCAAAAAACACCCGGTGTTTTCCACTGCTCACAGGAGAGCTGCAGCTCGTTAGGCAGACGCTGGAAGGCCTTCAGACTCCAGCATCAGTCTGTCCTGGCAACCCTGTCTTTCACTACTTCTAACACCAACTATCTGCCTTGATAAGCACCAACCACCCTTCCTTCCCAGAACACACTCTGGCACTTTTCTCTCAGAAAGTCACCCTCTTTCCCTCTTCCAAACTCTGGAACAACAACAATAATAGTAATAACAATCGTACCACTGAACTCAGTGACTCTCATCACGTGTTAGGCCCTAACCTAAGGACTTCCGATGTATTTTACTATTAAATTCAGAAACACTAATTAGATAAACATTGGATATCGCCATTTAAGGAGGAGGAAACCGAGCCTTTGAAATGTTCAGTCACTTGCCCAAAGAGACAGTCACACACATGGCAGTTTTCCAAATTATACCGCGATGAGCAGTTCTGATCCTTAAGTATTCGAGTCCTCCCCCAACCCAATGTCAGAGATCTCTCCTTCCTCGCAACTCCTATCCTGTTTTTAGCACGTGCTACCTGTTTTTGCTAACACTTTTCAACGTGTGTACGTGTTATCTTAACAATATGGAAGGCCCCTCGAGATCAGGTACTCTTAGTATAAGGTAGAGTAGCTTGTGCAGAAAAGGCATTCAGCAAATGATTAGAGATGATGATGACTGATTTTCCACCACAGAAGCCAAATGGTACCCTGGGGCACAAAAGTGCTAGGAGGCGCTGGGGTCAGACGGTGTTCAAGTCTGGAGACAGCTGGGAAGAGTATGAGGATTACGATCTTGGAGCCTCCTATTCCAAGCGGCCGAGCATGGGTGTATTCAAAGAAAAGAGGAAAAAAGATACCCCATTCCGGTAAGATTTCGCATCCCTCAGGAAAATCTATTTTTATCATGTATCAACTTTATGTCACTCAGGACATACAAATGCAGGGAGACATTAAAGGCAATAAGTAGCTTAATATTGTTCTCTTCCATAAACCCCAAATCTGTACACGTACCTCTGGGAAGGTAAGAATCTTGGCTTCTCACGGTAAAGATTCTCAGTATTAATGGCTGAGTGCTGCAGGCGCATGGAGGGAAGGGCTCTTGTTAAGTTTTGAGCGTACCCTGATGAAATACGATCCCACGATTCCCATCTGAAATCCGCATGCCTATTTGAAGAAAGCAAAGCACAACCTACAGAGGCAATGATTTCTTCCGATGGCGTTCAGGTTCCCTTACTTGTTTGTTTGCTATTCTAAACCTTTGGGATCACTTCCTAAACTCTTCCTGGAAGTTTAACGTCTCCAGCAGCCCCCTGTCTTTCTCTAAGCCAAGTATTCATGAGTGCACTATTCACCTTTGAGGTGAGGGTGGGTTAAACGTTGTGAACCAATGTGTGGGGAAATACTGTCTTTCTCTCTCCCTCTTTCTCTCTCTCTCTCTGGAATAAAAGAATAGGGAGAAAAACATATTGGCAGGGAATTTTATCTAATAGCTATCTGGCATTCCCTTGGGGTCCACATATCTCTGAAGGTACATGGAGATTCTGTGCAGGGGACCTATGCTTGGATAATCCTCAGTCAATACGTTTCTAGTTTCTCAAATTCCATAGGGACCCTTCCCTAAAATACATGAACTTGAGAATAAACCTGCTTAATCCCCCTGTGGAAAGTCACACCTCTTAGCATTTTCATATGTGAGTGGCAGGAAGGCCAAACAACTTTTGAGATGCTAAGCAAAAGGAGAAGTCAGAAGACCAACACCTTCCACTTGGAAGGCTTTGTTGTCCTATAGTATTTCTCTTCAAGGGAAAAGCCTACATTAGAAATAGGGAATTTTAGCCTATTTGGAAAGCACGTGTTGGAAAGCACGGAGATTCAGAACCACTAAAGCACCAGGACCCAGTGATGCTTATTCTTTTAAGTGTACTAGAATGTTCTGTGAAACTGTCTGATTTTTCAAAACCTATACATTGTACATATATACATTGTACTATATACAGTTGTACTATATACAATGTACTATATACATTGTACATAATTCGTTGAAGATTCAGAGTGTTTATGGAATAAGGGTACGGAATAAGGGAATAAGTTAAGACTTATTTTATCAAGTCGTACCATGAAATACTCCAATTACAGTCAATCCTCATAATATTTCCCTTTATAAATTATTTACTGTTTTCCACCTATTGTGAACAAGAAACAAGAAATAAAATGATTTAATTTACGATGGGAAATTATAGATGTCAGCTTAAAGATGTCAACATCTTAAAGACGTGTAGAGAGCTATATAATTCCTTTTCTTAAAAATAATTCTTCACGTCTGCGTTGGCCTAGTCTGTAGATGACTTGAAAACTTTTTTTTTTAACCCATGACGTTCTAATTCCAGCTGAATTTTATCACGTACTTTTAGGGGTAGAAGAGATTTGAATCCAAACCTATAGATCGAGTTTGTAGTCCACATACTTAATTCTGGCAAGGAAATGATTGATAAATTTCAGCATCAATTATTCCTTTTCTCTTGAAATTCGTTCGAAAAACTGTATGACAATCAACTTTTAATGTATTTCTTCCATTTTTTATTTTTTGGTATCTTCAAATGGCTTTATACAATTTAGACATAACAATAATGATTAAGATACTTCCATTTATTAAGTGCCTACCTAAATTTTAATTTGTAATCTTCATACTCCAGTACAACTATCTGCAGAGTAGACTACTGAGAGTCAGATAGGTTGAAGGAACAGGTTGCCTAAAGTCAGACGAGGCCTAATCCCAAACTAGACCTCTGTCTCTTTTTTTGCACCACACTATTTCCTAAGCAATAAGAGCTCAAACACTCGGCTCACTGAATGGACCCTGCTATTGTCTGCTCAGTTCCTCTGGCGGCCTAGGCTTCCTCATAAAGAATACAAAAGACCCAATGCTAAAGTGTGCAACTTTTACTGATGAGGTGGTCTCTTTTAAAGTCAACAAAAGCAAGATGTTTATACTTGCGCGCACGCTCGGTAGACGTTTACTAAATACAGAGATGTATTAAGCCACGGCAGGAACAGGATGTGGGCTGTCTGTAGCCCATCAAACGTATAGCGGCAGAAATAAGACCTTCGAGTCAGCATGACATCAGAGCAGAGCTTGCACTGAGTGCTGCTAACGAAGGAGCTGCAAAGAGCTCAAAAGTCCTGTTTACGGGCAGCAGAGCACTTCGAGGAGAGGAGGCTTTCTGGAATGAGCGGTTTTGAAAGTGGGGCGAATCTCAGCGGTTGGCATGACTACGATGGGCTGAGCCAAAGGGAAAGGAGGCAGGAACGGGTGGGGCCGTTTCGAATGAAAGGGGCCACCTGCCTGTGTCTAGAGCTACCCCTGAGCGGGTGGGGGCGGCCAGCAGCTCAGAGGGCCAGCCAGGCCAGCGTCAGCCTCCGAGGGGGACCCGGACGGCCTTACTGATCAGACGTTACGTGAGTAGGCAGGGACGGTGGCCACGACGGTCCTCCCACAGGATAAACCCACCACCGCAGCCGGGGCTGGGGAGCCAGAAACATTATACGCAGGCAGTTTGCTGCTCAGCGATAAAGCTTTCTGTCACATCAAGGCTGGTATCAGAAATGATTCCATAGGCTGCCTGATATCTTTCGGGGGACAAGTCGTCCCCCGGTGCTCCCGTCAGCAAAAGGACTGACGGAAACCGTGTTGAGTGGGGTGGCCTTGCCCGGTTTGAAGAGACGCGCAGGGGGCGGGTGGGGGACACCGTAGCTGCCGTCGTCTCATTTTTCAAGCAGTGATGCTACCTTCTGTGGACTTTCAAGGCTTCCAGAGTCGGTGCCCTCAGCCTCGCACCACTCGGCAGGGGAAAACAAGAGCTTACCCGCTGCCGTTTCCCAGAAATCGGATTCTGAACTGTCGACTGCTTCCACCGCTAAGCAGTACTACTTGAAGCAATCCAGATACCTTCCAGGTGAGCAGAGAACATACAACGTTAATGCTAACTAGGGGAGGGGTCAGGCTTAAGCGTCCTGGAATATTTGCAGAAAGGGCACCACTGAAACAGCGCTCTCTGCCGGCTCAGCCTGGTCAGTGCTTGTGCCCAAGTACTCTCTGGGTCCCCTGCCTTGGGGAAGTCTGCTCAAGAAATGCCTGGCAACCAAAAAGATGAGAATAGGCTTCAAAAAAAAAAAAAAAAAAAATACCTCCCTCTCCCGCCAAAGCTCTGCCTTTAGCAAGCGCTAAGTTTTATTAAAACAATTCTGCACCCCCGCGACACCGTTTTATAAAATGTAGCATTTTACACTGTTTCCTAAATGATCGGGATTGTGTTTTTGAAAGATCATTGTGGGTAGAGCATACTAGGGGCTCAAGAGGCCACTGCACGTGTCTGGAACGAGAGGGTGATGGCTTGTTCCAGAGTGGTGAACGTGGACACAGAAATGGGTAAAATCTCCATGTATTTGAACAGTGGAAAGAGAGGACTTGCTGACAGATGGGCACGGGTGGTGGTAAAGAACGGAGGAATCAGTGTTGTCCCCTTGGGGGGGGGGGTGGTGGTGACTTTACCCGAGAAAGGGGGAGATCAGGAGGGGACGGATGTGCGTACCTAGGGAATCTCGGGAGTTGGGGTCGGGATGTCTAGTGAACATCTGAGTTGATCTATCTAGGAGACGACTCAATATATGAATCCGGAGCTTAGGAGAAAGATCTAGACAGATGGTGGGTAGTTTATGTCACGCCTGCAGGTAGCATTTTCTCCTCAAAGTCCACTTTAAAAAGAAAAGTTTAAATTCAACCTAGCCTAAAAGGGAATCAATTTTTAAGTGACCATATATCTATACAGATTTATCTTTAGTCCAAAAAGAGGGAAAGATGAAGAGCTGAGAAAAGAAGTTTTAGGTGGAGGGAAAGACCCTGGCTTCTCCGAATAGAACAACAGGCCGCACATTTAGATTTTACAAGAGCTTAGGAGAGAGTGAGGAGGGGTGAGGTGGGGAGAGCCAGCAGTATTCCGGTAAGACAGCACCGTGAGGGCAGGGGAAGGAATTTTGGGTTTATTCCAGCTCCGAAGGAGGCCTTTGGGGGGAACCTTGGGAGGTGAGTGGTGACATGTGACATACGTGTTAAAAAGATTGTGTAAAGGGTGGATCGCACAGGGCAAGACCAGAAGCAGGGAGGCCAGCTGGAAGCCACTGTGGTCCCCCAGGGAAACGAGGATGATGACTGAGAGGGAGCAGGCTCCTGATAGATTTTGGAAATGGTCTTGCTGATGGATGTTGTAGAAAAGAAAAAGACGAAAGCCAGTTTGTGGCTTGAATCCTAGGTGGATGGTGGTGCTATGCTCTGAGATGGGGAAGACCGACGGGGAACAGGATTGGGTGGGAAAGAGGTGGTCAGGCTTGCGTGCGGGCGGTTAGAGTCGAGATGCTTGTGAAACATTCCAGTGTGGAGAGGCCATGCAGGAGGGGGGAGGGAAGAGCCAGGAACACTGAGGAGGGACCTGGGCTACAGAGAACGGCGACACCCAGACAGTATTTAAGTCCATGCATTGAACAGGATCACCTACAGAGAGACTGTGAGTGGAAACGATGGTAACGGTAGAGGAGGAGGAGGAGGACGACTCAAGAGAGAGGAAAGGAAGGAGCCAGGCAGCTGAGGGGGAAAAACCATGAACAGGGGGTTTGCAGAAGCTGAGAAGGAACCATTTCCCTGAAAGAGTTTGCTGCTTAGCGGTTATGAGAAGGGACAGAAATGCCTGATTAAACTGGACAGTGGGGAGGTCCCTGAAGGACCTGAAACTTGGCGAGCAGTTTCAGTCTGGAATGGTGAGGGAGAACGAGGCTGGAGTGGGCTGCAAAGTGATGAGAGGTGGTGAGAAGTTAGTGACTGAACAGGTAGACAACTCCGGAGATGCTTCGCTGTGACATTTTGGTGTTGATACCATGAGGAGTTCCGATCCTGCTGCAAAAGCAGGGATGTAACAAAATTCCCAGAACACAGATTCATGGGGGATATTTTCCCCTGTTTAAACATAAATCAATCCTATAGCAAATCGATATTTTCTTATCTGTACAAGGGAGCCCTCTGGCGGTGGGAAAGGCAACTGTAAGTTTTTATCAGGATAAATGGATCCAAAGCACTCTGTTTTCATAGTTCTGCTCCCTACTGTGGTTTTCTGGGACATATTTCAGGATACCTGAAACTGGTCTGGTCATTTCCTTTTTAACTAGAAAGATCTATCCAATCCTGCAAATTACTGTGGGTCAGAAGCATGGCTATAATTGAGACCCTAAATAGACTTGAAATTAGAACTGCTTGAAATCTAAACTTGAGTCTTCCTGTTGCCCTGTTGGCATTTTTTTGCCTTGAAGATGCCCCTCTAGAGCTGGATGAGATTTGAAACTAGAATTGAGCTCAGTTCAGTCACTTAGACAAACATTTACTGAGCACCTGTCTTGAGCCAGCGATGACTGCAGAGGATAGAACCCGAAATAAGAAATGATGCTTGACATTTACGATCCATAGTTATTTTTATAATTAAGTATCTTTAGGAATTAAAAAAAAAAAAGAATATGTTTGGGGGCTTTTTTTTTTTTTTTTTTTTTTACCATAAAGCCAAGCATAAAAGCATCAATTGATTCTTAAGCGTCAATCTTTAGGATCATGGGAGCTCTAGAAATGTACCATATACTTTCAGGGCAGCATGGCATTATTCCACAAGACTTGGCAGATCTGTGACATTGGCCTGCAGGGAGAGGGACGCAAGAGTCCTAGTTATTGACCTGCTACTGACCGGCTGTTTACTGGAGCAAGACTTTGAGACTGTTTTCTGTTACTTACAGTGGGACTGCACTCACCTCTCCGCTCACCCTGTAAGCCTTAGGTACTTAATTATCGCATAAGGGAGTCGCAGAGTGTGCGATGGAAGTGAAAACCATCTCTGGGGGTGCCCTCTGGTCTCACTCCCTGCTCCCAGAACTGGGCTCTCTGGCACAAACCGATGCCACCACGCAGGTGGGGAGGGCCACTCCTTCCACAGCACTTTTGAAACCCTGCTCCTTCTCAAGTCCGTTTATCGCCTCTGTCCTTCCTTCCACCCTGTGTATTCGACGTGCTGTGTTATTTCTACACTTGCCTTTCCCACTGCATTTTAAATTTCTTAACCTGGCACACAAATCCCTACTTGATTTGACTCCTCCTTCTCCAGCTTTATTTTGTGCCAGTCCCACTTCTTTCTCCACCCATGGAATGTCTCGGGGTTCCTTCCCATCTTGGGTCCCCAGCCTACGCTGTGGCCTCTCCCAGGAGCACAGCTCCCACCCCCTCCCGAGTCCTAATCAGATTCACATTTCAGCTTAAAATTACTTTTTTTAAAGAAAGACTGGTGGGACTTTTAAAGAAAGTTTCTTCTGTTATTTGCCTGCCCTCTCGGCACCAGATTCCTTTAAACAATTTATATACCATTAATTACCTATTTGTAACTGTTAACATTTCCCTTCCCTTAGATTGTTAAGACCCAAAAGGGTAGACACTATTTTGTTCACCACTTTTTGTCCAATGCCATACACAATGCCTGGCATGTGATAGGTGCTCAGTAGATATGTGTTCACTGATTTACTTTCCTCTGAGGCAAGGGGTGATGGTATATTCATTTCTACCTCTGTCTATCAGTGTTTGGTATATAGAAGGTGCCCAGTAAAAGCTTGTAAACTAGTATGTAAATGACTTCACATTCTAGATTGTGTCAATTTCCAAGAAATCTGGAATGTTCAAAAAGACAAAATTAAAGCAATTGTCTTTGCTAATGGATACATTTAAAAAAAAAAAACAAAAAACTAGGGATATCTGAAGGCTAACTGGATTAACAAAATAATTTAACTGCTCAGGGCCCATTCTTTGTTGAACTACATTTATGAAAACTGTTCATTTAAGGAGATTAGTTTTTCCCCCCCTACCTTGCCTTGTCTTTGGGGGTAAAGGATTTTTTTGTATTGACTTCTTCGTATGAGTTATTGCTACCTTTTTAGTAAGTGCATCTTCTTTACTGTCAGGCAAGTGCCTATGATATATAGTTCTACTGGTAGGTCTTTTATCAGAATCCGAAATCCATAAGGAGCTCTATGTGATAAGAAAGGCAAATTATTTACATAGAGGAGTGTTTCATTAGAGTACTGATGACCGGTAACTTTGAGGCTCAGTACAGAGTAGCCTGGCCTTTTTATGGCTTCAAAACAAGGGATATCATTATATGTCTTATAAATGTGAAACCTTGCTGAGGAGTTCACTCTCTGAAGAGCCAGAGCTCATCCTGTCCGGAAAGAGGTGCTAGCTTCCTACGTTAATGGTAGTCCTTGGTGAGAATTTTTCTTGTATTTGCTAAAGAAAACACATGTACGACCCAGAGACGTAGACTGTGTGATGTCTTTACCTTCTCGTAAGTTGCATCCAATTTATTATCAGTGAAAAGAAGTCAAGTTCAGGAAGTTTTCAAATCTCTTAAGAATAAGTTAAAACACCACCCTTTGACCATTAGTACCAAAGTCTAAAGTTGCCTCCACATTTCACAGATTTCAGAAAATCATAAAGAGTTTAGATTTTATTATTGTCTAATATGCAATAAGTTTCGGAGATCTTTACACACCACATGCAAGCTCTCAGTTCTCCTGGCTACACTAAGTGTTCCTCAAGGGTTTGGCACATATCCATGTATTTTTAAGTACGTACTTAGAACAAGTCAGTTTGAAGAAAATTGTTGTACCACCTCAATTTTTATAAGACATTGAGCCAGAGATGTCCAATGTTTAATGATTATTACTTGTATTATAGAAAATACCTTGTGCTTGCAAAACACACTGTGAAGATTCCACATTATCGAAGGAACTGCTACATTGTAACATAAATTTATTTCCATTCGCCTCCAACTTATTTCTAGTCTTCATTTGGATGTATTATGTATTTATCTGTCAAGTTAATGATCACACCCTAACTTTTCAAATGACTACTTTGATTTTGTTCTTCTAAGGTGTAAATCCCAAGAATGTGTCCTTGGTAGCCAGTGGAAAGGATATAAACCCATATACTTGGAGTAATCAGTTATTTCCTAAGTCATTGGGACCCATGGGGGCAGAACTTGCTTTCAAAAGGAGTAACGCAGGTAAAGTAAAAACACACTTAAAGTATAAATTTACATTGTTTTCCTTCTGCAGATTTTGACTTCTAACTATATTGCAGCTGCCTTCTTCCAACTGAGATAACCTTGGGGGGCACACCAAAGTTTTCAAACTGGTACTTGAGCACAGGTGGTTTGAAGGCAGTCATGTGCCAGATCTCAACTTCCATGTGGATTCTTTCCTAAAATGGATCTCCCTGAGCTGTGTCTCCATTCTCCTACTTTACAAAACAAAAGACAAATTGCCTGTTTACTATGGTTGTTTCCTTTTTCCCCAAAGTGTAAAAATATCACCTATACCTGGGGTGCCAATCCAAGAGACAGTTTCATAAGTTGGGAACAAGGTTGAGGGAGTGAGTAATTGTGATAACTGGGGAACAAGTCCTGTTGAAGTCAAGTGGTTTCCAAATTTTGTGGTAACCTTCACAAAATTGAAGAGCCTAATTGAATTATTAGCTGACAGATAGTCAAAACTCATTTTTAAAATCACTGTATGAGTTTTGGTCTAGAACTCTGAATAGAATTCACAGAATGTGGTGACAAAGCTGTAATAAAACACCTTTCATTCCCAACTATCTGTTTATGTTAAACAAGGTTTCTCAGTGCTTACATTTCCAAAAAGGAACAAGAAAAAAGGAACGGAATTGGTCCTGAAACCTGATTTTAGCAATAAGCAACATTCATTTGTGGACACGCAGACAGCTTGAATAAGCTGCCGTCTTTCTCAATGAGATGAGTTTCCCCCCAAAATAATGCCTTTTAATGTTTAGTAATCAAAATTTATACTACTCAGCTTTTTTGATTAACTACATACAATGAATTGTCATAATTATAACTAACCTAATCCAGGAAAGAAGTATTTTAACATACTTATGGTTATAAAAAAATTTTTAAAGGTTTCAATTTATACATACTTTTGAGTGGTCAATTTAAAGACTTTTAAGCCTAAACTTATATTTGTTCTTCTTAACCTAAAATTATATTTGGATAAAATCTGGGCTTTGACATGAATGAAAATAAAATTTTAGAGAGAAATGAGATTAATGTGAAATTTCCAGCTGTTAAAAAGGAATATGTTCATGTATTTTGTTAAGTCAATATTGGTGGGCATAAAATCACCACGGTATTGGGGCACCTGGGAGGTTCAGCTGGTTAAGCATCTGACTTGGGCTCAGGTCATGGTCTCACCATCCATGAGTTGAAGCCCTACACTGGGCTCCATGCTGACAGCTCAGAGCCGGGAGCCTGCTTCAGATTCTGTGTCTTCCTCTCTCTCTGCCCCTCCCCCACTTGCACGTGCTCTCTCTCTCAAAAATAAACAGACATTAAAAAAAAATTTCCTTAAATCACCATGGTACTCAGATTCCATTGGTTATGGTTAAAGGGGAGATGGAATAGTTTTATTTTTAAATGTCTATAATTATAATATGCCAAAAGGACAACTTTTGGAACTATAAAACTTATGCTGAAGGATCTTACATATCATTTTAAAATGTGTAAAGAAGTAAAGCATTCTTTTTAAAAAATAAATAGATAGTTTTCTGGTATTGGACCCAAAAACCACCTGAGGATCACTATGGTAATCTACTGGGATTTTTTTTTTTTTTAATTTTTTTAAAATGTTTTTATTTATTATTTTTTTTAATGTTTATTTATTTTTGAGAGAGACAGAGACACAATGTGAGTGGGTTAGGGACAGAGAGAGAGGGAGACACAGAATCCGAAGCAGGCTCCAGGCTCTGAGCTGTTGGCACAGAGCCCGACGCGGGACTCGAACCCACAGACCGCGAGATCATGACCTGAGCCGAAGTCGGACGTTCAACCGACTGAGCCACCCAGGCACCCCATGCTTTTATTTATTTTTGAGACAGAGAGAGACAGAGCATGAGCAGGGGAGGGGCAGACAGGGAGACACAGAATCCGAAGCAGGCTCCAGGCTCTGAGCTGTCGGCACAGAGCCCGACACGGGGCTCGAACTCACGGACCGTGAGATCACGGCCTGAGCTGGAGTCGGACGCTCAACCAACTGAGCCACCCAGGCGCCCCATCTACTGGGATATTCTGATGTGACGTTAATCTTAACACTGTGGACATTTTAAGCGTCAAACACTGCAGCACTGTAATTCACTTATTTTTGCCAGTATTTTAAAATAATATCCACCGAACCAATACAAATGAGTTATGGTTAAATACAACTTTGAGTCTCGGGGGAATCTATACTTGGCTGGCATCAGATGAAAGCTGTGACCACACATGAGAATGCTTTCTCATTCTAAGGGTTCTTCCTGATCTCTTCATTAATCATCTAATCAATCCATTTTTTTCTCTGCTTTTCCTAAAACATTCTTATTATTCATTCTTTCTTTCTACCTGCCTTCTCTTCAGAGGAAAGCATAATTAAACCAATTGAAAAACTATCATGTAATGAAAGTTTTCCTGAAAAATTAGAGGACCCACAAGGTAATTTCTGGGCATTCTAGATGAGTACAACTTGTTCTTTGAATACCTTGTCCACTTTTCTTTTCCACATGTGCTCTGAATCCTGTCATACAAGGCCACTATGAAGGCCAAGGTCACCTTCTTTTAGAAGTCAGACGAGGACTAGGAGAGAAAGAGAAGCATTCCACATCATCAGAAACACCAGTCTTCAGTAGTTGGAATTCTAAGACTAACATGCTCTCAGGAAGTTCTATGCTCATCTTCTTAAACTAATTATGACAATTTATATAAGTGAAGCAAATCTACTGAAAAGAATTAAAAGATTTCCTTATTTCGTAATCAGTATTCCTGCAAAACTTCTTTTTAAGTTCTGAAACTCATTTTTGAAGTGTTAACAATCATTTAAAATTAAATGATTTTAATTTAATCATTAATAGAGATTATTAGTTAATAGAGATAGTAGATTTCCTAGGGGTTAAAGGTCGCTGGTATAAACAGTGCTACTGACTCCAGCCTAAAAATATGCAGCTCACAAGGCACTTCAAAACTACGTAGCCAAAGTAATTTAAGAAAATTTCCTTTTCTGTGCATTTTTCTGTAGCAACTTCTTCTTGTAATAGTAAGATGCAGCCTATTAACTATTCGGCACACGACTTTTAGAATCTGACATATCCCCATACTATCACTCAGTAGGCCTTATGACTGTGGACAAGTTCCTTAGGCTCCTTACGTCGGTTTCCCCACCTACAAAATGGAGGAAATAATATTTACCAATGTATTATTATATAACCATACCTAGGATTTTTGTCACAGTAAGCATTTAGTAAGTGTCTGCTCTGGTGAGAAGGATGAGACCAAGAGCAATGTTCTGAAGCTACTGCTGAACGTGATCACTGCCTTGAACTTTCTTTCAAAAATCTTTCAAAGTAGAGCGCTGACTGCTGATTCTGAATGGGCACTCGAGGGAGGCGATCATGCTTATATTCAGTAGTGTTAAAACTGTATAAGCTGGTAACGTGCTCACTGTGTAAAATCCTATTTCTGCGACAACGCTGCTGTTTGACGTTTGTTGGTTCAAGAGCAGACACTTACTGGGAGCCTACTATGCACAGCGCTGTGACAGACTCAGGGACGAGAAGTTCAGAGTCCAGACTTGCGAACAAGTAACACTGTGAAAAATGCTTCAGTCATAGCTGCCAAGCAAGCAGTTCTTGAAACCACCACCATGATCTCAGCCCCGTTTCACCTCCTTGCTGACACACTTGTCTCTTCTCCTGCACGGCTAGGCTCTCGAAGGAGAAATTACATCCATTTCTTCCCTTATTTCCAGTTTGCTCTTCAGCTCACTGTCCTTTGTCCTCAGATGGCTTCAGGCCACTGAAACAGCTCCTGCCAGGTCCTGACATTATCCTAGTGGCCAGATCCCAAGGGTGGTGCAAATCCCATCAGACCTCTGCCTCTCTGGCCCCCCTCCTCTCTCTGCACACTGTATCCTCTTGGCTATTCAGACCCTGCTCCTCCCATCACCTACCCTCCCTACTCCCTCTTCTCCACGGGGTCCTTTTCTGTCCTTTCCCTCAATGCTGGAGCTCCCTGGGGTTCCATTCTGGATCTTTGCACATCCACAGTCCCTCTGAGCTGGCTCCTCCAAGCCCATAGCCCATAATTGCCATACCTTGATAATTCCAAATCTCCAGGCCTGCTCAGCACTACAACTCAAGTATCCCATGGCCATCATGTCTTTCCAACAAACCTGATTCTCCTGTACTGCTGTTCTTAGTCACCTAAGATACAAACTTAGGGGTTTATATTCCTCTTTCCCTCCCCCTCCTACCCCGTATACCCACTCCGTTCTCTTCTCCATTGCCTCTGTGACTCCCTGAATTCAGATCCTCATCCTTACTCATTTCAGCTATAGCAATGACCTCCTGTCTTCTGCCTCTACATTTCCCTCCTTCAGCCCCTCACTCTACTGCCCCCAGGTTGATCATTCCCTAATAGCGATGAGGATGACGATGATGACAGCTGACGTTTATTGAACACCGGATTCTATGCTAAGTGCTTTGCCTACATCTCATTCAATCCCTGCAACAACCCTATGAGAGTAGGTGCGGTCATGATAGTGATTTTACAGAACGAAGACAAAGCACAGAGAGCAGTGCAGGGATGGGGGCTTCCTGGCAGGAGACATACTCTCAGGGTGAGAGTGGAGTCATAAAAAAAAACCTGGTGTGTTCAGGGCAAACAGCCTTGGGTTCACGTTCTCACCTGGTCACTTACCGTGATAATTTAAGCAAGTTCTGAGAGCCACAAGGTGTGGGTAAAATATACCTCCCAAAGGGTTGTTATACGGACTGAATAGGATGGTCTCTAAAGCCATAGTTCAGTGCTTAAAATAGAGTCAGTCCTCAAAAAATAGAATCTAGAATTAGTAGGCATGTAGTATTCAAGTTACTCTCGGGTGCTTTAAAATTTTCACCTTCTGACTATGAAACTTTATGATACATCACTAGGAAGTCTTGGAAGTTATGCTACTTACAATCAGTCAGGATACATTCCTTCCTTTCTCAAAAAAGAAGTGGGGTCAGCTGGCCAGAGGATACACTTAGCACCTCTTGGTGCAACAACTACAGGTAAGAACAACTTTAGAGTTTCTAAGATTTCTGACCAGAAAGGAGCTTTTTCTAAGTTTATACACTTTGCCCAAGCGGAGACTTTTAAATTAGTCTCACTCACCTTGTTAACGCAGTTCTAATGATTTTTGGCAAAATGCCCCTTCTTCTGAAGGTGCGGTCTGCGAGTCTCTTGTAAGAGCTGCCTTTAACAAAGTGGTGACTGGCAAGGCATACGGATTATGCTATTGAACCTGCACAAGACTGGATGAGGTAGACCTTTTACAGAGGAGGAGAGTGACATCAAGTAATTGACCGAGGGTCACCCAGCTCCTAAGTGGTGGAGCTGGGAGAGGAGCCGGTTTGTGAAATTCCAGAACATGCTGTGTGACCCAACGGGATGTAAAGAAGGTGCATTTTTCAGAGCTGCCCACCCGGTCGGTACCTGGCACAGGGTGGGCGGTTCATAAACACGGAGATGCTGTTCGTGTATCACTCCACAGGCAGTTCCTGTGCAGAGTGAAGGGAGCCGTGGCAGAACTTTCCCACCCTGGCTCTGGCTTTGCACCGGTAGTAGATGGTGGAGGCTTGGCTTATTCCCCCGCCCTCCGGTTATGACCAAGTAGGCTGTGTGCCCTGCGGTGGCGTGGTGGTGATTCTGTACTTGAGCTTGACCAGGTCTGACTATGAAGGCTCTCAAAACAACTCTAAAATAGAAGTCCTCAGGAAGGCACTTAAAATAAACATTAAGGCAGACGTCAGAAGTTTGGGAAGATAGGGAGTTGTATAAATTCCCTCCGAACTTCAAACTCCTGGTTAGAGTTCACACTCTAAAGTTCTCTGAAGTCCGACCTCTAAAGTTCACACTGTTGGAGCTAAAACTGCGAGAAACACGGGACTTCTGTAATTTATGATTTCGTACCACAGTAGCACTGCTCAAACAGCACTTAGTTACCTTATCTGTGAAAAGCATGGCTTCATTATCTCTCTGCTGAAACAAAATATGTAAGTAAACACATTACACACAGCAAGTGATTTTTTTTTTTTTTTTTTTGAAGCCTCAGGTATTTCAAGCCAGCCTGACAGTGAGTCAGCAGCCATGGCTTAGTAGCAATTTTTAGAAGAAGAGGAGAAAATCAGAATGTCTCAAACTGGTTTGTTATCTAAGTGTCTGCTCTTAGAAAGTGAAAGTGGGCATTTTAGAAAACGATTTTTGTAAGATATTGAAGGCCTTTGTATATTAAGCATTCTGTCAGATTAGCATGCATGTTCCTGTTTTCTTTTTTTTTAAGTAAATGCTTTCTCATAACTTTTCATCTCTTCATTTCCTCTGCTCATCAGATGTTCCTACAGATGGTGATAGGAGGAAAGGTAAAAAAAAGAAGTAAATATTAATCATCCTCAAGTGGTCAATGCCAATCCTTAGGAAAACACTGTTCTGTAAGAGATGTGTCGTTCAGTACTCCCACTGGTGTGAGAGTTTCCCACAAAAGAATAAAACCAGGTCATTACCGTATTTCCTCGACTATTTCCCCTTCTCTCATAGCCTTCCTCTCTGCTCTTCCCCAGCCTCGCCCCCAGGATTAGAGAAGAAAAATCGAATTAATTTCTTCCAGCTTCCCCTTGTAATCTCTCACCCCAAACTTCCCAACACCTCCTCCCCGAATCCCTGCCTTGTGGTAACAAGGACTATGAGGAGTGACTTCTTCCCTACACGGCCGGCCGCCCTTTGCCAGGGCAGGGGGGGGCCCTGTTCTAAGTGAGCTATGTTCATTAACTCTACTCCAGAAGGTACTATTATTATGGTCTTCATTTTACACGGGTTTTATTTCTTGCTAAAGGTTACATAATCAGGGCACGGATCACAGGCAAACATCTTTCCTTTGGCAAATATTTTCTGCAGGAAGTTAAATGCCCTTGATAGGACACGTGCTGTTTTTAAAAAGAGGGCACAGCGAGCGTGAGAGGGCTGCCTGCCCCACTAAGGAGGTGCGGGGCAAGGTCCGGCTGACACAGAAGTGTTTCTTGCCCTGCCCCCAGATCTCAGCTCCTCTGGCAGCTGCTGAGTTCTTCACCAAGGGTGCTTGAGTACTGAAATTATTATTTCTCAGAAAGGAAATCTTGGCAAAATGATTCCCTCTTCAGCAGTTTTAAAAATGTTTTCCTGGACATGGTTTCCCTCAAATGCATTCAGGACCTGACGGAGCTAGGTCATGAGCTGGGAAAAAAGTTCTGTTACTCCCCAAATCCCTCATGTTGCAACACCAGAGGCTCGCCCAACTGTTAGCTGAAGACTTCGTCCCCTCTCCCGTCTCTGAAATCACTCACCAGGGGACTCTCTGCCTCTCTCTCCTCCTCGCTCCACTCCGTCCCTCTCACCTGCTCTCTCCTCCACCCACAGGCCCATTAGGTCTGCAGCCTTCACAAATTTAACAGACTGGTGTGTGTCCACACTCCCGTGGGATAGAACAAAAGGGCTGTTCCTGGAAAACCTGGTTAACTGTTTAACCGGTTCTTCCTTCACAGTTCAGGGTTAACTGGCTATTAACCCACCATATCAGGTCGCTTTCTATCGGCTTGAACCTGGAGAATTTTAAACCTGGTAAGGGCAGGATGATAGGACCAGGTGACTATCCCCAGGGCAGTTCCTCACTTAATGCTTTATTCCCATTAAGCTGAGGTGCTCCCATAATTTCCCCTCCACTCCCAGTTTTACAGAGAAAGTTTAAGAAAAAAAAAACAAACAAAAAAAAAACAGGGAAACCATGCAAGTGAATACAGTATGGGTAGTGTTCAGTGTGCAAAATGGTCAGACTCGTCTCAAAACTGACACTTAGTTTAATCCAAGAGTGTCAGCCACCATACAGTGTGAAACGATACTTAAATCCCAAATTGAAGGATCAAACATCCCTCTTCAGATAGAACATCTATGATGCTCAGCCGTAAATATGAAGTGAGGGCAGGCGAAGGAAGGACTGGAGAAGAGTCCAGTCATTAAAGTTCTCTGCAAAATGATTTACTGCTCTGTCATTTGAGATGTTTACGCAATTTTAGCTTGTAAGCTGTTCAGATAACAAATATTTAACAAATCAAAATTTCACAAATATTTAATCAGCCAAATTTATGAATAAAGCAGACCCTACGATGAACGGTTTGGGATCTTAGGACCGGCTCACCTTTTAAAGGAATTCTGTTATCGCCCTTCATTTTCCCAATTAAAAAAAGGAAGTTTCTTGCTTCCAAAAACCACATTTTCATGGTTAAAAGAAATCTACTATGGGATCCCATCTGTGGAGCTCCATGCAGCCCGAGCTTTATAGGATTCAAAATTACAAATAAAGTTTCCGTAGTGGGTATTACGCTCGAGTATTGTTCAGATGTAACCACTGTGGGATTTTACAAAGTCACTAATAACACTGTGGGTTATTGCCTGTTCAACCTGAACCAAGAATTTTCTTGGTCATCCTAATTCATGTTGCCAACCTAAGTGTGATAGGCATTTGAGTGAACCCACAAAAGCAGCAGCAGTAGTCAGAACTGTAAACCAGAAATACTGGCTCTTGAGCTACTGAGAATTCTCTATCAACATCACACCACACTAGAATTTTTCATTTTACTATTAAAAAAAAAAAAAACCCTTAGAGACCACAGAACTAATCTTTTAAAGATAAATTCAAAACTCCCCCATGAAATGAAAAGATTTAAACTGCCTTATTTTCAATTTGACAATCCAACGAATAAAGTTCTAACTTCCAATTCTGATTTCTTCCAGAATACACCTGGAACACAAAACCCGGTCGGGGGCAGTTTTCAGGACCCACTTACAATCCTACGGCCAAGAATCTTAACATTGTGAACCGTGTGCAGCCGGTTCCCTCAGTGCATGGAAGGACAGACTGGGTGGCCAAATATGGCGGCCACCGGTAGGAGTCTGGTGCAAAGCCCCACAGCATTCTCCATAGAGTCCATGCAAGTCCCCAGACCCTGGGAAATGTGTACAGATGTCTATTTCTACTGAGTTCTGGAAGCAATATGAAGTAGTGGGTACTCTGCAGAGCACAAATCATCTCCTACTATTTTCTTTCTTTCCTAGAAATGAAATCCAATTTCTTAGCATCATTTGCCCGCAGCGCTGACACACGTACGGGTAGGACTTTACAAAGTATTGAATAAACTATTTGCCAAAGTATCAAGTGTTTGATCTACCAATTAATAGTTACTAAGTATAAGACACTTTTTTAAAAAAGCCTCCAGAAAGTAAGTGTTTAGAATGTTTTCGTTTTCATCTGTTATTTGCCTAAATTAACTAATATTTTGATTGGCCTCAGAGGTGTTTTTGTTTTGCTTGGTTTTGGGTTTTGTTTTTGTTTTTTTTAATGGCAACCTCGGTGGTCTGTCAATCAGAGCTCGTATTTGGCTAAGGCTCTATCTTACCAGTTTGGCAATGGCAGGGAATGCTGATTTATCATCTGGTTTTCTACTCTGAAATTATGGAAGCAGTGGTAATTCTTGAGCAGGGCATCTTTCTTCGGAATAAATTTATCTTTAACATAAAGATTTCAAAATTATGACACCCGATGTTAGTGGAGAAAGTCTATTGTTTGACTTTGACCAACACAACTCCTGTGAATTCGTGGTGACTATCACCCTCAATGGCTTAGATCAACCCAGATCAACCAAGGTTCTCATCTTTACATCATTAAGAGAGTTCTTGAAACTGTGATGTTTGCTCATCACACTTTCAAAATACCTTGTTTCCATGTTCCTACCAGACACAAAGATGAGGTGCGCCAGCTTTCGCCCAAAGCAAACTCTTGCTGCGCTGCAGATCGCTGACCTGGCTCCGACCTTGATATTTACTCTCAAGAGCAAATGCAATTCAGTTGCTATAGCAGTGATTCACTTAGTACAATTTTTTTTTCTTAGTTCTGTTTCTAAACTGGTACTTAAAAGAGACATCTTGAACTTGGGACTATATTTAAATTTGCCATTTTATGGACTGAACATTAATACTGTATATTCTTTTTAAAGAATAATGCTGTTATCAACTGTAATTTTTATGTGTTTTTTGACTTTGTAACAAATGCTAATGTAATTGGCATCATCTTGTGGACATTATCCAAAGACATCATAAAATAATCGTAATACGGTATTTTTCTATAGAAGATTCAGCTCATCTTGTTGAAAACTGTTAAAATCTGAAGAGTAATTTATGATGATGGTAATGGCTATATCTATTTGTACAGTTTTAATTAGCATCTCAAAGCTAAAAAATTATTTTGTGTTGCTGGAAGATTTTACACTTCTTGATAGATATTAAAATTAATATAGTTAACTGGTGTGTTTTCTTTACACTTTTAAACTTTATACTTCTACTCTGAGGCCTATTTGTTCTTTTAATTATAGACTTTTGTTTTTCTAGCAGTTTTAGGTTTATGGAAAAATTCATTGGGAAGTACAGAGTTTCCATATACCCCTCCTGAAGGGCCCCTCCCCAATTTTCCCTATTAACACTTTGCATTAGCGGGGGACATTTGCTGTAACTGATGAGCCAGTATGAGTACATGAAGTCCTTCGTTTATACTAGGGTTTCACACTTTGTGTTGTCTATTCTCTGGGTTTTGACAAAATACATAATGGCATATATCGACCGTGACAGTATCATAGAGATTAGTTTCACTGCCATAAAAAATCCCATGTTCCACCTAGTCATCCTTCTCCACTGCCTCTTCGCCCCGCCAAACCTGTGGCAAACACAAATCTTTTTATGGTCTCCACTGTGCTCCTTTTCCAGAATTGTCATGGAGTTGGGATCATACAGTATGTGGCCTTTTCAGACTGCCTTCTTTCAAAATTTAAGTTTCCTCCATGTCTATTCTTAGCTTATCTCATGTCTGTTTACTGCTAGCTAGTATTTCATTGTATATATGCATCACAGTTTATCCATTCACCCACTGAAGATCATCTTGTTTTCAAGGATGAGCAATTATAAATAAAGCTGCCAGAAACATTCATTGCATACTTTTGTGTGGGCATCAGTTCCCACCTCATCTGCATAAATTCAAGAGGCATTATTACTGGATTATCTGGTAGGAATATATTTAGTTTTGTAAAAAAGCAGCAGGCTCCTTCCGAGGTGGCTGCACCATTTTGCATTCCCAGCAGCAGTGAATGAGAGTTCCTACTGCTCCACATACTCACCACCACTTGGTGTTGGCAGGTTGTCTGTTCTAGATTTTGGCCATTCTTATAAGTGTGCAGCAGTATGTCATTTTAATTTGCAGTTCCCTGACAACATAGGATGTGGGCTATCTTTTCATATGCTTATTTTCCAGCTGTGTGTCTCCTTTTATGAAGTATTATTCAGATCTTCTACACATTTAAACACTGGATTATTTATTTTCTTTGTTTTGTTATTGAGAGAGAGAGAGAGAGAGCGAGCGAGCGTGAGTGGGGGAGGGGCAGAGAGAGATGGAGAGAGAGAATCCCAAGCAGGCTCATCACTGCCAGCACAGAGCCTGATGTGGGGCTAGAACTCATGAAACCACGAGATCATGACCTGAGCTGAAACCAAGAGCTGGGTGCCTAACCAACTGAGCCACGCAGGTGCCCCTTCTTACTGTTGAGTTTTAAGAGTTCTTTGTATATTCTGGATAACAGACTTTTATCAGATTATGTCTTTTGCAAATATTTCCTCCCAGTCATTGGCTTATCTTTTCATTCTCTTAACAGTGTCGTGTGTACTGCAGAAATTTTTAATTTTAATGAAATGCAACTTGTCATTTTTTTCTTTCATGGATTATAATTCTGGTGTTGTATGTAATAAATCACCAAACCCTAGGTCACCTATGATTTTCTCTTGTCAGCTTTGGGAGTTTTATAGTTTTATATTTTACATTTATATCTATGACCCATTTCACGTTTGTTAGGTCTATGTCTAAATTTTCTTTCCATTTTTTGCATGTTTATCTCCAGTTGTTCCAGCACCATTTCTTGGAAGAAACTATCCTTTCGCCACTGAATTGCCTTTGCTAGTTCATCAAAGATTAGTTGACTTTATTTCTGGGCTTTCTATTCTGTCCGATTGATCGGTATCTATTCTTCCACCTATACCACAGTGTCTTGATTACTATAGCTTTACAGAAGTTTTAAGTCAGGTTAACATCAGTCCTCCAACTTTGTTCTTCTCCTTCAATTTTATGTTGGCTACTTTGGGTCTCTTACCTCTCCATATAAACCAGAGTCAGGTGCCAACATCCCATGGAATAATTTACTGGGATTTTGGTTGTATTGGACTGGATCTAGACCAAGTTGGAAAGAACTGACACCTTGACAATATTCTCTTCTTGTAGTGCATGGACCAGCTCTATTTATTGTCATCTTGACATCTTTCATCAGTGTTTTGTAGTTTTCCTAATATAGATCTTATAAATATTTGTTAGATTATTCCTAAGCATTTCTTCTTTAGCGTTAATATAAATGGCATTGTATTTTAATTTCAAATTTCAATTGTTCATTGCTCATATATAAGAAGGCAAATGACTCTGTGTATTAACTTTGTACCTAATACCTTTTATTACCATTTATTAAGTCCAAGAGTTTCTTTGTTAATTCTTTGAGATTTTCTACATAGACAATCATGTGATCTGCAAACAAAGTTTTCTTTTCTTCCCAGTTTATCTTTTATTTTCTTTTCTTGTCTTATTGTACTATAAGGACTTCCAGTAAAATGTTGAATAGGTGAGGCAAGAGTGAACATCCCTGTCTTGTTCCTGATCTTAGTGGGAAAACATCTAGTTTCTTCCCATTAAGTACGATGTTAGCAGATGTTGTTTATCAAACTGAGGAAGTTTTCTACTCCTAGTTTGCTGAGTTTTACCAGGAATGAGTTTTAAACTTTGTCAAATGCTTTTCCTGCATCTATTGCTATCATCATTGGTTATATATATGATTTCTGCTCTGTAGCTTGTTGATGTGATGGATTACGTTAATTGCTTTTCGAATGCTGAATCAGCTCTGTATATCTGGAATAAATTCCACTTGGTCATAATATGTAATTCCTTTTATACACGGTTGGATTCAATTTGCTAATATCTGGTTGAGGATTACTGTATCTATGCTTATGTTTTATATTACATATATAAAAGGACACTATAGAGACTAAAGAAAGAAACTCAATGCTGAGACAACTGAATGGTTTATATATATAAAATATAGGCACATGTATAGATACAGATAGAGTGAGAGAGAATGTACCTAATGTTAACAAGTGAATTAAAATTAGGTAGAGGTTATATGAGTAATTATGAATATTAATGAAACTTTTCTGTAGATTTGAAATTTTTCCAAATAAAACTTAAAACAAGATAAATATACGAAGCAAGATTTATCATAAGTACAAGAAGAAACGGATATAAAAACAATCAGAGTAGCACGCCTGGGTGGCTCAGTCAGTCTAGCATCTGACTCTGGAGCTCAGGTCATGATCTCACGATTGTGAGATCAGTCCTGCATTGGGCTTGTGCTGGGCATGGAGCCTGCTTAAACTTCTAGCTCTCACTCTCCCTCTGCCCCTCCCCCACTGACACATGCATGTGTGCACTCTCAAAACAAAAACAAAAACAAAAACAAAAACAACCGAATCAGAGTAAGAGGCTTATTTCTCAACAGATCTAGAAGCCTAAAATAAGTAAATAAGTATTTGGATAATAGAGTAAACAAAATTTATCTGATATACATACCATATAGAGATACTTCAACCAATAAGGAAAAAATTCATGCACTTCTCGAATATATATAGCATTCACAAAAAGTTGACCTTATATTAGGTCACAAAGAAAATTACAATCTCCCAAATAAAGAAATACATAAGCCACATTTTCCCACATTTTAATAAAACTAGACTATAATAATAAAAGGGTATATGTCTCCAAATTTTATCCACTTAAAAATATATTAAAAATATCGTTCTAAACAATGATTCAAAAAGGAAAAGTAAAAAACACTCTTTAGAAATGGACAACATGCCTCTAAAACTTGCAAAATTCAGCCAAAACAGATCTCAGAGAAAAAAAAGTATACAATGGATCCATTTATGAAAAAAAAACAAAAAACAAAATAAAACTAGGAACACTGAAAATATGCTGAATTTGAGCATTTAGCTTAAGAAATTAGAAAAAATAACAAATGAAAAATTAAAAAGATTAAAGATATAATTATAATCAAATAAAAGATTTCACCCCAGTAGCAACAAGCATATCTAGCTCCAGATCTTGATTTCTGATACCATTGTCCAGTCTGGAGAAATGGTTGATTCTAGTGCTGAGCATGAAATACACAAGATGATACTGGAGGATCTTACAGTGCTAGAAAGGAACAAAGTTCTAAAAAAACAAAAGCAAAAGCAAGCAAGCAAAAGAAGCCTATGTTGACGGGCTATGTCAAAGGGACACAGGAGCCAAATGAAAGAGCTCCCGACGGCCAAAACTGCAACAATTTGAGAAAGAAAATTAATAAAGAAATACTGTATTATAACCCAAAGTGGGAAATACATATCCTTGAGTCCATACTGATATAAATAAGTGAATAATTAAGTAGGGGAGAAGAGACAAATCTCCCAAACAGCAGAATTCAAAGTCATTTATGTAGATACTCTGCCCTCAAGGAGGTAGAGTACAACTCCCAATCCTTAAGTACAGAGTATGTATAGTGACTTCCTTTCAAAGAGTACAGTAGGGGAAGGGGGAAAAAAGGAGTAACTTCACAGTGGAGAAGCCTGACAATACTACCTCAAGCCAGATGATCAAAGTCAAAATCAACAATAATACTATATCCATATATGTGACCTTAATAGGATGTGATGAAAATGGCACTTGACCTCTGTGGCCTTCCTCCTAAAATTTTAGAACTCCAATCTAACCGTAAGGAAAACTCTAGACAAATTCTAACAAAAGAGCATTCTATAAAACGCTTGATCAAAACTATCACAGTCACCAAAAACAAGACAAATCTGAAACAATCATAGGCCACAGGAGCATAAGAAGACATAACTAAATGTAACATGCGGTCCGAGGTGAGATTCTGTAATAGACAAGCAATATTAGTTTAAAAACTTAGAAAATCTGAACAAAATATGGACTTTAATTAATGTACCAACATTGACTCATTAGTTGTAACAAATGTATCATGCTAACATAACAAGGAAAACTGGATGGGGGGTGGGGTATATGGGAACTCTGTACTATCTTCTCAAAATGGTCCTAAAAAATCAAGTCCATTTTTAAAAAGAAGATTGGATCAGTCTATATTTTCAGCAAATATTTACTAAGTGCCCATTACGTACTAAAGTGTAGCATATACGATGGTGACAAAAGGGTCATTTGTCCTGATCACATTAAATAAGCATGCATAAAACTGTATATTGGCAAATTATTATGGGTGTTAAGAAAAAGAAAAGGACGTTCGTGAGACTAAAGAAGAAATCTAAATGTTGAGAGAGAACCGAATGGTTTTAAGTCTAGGAATCTAAATATACTTGAAATATACTTCTGCCTCCCAGCAGAAGAGAAAGAATTGTTGGGCCAAATCATGAAAACAAAGAGTTCTACTAGAAGATTAAAAGATGGTGAGGCTTAGACTTCAGTATTAGCAATTGTATGGGAGAGAGCAGAGTATGACTGTTAACAGAAAGTTGCTGGATTTTAGTGTTTATCTTCCTTCTTGCTGCTTTATAGAACTTTCTCATTAATTATGTTTTGAATTGTTTCTCTTGGATTTTCTAGATAGACATATATTAACCATTTAAAATGTTTAATTTCTTTTTCCACTATTAATTTAGACCTCATTTATTTCTCATAGTTTTACTGCTTTATCTAATGTCTCCAGAACAATGTTGATCTTGTCAGTAACTCCAAGTATGTTATTTCTAACTTAAAAAAAAAAAAAAAATTAATGTTTATTTTTTCTGAGAGAAAGAGAGAGAGAGAGAGAGAGAGAGAGAGAGAGAGACTACAAGCAGCGGAGGGGCAGAGAGACAGAGGGAGACACAGAATCCAAAGCAGGCTCCAGGCTCTGAGCTGTCAGCACAGACCCCGATGTGGGGCTCAAACTCACAAACTGTGAGATCATGACCTGAGCCGAAGTTGGGACACTTAACCGACTGAGCCACCCAGGCATCCCATAGTATTTCTAACTTTAACATAAAGCCATAGGACTAGATAAATGGTAGCTAATAAAACCTAATGCAGGTAATGCTTGAGTGGATCAGCAGAGGCATTTATAGTAGTGTCAATTCATTTTGTTCAGATTGCTACCTAATTTAAAAAAGTTACCATTCATCAAAACTCTACAGTATCCAACAATAATCTTAATAGAAATACAAGGAACTAAAGGAATATATGAAGACATTAAAAAAACTAAATTAACAACCAGAAAACAATGAACAAAATGGCAGTAAGTCCACATCTATCAATAATTTCTTTAAATATAAATGGCCTAAATGCTGCAATCAAAAGACACAGGGTGGCTGAATGGATAAAAAACAAGACCCACCTATATGCTGCCTACAAGAGACTCATTTCAGATCTAAAGACACACACAGACTGAAAGTGGAGAGATGGAAAACATTTTCCACGCAAATGGAAACAAAAAGCTAGAGTAGCAATACTCATCAGACAAAACTGACTTCTAGGGGTGCCTGGGTGGCTCAGTCAGTTAAGTGTCCAACTCTTGATTTCACCTCAGGTCATGACCTCATGGTCTGTGAGATTGATTGAGCCCCGTGTCGGGCTCTGCACTAATGGCTTGGAGCCTGACTGGGATTCTCTCTCTCCCTCTCTCTCTCTGCCCCTTCCTTGCTTGTGTGTGCACGTGCACTCTCTCTCTCAAAATAAATAAGCATTAAAAAAAACAAACAAAAAAAACCCCTGACTTCTAAAACAAATACTGAAACAAAAGACAAAGAAAGAAATTACAAAATGATAAAAGGGTCAATCCCAAGAAGAAGATAAAACACTTGCAAATATTTGCATACCCAACACAGGAGTACCTAAATTTATAAAACAAATATTAACAGACATAAAGAGGAAAATTGACAATAATACAGTAATAACAGGAAACTTTAATACCCCACTTACCTTAATGGACAAATTATTGAGACAAAAATATCAGTAAGGAAACGCTGGCCTTAAACAACACAGCAAACCAGATAGACTTGTTAGATACATACAGAGCATTTCATCCCCCAAATGCAGAATACACCTTTTCAAGTGCACCAGTGAACATTCTCCAGGATCACATTAGGCCACAAAATAAGTCTCAATAAATTTAAGAAGACTGAAATCATATCAAGCATTTTTTCCAAGTACAACAGTATGAAACTAGAAATCAACTACAAAAGTAAAACTGAAAAAAAAAAACCCCACACAACACATGGAGACTAAATAATATGCTACTAAACAACCAATAGGTCAACAAAAAACTCAAAGAGAAAATCAAAAAATATCTTGAGACAAATGAAAATAGAAACAAGACTTTCCAAAATCTATGGGACACAGTAAAAGCAGTTCTAGAAGAAAAGTTTATAGCAATGAGCAATAAACATTTCAAATAACTAACTTTACATCTAAAGAAACTAGAGAAAGAACAACAAAATCAGCAATAATAAAGCCCAGAGTTAGTAAAAGGAGGGAAATGATAAAGATCAGAATGGAAATAAATGAAATAGAGACAAAAAAGAAAGGCTCAATGAAACCAAAAGCTGGTTCTCTGAAAAGATAAAATCGATAAACCTGTAGCCAGATTTATCAAGAAAATATGAGAGAGGGACCAACTAAATAAAATCAGAAATGGAAGAGAAATTACAACTGACACTAAAGAAATACAAAAGATGATAAGAGACTGCTACAATTATACACCAACACACTGGAAAGCCTAGAAAAAAAATGAATTACCAGAAACACATAACCTTCCAAGACTGATAATGAAAAAAGAGAAAATATGAATAGATCAATTACAAATAATGAAATCAAAACAATTTTAAAAAACCACCCAAAACAAAAATCCAGGACCAGACAGCTTCACAGATGAATCCTGCCAAACATTTAAAGAGGAGTTAGTAACTATCCTTATCAAATTATCCCAAAACACTAAAGAGGAAGCAACACTTCCAAACTCATTTTATGAAGCTAGCATTACTTACTACCTAAATGAGACAAAAACATTACAAAAAAAGAAATTTGTAGGCTAATAGCCCATATGAACAAAGATAAATAAGTCCTCAAAAAATATCAGCAAACCAAATTCAGTAATACAAAGGATCACACACCATGATCAAGTGGGAGTTTTGCCAGGAATGCAAGGATGGTTCAACATCTTCAAATCAATCAACATGATACACCACATTAATAAAACAAAGGATAAAAATCATATGATCATCTCAATAGGTATCAGAAAAACCATCTGACAAAATTCAACATCCATTCATGATAAAAATTCTCAATAAAGTGGGTACAAAAGGAATGGATCTCAACATATAAGGTCCATATATGACAACCCACAGCTAACACCATGTTCAATGGCAAAAAGCTGAAAGCTTCCTCTCAGATAAGGAACAAGACAAGAATGCCCACTCTTGCCACTTTTATTCAACATAGTACTGAAGTACTAGTCACAGCCATTAGATAAGAAAAAGAAATACAGGCATCCAAGTTGGAAAAATAGAAGCAAAATTATCACTATTTGCAGATGACATGATAACATATATAGAAAACCCTAAAGACTCCACGAAAAAACTATCAAATAAATGAATTCAGTAAAGTTGCAGAATCCAAAATTAACACACAAAAATCAACTGTACTTTTATATGCTAATAATGAGTTATCAGAAAGAAGCTTTAAAAAACAACACCCCTGGGGCACCTGTGGTTAAGTGTCCAACTTGGGCTCAGGTCATGCTCTCATGGTTCGTGGGCTCGAGCCCCACATCAGGGTCTGTGCTGACAGCTCAGAGCCTGGAGCCTGCTTCAGATTCTGTGTCTCGCTCTCTCTCTGCCCTTCCCCACTTGTGCTTTCTCTCTCTCTCTCTCTCAAAATAAATGTTAAAAAAAATTTAAAAACAACAACAAAACACAACCCTCTTTACCACTGCATCAAAAAGAACAAAGCACTTAGGAATAAAACTCAAGAGATGAAAGACCTGTACTCTGAAAACTGTATGATATTGATGAAAGAAACTGAAAATGACACATGTAAATGAAAAAATATACTGGGCTCATGGGTTGGAAGAATTACATTGTTAAAATGTCCTTACTACCCAAAGCAATCTTACAGATTCAGTGCAATCCCCATCAAAATGTTAAATGCATTTTCACAGAACTAGAACAAAGAATCCTAATATTTATATGAAACGGCAAAAGACCCTCAACAGCCAAAGCAATCTTGAGAGAGAAGAACAAATCTGAAGGCATCATGTTCCCTGATTTCAAACTATTCTACAAAGCTATAGTAACCTAAACAGTATGGTACTGGCACAAAACAAACACATAAATCAATGGAACGGAACAGAAAGCCAGAAATAAGCCCACACATATATGGTCAATCTATGACAAAGGAGGCAAGAACAAGCAATGAGTAAAGGACATATTCTTCAAAAAATTGTGCTGGGGAAACTGGACGGCCACATGCAAAAGATAAAGCTAGACTACTATCTTGTACCATATACAAAAATAAATTCAAGATAGATTAAAGACAAACATAATACTTGAAACCACAAAACTCCTAGAAGAACACCTAGGCAGTAAGCTCTTTGACATCAGTGTTAGCAATATTTTTTGGACCAGTTTCCTATGCAAGGGCAACAAAAGCTAACAAATAAATGGGATTACATCAAACTTAAAAGCTTTTGCACAGCGAAGGAAACCAACAAAATGAAATGGCAACCTAATGATGGAAGATATCTGCAAATCATGTATCTGATTAAGGTGTTAATATCTAAAGTATATTAAAAAACTTACATAGCTTAATATCAAAACAACAAATAACCCGATTAAAAAAGAGCACAACTTGCATTGACATTTTCCCAAAGTTATACATATATGTCTGCCAGACACATGAAAAGATGCTCCACGTCAATAATCATCAAGGAAATGCAAATCAAAATCACAATGAAATATCCCACACCATCTCACACACACATGGCTAGTATCAAAAACAAAAAAATAACAAGTGTTGGCGAAGACGTGGGAAAAAGGAAACTCTTGAGCACTGCTGGTGGGAATGTAAATTGGTTGCAGCCACTGTGAAAAAGAATACGGAGGTTCCTCAAAACATTAAAAATAGAACTACAATACGATCCTGCAAGTCTACTTCTGGGCACTGACACAAAAACACCAATCTAAAGAGATACATGCACCCATATTTTCATGGCAGCATTATTTACAATAGCTAATGGGAGCAACTTAAGTGTCTATTGAGAAATTAATAAAGATGTGGGATGTGTGTGTGTGTGTGTGTATGTGTGTATACACAATAGACTACTACTAAGCCATAAAAAACAATGAGATGCTTGACATTTGTGGCAACATGGATGGACCACGAGAATATTATGCTAAGTAAAGGAAGTCAGAGAAAGACAAATACCCCACTATTTCACTTGTATGCGAAACCTAAAAACCACAAAGAACAAAACACAGACAGACCAGGGACACCTGCGTGGCTCAGCTGGTTAAGCGCCCGACTCTTGATTTCAGCCCAGGTCATCATCTCACAGTTTGTGAGATGGAGCCCCACTTTGGGCTCTGCACTGGGTGTGTAGCCTGCTTGGGATTCTCTGACTCTCCCTCTGCCCTTCCGCACTCACATGCACTCTCTCTCAAAAATATTAATTAATTGGAAAACAAACAAACAAACCAGACTGGGGCACCTGAGTGGCTCAGTCGGTTAAGCATCCAACTTCAGTTCAGGTCATGATCTCATGGTTCATGAGTTTGAGCCTCCCAACAGGCTCTTTGCTGTCAGTACAGAGCCCACTTCAAATCCTCTCTCCTGCTCTCTCTCTCTGCCCCTCTTCCCACTCATTCTTTCTCAAAATAAAAAACTTAAAAAAAAAATCTTAAAAATAAAAACAGACTGAGATACAGGAAACAAACTGGAAGTTACTGAAGGGGTGGGGTCCTGGTGGGGGGGGCAGGTGAAATAAGTTTAGGAGATTCAGTGGTACAAACTTCCAATTATAAAATAAGCCATGGGATGTAATGTACAGCTAGGGAATATAGTCAATAATACTGTAATAACTTTGTATGGTGATAGATGATAACTACTTACAGGGATCATTTCATAATGTATAAAAATATCACATCACTATGATATACACCTGAAATTAATAGAATATTATATACTAATTAAACTTCAAGGAAAAAAATTAAACGAAGGGACAAACAATGTTCTTGGGTTGAAGAATAAATATTTTAAAGCTTCCAATTCCTCCAAAATTTACCAATAATTTAGTGCAATCATACCAAAAATCCCAAGTATTTTTATTTTAAAAATTTAAAAATCCCAAGTATTTATTTTAAAAATAAAGAGGTAATTGTAGGGGCACCTGGCTGGCTCAGTCAGAAGAGCATGCGACTCTTAATTATGAGGTCGTGAGTTCGAACCCCATGTTGGGTGTAGAGATTACTCAAAACTAAAATCTTTTTTAAAAAAAGCTAATTCCAGATTTATCTGGAAAAATTATATATTAATATGTCAAAGAAAATCTGAAGAGGAACAAAGACAGACATGCACTACCAAGTATCAAAATATATATAAATCTATAGTGATGAATATAATTTGGCACTGAGACAGAGATAAGTAAATCTATGAAAGATACTAGAAACAGAATCAGTCTCAAATATGGAAATTCAGTACAAGGTAAAGGTGGCATTTCAAAGCAACGAGAGAAGGATATATCACCTGAATAAACAATATTGAGGGCAATGTGTTTTTTTGGAGAACAGAATTCAGAAAGATCCCTAACTTGAAACCTCACACAAAAGTAAATTCTAAGGGCAACAAAAATAGAAACCTAAGAAATAAAACTATGGAAGTAACAAATGAAAGTAAGAACAAGCTTTTTTTTCAAAAATTTTTAAACATTTATTCATTTTTGAGAGAAAGAGAGCTTCAGCAGGGGAGGGGCAGAGAGAGAGAGAGAGAGAGAGAGAGAGAGAGACAGAACCTGAAGCAGACTCCTGGCTCTAAGCTGTCAACACAGAGCCTGATGCGGGGCTTGAATCAACGAACCACGAGATCATGACCTGAGCCAAAGTCGGACGCTTAACCGACTGAGCCACCCGGGTGCTCTGAAAACAAGAACAAGCTTTTTTACTATATAGAGTCACACGCCAAGAGAAAAAGAAACAAAAACAGGAACAAAAAACAGAAAGAGCAGCTCACAGAAAAAATACATTATCACTGGTCAATAAACATGAAAAAATGTTTAATAACTTATTACTAATTTAAACAATTAGATATTTTTGGCTTGGATCAAGGGGTTGGCAAACTATGGCTAGTGAGTCAAATTTGGTCCATTGTGCCCGTTTTTATGCAGCCAGCATGCTAACAATATTTTTTGTTTTCAATCAAAATAGCATGGCTGAAAAAAATAAGATTACCATTTCATGATATATGAAAATCATATGAAATCCAAATTTCAGGGTCTATAGAGTAAACAGCCATGTTCGTTTACATACGGTTTCTGGCGGGTCTTACTCTACAATGGCAGAACTGGGTAGCTAGGGCAGAGACAGTATGGCCCACAAAGCCTAAAATATTTACTATCTGGCCATTTGCAGATTCCTAATTTAACCTGCCAAAGCTTAAAATTCTCACAAGACATGACATTAGCAAATATGGGGAAACAAAATCTTACAACCATTGTTGTTCCAACTCTTCTGAGGACAATTAAAATTTTAAATGCTCATCTGCTTGGACTCAGCTTTTAGAGATGTCACCTATATACATTCATTTGCACGGTGCACGGTGATTTAGATGGTAATGTACCTTGGCTCAGCATGAACAGCAAAAGACTTTTTTAAACAAAGTACTTTTCTATCAGTAGGGGAAAGGTGAACTAGGTAGGTCTCTATGTCCAGATAAGAAAAGCTTTGTTAAACATAGTCCAGTGCAGCAAAGAGTGTAGTATTTCTGCTGTGCGCTGATTTAAGTCAACCATAGGCAAAAAAGGATACATTTATATGATAATATAACACAGGAAATAATAATCTATCCAGGGAATTCCTGGGCCAATAAATAAGGCATAACAATGGTTACCCCTTACACTGAGAGATTAAGGGTCTGAGATGAGAAAAAGACAATTTTACAGTTTACCTTTCTGTGTTGAATGCATTTTTTTCAATGTTTATTTATTTTTGAGACAGAGACAGAGTGCGAGCTGGGGAGGGGCAGAGAGAGAGGCACACACAGAATCCAAAGCAGGCTCCAGGCTCTGAGCTGGGCTCGAACTCCCGAACTGCAAGATCTTGACCTGAGCCGAAGTCAGCCACTTAACCGACTGAGCCACCCAGGTGCCCTACATGCATTTTTTATCATAAGCATATTTTGCTTCAATTTTAAACAACTTTGTTAACTACCTAATACCTAATTTATATAATTTTGGAGAAAGGGCTTTATAAAGCAAAGTAACAGATCTGAATATGCAAAAATGTACAGACACTATAAACAAAGCTAAACAATAAGTAATAGCCTGGGGGGAAAACACAATACACAACAAAGGATTAGTACCCATCAAAAATAGAGAGCTTCCACAAATAAGAAGCAAAACTAAAAAAAAAAAAAAAAAAAATTAAGACAAAAATGGTTTCCGTCCAAACTATCTGGTCTAGGATACCAAGGTCATCTAGATATGACCTCTGCCTTTCAGTCTCATGTCTTGCTGTCCTGGTCATAACCACACGACTTGTTGCCCAACTGTGCCAGATAGCGTCATGCCTCTGAGGCACTGTGCATATTTTCCCTTCCTGCAACATTTGTCAGTCCTTGTTTATGAATTCCTCATTTTTCAAGGCATGGCTCAACCATCATCTCTTCTAGAGTCCTTCGACAGAACTGACCATTCCCTTTTTTTGTGCTCTGGCTGCAGTATCCATCTACCTCTATTAAGCATTTATTCCTATTACTGCCTCTGGTGGTTTAGATTTCAGTCTTCTCCACTAGATTCCAAGAAGGCAAGTCATCACTTGTTCTTTTCCTTCTAGGACCCAGCACAATCTTAGGACAGGAAGTACTGGGGAAACTCTGCAAGGAAGGGGCAACAGAAACTTGGCAAGGGCACCACCTGGGCGGCTAGGCATTGAAGACCATCCCACCCACCCTCTAACCCCAGTCTGTGGACAGCCTTAAACCTTTCGGAGCTGACCACTGGGATCAAACAGTTACACGGGGATCTACTGTGGACCTAAATAAATTCCCACCCCCAGGGACCCCTGTTTTCAGAGTTTGATGCTAGAACTGAAGGTCACCAAAATCGGTGCCTTTGGAAACACTCCACAACACATGAACAACTGAGGCCAACAAGGTGATTCAAAATCCTATCTATGAAAGCCTGGACGGAAGGCAGCTTTGGGTGCCCCATGCACATGTCACTGGCATACATGTATATGTGGCTGGGCTCGGATGGAGAAGACAGAAAATATAGATGAGGATTACTAAATGAATCTAACCATATTTCAAGAAGCTATTTATCAAAATGATCATAGAAAGGCTAGCTTGGAACCCAAAATGTGTCTGATGAATAAATACAGAATGAGTATTGGGGGGTTTTTTTGTTTGTGTTTTTGTTTTTTTTTTTTTAGAATAATCTTTTTTCTGTGCTTCTGCTCTTATACTTCATAGGATTCAAACACCTGGGGAACAAGTCCACCTGGCCCTCACATAGCAGGGTTTTGGGGAAAAAAGCACTGAAGATGAAGGTTAGCTCTCTGAACATATACAATACACACACCGCTCTTTGCTGCTCAAGAGAACGCCCAGGTCTGACCTTTGTAACACTAACTACAAACAGTTGTTTCTTTTCCCCACAACACATTTCCATAAAAATCCATTCTTAAAATATCAAAAACATAATACAATGTTCTACCTACCTGATTTTATCTGTTTTCCCTTTAGACCATAAAAGACTAATGTTTGAGAACAGTTCATAATAATCTGATCCACCAGGGCATGAAATCCTATCACACACCAATGAGCTATTTGTAAATGGATTTGTCTTTATAATTTAAAGCATGAATTTGGTAGCACTACAGGATAAAAGGCAATTACTGACTATGCCAGGAATTAATGGGGCATTGTAATTTAATCAAGGTATTTGCAAGTATGTGACATCAAGCAACAACCCCTTCCGATCTATGAGTAGTTATTAATAGCAGCCTGCAAGAAAAGGACCTGAAGTCTCAGTAGACCAAAAGCATAATGAGTCACTGCTGTGATGGGGCTGTCCAAAAATCTTATTTTGATCCCAGCCGCATTAACAGAAATGCAGAGTCTCAGACACGGTACCTTGGTCGCACCCAACTTGTGTAGAGCTCCAGGCATTACGACTGAAGAGCAGGCCCAGGCAGAAATGTCAAAACCATGTCACATAAAATGAGAATGAGAAAACCAGGACTCCTTTCAAAGAGTTTAAGCAGACACATGAAACTGATCAGTAAGTGCCTGAATTACACTATAAATACAACCAACAGCAGTTAGGGAGGAGGGAAGCCGCAAATATCCCTTTTCTTTCGAAAGGGGGGGAAGCTAAAGAAAGAAGGACCAGATGGAGTTAATTCTCAATGCTGAAAAAAGGAAAGTGAAGTGAAAATGTGTCAGTACCCAGTTAATGTGTGTAGAGACCAAATTAGATCACTCAAGTTTCCCACAGGTCTTTTCGTTTCACATTTATAGGTTAGCTAATTAACCACAATTTCATTTTTTTCTTTTTCATTCTGTTGCTGTTGTTACACAGTCCTAACCTTAGAAATCTTCACTAAAGATCACTTTTAAAACAAGCTTCGATGCAATGTACAATCAAATCATACATAGCTTTCCTTGGTTCTTAAATTATTCAAAATACACAATTACTAAATAAAACATTAACAGAACACTTCCACGTTCCCATAGCTTCCTGCCATTCACATCCCAGTCTATGTTCTAGACAACTCTAGCAACGAAGACACCATAGAAAATATTATTTATGGTAAATTTTATTTTCATTGATATTTCATTTGACATAATTTCAAAGTAGGTCTGTGCTCTAAGATGAGCCAAAAAACAGAAACCCTAAAGCTCATAAGAGATGTTTTTCACACTGTTCTGAGTAGGGCATGGGGCTTGGGGGTCCCCAAAGTTGATACCTAACGTTTTACCCTTTGAGGCTTTACCTATAGACACAGAAAGAAGAGAGAACATCAACACGCAAGAATCAAACTGTAATAAGGAGCTCTTGGGTTACAAACTACCACCTCTCTAAGGCTGTAGTGAAATGAATGATTTCTTCTGCGAAGTTCAATGTCATTTTTTTTTTTTTAAGTAAAATGTCAGAATATGTGAAAATGCTGCACTTGCTTCTCTTAATACACTGATATTGGAGAAGTTTTTAAAATCTTCGTGAGTCCAAGCTGGGACACGACTACTACTGATGGGGTCTATTCAACACACTAATTCCAAGTTTGGCGACCATCAGCAAACTGTTCAAAAGAAACACATAAACAAAAACACATCAGGTAAAGAACACAACAGGTACTCGACCGTTTTTTTGTTTTGTTTTGTTTTTTTTTTTTAAGAAACTAAGACTACAGCCCTTCGCAGCTACATGCGGAGACGCCGAGGCCGAGCAGGCAGAGGTGGAGCCTTCATTCTTGGAAACACGAAAGAAGTAACATGCCAAGGGGCAGTCTTGCCCTGCACCCGCCTCAAAATGGTACGTGTGAATTGGGAGTTCCTAATCTCACAGCCAATAATTCAAAGAGATGAGCAAACTGCAGGCTGAAAGACCAAGGTCTCTCCGGGGTCACCGAGCTAGTTAATGGTAGATTTCTGGTCTCCCGGTTTACTGCTCTTGACCTTGGTGTACACGGACTATAAAGCATTATGCCTGACAGCATAACTATGACTGAAGTCAGGTTAGTGATCTTCTTTCGAACAGATTTTTTAAAATTCTGTCCTCAGAGTATCTTTATCACAAGTAAGGAAAACGTTTTTAAAAACAATCTGGTCTGAGTTTTGTAACTCAAGTTAGCCAGCAGGACTCAATCAAAAGTCCCTTTTAACAAAATGGTCAGTGATAAAGGACACCCACACGTCTAAGAAATCTGGAACGCACGCTGAAAGTCGCAGAAAGAGCCGCTGTCAGGGCTTTGCCTGAAGCTCCTTCTGACGTAGGCAGGAGCCAGGATGGACCAGATTGCAAACGTGACAGCAAAGCCATGAACTTACTTACTTCATTTTGACATCAAATCAACTACTGTTTTCGCAGCCTCTCCTATTTGTGTGTAAATTAAATCATTCCGGTTGATATCCAGCATCAGGTATACCAGCACAAGTAAATTCTGGAATGTACAGCGTATCTGGGGCCCTAAACTCAACTCCATCCCGGTGACGAACGGCAAGGGAACAGAAAATACCTGGCACCCGCGATTAAGCCTGCAGGCAGAAATTTCCCAGAGTGGTAGAATCTCATCCCCATAATGCCAGCTAAGGTTCCAGATGTAGCTGAGGGGAAAGACAGAAAGAATCGAATATCATTACATCCTCTATACGGGAGAACCAATGTCCCACCCACCTTTCAAGGGCCAGATCCCCTCTCATACCATCTCCTCCATGCTGGGGGAGCGCTGGGGGTGCTTCATGGCCACCCGCGCCCTGTAGGACTAAGTACAAAGACTGGAATATAAGGCTCTCACCACCTGGGCCAAACCTGCCTTTCCAGCCTCACTACCCACCATTCTTCCACCATAGTTTTCTCCACATTTGCGGTAGGTCTTCTTCTATTCCCTGTTGACGTATTTACCTTAACTGTATGCTCTGCTAGTCAGCATGTGAAGACCTATTACGTGTATTCCCATGCACTCACTGCACTAGGTGCTGGAGGGCAAAACTACCATCATAAAAGGCCTCTAAGAGGGTCCCGCCTATTCGGGAAAGTGAGGAAAGGATTTGCTGAGGAAATGAAGACCAAAAAGCCAAGATCTGAAAAGGAGCGAAGAGCTAAAAGGGGGAAGAAAGCACATTCCAAGAGAGGGGATAACAGTGGTGGGGCCTTGTGGTGAGAGGGAACCGAAGGCTCAACTGTGGCCAGTGAGGAAGAGGGGCCAGAGCACAGAGCCCTGACAGCCATACGGAGGACTATGTTCTTCAGCCCAAGAGCAATGAGAAGCCATCAAAGCATACCAAGCAGAGGGATACATGAACATAAGAGGACTGTAAAATCAGAACTCGAGCTGCTCCATGGAGAACAATCCGGAGGGAAACCAGAGCATGTCGGGATACCACTAAAGAACTTCCTCAAGAATGCAGGTCAGATAAGGGGTACTGGGATGAGAACGGTGGCCATGGAGACACAGAAGGAGACACCTCAGGATATGTGCTGGAGGTAGTGCAAATAGGACTGACTGCTGAAGGAGACAGAAAGATGGGAGGAGGACAAGATCCAAATGGATGGACAACACCAGCACCAAACACATCTGTTAAGAACATGAGGTTACGTTTGGGCAGATGCCTGGAGACAAGATTTCAAGCACACAACCTTTACTTATGAGTAAAGCTTGGAGGAGTGATGCCTTTCTGAATCAATTTTCCGTTTCAATGGTAATTTAAGGCCTAGACCCCAATAACACTGTCAAGCAAGACGGTATAAAGAAGATACGGGGCGCCTGGGTGGCTCAATCGGTTAAGCGTCTGACTTCGGCTCAGGTCATGATTTCAAGGTCCCAGAGTTCAAGCCCCGCATCAGGCCCTGTGCTGACAGCTCAGAGCCTGGGGCCTGCTTCGGACTCTGTGTCTCTCTCTCTGCCCCTCCCCCGCTCATGCTCTATCTCTGTCTTAAAAATAAACATTAAAAAAATTAAAAACAAACAAAAAAAATATACAAAGAGCCAGGTCTTAAGAACTTAAGTATTTAATGGCCAAGAAGAAAGATGGGTCAACAAAAGAGAACGAGAAAATAAGAAGGAAAACAGGAGAGTGGAAAATGGCTTGGTCTACTATGCTGAGAAAGCTAAAAGGCCAACTAGAATGAGGATTAAAAAATGTACAGTCGGGTTGCCTGGGTGGCTCAGCTGGTTAAACATCTGAGTCTTGATCCCAGCTCAGGTCACGATCCCAGGGTCATGGGATTGAACCCCGCGTCGGGCTCCACACTGAGCGTGGAGCTTGCTTGGGATTTGCTCTCTCGCTCTCTCTTGCCCTTCCCCAGCTCAGGCGCACGCTCTTTCTAATAAATAAATAAACATTAAAAGTATATACACTGGATTTTGAAAATCCAGGTCACTGACAGGCTCAGGGAAAGCTATTTCCATGGACAAAGGACACAAAAAGGGGGGTCGAGAATACGAGAGGTTAAGAAGTAAAAACAGGGAGTAGAACGGATTGTTTTAAGGAAGTTGCTGAAGGGGAAGAAGGGCAGGCAACTGGAGAAGGAAGTGGGGTCACGAGAGGTCCTTTCTTTTTTAATGGGTAAGAGAGGACACCTTTGAACATGAGTGGGAGGGATCCACCCGCAGGGCGGAACACAAATAAGAGAAGACATCTCTGGCAGCAAAACACCCCAAGAAGGTGGGGAGAAGAGACCCAAAGCATGGGTGGAGGGACTGGCCTTTGAGAGAGAAACAGCACAGTGGAAGGCCTGGGTGATGACGGCATGCTGGAGCCTCCGTGTGATGACTGTTGTTTTCCTTTACGTAGGCAGCGAGGGCAGTTGCTGAGAGCAGGAGTAGAATCAGACATGAGGATAAAGGAAGCCTGAAAGTCATTCGGGAGCTTGAGCGAGGGAGCTGGGAGGCAGAGCTGAGAGCGGGGCGCCTCCTCCTTCCACGGGCACGCCCCAAGTCAGCCGCCGCGACCTCGCTTCCCAACCCGTGCCGACTTGTACGAGCCACTCGGTCAACACACTTATTCTCCCCACCACTCTTCTAAGGGCCGGCACTGCACGTGTTCCCACTCTGCGTATCTGGGGAGACGGCGAGATGTCCACGCTCCCAGCAGAATGGCTGATGTGTGGGGAGAGCTCAGTGAAAATGCACCCCAGGCCACGCTGATAAGAAGTGATCTTCCTCCCCGGTGCTGCTGTGTAGGCTGCTCACGGGGCACTTCAGCAGCCCCGCAGTCACCCCAACAGCGTCAGTCAACGTAAAGGCTCCTCGAAGGCAAGGCCTATGCCAGACATTCAGCTTAGTTTTAAAGGGCTAACACGTGATTTGCAAAGGCAAACAAACGCACTATTGAGGAAAACCTCACCCAGGCACGTGATCCTCCAGTAACGGTCAAGCACACGCTCTTCAGTGGGCAGACATAATGATTACGAGACGTCTACTTGCCTCGTACAAGCTTAATACTAATTCCGTTGGCTAGACCTAAATTGGAGGCATGAAAATCTTTCCATATTCTGTACATAGAAAGTAAACAGAAATCAGCACCACTCTCCCCACTCCCAATTTTAAAACTTCCCCAGCACTTGGGCAGAAGTAGTAAAACTGTCTTCATGTGAAGATCCTGCCACATGCCACCGAACCAGAGCCTTTGGGTAGAATGTTCTGGATACATAACCGTACCAGAGAGACAGGGAAGCGGACGTACCTAGGAAAACCCAAATGTTCCTCGGATCCTGAGACAGCTGATAGGCACCCAGGCCTGCTAAACTTCCGAAAAGAAGGCCAGCAGCCAGTGACGGGACGCTACCTGCAGAGAAGCAAACACAGTCCTGCATTATAACGTCAGACACTCATTAACAGAAGTCACCAGATTTCCTTTCCCTCCAGGGGAAAACAGCCAAGAGAACTTCTCTCAACACAGCTCATAACCAAGGAGCTCTCAAGCAGGAAAATGTGTTGCGGCGTTTGCTATTTTACGGAGAAGTCGGGGTAACGTCACATTATTCCTCTCCTTTTTAATATTCAGACACTTGCATCTGGGGAGCAAAGAAGGGCTCCTAACCAGGCCTGATGAACCTGTCAAGCGTTGGAACTGTCCACAGGCAGAACCTCAGGCAAATCCCCAAAGGAGAAGGAAATAGGGGCAGTGAATTAAAACAAAACAAAACCTGGAGAGTAAGAATTCTGGTGTGTGTGCGTGTGTGTGTGTGTGTGTGTGTGTGTGTGTGTGTGTGTGTGTTGGGGTGGGGAATGCAGGCTAGGAAAGAGGTAGAAACAGCAGGTTTGCTGATAGAACTATGCCTGATGAGAGACTTCAAAAAATGAGTACGTAAAGAAAAGAAGTTTCTGCCTACTCCGAAGAGCACAGAGATAATAACACCCTGGGGTCAAGGCAGATGTGTGGTAGTCGATGATAATAACAACCGACTACCACTCCTGCCCGGCATCTTAGATAAAGACACCAAGAACAAGGGAGTAGACAAGAAGCTTGACTTAGGTCAGCCAGATAATGGGAAAGCAAGTGCAGGGGCAGCTATGGGACTGAAAAGAAGCCTGCACTCCAGCTAGAGGGCTTCAAGCAAACCTGACTCAAACAACACTGAACTCTGGGGACCCCAGGGACTCACTCTTTACCAGAAACAATGTGAAGATCTTAAGAGGTCAGGTAGCTACAAACCATACCTGCTTTTGCATAGCCAATGATCCCACCAGAAGCAACCAGTGCTGCATAGCCAAAGCCAATCCAGTGTAAAGGCACTCTGAAAATGAAAGAGTAAGAAACCAGTGCCAACCATGTCTAAAAAATAAAAACCACAATCACAGGATGGGACTAAAACGTCATCATTCCAGAACAGTCATATGACTGTACAAATGAAAATAAATCCTAGAGGTTAGAGGACTTGCCTGGAGTCAGTGCCGGAGCCGGGACTCAAACTCAGGTTCCCGGCCTACATGACCAATGCTCCGATTCCCCAGACTGTCCGGCATTCTACGCTTAGTGCACTTTTCGGATCAGGAAAGAAGCTCTGGTTTTGAGAAGCTCTTGGCTATTCTACTCCCATTCACTGTGTACTTACAGCGGGCCAGAGTCCTTCTGCATTGTTCTCTTTCACTCCAACCAGACAGAAGAGTACACCTGCTGCACCTGGGAACGAGGGACTGGATCAGAGGTGGTAAACAGCACGTCTCTCTAGCAGTCAGAAAGAAGTGGATCCTAGTTCCAGCTCCACTCCTTAGCAGCTAAGAAATAATGGACAAGCTCCCAACCTCCCTAGGCCTCAGTTTCCTTCATTGTACCATGAGGATAAGAATGGTACAAATTTCCTACAGCTGCTGTGGGCATTAAACAAAATAGTAAGTAAAAGTGCTTAGCCGCTAGTAAATGCTGAGCAGATACCAACCATTTTGGTAATAACCTCCATTCCAAGAGCACAGGACCACAGGAAACAGCAAAATTCACGGACCAGCTCTGTCCAGGTGATAAGTTTACCTTTTCATCAGCTAACCAAATTACTACTGAACCGGAAACTAAGTATCTCCTGTAACCTTAATTCGACTATTTCAGTTACCCCTTTCCACTCCTGCCCAAAGAACTGAATTATTTCGAAACTCAGCATGTGCAAAACTTTCAGACAGCTATTTAATTTTGCACCCAATTCCTAACTCTTGTTAGACTGGGGACGGTGAGGGGGGTAAAATACAGCAAAGTCCAAATCATAATTAACGTGGAACACTTCGCTCTTGGCAAAGAAATGCATCTGGTATGGTTTAACTTGAAAGCAATACAACCTTCTGTTTAAATTTTTAATTGTCGGGCAGGGGCTACTTGGAATTGTGCCAGTCATTAATTGCAAGTAGCACTCAGCGAGATTTTCAAGCAGCAAGAGCAATAAAACCCCCAGGAAACTAATCACCGCTACGCTACACTGGTAAGCACTGGCCTCCAGAGCTCAGGGGTTCTGCAAGATTCACGACTACTTTAAGGAAAGCAGAAAATGCACGACTAGAAAGGAAACTGTGACGCAGCCTAAAGCCCCTGCCTGGATCTGGGGGACAACGAGTAGGCGGCAGCAAAGCCTCTTATATAACCCCAAACAAGTCAAAATGATATAAAATAGTAATTAATTCTCAAGCACCGAACCTCTTTCCCCTACGACTGCACCGGTCAACCGCGGGCTACCAGCGGCGAGGCGTGGGAGTCCGGGCCCCGCCGGAAACGTCGCGACGCGCTCTGCGTCCCGAGGGCAAGGTGGGCCGAGGGGTGGGGAGGAGCATGGGGCGGGGCTTGAGGGGGAGGTGTCGCGGCGCGCGCATGCGTCCCAGGAACGGGAGATGCACGGGGCGGGGCTTGAGAGGAAGCGTCCAGGCGGAGCGCTCTGCGTCCGGGAGGTGGGGCGGCGAGTCGCGACGCGAGCCCCGAGTCCCTACGCCGGTGTTCCAATCGTCGCTCCGGCCGTGCTGACCGGCCTTCGAAGCTTGGCTCGCCAGCAGCCCGCCTGAAACCCAGAATTTGAGTCGGGTCTTTGCAAGTGGCTTCGCGAGCTGGGCCAGGTTAACCTGGTGTAAACCAAAGGCATGCCATCCGGGAGGATGCTCACTCGCCGAATCACGGTTTTTGCCTGCCATGGTTAAGAACTACTTTCTTCCTGCAGAGCTGGTGGCCACAAGCCAGACAATAATGTGGCTTTATTATTATCTGAGAAGCAACTTAAAGGAAGGGAGAGGATAAGTGAAATATAATTTCCTACTACCGCAGTATGCGCCAGTGTCCACGAAACATCATCTCCACTCCCTCTCCAGAGCTGCCTCTCTTCCCTGCGTTTCCTGCGCGACCACTCAATCGCTGTAAACCAGAATTTGGGTGTTATCCTTGACGTCTCTCTCCCCTGCAGCCCCTGTAAGGATCAACGTAGATAAATCTTATAAATACAGTCTTCAGTGAAAAAAAAGGAGATCGCAGCTCCCGCATCTTCCAAAACAAAAACTTGTCACTTGCAACATCTCTTAACCTCTCAGATACCCAAACTGAACCCTGTGGTTACCATCGCTGATTCTTACCAGCCAAAGCAGATAAGGACTAAGAAGAACCATTGGTAATTCTAGTATGCCAGATCCTCACCAAATTACTGGAAGACTCCGCTTAACAACCAACAACGGGACCTATCTTAACCACCTCGGAATGGACTTAGGGATGCACGCCTCCCCATACAGGTGTATACGTAAACCTTAGTTATCACCACCATGATCTTACCCCTGTCCTTTAGACTTAAATTGAACCACAGAGGATTAAGTTAATTACCTACAACTGTAGTACTTGGTAGAGCTGTTATTTGAAGGTCTTTCAAAACCTACACCCTCACCTTTATGTTGTATTGCCTCGTCATTCCTCAACCCGTAGCACACCCCATTTCTCTGTGTGTAGTCCCAAAATTTATTGTCAAATAAATTGGCTCTCTGCTCTGTTTCAGTTAGTTACAGAGTAAACCAAATTAACGATTTGTGTTCAGTAATGTTTCTCATTGGCATTAACATATTTTAGGAGATCGCTCAGTTCTCAGCTAGGAACCCCTGAGCCACAAATGTGTCAATGGAGTGTGACCAAGATCGTGTGAGGGAGAAGTTTTTAGTCCTCTGGTCACTGGGGCTTCTTAACAGGTTGTTTCTGTTTGTTTCTTTCACAGAGGCCTAGGGTCCAGACCATGTTTGGTAGACAGACAAACGTAGCCACGCACATAACCAGAGCAGTAAAGTCCATCGGCCAAAACAGAAGAGCTTGTGAAGAAGAAGGAATAGTGCCTCAGTTTCAGCATTCTTTGACCCTTTTTGGAACCTCATTCATGTGTGACTTCACACATTAAGAAATCCCAAAACAAAAATGTCAAAAACAAATTCCCGGTTGCAGTGTTTCACCTGACGTCTACTGAGGATCTACAATACCAGTTTCTAGGTGTTCAGGATGTATTTTGTAGCTTTGAAGAGGACCATCATCATCAATAAAACCTTTCCCCAGGAAATTGATGAGTGAGGTTATGAAAAAATATTGCCTGTGTTCTCAACCCACCCTATCTGCCACATGCTTCTGGGACCTCATTTATCAGAAAGAAAACATGCGGCGTGTTAATTGTAAGCCAGACACTGCATGAAGTGCTTTCTGTAGATGAATTCATTTAATCTTCATACCAACCCTTGGACTAGAGACTCTTATCATCTCTTGCTTTCAAACACAAGAGGAGAAAGAGGTTACCTAATAGGGACATGGCCACTGGCCTTAATAAATGGCAGAGCTGCCCTAACTCCTCTCATCTGTTCTCAATACAGTGACCAGAGCACTCCTGTTATGAGTCAGTTGTGTCATCCTTATGCTCAAATCCCTCCAATGGCCCCCTTTCTCGCGCCCACCTCTGAGCACCTGCACGTGCTGCTTCATCAGCCCAGAGCTTCTCCCCAGATCATTTCCCAGCTCACTTCCTCACCTCCTTTGTCTTCATTCAAAGGTCACCTGCTCAGTGAGGCCTTCCCGGATTATCTGGGTTAAAACTGCAATCCCTCCGCAGTTCCCTCCACGGCTTATTTTTCTCCATGACGCTTACCTCCATATACAGTATGCTGTGAAACTCACTGACTGCACAATCATCCTCCCACCCAGTACGTACGTTCTTTGAGAAGGATGTTTATGCGGCGCTTGGAACGGTGCTTGGCACACAACGGCTGCTCAATGAGCATGCACTGAGTGAGAACAGATGTGGAGTAAGAGAGGCTGGTCTGCAGAGAGAAGTGTGAAGACACACGTGGAGTTGGAGACAAGATGGAGAGATTGCCCTGACTGCACCCTCTCCCTTTCTGAGCTCTGGTTCTCTTCTGTCCGACGCACCTGTGTCTTTGTTAAAACTCCAGCCCCGTGCCCTCTGTTTAGAATAGCCAGAGCAGCTTTTTGTGTCTCGCAGCTAAGTCTCTCCTAGCTGAGACAGCACCCCATTTCCTCTGCCAGAAATGCCCTTTTATCCTTGTCTAAAAACTCACATCTCATTTTTTTTTTTATTAAAGTCCTCAGTCAAGCGGCCCCTGACCATCCCAGGCCATTACAGGTGTTCTGCGAAAGGGAGGTGAATGCCAAAAGACCTCCAAAGACCAAAGGAGCCGCTAGACCAAACAAAAAGGCCGACAAGTCTAGCTTGACAAGAAATGGCCCCTTAGTAGCGGGCTTGTGGACGGAGTGTTCCTTTGGCTGCCACAAGACAAGTAGGTCTCTTGGATCCCACTCGCCCTAAGACTTGCTTTTCGAGTGCCAGGGGCAGGGAGTATGATAGGAAAAGATAGGATTCAGTAGGCAGAGAGGGAAAGGTGAGACCGGAGGTCCCTGGGTGTGGAAACACATATTTTTGGGACAATGCTGGGAGCATCTGACCACAGAAAAACTCCCTCCGGCGTACGGTTCCTCTTAAGAATGTAATAGTCACCACCTCCTCCCTCTCAGGTTCCCCTCAGGAATTTCACAAAAGACCTATAAAAGTAGGTCTTTTGTGAAAGACAGACCATAAAAGGTATGACCCACAAGGAATGATATGGCCACATAGCACCCCTCGTACAATGGAATCGAGCCAATCAGGAATGGACAACCCAGCACCTAGAGTTCTCTCGCCAATAAGGGGAGGACCTAAGAAGGAACTGGGGGGAAGGGAAGGGAGGGCTGACCAGAATTATAAAACAAAGATCCTTACCTATTGTGGGTATTCACCTCCAAATGCCCCCGTCTATAGACATTTCATACTATTTTTTTTAACTTTTTTTAACTTTTATTTTTGAGGGACAGAGCGTGAGCAGGGGAGGGGCAGAGAGAGAGGGAGACACAGAATCCAAAGCAGGCTCCAGGCTCTGAGCTGTCAGTACAGAGCCGGATGCGGGGCTCAAATTCACAAACTGCGAGATCATGACCTGAACCACCCAGGCGCCCCCTAGTCTTACTTTCTAATCTTCTACGCGAATAAACTTTTGCCTGCTGCTCATTTTGTGTCCACTTCTTCATTCTTCAAAGCGTCGAGACAACAAACCCCAGGGTATTGAGGCAAAAAAAAAAAAAAAAAAATCCTGCAACAGAGTATGTGCTGAGGGACCACTCAAGAGGAGGATGTTAAAGACTAGGTATGTTTCTGAAATTCTACGAGTGAAATCATCTTTGCCTTTCTGACTTATTTCACTTACAAACATAGGCGAAAGGAAGGAAAAAAATAAAAACAGAGGGAGGCAAACCGTAAGACACTTTTAAATACGGAGAACAAACAGGGTTGCTTGGGGATGTTGGGAAGATGGGCTAAATGGGCGATGGACAAGAAGGAGGGCACTTGTGATGAGCACTGGGTGTTATTGTAAGTGATGAATCACTAAATCCTACTCCTGAAACCATTATTATACTGTATGTTAACTAACTTGGATTTAAATTTTAAGTAACTGGGTGCCTGGGCAGCTCAGTCAAACGTCCAACTCTTGATTTAGGCTCAGGTCATAATCTCACGGTTCATGGATTCGAGCCCCACGCTGGGCTCTGCGCTGACCCGGTTTGGGATTCTCTCTCTCTGCCCTTCCCCTGCTCGCACACTCTCTCTCTTAAAATCAGTAAACTTAAGCTTAAAAAAAAAAAAAAAAACGACTAGGTATGTGTCAGTCATATTTGCAGGGCAGATCAAGGATGCTATGCACCGAGGGTATACTTAAGGGTGTGGTTCAACAAAAGGAAAGAAGGGAGGGGTGCTCAAAAAGGTTTCAGGCTACAGGAGAGTCATCCAGGCAGATCTGTTCACGTAATGTGTAATTAATTATTTACCAACTTTCGTCCTTTGGGCTGGGATCACACTTTTCCTTTCAGCACCCAGAATCTAGGGTAGCGCCTGGCACAGGGCTAGTGAACAAAGGAGGGGGAGATATAGGTGACATGGTGCATTCTGAATTGGGAAAGAGTGAACCTGGGAGGAGAATCTGCTCAGACACAAGTATCAAAGTGGATAATTCGACATGTAGATGGCCAAGACTATGTGCAGACTGTACATAGAGGGGAAGGACAAGTAGATCAACAGAACAGAATAGAGAGCCCAGAAATAGACCACCACAAATACAGATGACTTTTGAACAGCTCAGTTATGGGCCCTGACCCTTCAGGCAGTCAAAAAATCTGCATATTAACTTTTGTCTCTCCTCAAAGTTAATTAAAAGTCTACTGCTGACCAGAAGCCTTACTGATAACACAGTTGATTAACACATATTTTGTATGTTATATGTGAATTATATACGTGCTCTTACAATAAAGCTAGAGAAAAGAACATGCTAAGAAAACACAAGAGAAAATGCATTTACAATACTGTATTTATTGAAAAAAAATCGGTAAATGGACCCATACAGTTCAAACCCACATTGTCCAAGAGTCAACTGTACAATCAACTGATTTTTGACAAAGGAGCAGAGGTAATACTACAAAACAAAAATAGTCTCTTCAACAAATGGTGAACTGAACATCTATGTGTAAAAAAAAAAAAAAAAAAAAAATCTAGACACAGACCTAACATCTTTCACAAAACTTAACTCAGGATGGATCACAGACCTAAATGGAAAATGCAAAACTGTAAAACTCCCATAAAGAAACTTAAGAGAAAACTTAGATGACATTAGGGGATGGTGAAGCCTTTTTAGATACATCAAAAATATGACCCGTGAAAGAAATAATTGATTAGCTAGGCTTCATTAACATTAAAAACTTCTGCAAAAGATATTATCAAGAGAATGAGAAGACAAGCTACTGACAGGGAAAAAAATATTTCCAAAGACACATCTGATAAAGGATTGCTATTCAAAATACAAAGAACTCGTGCATGTGGGTGTGTACATACATATGCACAATTTTTATTTATTTTTGAGACAGAAACAGAGCATGAGTGGAGGAGGGCCAGAGAGAGAGGGAGACACAGAATCTGAAGCAGGCTCTAGGCTGTCAGCACAGAGCCTGATGCGGGACTAGAACCCACGAACTGTGAGACCATGACCTGAGCTGAAGTTGGACACTTAACCAACTGAGCCACCCAGGCGCCCCTAAAGTACAAAGAACTCTTAAAACTCAATAGTAAGGAAACTATTTAACTAAAAAGTAGGCCAAGTAGCTTGACGCTTTACCAAAGATATCCAGATGGCACATAAGCATAGGAAAAGCTCCACGTAGGTCCTCAGGGAAATGCAAATTAAAATAACGAGATCCCACTAGACACAAGATTGGCCAAGATCCAGAACACTGACAAATGTTCTGGACTGAAAAATGGTACAGCTACTTTGGAAGACAGGATGGCCGTTTCTCACAAACCTACACATACACTCACCACACAGTCCATCAGTCACACTACTTAGTATTTACCCAAAGGAGTTGAAAACACATCCACCCCAAAACTTGCAAATGTTTATGGCAAGATCGTAACTGCCAAAACTTGGGAGGCAACCAAGATGTCCTCCAGCAGTGAATGAGTGGTAATGTGTGGCACACACAATGGAATACTATTGAGCATTAAAAAGAAATGAGCTATTAAGCTATGAAAAGACACAGAAGAGACTTAAATGCATATTCCTAAGTGAAAGAAGCCAATCTGAAAAGGATACAGTACTGTAGGATTCTAAGTACATGCCATTCTGGACAAGGCAAAACTATGGAGGCAATAAAAAGATCAGTGATCGTGGAAGGTTGGGTAGAGGAGAGATGAACAGGCAGAACACAAGAGTTGTTGCAGAGCAGTGGAAATGCTCTGTGGATTATAATAGGTCATTCTTCCAAACCCATCCAGTGTTCAACACCAAGAGTGATCCCCAAGGTAAGCCATGAACTTTGGGTGAATCGAACACGTCAGTGTAGGTTCATCCCTGGTAAAAAGTGTACCATTCTAATGAGTGATGTGGATATCAGGTGTGGCTATGCATGGTAGAGGCAGCGGGTACATGGGAAATCTCTGCACCTTCTCCCTTTTGTTATAAACAAACCTCAAACTGCTCTAAAAAATATTAAATATTTAAACAAAAACATAACAAAAAACCCAAATCCATATTCATCTTTGTTTTTAGGCCTGAAGTTAACGAGGAGGTAGCCTGAAATGTCAGACACGGATTCTGGCTCACTTCCTAGATGGTTTCCTCCTGTGAAGTGAGTGGCAATTCCAGTGCCCAAATGCTTGATGTTTTAATTTGCCTGAACAGAAGGGATTCCCCTGTCAGCCTTAGGTATTTGACATCTGGTCAGCTAATTCACATCTATGAATCCTCTATTAATGTGTCTTTTCAAAATACCCAGGGATCTACTGGGGGGGGGGGGGCAAGGAAGAGAGATGATAAGATTATAATTTTTTTTTTTTAATTTTTTTTTTTCAACGTTTATTTATTTTTGGGACAGAGAGAGACAGAGCATGAACGGGGGAGGGGCAGAGAGAGAGGGAGACACAGAATCGGAAACAGGCTCCAGGCTCTGAGCCATCAGCCCAGAGCCTGACGCGGGGCTCGAACTCACGGACCGCGAGATCGTGACCTGGCTGAAGTCGGACGCTTAACCGACTGCGCCACCCAGGCGCCCCGACAAGATTATAATTAACAGGCTGAATTTAAGATTATCTTTATTGGATTAACTAAATGACTGTTTTTGTTGGCCTGAAACAGATGGGGAAAAAAAAAACAACATACCCTGAAAATGTCATTTTCCAAACCTTCAGTTATCTTCTCATCCACAGCAGTGGAAGCAAAGTAGTCTGATGAGGTTTGGCAATCTAAGAACCTTCTTAAGGACATAGCCCTGAATTTAAGCATACACTTTATGCATACATATTTTACGTGTCCATGAGTTTTGAGTTGGTCTTAATATATACTTACTGGTATGAAAATCTTTTTAAACCTTGGTTACGAAAAGGATCAAAATCTGCATTAAAAGTACTAGAATCATCTGAAGAAGCCAAAGGAAGGCTAAGTTTTATTCTTCCCCCATTTAGGAGAAAAATCTGAAAAACAACTTTTTTATCCATCTCTGGTAAAGAATGTGTTCAAAACTGTGCATATTTTAAACTAAATATTTTAAGATCTTTATTTGCTTTATACACATTGTAATGGTAAAAATTATATATTACACATTAACATACTATATATCACGATATATAATATATAATAGAACACTGCTTACCAAAAATTGTTTTACCATTGTTAAAAATAAAAAATAAAAATAGAAAACATCTAAATGTGTTTGTCTGTTTTTTTAAGCTGTATGTCTTCTCCAAAAGAAGAAATTCCTAGCTTTTACTCGTGGAGGGGAGGCAGGCACATTTGAAAAGAATGATTCCATCTAATAAGTTTTTCTCATAGAAGGAATGTGGGATTGACTGTATCACTCATATTTTCTTTTTTTTCTTCTTTTTTTCCAACATTTCTACCATTTTCCTCTTCTTGGTTGACACCAGGCTATTTCCTTTCGTTGGCTTATTACTGTCATCAGTTAAACCACATTTCTTCTTATTAGCTTTGGACTGCCTTTCTTCTTCCTGCACTATATTGCCAGCTTCCTTTTTGATTTTGGACTCTTCTTTACTTACTAAAACACAAGAGACAGTGCATTTATTTATTTTTATTTTATTTTATTTTATTTTTAATATTTTATTTACGTTTGAGAGACAGAAACAGAGCACAAGCAAGGGAGGGGCAGAGAAAGAGGGACATAGAACTCGAAGCAAGCTCCAAGCTCTGAGCTGTCAGCACAGAGCCTGACACGGGGCTCGAACTCATGAATCGTGAGATCATGACCTGAGCCGAAGTCGGATGCTTAACCGACTGAGCCACCCAGGTGCCCCGAGACAGTGCATTTAAAGACTGCTTTTTCCTTCTTGAAATAAACACAACCTGATGATGAAGTGAAGTTATCCGAATGTCCTCCACCTCAACAATTCAAGAGCTAACAAATTATTAAAAAACAATCACTTTCACTTACCAGGAGAAGGCTCTGCAGCCGGAGGAAGGCTTTCTTTTGTGTCTGTCCCTCTGTCTAGCCACACTCCAAGGCATGTCAGCCTGGCATTAGTTTTTACTTCACAGAGTAAAGATGGAGGAACTTTCTAAAACAGAAGAAAGAAGAATTCTTAACATGGGGGAATTTTAAATACTTTTCTTTTTCCATAATCAAGTGAACTTAACTTTTTTTCAAAGGTTTTATTTTACATTTTTAAGTAATCTCTACACCCAACGTGAGGCTCAAACTTACAACCCCAAGACCAAGAGTCGCATTCTCTACTGACTGAGTCAGTCAGGCACCTCTGAGTGAACTTAATTTAAAACTTACTATATTTTCTGAGAATAAAATACACTGTTTAGAAGAATTCCATGATCTTGATCCATGTTTGGTCTGACTATGCCCTTCTCAAGGCACTTTCTGAATATTCAGAAATTGTAAATTCACCAAGGAAAAGGATCGTGTCTCATTCATTTCTAGGTTTTAACAAAGAATCTTGCACAAAGCACACACTCGACAAACCACATTTGTAGAATGGGTTTATAAGAGAACCAAGCAAAACAAGTAAAAACAAGAAAATCTGTTAAGAGTGAGACCACTAAAGGGATTTAATTTTCCACTTATCTGGTTCAAAACTATTCTAAGATTACTGATCAGGAATTTTTGAGTTTTTAGGAATGGCAGTATTTTTTTTTAAATAGGCTCCACACCCAACATGCGGCTTAAACTCACAACCCTGAGATCAAGAGTCACGTGTTTTACCGACCAGCCAGGCACCCCAGTAATGGCAGCATTTTTATCTAACAAAATCTTACAGAGAACACCAATCTACACACAAAAGAGAAGAAAGCAGCATTTCTCTGATTGAAAAAGCACGAGTTCTCGTATCCTGCCAGCTGAGACTCACAACACCAACCCCCACCGTGGCTCTTGGAACCCTAACTTTAAAACTATGAGTATCAATCATGCGTGGAAGAGATCTCAGGTTTTTTTAAACAGCTCTGCCTTATGACCTTTGGAAAATATTCCACCTCACTTCACCCAAAACAATACTGATAATAAAGACTTGCATTAAAGCGCATTCACATTGTGCTAAGACACCAACCTTATTCTGCTTAAGTTTCCACATTTTGACGAAACCATCACTTGATGCTGTAACAATAACATGATGCTCTGGAATTTCAAAACTGAACATGTCCTTTATCCTAAAATAGAAATATTAACACCATAAAGGATCCTTTCTTCCAGATAGTACAATACCATGGTAGAGCTTCTACGCACACAATCTCTCGATTTTTCAATGTTTCAAGTGCTTCCAAACTGCTCAAGGAACGGTGCTAAAATAGAACTGTGCTTCACATCCCCATCAGTCAGTGCACCATTTTCAGGGTCTAAGTTCTAAGATAAAGTGGATTATTAACCATATGTTAAGAAAAAGTTGAAAAGATGATCATGATAACCGTAAGTAATTAGGTTATCACAAATGACATAAAGATACTTAAAGTCCTTCACCTCAAGATACTCCAAGTTCAGTATGAAGAGCCAAGTAAGACAACGAAATGAACCATGGGCTTCCTCCTACGCACCCGTTTCTACCCCCCCTCCAATGCCACCACCCTAGTCTAAGCCACTACCCCTGTTCTTCTGGATTCCCAGGGAGCCTAACTGGTCTCTCTGCTTCCATTTTTGCTAACAATTTTTTAAAACTATCAATCAAATCATGTTAGTCCCAGGCTTAAAATCCTACAAAACTAGGATCTTTTCTAAAATAACACAGGATAAGGGTGTCTGGGTGGATCTCGCGGTTCGTGGTTTCAAGCCCCATGTCAGGCTCTGTGCTGACAGCTCAGGGCCTGGAGCCTGCTTCGGATTCTGTGTCTCCCTCTCTCTGCCCCTCCCCCAATCATGGCTTTGGCTCTTTCTCTCTCTCTCTCAAAAATAGACATTAAAAAAAAATTTTTTTTTTTTTAAAGTTTATTTGTTTTTGAGACAGAGAGAGACAGAGCATGAATGGGGGAGGGTCAGAGAGAGAGGGAGACACAGAATCCGAAACAGGCTCCAGGCTCTGAGCTGTCAGCACAGAGCCCGACGCAGGGCTCAAACTCACGGACCATGAGATCGTGACCTGAGCTGAAGCCAGTGCTCAACCGACTGAGCCACCCAGGCGCCCCCCAAAAATTTTTTTTTAAATAACACAGGAGAGGAGGAAGGGTATGGGGGTATATATAAAGCATGTCTGGCCATAGACTGACAACTGCTGAAGCTGGGTGGTGGGTCTATGGGGGTTGCTTCCTTAAACTGGTCTATTGGCCTTTACATTTTTCTACAGTAGGAAACAAAAAATCTACAAAGGCCCTTAGCTAAAATCTAAACTCTTCACCAGTCTACAAGGCCATGTACCATTTGGCTCACTCTGATCTAGTCACGACGTTCTTTCATCTCTTGTTAAAATACATCCAGCTCCTTCCTCCCTCAGGTGACTGCGTGCCATCGCTCGTCTCTTCAGAAATGGCTCCCTTTTACCCCTCTCAAGTCCTACCCCCTCCCCCTTTCTGGATCAAACTGTGCAAGTTATGTCTGTTATTCTTAAAGCACACATTTCTATTCCTGTTCTAATTACCTGCTTACTTGTTCATCGACTGTCTGTTGCTCTACGACTAGAGCCACTAAATGCAACTTCTTGTCTTTTCCATTCATCATTAAATACTAAGTGCAGTTCTTCATGGATGCTCAGTGAATACTTGTTAAATGAATAAACAGCCAAATATCCTAAGTGTTAGCTTAAGTGTACTAGTGTTATTAAGTACCTTTGACATGGCCTTGAATGAATACTTCCTAATGCAGGGGAAAACCAGGGCCGGTACACTGCAGTATTTGAGTATTGCCAAGAGATTTCTTAAAAACTGTTATTTGGAAAGTAAAAACTAGGACTTACTTAAGACATAAAAGGACAAGTAAATGAAGCACATTAAAGTAGAACAGTGCATTATCACCCTTCCCAAAATTGTAGTAGAAAAAGCAGAGGCAGACAGTACTGGGTTTGGATCCCAGCTCCAGCACCCAACAGTGGGGTAACCTTGGCCAAGTCACTTAGCCGTTTACCCTGAACGGCAGTGTCTACCCAGAGATACAGTGAGCAGTGACTGTAAGGTAAGAAAGACTGGCATAAAATAGAAGTCATTGCTGTCACATATTTCTCCTGCAGGAAAACAAGTAACAGGGAGAAGTGGAAAAGAGAAATAAAATAAAAGGCAAGAGAGATCCTGGCAAAGCTCAAGATCGTTTTTTTTGTTCCTCTTCAAATATGACTGATTTTAGGCCCCAAGCCTAGTATTATTGGAAAAACATCTTGTGCAAATCACTAGTCCTGATGACAACTTCCTACTTTTGCACTAAGGCCAAGACATTTCTACCATCCCCTCAGACTCCAGAAATCATATATATGTAGGAATGCACCCTACCTTATGAAACTACTGCATACGTGACACTTACTGGAGACTCTACACTTGCATACACACATACGCATAGAGACTGGCAAGGAAAAAAAAAAATACCTGTTATCATGAGCTTTAAATTCACAGAGACACATTAGTGAATCACAGTCAAAAAACCTTACAACTTCTTCATCTCCAGCCACTGCAAGGACAGACTCCTAGAAGAGAGAAAAAGAATATCCGGAATGTCATCAACAATTGCAACCATCATCATATACACTAAGGTTCCACCACTGATCTCTCATCACTTACTGAAAGAAACGTAACAGAAGATATTCTCTTTTCATTTGTGATGGTGCCACTAACGGATGCAGTGTCAAGTTGATAGATATCTATTTTATTCAGCATAACAACTACGTATTTCTCTCCTCTTGGGGACCATTCCACTATGTGAGCATCTGCAAGTTAAAAAAAAAAAAAAGCTTTTTTTATTTCATAAACAATGATCAGAGTAATAACAAAAATAGCAAATAGCTGTACCATTCATTTCACATCCACTGTCCTATTTACCCTTCATAAGAAATTTTTGATGCATATTTTGCAAGTTAAGTTTTAGAAAATAAACTGGATTAAAGAATCATCAAAGGTCAGAGAACTGGTAGGTGACACAGTCACAACAAGAATCCCAATCTAAAATGGGGAAAAAAAGAAAATGGGAAAAGTAACCCAAAGCATTGCTCTAGGAGATAACCACCATCACGCAGGGGAAACAATGGTGAACACGCACGCACACAAGAATGTGCGTGTCTACATTCATATTCCATCAAGTTATAAAAAAACATTCCAAATAAAAGTACTCACTTTGCTTTATGTTTTTTATGAATGCTGATCTTCCTTCCACAAGATTCCATGTTCTGCAAAACAGGAAGCTCACTTATGGCATGGTAACTCTTACTAGGTATAAAAGTAAGCGTAATGAACACTTACTCAAATGACAATTTACTACAGATGCCGCTATTTGGAACTGTCATGTTTCTTACAACAACACTGGAAATATTTACCATTAAGCAAGATTAATGCATCCACTCCCACACCCCTTTCACCTACTTAAAATGTTTAATATATTTTCAAAAGGTTTCACCTCTTAAAACATTGCTTTTTAGGACCATCCTCTTTGCTTCCCAACTCCAAATGAATGACTGGGATGTAATGTGTATGTCTGAACACAGAGTCTGTCCTTTTCTTTCTCTACAGTCATGAAAAGGTTCACTGGCTTTCAGCTTTTCCTTGTACTGTAGTATCTCTAAGTAGCTGACAGCCAGGACACAAGACAGAAGTGTATCTAATTATTGTAGTAAAAAATACCCTGATGGTTAGGTTCCTGCTGTTGTACTTGGAGAACGAAGACCACAACTGAGAAAAGATGCTCTTGGCATCAATGACTTACCTCAATGTCTTATCCGTACCCACAGACAGGGCCAACTTGCCAGATGGGTGAATAGAAAGGAAGGTCACGTGTCCTCTACAAGGAAACCAACAGTTAGCCCCCAACTTGACTGGTACCTGGAGACCACCAATGGGAAAGGGCTAGACTCACTTGTGAGCTTTAATGGACTTCAGGCACTCCCATTTCTTCGCATCCCAGACACAAATGACTCCATCTTCTGCCCCACTGATTAAGTGCCTGTTGCCATAGAATTTCAGGCAAGTTATTGTGCCTGTGGAAAAACCGAAATAGACCAACTTAATGCTCACTTTGAATGCAAACTCCATTTCTGGTTTGAAGGCTGTGCTGTGGTAAGTAAAAATCTAATGTCAGCATTAGTGAAATAAACCTTAAAGTCTTAGGTGAAGAAATTAATTTTTTCATATCAGAACATACAATTTCAAGGCTGTGCAAATACTTTCAACAGAATTTCTCTAGTTGTAGATACAGACTAGAGCTAATCAGTTCATTTACTTGCTCTATGGGTCCAGAATCATAAATTTAGGAGATGGCTGGCTAGGATTGTTTGAGCAGAAGTCAAACAAAACCAACTAATAAACCAGCTAATTTGGGAAACAAACCAAGATATACAACCATATGACTTCTTCCTTTCCTTCCCTTTTCTTTGTTTTGGCTTTTGTTTTTGCTTTGTGTGGGTTTGTTCTTTTGTTTTTTGTTTTTTGTTTTTTTTTTTAAGAGAGAGAGAGGGGAGGGGAGAGAGAGAGAGAGAGAGAGAGAAAACACAAGTGGGAGAGAGGGGCATCAAGCAGGCTGCATGCTTAATGCAGCTGGATGCCAGGACCTGGGATCTTGACCTGAGCCAAAATCAAGAGTTGGACGTGAGTTCGAGCCCCGCGTCGGGCTCTGGGCTGAAGGCTCAGAGCCTGGAGCCTGTTTCCGATTCTGTGTCTCCCTCTCTCTCTGCCCCTCCCCCGTTCATGCTCTGTCTCTCTCTGTCCCAAAAATAAATAAACGTTGAAAAAAAAAATTAAAAAAAAAAAAAAAAAAAAGAGTTGGAGGCCACCCAGGCACCCTGGCTCCCTCCCTTTTCTTTCTTTATTGAAAGAGAAGAGAGGAATGATTGTTACTTTCTAATCAGTTAGTTAGCTACCCAATCATCCAGAATCCAATTATTATCACTCCAGAGCTCTTTTCTATTTGATTTCTACAGTTTTCATTCACTGTCCTAAGAATTTATTACAGGGGCGCCTGGCTGGCTCAGTTGGTAGAGCAGATGACTCTTGATCTCGGGGTTGTAAGTTTAAGCCCCCACAATGGGTTTAGGGATTACTTAAAAATAAAATCTTTAAAAAAATAACTAAAATTTTTTTTAAATCTTAAAACACAAAGCATTTATTAACACAATTTTATAAACTGTTCTACTGTTCAACTATGCCTTCTGTAATCTCCTTTGCATGGTTCACAAATTTTCCTACAGCTTTTCAACTTCTTCACAAACAACTCCACTCCCCTCTGCCCAAAAATTAAAATCTGAATCTCCCATGAATTTCTTCTACAGCTCTTGAGATAGAGACAAACATGTTTCATACCCTCAAATATTAACCTCGCTGGAAGGAGGTTAAGATGATAGAGGAACCCAGCATTCTTCTGACCCCCAAAAGCAGTCCCTGTATATGGACAACGTATGATACCCTGACCCTCAAATAAAACTCCCTATCCTTTAAAGCTTGTGTCCATCAGCTTACTCTTCCTATAGCTCAGTGGTCAACAAACTACTGTTTCTAGGTTAAATCTGACTGGTGGCCTGTTTTGATAAATGCAGTTTTCCAGAGCACAGACTTGCTTGTTCAGTTCCCAAATGTCTATGGCTGTTTTCTGCACTGCAACAGCAGAGCTGAGCAATCAAAACAGAGACCATATGGCCGCAGAGCCTAAATATTTACTATCTTGTCCTTTTCAAATAAGAATATGAACCCTTGGGTCACGGTTGTTCACCCGCCACCTCCTGGTGAGTCCTTTACATTGTCCTTTATATGGAAAGAGTAAAAGATCTCTGATGAATATAATTTTGCACACCGCCCAGCCCCGTCCCCAAATATATGGGGTAACATACAACCTTATCAAAGTGGGAGTCTTTAGCCACCTTTGCCCGTTTTCTTTTCTATCAACTTATTTCCTACCTTGGTAAAGATCTTATCTATTACCAACTGTTAGATAAACAGGAGTTATACAAAGAATAAAGGAAGTTAGGAACCATACTTCATCCCCATCCAAACTCCTTCTAAGTAAGTCCCATCCTTATTGTGCAACACCTGTACCAATGGCTTTAGGCAGACCAGATTGATTTAAATTATTTCTTCCACACCTAAGGGAGAGAGGACTTTCTTGTAGGAACTGGGAATAGGAGGCAGAAGGGAAAAAGAACATATGTTGAACTCACTCAAAGTCTAGCTTCTCTTGAAAAGCAAAAACTTGTCAAAGTAGCTAAGGACCATCTGAGAAAGACACTGAACACTCTAAATTACTGCTAGAAACCAGTGCGTAGCTGTCTTATCTCCCTTTAATAGCAGAAAATCAACAACCTGAGCAGAGCTTTCCCAAACTAAGCACATATCTGATTCTACTATTCTGAGTTCTTCCTTTCCATTTCCCTTCTCCTGGAACACATGTTAAACCTCATTCTTTGTGCCTTGGGAAAATACAATAAAAACAGAATAATGTTCAATACTGGAAAAACACACACCTATTCAGTCTTCCTATTCCTAAATCCTACCACTATCCTGGACAACTTCACCATCAGTGTGGAAAACCCAAGCATGACTGGAGAATCACCAGGCCCTGACCTCCACTCCAGTGACCTTTGCTTCCTCTCTAGTTCAGTCCCTCGCACCTACACCCAGGAAATGTTACCACCTAGAGTTGCTCCACATTACAACTCTTGAAGAATCTCTTCCCTGCCTGCAACCTCACCTTTCACCAGCCCCTTCTTGCCCCCTTCATTCACTCCACCTGCTTTTTTATTTCAGAGATCTGCAGGCCCTTAACACCCCATTTTCTCTAGACTGACAACTTAAACCATCTTTCATCAAAATCCTTTGTAAATCAATCCTTCTGTTGCATGGGCACCGGGTAACTTTCTGCTCCCCACAAAAATGCCTGGAGCTTAGTGCAAACGGATGTTATTCGGGCCACAGCCTCCAACTTCAATCAGGCAGACTCTCACTAGTCCTTCTGCTTGTCCTTGGTCAGCATCTCTCTTGTACACCAGGTGCCAGCACTTTCCTCAAGCCCACACCGCCCCTCCCTACCATTCAATCCCTAACCTCTTCTTCTCAAGGACCATCCAGGACGTGGCCTAATTCCCAATCACCTTAACCTCCGTTCTAACCTTCTCGTAATACTGACTTGCTTACAGGTCCCCATGCACCCAGTGGTTAACGACATGGGCTCCAGACCTAGGTCTGAGTTCCAGTTCCACTGTTTTGTGACTATGGGCAACTCACAAAACATCCTGAGTCTTGGTTTTCTCTTCTAGGAAGCCAAAGATGCAACTGTACCTTACTGGCAAACTGCTGGGTACGTGGTACTCCCTCAACGAAGTCAGCCATCAGCATGAGGCTGCTACTGTGCTCCGTGCACTTCCTGCTCTGCCTGGGATGCCCTCTCTCCCACCTTGAAAACTTCACCTGGCTAACAACTGGCACTTCTCTTCTAAGATAATTCAGTCAGATGTCATTTTAGGGAACTTTCTGCTTCCTCCCACTCCCTCCAGATGCAGTTAAGCGCCCCCCTTCTGTCTCTCAATATGGACCGTGAAGAACTTAAAAACAAAAGACATGTTTTTTTTCATTTCTGTATTTCCTAGCACAGAATCTACTATGTAATAGGCACTTAATGAATTGTTCAACTCAAGTCAAATTGTCAAGTAATGACGCCTCACCATTGTCTTAAAGGATATAATTTTCTTACCGTTGTGATGCACTAGAGCCCCATGGTCTACCTTCTTTTTCATGTCATATATGTGAATTGTTTCATCTTTGCTCCCAGTGACTACAAAACGACTGTTTACAGCCACTGCTGACAAGGAGGCAGTGTGGGCATGGTGAGTGAAGTCAGCCACAGGAGTCCATTTTTGCTGAAGAGTAAAACACGCAATCAGTGTCACAATCACATCACAGTTCTCCAGAAACACGTAAGTGGTTCCACAATCCATGAAAACTACCAGTGGATACTTACAAATTGAGAAAAAACTATGCAAGGATAGCAGACTAAGAAAAACAAAGACCCTGAGAATTAAAAAAGGCAGGCAGCAAGGAGACAGGAAGGCAATCAAGACTCCAAAACAATTATGGAGACCGGATTACTTTAAGGTCCTATTCCAATCCTTAACTCCTTCATATATGTACTTATACGTGAGACTTCACTATTCATTCATTCAAATGTTCAGATTTGATTTGAATTTATTCGTTCAAATACTAAATGACTACTATGTGCTTGGCATCATTTTGGACAGTTGATATGTAACAGTGGAGAAAAGAAAGCCGTAATTCTAATGTAACTGCCATCTCTGTGGGAGAGACAAACTGTAAATAAATATGGTATCACATAGAGAGGAGTATAAATGACAAGTCTTATAAAGAAAAATAAACAGGATAAACACTGTGTCTCCATTAGTACTAACATAAGCCCCAGAGAATGACCAATGATGAGATCTCAAGAACTCTATGCTTATTGATATGCAACTTTTGGACCAAATAAGTGAAACTGGTTGAGTGCAAGGAATAAGAGAGCTGAATACATACACACACCTCAAACTGAGGGAGATGCATCAAGAAGTATTAGCAAATTGGGGCACCTGGGTGGCTCAGTCAGTTAAGTGTCCGACTTTGGCTCAGGTCATGATCTCGCGGTTCATGGGTTCGAGTCCCACATCGGGCTTTGTGCTGACAGCTCAGAGCCTGGCGCCTGCTTGGGATTCTTGTCTCCCTCTCTCTCTGCCCCTCCCCCACTTGCACTCTGTCTCTCTCAAAAATAAACATTAAAAGTTTTTTTTAAAAAAGGAGTATTAGTAAATCAAACAAACCACGGAAGAAGAAGAATCCATCAGATTTCTTTGAACACACTTAAGATGTGTCATTGCAAATTAATTTCTAAATAACTACAGCATCAGACAGTCCTTCCATCAATCAGGACCAAGGGAGCCTCTTTTGAGTAAAGGCACAATATTCCTGAGGGGCTGCTATGACCACAAATCTAAGATAATCTTTGCTTGTGCACTTTACAGAAGGAATGTTGATTATCTGAGCTCTGGTCTGTCTCGGTTTAGAAGCAGCAGCGGGTAGTATAAGAGCTTCATGTTTCAGAGACACCTAGGGACTTGAGTCCCAGGTCTCCCAATATTAGTTGTGTGGCACTGCACAGGTCACTTAACCTATCTCAACTTCAGGCTCCTTATCTGTAACACGGGGATAACTGTATTTGCCTCAGGAGGCTGCTGGGAAGACCACTACGTGTCTGGAACAATGTGGTGACTTTATTACAAAGAGAACACAATAGCATCATCTTTAAGATTCAAGAGATGGCACCTTCCAGCCAAAAAGATTAATAAGCAGGAGGAGACAAACAACCAAAGTAATTATTCAAGTTATTATATCCCTCCAGTTTTCTGGTTAATTCAAGACTGACACCTGGACTTTTTCACAAAGAAGTACTGAAAAGAATGGGTTTCTAGGAGATACTTAGGTTTGCTTAGGGAAAAATACTACTGGATTAAAAGTTAAGAGATCTTATTTCTAATCCTGGGTATGTCCTATCTGTTTGACTAACGGCAATTTACTTAACCTTTCTGCTCACACATCCAGTAAAAATACTTCTATTTTGTTGTAATTTCCCTCCACGCATTTGTCTCCTTTGCCCTATGTCGGCAAGCTCTCTAGCGCTGTACCCATTCCTTTGGCTTCTTTGCACCTCCACTACCAATTAACGGCTCCGTGGTAAGGGTTCAAAAACACTGAATGAACTGGAGACACTATCAACGAGAGGTTTAACCCGACCCAGATCTAACATTTTGTCAAATTCAAGGACAAAAACTCAGTAAAAGCGAACTGTTCTTTCTTTAAATCCTGAACGCGTACACCGGCTGTCAACGGACTCATTTGCCAGCTTCCTTCCTGCACCGTGGCCAGAATGTCTACTAAACCCACAAACATGATCTCGTTTTACGAGAATGCCTACTCCAGGTTTTAAAAAGCTAAGTTATACGTTTGAGTTTGACTCATCAATTAATCCCTAAGAGATCAGTGTGTTTACCTGTGATGATGTGCTTACCACGGCCGTGCGGGAACCCGACCAGACCTTCTCGCGCCCCTCCTCCCGCGGTCCCTCCCGGCGCGCACTCTTACCTCGTGGTCGCCGCCTGCAGCTGGCTCGGGGCGTACTGCGAACCCAAAAAGGACCTGTTCGTAACAACCAGCGACCAGCTCCATTCAGCAGCACACGTGCCCCTTCAACCAGCGCCGCTCAGCTGAGACAATGACGAAAGCGGACGCCAGAGCAAGTGGGGTCCTTCCTGCGTCGGCGCTCAAATTACGTCATGGGCGCAGGGCTGCCTTTAGGGCGCCTGCCTCCGTGGAAGCGGTTTCAGTGCTCGAAGATCACGCGGAACTTCCAAAAGGAAAAAAAGAAAGGATGTCACACGAGGAAGTTCTCACGGCGAGGAGAAAAATGTTGGGGGCAAGCAGGCATATTCTAGGTGGCTGTGAGGTGGGCAGGTCCAAAGGGGAATGGGGCGGGACATCCTCTGCGGAAGTCCCTCATTTCCGTGACGTCACGAACAGGGCGGGACCTCTTCCGGTCTGGGCGGGGCCCCTGGCGGTGTCGCGTGCTGAGTGCCGAGCCCGCTGTGCTGTGGGCTGTCAGACGGTGGACAGGAATTGGGTTTCCTTTTTGCGCAGGCAGCATAAGCAAGCGTTTGTCTCTCACGTTCTCTCGTGACAGGGCAGAGAGCGGTCGGCATTCATGGTTAGCGGCTTCTAAAGCAGGCCGCACGCCTTTCCTTCTAGCTTGATTGCTTTGCCTGACTTCGGGGTCACATTGGCCAACGTCGCCGCACATCCCTGGGAGGGAGGAGGACGCTTTACCTGAAGTGATAACACGGGCTGCTTGAGGACGAAGTCCGCAGTCATCGTAGGTGAATGTACCAAAAGGAGATCTCCCATTTCACTTTGACCACCCCCCGCCCCGCAGTTTAGAGACCACATGACACATACATGAAAGCCAAGATCGCCTTAATTAGCATTTGCAATTCTCATAACGTGTGGAGATTCAGAGGTCTGTTGAAATGACAGCTTTGCACAAATCGGAGTAAATCCTGAAGCGTCATAATTAGTCTCATAAAGGCGACAGCAGGTGGATTTGACAAGCAGGAATTCGGATGGCATCCTCGGTGTCAGTTCTTCAACCCCCGCTTTAGTGCTGATCCTACAGGATCCTACAGGATCAGCACTTTGACCCTTTTGTTTTCAAGACTATGTGTTTCTCCGGTATTCTGAACTGTCGCTACGTGTCTAACTCGTGTTTGTTTTAATTTCCGCTGGTTTGGGTCTTGTAGAAATGATTACTCTTAGAGTGCTTTGGGTGTCATTGCAATTCAGGGAAGGCTTTGTCTTCTGCAGGCTTTAGCGACTCCACGTGTAAGCGCTCCCCAGGCACTGAAAATGCTGTCGTCAAACTAACCCTCTGTCTCGGAAACACGTGTAGTCATTCACTGTTTTAAACTAATTCCTTCGCTTCGTGCTGGTTATCTTCATTATGTTAAAAAAAAAAAAAAAGTCAAGTTATCTTACTATTTAAGTTATTTTCCTATTTACCATCTCTTTCCTGTGTCCACCAGAGACCTACCAAAGTGAGGGGGGTGTGGATAGGTGCAGTGGATGTTGGCTGGGCATGAGACAAAGAATGAGTGAATAGGACATTTCTTTGAAGTCTCATGTTTTATCTTGAAAACTGTTAGAAATCGTCGGAACCAATTCTCGAGCTCAGAAGACCTTAGAGAAGCATTTATCCAGGTGATCCCGCTCTAGGGCAGTTTATGGATAAGTTCTGAGGGCTCTCCAGCCCTTGAAGTTAGATGCACAATTGTTTATGTACATTTTTGAAGGAGAGCATTGATAAAATTTCATTACATTTTCAAAAGGATTAGTGCCTCTAAAGTTAAAATGCACTAATCCTGGGGCACCTTGGTGGCTCAGTCAGTTGAGCGGTTGAGCTACCGACCGGCTCAGGTCATGATCTCGTAGTCTGTGGGTTCGAGCCCTGCGTCAGGCCTTGTGCTAACAGCTCGGAGCCTGGAGCCTGCTTTGGATCCTGTGTCTCACTCTCTCTCTGCCCCTCCCCTGCTCATGCTCTGTCTCTCTCTGTCAAAAATAAACATTAAAAAAAATTGTTTTAATGCACTAATCCAGTCTGAGATTATAAATGTGAAATAGGTCTAGAAAACTAACTCAAAACCACCCAGCTAAGGGACAGTAGACCTATAATGCTGCTACTTTTTACATTTCCTTGGGCTCAAACTTTCTCTTTAAGGAAGAAAGAAAAGCAGTTTTTCACTGTCTAAAGAAAAACAATACAAAATTACATACTTGTTCAACTAGATTGGAACTGAGCATACTTCCTGCAAACCTCCTGGTCTCTTTCCAAACACAGGATGCAAAAAACCATTTAATCCTCTTCTTGTGAAAACTGCAGTTGCCAAGAAACAACCAACTGTTAAGAGTTCATTAACACTAGAGCACAACAGGATTTTTTTTTTTTAGTTTTGCTTTTAAATTATTGATCAAAAAGCTTTTTACACTTGAGCTGCGTGTTGATTTATTCATTCATTCAACAAATATTTATGGAGTGCCTGGCTTTGTTTGGTTTGCTGAAGAAAAAAGTTTTTTTGGTGGGGGGGGGGGTGGGTAGTAAGGTGACATGCCGTGCTAAAAAGCAGGATACAGCAGAGAAAAATCAGCCATGTTAGAAATATGAGAGTCTCATATTTCTGCTCAATTACCCCTCCCCGCCCCCTCACTTTCTCACTGTGGCAGGTAGCAAGTCTTAATTTTTAGGACTACAGAGGTACATGTGCATATTCCCAGAGGACTTTTTGTCTCCTTTGCACGTAGAAGCTGAGAGTGGGCTACTTCCCCCTGGACACTGGCCAATTGTCTGTCCTGGTATAAATTTGCTTCACCTGCTTCACGGGAATAAGACAGGTGAAATATGAGGAGTTGGCCTTTGGGGCTTTTAAAGAGCGAAACAGCATTTGTGAATCCTTCCTTGTCCCTGTCATCAACAAAGCCCCTGACTGTCCATCTTCTCTGGAGCTTTGCTCCTGGTCCTCTGTCCCCAGCTCCTGCCACGCTGCTGGGGGATTCAGACACGCGACATTAACTTCTTCCTTCCCCAGCCTCTGTAACCACCTTATTATAAACGTCTAACTTCTGCTTTCTTTTCCAGCGATGGCTTTATCGCTCACCCATTTATAGCCAACATTCTGATTTTCCTTTTACAAAATCCAGCTCTAAAGAGAAGGAACAAAACACTGATGAAAGTTTTACAAAAAGAATCCTCAACAGATAGGTTTTATTTGAAGGCTAAGCTGCTCTAGCAGTTAGGAATTGTGTTTAACTTCATACAGTAACCTAAATCAGCCGTGGCTTAAACAAGACATTTATCTCGTAAAAGAAATCTGGAGGGAGACAATCTAGTGCTGGTACAAGGAGTCCTCAGTCATCAGGCACCCAGACACGTTTTCTCTTTCAGATCCTATATTCCGGTGTATGGCTTCCCCTTTTATGTCACCTCATAGGCCAAAATAGGTGCAGCGTTTGGGTTCCAGCCATCATATCTCTAATCCTAGCACTAGGTCCGGAGAAAGGGTGGAGTACCACACGCCTCCTTCCAGTTAAGCAAACACCCTTGGCCCACACAGCTGTCCTCAATCCTCTTATAATAGTTCTATTTACATCTTATTAGCCAGACTTTGGCCACTCGGCCACATCTACCTGCGCTTGGGGAACTAGGAAATGTCTTTTAGTGAGGCCTATCTCTGCCCCCCAAAAAAATCAGGGTGCTGTTATTTTCCCCCCTAAATTTTTATTTAACGTTTATTCATTTTTGAGAGACAGGGAGACACAGAATCCGAAGCTCTAGGCTGTGAGTGGTCAGCACAGAGCTTGATGTGGGGCTCGAACCCACGAACCATGAGATCATGACCTGAGCCGAAGTCGGACGCTTGACTGAGCCCCCCAGGTGCCCCTGAGATTTGTTATTAAGGAAGAAAAGGAAACTGAATAGTGGCTGGCACCCAGCAAGGTGAGGCAGAGCTGCTAATCAGTAACCTCCCCCAGGAAGCATGGGGACATCTGGAGGGTAGGCTCCACTCTACACCCTGCTTTGCACAAGTAGCTGTTCAGTAAATAATGGGTGAATAACTGAATGATTTGAATTCATGATTATTATTTTTTACAACACCAGCAAATATAGACTACATCAAGCACTTATTAACAAGCTGCAGGGAAATGGCCAGACCCGAAGTGCCCCTATTTGGACTCAAAAGTTACCTTCTTACATTTGGACACTGTGTAGGCTGGCTACTTAGGCAGAATCTGAGTGAGGCTCTAATCCAAACCTATGGAATCAGAACCTACGTTTTAAACAACGTGCCGAGGTGATTCATATGCACGTTGAAATTTGGGAAGGCATGCTGTATTCGGTGTTTTTAAATAATTTTGAGCCACAGTATTATTTCTTTAAAATGTTTTCCTGTACCCACATTAAGAGGATAGGTGTGTGTGTGTGTGTGTGTGTGTGTGTGTGTGTGTGTGTGTGTGTGTGTGTGTGTGCGCGCGCGCGCGCGCGCGCGCGCGCGCGCAGGACTTCTTCCTTCTAGGACTTCTTTCCACTGGTTGGTCAGGGTAATGATTTCAACCTGCAAGAGCTATTTAAAAAAAAGTCCACTAATTGCTGCTTCCAATAGTTAGCAGATAAGTAAACTGAGGAGGGAAACATCAACGTGCGGTATTTCTTTTACGGTTTTCGTTGTTACAAATGACTCAATAATTGTAGAGGGTGGGATGGAGACTTCAGTGGGTTTCACAGTTGCTCAACACGCACTCCTCTGTGCCCCCGCTGGCTTTCGGCTGCCTTCCCCTGGGCCTGGAGCTGGGAGAGGCCGCTGGCAAGCTTAGAGCCAGCTGCTAGCGTGCAGAAGGTCCCCCCAGGTGACCCCTATAGACTCCTACCCCACGCATGCCTTAACCCCATTGTAACAAAAGTCAAGCAATTCATCACCCAGCAGGAACTGCTCCTCTGTTAATTGCTCTCTCTGGCAGTCGGGAGAGAGATTTGCTGGGTGAGAGGCTTTAGCCCCCAGAGCTGGAGTTATTGCCTCCCGAATAAAAACTGTGGATACCTGGTCTCTCTTTGCGAAGTTTCTGGATAAATGGCTGGGCAGGAGAGTTTTGCAGGCTGTGGCATAGCTCAACCAAGTACTTATTACTGGCACTGGCAAAGGTGAGCTGGTCTGTCCTACTCCCAGTGAAAATAAAGGGCGTCCATGCTCTGTTTCTTCCGTGCTTTTTGGCAATTTCCAAACCATCGCTTTGGAAATTGGTGTCCTTAAACAGTTAACGCAGAAATCATCTTTACCACAGCTTCCTGGGAAAGAAGAGTTTTGAGTGATTCTACCTTGCTTGGTGATGTCATTCTTGTCTCCCCTCGGCTCATTAGGGGGAAGCCGGTGTTCCAGCCCTGCCTGGGTTACCAATCGGGCACCTGGTTTGAGCAGCAGCACAGCGGTTACTCCCTCTCTGGCTATGACTACGGCTGTGCAGCAGAGAGAGATGGACACAACCTTTCTGTGCGTGAGACCTCCGGACGCCCAGCTGCAAGTCTGGTCACACCTAAGGTACCCCTCCCTGAAATGAATCCTGTGTCGTCCGTGAGCCCAGCATGGAGGTATCTTTTTCCTACCTTCACACCTCCGGATGCTCTCATTCAAATTCCCACAGCCATGGCTTTTGCTCCCCATTTCAATGCCAGAGAGGAAAAGCTGATGATTTGCCCACAATTAAATCATCACTGTCTTCCAAAAACAAAATTATAGGCTGATGAAGTCCATGCTTAAATTCTTACTGCTAAATTTTAGATTACCACTCATTTGATTTTACTCTTTTTAGAAAAAAAAAATGTTTATTTTTGAGAGAAAGAGAAGAGAAACAGACTGTGAGTTGGGGGAGGGACAGAGAGAGAGGGAGACACAGAATCCGAAGCAGGCTCCAGGCTCTGAGCTGTCGGCACAGAGCCGGACATGGGGCTCGAACTCATGAACTGTGAGACCATGAGCTGAGCCAAAGTCAGAGGCTTAACCCACCGAGCCACCCAAGTGCCCCTTGATTTTACTCTTAAACACTTAAAATAGGACTAGAGGTAGTTTTTTTGTTTTGTAATAGCAGAAAACATGAACATCCTTTTAAGAGCTGTTCCAGGGGCATGTGTGTGGCTCAGTCGATTAAACGCCTGACTTCGGTTCAGGTCATGGTCTCACAGCTCGTGAATTAGGGGCTCTGTGCTGACAGCTCCGTGCCTGGGGCCTGCTTCAGATTCTGTCTCTCTCTCTCTCTCTCTCTCTCTCTGCCCTTTCCCCACTCATACTCTGCCTCTCTCTCTCTCAAGATTAAATAAGCATTTTAAAAAAATGAAAAAGGGGGCGACTGGGTGGTGCAGTCGGTTAAGCGTCCGACTTCAGCCAGGTCACGATCTCGCGGTCCGTGAGTTCGAGCCCCGCGTCAGGCTCTGGGCTGATGGCTCAGAGCCTGGAGCCTGTTTCCGATTCTGTGTCTCCCTCTCTCTCTGCCCCTCCCCCGTTCATGCTCTGTCTCTCTCTGTCCCAAAAATAAATAAACGTTGAAAAAAAAATTAAAAAAAAAATTAAAAAGAACTGTTCTAATGTTTTGGTTACTAATGTGAGCTATTTATGAAATGGCACAGATTTCTGTGTTAGAATAAGAGAAAGCTTCCCCAGTCCTTGTCCCTTTCCGCTTCCCCATCTCCTCCCCAGTTAGAAGAAACCCCTGTTCAAGGACACCCATGTCCTCTAGATTTTTCCCTTCTACTCTTGCTAAATCAGGGTGATTGGGCTTTATTTCTGTTTGCGGAGAACTGAACAAGAATGAACTTGTGTAGTACATACTGGTTTACTCCTTGCTTGCTTCTGCTGGCAGGTGGCATTAGCAGATGTTCCCCTTTAATTTTTTTTTTTTTTGAATGTTTATTTTTGAGAGAGAGCGCGCACGCGCAAGCGCACAATGCAGGCAAGCAGGGGAGGAACAGAGAGAGAGGGACAGAGGCGCACTGACAGCACAGAGCCCAGTGAGGGTCTCGAACTCAAGAACCATGAGATTGTGACGTGAGTGGAAGTCAAGACTCAGACATTTAACCAACTGAGCCACCCAGCCTCCCCGAGATGTCCCCCCTTTGAAAGAGCTTTCTTTAAAAGTTGCCCATTTGGACGTGCTGTGATATTAGCTCATCCCTTGGGGGCTAACATTTTAAATGTTCTTAGCACTTCAACAAACGTTTACGGATCTCCAAGCATTTGTCAGAGTGTTCTTTGCCTAAGGATAGATTGCCGGAAGTAGAAGGTCGGGATTAAAGGATGTAACATTGAAAATTTCAGATCGCGAATTACTCACCAAAAAGCCTGCCTATGTTTACACTTATCATTGCTGTTGTGAGTGTGCTTGCCTCTCCGTGTGCAATTTACCAACGTGACAGGAGTGGAAGGCGTTTGCCTTCCATTGAGGGCAAATACCTTTTAAGCTGTTGCCTGATGATACCTGCGTTCTGTGACCTCATCGACGTTCTTTGTCTACCTCTCTTTCTGTTAGTTATACCCCCTTTATATCTGACTGTGCAGATGCTTGCCTATTATGGAAATTAGCACTGAGCGGTCAAAGTGTTAGTCTTCTCTCCAGTTTCCTTCCTAGTGTTCCTCATGGGATGGCCTGTACCTTAAACCCAGAGTTGGATTTAATATTTCAACCCTCAGTTTTTAGAACTTACATTTGCTTGGTATCTTCTTTTTTTTTTTTCCCCAAACTTTCATTTTCAATTTTTCAAGTCTGTTTTAGACGTGCCTTCTTCTATATAAAATATCTTGTTTTATTTCTTGTTTTTTTTTTTTTTTCTTTTTAAACCCAGATCGGGTTTTACCCTGTTAGCAGATGTTTGATGTTGCATCACTTAAAAAAGAAATTTTGCTATATTACCTGAGGTTTTAGCACATTTTTTTCTTCTACCCCCTTCTCTTTTTTGCTAGTTTGGGAGATAGTCTATGTGTCTTCCTGTGGTTACCCTTATCTTTAAATAGAGAAGTATAGGTTTGACTGCATTATCAACTTCAAAAATGAAAGTATTTCTTGATTTCTGCCCACTCATGAGAAAACAAAATTAACACCAAAGAAAGAAAAGATAGTAAGAAACAACACCACCAAAGGAACAAAGAAACATAAATAAATAAAAACATTTTTAATGTTTATTTATTTATTTTGAGAGACAGAAATCAGGCAAGCAGAAGAGGGGCAGAGAGAGAGGGACAGAGAGAATCCCAGGCAGGCGCTGTGCTGTTAGCACAGAGCTCGACTCGGGGCTCAAATCCCCGAACCCTGAGATCATGACCCAAGCTGAAATCAAGAGTCAGATGCTTAACCCACTGAGCCACCCAGGTGCCCCATAAATAAATAAAATTTTTAAAAGAAATTAGCCATTTTTGTCTCCTTGTCCCCTGCCTCTTTCTTCTCGTTTTTGTTGACACCTGCTGGGATTTTCATCCCACTCTCCTGTCAAATTACCGTAACATGCATTTTTCTTTCTTTCTTTCCTTCTTTCCTTCTTTCCTTGTTTCCTTCTTTCTTCCTCCTTCCTTCCTTTCTTAACACACAGTGTCAAGAATTAGAAATCTATCCACTTTCGTGGCTGTGGTTAGCACACTTGTGCCACCTGCCTGCTTTCCTGGCGGGAGTCCCCAGTTATGAAGCTGTTCAGCAGTATTCACAACGGTGAGGCTTTGCCATGGGCCTCTTTGACTCCCGAGTGCCCTCGCTTTATTCTTGCCTAAGAAAGGATGACCTCTGCCAGATGTCCTAGCTCTATTGTCCATTTCCCCCTCTAGGGCATGCTGGTGTTCTTAACGCTTGTGTCTCCAGAATAAGAGGTTAGCCTCCCAAGAGCCCTGTGCGTTTTGACATTGTGTCTTTAGATCAGAGGGAGTGGATGTGTTCAAAATGATTCTCAGGTCTTTGGGCTCCTTCAGCACAATGGTCCCACACTCCCACCAGCAGAGTTAGCACTCTGCTAGCAGAACACTAGCAAAACCACTAGCAGAAGTTACTAGATGTGCCCTTCTTCAAGAACAGCAGGTACTTACTGCCCAGGTGACCCTCACACCAGAGAGAATGCTCTGTCTCCATGGAGCACCTGCTCCCTGCATCCTGGTCAGGTGAGATCCACAGTTACCTGAGCACACGTTGCAAAGGAGGAAATGTGAGGTTACTCGGGCATTGTGTTATGAGAAAGGCCTCCTTTAAGCCCAGATTCTGGCTGTCTTAGCTGTTTCTAAATAGGAAAAAATACACCAATGGTGAGATTAAACTTATGGTAACTACATAATTTATTTTCCAAACCAGGACCTATTTCAGAGTGAAAGGGAGGGCTGCTTTCTGACAGATTGAAAAGAAGAGACAGTGGCTCTTTGGTTTTCAGTATAAACGTGTTCTTCTTAGCAAGGGAGGCTTCGTGAAGTTCATTGGGTCCCAGGAGCTACCTGGGCTATTCCTGGATGGCTTGGTTCCTCGGAACAGCTGTACATCTTTAACAGAAACACTTCCCAACAGGTGCCTATGGAGAGGAGTCATAGAAACTTACCCTGTCCCAGGAGAGCCAATAGGGTCTGGGTTAACCAAACAAGATTTATTTGGGGAGTGCTTCTCGAATTTACTTCTCTCATTGACTGGTTACCTCTTCTATAGTCTCTGTTATCTGCTTAAGCACCTATTGTCCTGGTCCTTAGCTGAGCTGTGGGGTCCAGGTGTGATTAGAAGGCTCTAGAGAGAATATGCTCGTGAAGATTTTACAAGTCGTCATCTGGAAATAGGGGCAGAGGTCCAGACAGAGAGTTGGGCATTTAGTGCAGGGACTGTGGAGTCTGGATGCCAGGGTCCCTGGTGTCTAGTTCCTAGCCCAGGCCCTAGGATGCCAGTTAGTTCCAGAAGCTTCAGGGAGGCCAGAGGCCTTGGTTAGGCATGCTCCTCCTTTGTGACTTTTCATCTGTTGACTCAGATTACCTATTTCATAACTGTGGTCATTATTACTTAAAGATTCTTCAAATCAAAATTCAAAACAAATTTGATCTAAAGGGAGTTCAGTGTCTTAGATATTATTTTTGACAGGGAGTGTTTTCTTTAAAACCGTGTGTTGATAGTAAATCTTTATTTTTTTTCTTAACATACTGATTTCCTTGTAGGAAAGCACGGCTCTGGCAGAAAAGCAAGATGAAAACCCACTGGAAGGTAACGTAAACCCTGTGTTGCCATGGTTGAAAACAAAACTAATCCATTCCCAAGGTTACTCATTACTCAACTGGCTCGAAACTGAGAGATTCTACTGGAAAATTCCTACGTAGGTTGCGTAAGCCATTTTCTTCAGCAGTTCATCTGGTTTTTGGAAATTGTTTCTGTGGGAAGCTTGAGCTAAACCACCTGTTTGGGTCTTTCTGAAGGACTAGGAAATGGGGACATTTCCAAACAATAAAAAGACAATAAATTGTTTTTAAGATCAGTTGCCTCCATAAATTTAAACTTTGGGATTAGTAATGCTTTAATTTTGATTTTTAAGGGGAGAAGTAGGAGGTGATCACTGTGACTTTGCCTTCCTAACTTCCCTCAGGGTTATTGGTTCCTGGGGGACCTCACGGGCCCAGTCTGTAGGGTTAGGCAGTGCTCCTTGTAGTTCCTGATCTATTTTGAAAGAAAGAAAGTGCATGGGCACGAAATGCCCAGAGCAGGACCCTATTATTAATCGAGGAAGGGGAGAAAATGTGTGGCTTGTTTTACTTAAGTTACAGGCAAGAAAAATAGAAGAGACCCTCAGAACACCTTTGCCAGTTTCTTACCACCTGCCTGTGTTATCACATGGCCATCTGGTGGTTTCCTCCACCCCCAGGGGACCCCCACAAGACCAATCCCCCCCACTGCCTCGTGACTACATCAAAGGTGAGAACAGCTGTCTTTGTAGTCCCAGTGACTAATACAAAGTCAGCAAGTCAACAGGTGCTCAGTGTTCAAATGAAATGAAACTGATGTTTAAAAGAAATCTTTAAATGCTATGGGGGAGTTCTAGTTTTATCCAAATACATTTGATTGAAATGTGAATAAAAGGTATGCATTCCATCTCTCAGGGGAATTTCATTCTGGTTAAAGCCTGAGTCCATTCTCCCTGCCTTCTCCAGTCCTGTGGACGGTATAAAAATTACAGAGAAAGACCCACAATAAGTGTGCTTTCTGGATGCAGACCGCCTGGGTTCAAATCTCCCTGACAAGCTCTGTAATTCCAGGCAAATTCCCCTCTAGGACATCAGGGCCCCATCTGTGGAATGGGATGTGAAAACGAACCTCCTACAAAGTGTGACAATAGCTCTAAACTGTTTTTAAGTGTCTTAACTTTATCTGGCAGATAATAGCAATTTTGATGGTTAGTATAAGCTCTTCGTAGAGTGGGGGGAGTTCTGTCCAGGGCAAATGTGATTTAAACACAAATCCAACCACATAGAGAGTTTTAAATTTTCTAGTAGCCAAATTAAAAAAAAAAAAACAACAAAAACTAAAAAGGAACAGATGAAATTAATTTCAATGCTTGAAATATTTCTGTCGGCACAGAGCCTGATGCAGGGCTCGAACTCACGGACTGTGAGATTATGACCTGAGCCAAAGTCGGATGCTCAACCGACTGAGCCACCCAGACACCCCAGGAATTTAAAAAGCTTATACCAAGTTTTTGCAATGCAGTGCAATGCAGTGCATATCTGATAAGGACTAACCTCATTTCCAGTGCTCAATAACCACATGTGGATAGGGGCTGCTGGATTAGCCTGGTCTAGAGGTCCACCAGGCTTAGGGAAGATGTATTTGTTTGTCTTTTATGGGCTTCTTCTACCACTAGGGTCAATGTCACTGGAAGGGCCTAAATCGTTAATCTGGGGTTCATAGCTGACGATACTGTGTCTGTTTCTAGGCCACAGGTTAGAGGACAGGCAGTACTTATATGGATGTGGTCCTGACACCTTTCCTGTGACCAGGAACCTAAATCAGGAGCCTTTTCACAAACACCTGCCCATAACGGTGAAGGAAAGAACCCCGGGGCATGACCTTAAGAAAGAGAATTTCAGAAAGCTCAGAAAAAAAAAAAAATCTAATTTTATGACCAGATGCTCTCAAAGGAAAGATAAAAAGGGAGGGGAAGCTCTAAACAATAAAAAGCAGACAACACAGTCACGAATGACTCCAGGGAAGAAAAGTGGGAAGTAGCTCATGAAACTTATATGATGCTTTATGCCTATGATGACGGTTGATAATCTTGGTTCTAAAATAAGCACAGAAGGGGGCACCTGGGTGGCTCAGTCGGTTAAAGCGTCCGACTTCAGCTCAGGTCACGATCTCGCAGTCTGTGAGTTCGAGCCCCGTGTCAGGCTCTGGGCTGATGGCTCAGAGCCTGGAGCCTGCTTCTGATTCTATGTCTCCCTCTCTCTCTGCCCCTGCCCCGTTCATGCTCTGTCTCTCTCTGTCTCAAAAAAAAAATAAATAAATAAAAATTTAAAAAAAAGCACAGAAGGATGTTAGTCAGCTCAGGCTGCTGTAACAAAATACCACAGACGGGGTGGCTTGAATAACAAATTTATTTCTCATAGTTCTGGACACTGAGAAGTCCAATATCAAGGTACTAGCTGCTTCAGTGCCTGGTGAGGGCTCTCTTCCTGGCTTGCAGACAGCCACCTTCCTTCTCATTATGTCCTCATATGGTGGGGGAAACATAGAATACCATCACTGGTGTCCTTTCTTATAAGGGCACTAATCCCATGAGACTAGGGCCCAACCTTTATGACCTCATCCAGCCCTGATTGTCTCCCAAAGGCCTCTTCTCCAAAATACCATTGCATTGGAAGTAAGTGTCTCAATGAATTTTAGGGGGCACAAATATTTAGTCCAGGACAGGCATACAAATACAAATGAATAGTGTGGTCCCTTATGAGTATTAGGAAGTAAAAATTATGGTCCTGAATGAGCTAAGGCTTGCAAACATTACAGAGGAACACAGCAAGGGCTGCTTCAATTACATTCAGTACAAGGAGAGGAAAAAACGGATGGCATTCAGCACCTTGGAAACCTGACAACTTGGAATGAATATCTAGGTCTGACGCTTTCATGGTAACTTAACACCACCTCACCATAGGGTTCCAGGTTTCAGAGAAGGAAGCCTGTGCCCCCCTCTGTTTCTGAATGGGCTGCTATAAACAATTTATTCACTTACGTCAATCTGCTAATTAAGCAAATAAAGCAACATGTTTATTGTTTCAAAGCCCCGTTCTGCGGATTTAGTCCTGGCTCGCTGGTGTCGTGTCCTCCCAGGTGCTCGTGCTGGAAACTTAGGGCGCATCCTTGACCCTCCCTTTCTCTTTTGCCCCAAATTGAACCCATTTCCAAATACTGTCCATCCATCTCCAAAACATCTCTTTATCCGCCCATTTTCTCCATCTCTTCCACCACAGGGATGCTGGTTGAGCCTGGTCATGCTACTTTCCCAGCTCCCATTTCTTTTTTCAAATCTTCTTGAAAGGAAACGCGCAGTTTAAAAACTCTAACGTGAAACGTCTGCAATATTTTCCTGCTGATGTTTTTATGAAACTCTCAAGCCATTTCTAATATGTGTCCTGTAACACTTTTTTTTTTTTTTCCATATGCGTTATTGGCTTCTGCAGACCCAGATCTTCATTTGAATATTGAAGAACTGAACAAGGAGTTTATGGTGAAAAGTGAGGAACTCTATGACTCTCTCATGAGTTGCCACTGGCAGCCTTTGGATACGGTTCATTCTAAAATCCCAGATGAGACCCCCAAAGAAGCATGAGGCTCATTAAGCTACCCAACTGTCAGATCAATTGCATCTTGTTTTGTTGGGGTTTTTGTTTGTTTGTTTGCTTTTGTTTTTGTTTTGCTAAGACAAAAAGAATTCTGCCAGGAATGTACTCTATGCTGTATGTAAATACAAATCTCCAGGACTTAAATGTGACTGACATGATAGAACGTAATGTAAATAAACTTTACCAGCATATCCATTTCTGGAAGTGTGTTATATTAAATAAGTGCCAGAAGAGGTCACATAACTATCATGGTAGAGTAAGCTGCACTGTAAGACATTTGAAAATAGGTTTGGAGCCCTGGGTGGCTCAGTCAGTTAGGAAACTGACCCTTGAATTCAGCTTAGGTCACAGTCTCACAGTTCATGAGTTCGAGTCCCACATTGGGCTCTGCACTGGCAGCATGGAGCCTGCTTAGGATTCTCTCTTCCCTCTCTCTCTCTCTCTCCCAAAATAAACTTTTTTTTTTTTTTAATGACATTTGAAAATAGGTTTAATAAGAGGTGAGCCTCTGGTTGGGGCATTAGTGGATAGATGTGTAAATGGGTAAAGAGTGTGGAATCACATAATCTGGCTTGATGGCAATTGATGGCCAGAAGTTAACAGGAGAATGAGTATGCTTGAAAATTTGGGGGCCGCTCTGTAATTGAAGCTCAGTTTGGTGGGGAAATATATATTATGACATGCAGAAGTTGGTGACATTTGATTCGGAAGATCTAGATTTACAAGAAGATAGTGAAAGATAAAGCGAAAGCATCAGCATAAATGCATATGGTGAACAGTCTCCCGTCCTGTGGCTGGAATAGTCCAGACTGCCGCTGTTTTCCTTCTGCTGGTCACTATTAATCCTGTGAAAAGATAAACATCCAGCCCAAGCACGAGGATGTCTTTACATTCTCTAATGCCAAGTGGAATGAGGGTAACTTGGGAGGTAGCAAATGCTGGGTCGTGGGGCAGAGAAAGCAAGAACGGCCTGATACCTCCGTTGGAGATGAACGGATTCTTCCGAATTTTCAAATTAGCAATGATGGGGACAAAGTGTAGTGTGAGCAGCAAAGGACCCCTCTCGTGATTGTAACCAGACAGTGGCAAAGGGAGTGTGAAAAGCAACGATTGCTGCCAATTGGAACAAATTCCAACCTCAAAAAGGGGCAGGAGCTCTAATTCTAAAAGAGAGAAAGAGGAACAAAAAGATCTTCACAGAGCATCAACATTGTTTACATAAATACCAGAGGTTGGTGTAGTTACCTGCCTCTACTAAAGTTCTGGGTAAACAGTGATCATCAGTCACTGGTCGGTGTGGTCAGACCTGTTCAGTCCTTCTGCTGAGGGTTAACAGTCAGTCATCTAACTGGTTGTGATAACCCCCATTGGGCCTATTTTGTGGATCAGTGTGGGCCATAGGTAATCAACAGTGGAATTTGCAGTTCTGTTCGTGGTTATTGTGTCCAAGCAGATGAGCCCCTGAGAGCAAGGGTAGGCGATATTTCCGTGCTGCAAGTAGAGAGATAAGAAAACCGAAGATGGAAACTTGTGCTCCATTCTTAGAGATGACTGCTTGGAAAAATGTCTTAATTTCCGGTGCTGCTATGTTTTGCTCTAGGAAGAACAAGAAAACCAGGGGGCCGGTGGGATGGAATCCCCAGTGTCTGATGAGGCAAGGTTAGGATTGTATGGACCTACGGACCCTTGCCTCTCATTAAGTAGCCTTCATGGAGATGGGGACTGGGAAGACTAGGCTCCTTCTTGTGATGCAAGAGGGAGGAGGTGCTGAGAGCTGACTAGGGTTGGGCATCTGGCGGTATACACTGATCGTTGTGGGGTGCTTTGAGACCCAATGGAATGCTTCGGCTTTCCCTGAGTGACCTCCGTTAGGGTTTCAGCAGCAGAAGCCACGGCCCAGCAGGAGTCCCGTAGTTACCGAGATATGATCTGTCTTCAAAACCCGAGGGAGAGGGGATGTGGCTGGCCTCACTACCTCCTTTCTCCACTGTACCTTCTATAAACAGGCTTCTGACTCAATAATCTGCATGTTGTACAGTCGGCACTTGGTTTTGTCAGTCAACTTATCTTTTCTAGGAAATCTTTTTCTGACTCAAATCTTGGGATTCTGGTGACGTCTTTCCTGTCCTTGGTGACCCTTCCTTTTGATCACAACTGATGAGTGTCCTATCCCTGGGCTGCAGCCTAAGCCACAGTACCTGCCTCAGCTGATTGGCCAGAGTGATCTCACGACCCTGTTCAATCCATCAGAGCTTTCCTCGAATTTCTGAAGACACTCAGTCCTTCTCTGGTGGTGAAGTTAGGAGAGATAGGGCCCAGGAGCTGCTGTAGCAATGTCTCCTACTGTGGGATACGGTGAATTTACAGAGAGAAGCAGATAGAAGGGCTAGCAGGAGAGAGTCAGGTGCTGTGTATTCTCTCACTTTTCTTTTTTGCACACTATTGTTTTCAGGAATCCCTACATTTCCGATGCAATTCCCTTGTTGGTTAGCTTCCTTCATTGCAACCCAAAGTGTCTGAATTTAATCAAGTTCTTAATTTGGTCATCCCATGTGGGCAGGTTAGAAACACTTGGGTGGCGGTCTCTATTTCCATTCTGCTAGTTAACAACCTCCCAGGACACATGCTCTGTCTACATTTTTCTCAGGATGTGTTCATCCACTTCCTGTACCAGAAGCCCACACATATGTTTGCAGCACAGACCTTTCTTTTGAGCTTCATGTTAAGTGCATCTTACCGCTTACTTGATTACTCACCTTGTGTGCCGACAGGCGTGCTGAAACGACCAGATATGTAAAGGATTGTTCTTTTACCCATGTTAAGAAACGTCACATTCAGTCAAACGGTGCTTACACTCAGGCACTTCCCATGGAGGGATTTAGACATGGGAGAGGGGAGATGGATGGCTTCATGAATTTACTGCTGTTACTGGAGGGTAAGTTTCGGGCTTTCAGCCCTAGAGAAAGGTAGAGACTGGGGTTACGGGGTGGCAAAGCTCCCACCCGCTCTAGTGAAGATCTGGCCCAGGTTGGGGGGTGGGAACTGACCTCTCTGCAGTGGCTGCCCTCACAGGTGCTGGAACAGAACACTTTTTGCAGCAGGTTTAATTTTCTTCTTTTTTTTGGGGGGGGGTGGTAAAATACACATAACATAAAATTTACTGTCATACTCATTTTTAACTGTGCAATTAGGTGATATTAAGTACATTCACCTTGACACACTACCATTACCACCATTGGTCTCCAGAACTCTTTTCAACCTGCAAAACTTAAAACTCAGTACGTCAATACTACGTCCACAATTCTTGCTTCTCCACTCCTGGCAACCACCATTCTACTTTGTGTCTCTATGGATTTGCCTATTCTGGCTATTTCATATAAATGGAATCATATAATACGTGACCTTTTGTATCTGGCTTATTTTCCTTAGCATAATGCCCTCGAGGTTCATCCACGTTGTTGCAAATGGCAAGATCTCATTCTTTTTTATGGCTGTGCAATATTCCATTGTGCGTATACACCACAGTTTGTTTCTCCCTTCATCCGTCAGTGGACGTTCTTGGTTTGCTTCCACCTTTCAGCCATTGCAAATAATGCTGATATGAATGTCCCAGGTTTTGAAGGCAAAACAGTGTCTGGGAATTACATTCTCTTATGACGACACCTGGGAGAAATAGGCCTGAGCTCCGAGTAATAGGGCTCTTGGCCATTAGTGTTCTCAGCTCACTAGCACACTCCCCAAATGCCATCTGGCCATGGAAGGACCCAGAGGATCACCACCTCAAGGGCCAGTTCCACTGTCTTCTTTCTTCCTGGTGACCAATTCTTCTGCTAAGAAGTAAGACCAATTTTCACAAAGCTCTCAAAATTCTCCTAGGACCTTTCTCCTAGGATAACAAGGCTCTTGGCCTATACTTCTTTTTAAAATTTTTTTTATGTTTATTTCTGAGACAGAGAGAAACAGAGCATGAGTGGGGAAGGGGCAGAGAGAGAGAGAGAGACACAGAATCGGAAGCAGACTCCAGGCTCTGAGCTGTTAGCACAGAGCCTAATGTGGGGCTCGAACTCACAATCTGTGAGATCATGACCTGAGCCGAAGTCGGTCGCTCAACCGACTGAGCCACCCAGGCGCCCCATCTTGGCCTGTACTTCTATGACTATCCAGTCACCTAGTGATTTTTGACACAACCAGAAAGATCTGCTTTGCTTTACGATGACTTTCTATCCATGCATGAAATAGTTGGATCCTCCTCTCATGAAGATGGGAAAAGGCACCCAATTTTATCTCCTTCATTGGGACAACCCACAAAATACATAATGACTTTGGTTAAATGGGTTAGATTTATAGTTAAACACTAGAAAGAAGCCACTTGTGACTAGGTACCAAGTGCAGAAGATTGAAATTTGTTGTAATGTTATCTGCCTTGGGAGTGACCTTGAGGATATTGTTACTGCAAGTTCACAGGCTGGCCACAGGTCTGCAATGTGTCGTAGGCAAGATCTATGATGAAAATAGAGCACATATTCCAAAATGAGAGTTACTGTTTCTAATTGCAATATAGTAAAACCTTGGTTTGCGAGCATAATTCATTTGGGAAACATGCTTGTAATCTAAAGCACTTGTATATCAAAGCGAATTTCAAGAAACATTGTGATCATGTGACACCCGGCATCACGTACTACTCATATAGCATGACATCGCTCATTTATCAAGTTAAAATTTGTTAGAAATGTTTGTCTTGCAGAGTGCTCACAGAACAAGTTACTCACAATTCAAGGTTTTACTGTATATTATTATTTGTAGCATATTCTTTAAGAAACAAAACAGATGCGGGGCACCTGGGTGGCTCAGTCAGTTGGGCGTCCGACTTCGGCCTAAGTCATGATCTCGCGGTTCGTGGGTTTGAGCCCCAAGTCGGGCTCTATGCTGACAGCTTGGAGCCTGGAGCCTGCTTCGGATTCTGTGTCTCCCTCTGTCCCTGCTCCTCCCCTGCTAATGCTCTGTCTCTGTCTCTCAAAAAATAAATAAACGTTAAAAAATTAAAAAAAAAAAAAAGAAACAAAACAGATGAACCTAGGGAAAGGGAAGGAAAAAATAAGATAAAAAGAGAGAGGGAAGCAAACCATAAGAGGCTCTTAAATACAGAGAACAAACTGAGGGTTGCTGGAGGGGAGGTTGGGGGGGATGGGCTAAATGGGTGGTGGGCATTAAGGAGGGCACTTGTTGGGCTGAGCATTGGGTGTTATACGTAAGCGATGAATCACTGGGTTCTACTCCTGAAACCAATGCTACACTGTATGTTAACTACCTGGAATTTAAAGAAATAAATTTTTGAAGAAGTAGCTCATAATTTGGGAGCAAATACCAATCTGGCTCCCCTGGGACTTCAACTTGATCTAGGGCTCTCTCTTGAATCCTCACTTCTAGGCATTCCTATGGATATGACTCCAATCCAAACTTGTTAGCAAACTTGCTGGAAGATTTACAGATCCACTTTAAGTCACCAGGTCCATAGACACTCATATCTCGGTAACAGTGACCATGCATGAACACAACATCAAGACACACACAGTAAAATGGTAACCAAAACAAAAACGTCTTACGTTTCTGAAAAAGAAGGCATTTTAGATTCTTTGGACTCGCTAAAATGAGTAACTTTATTATACAAGATATGCTTTGTCTTCATTTTCAATGAACAGGTCATTGCAAGTGAATCTATCAACTGCATTTGTTTGCGTGAGCAGCAGGGGTGAATCTGAAATAGAATTCTGTGGAGAATGGAAGTTTCAAATTGAGAAGTCGCAGAAATTTATAGCACTAATTTATTCGATAAGCACGTATTATTATACGTTATACTTTAGGTTTGCAAGATGAATCAGGCATCTGATCATACCTGGAAAGGCTCATCAGCTGAAGAAACTTCCCAAATGGCTAAAATATAAGATAAAATGTAATGCATGCCCCAGAGATATACAGAGTACTGTGGAAGTTATAATGGGATCAAGGTGTAGAAATAAATCTCGACGGGAGGTAGTCGATCTTATTTTGTTTTCTATTGTCTCAGATTGTACCTTAGTTTCAACTAACCATCTTTGTATAGTTCAGGAAGCAAGGGTTTGGGTGATTCGATGTTCATCGTGAGGGGACTTCCTTAAAGTTATCAGTGGCTTTGTGGCCCCTATGACCATGCTTTATGACGGCACAATAGTTATGCCATGTGTATAGTTGGAAGTTTCGGAAGTGAAGGGTTTCCCTTCTCCCAGTGGATCTGAGGTCATTACATACTTTCCAAAGAAGCTACTCTTCTTCTTGTAGTCCCTTCTTGTCAAGTACCTCCTCTGTCCAAGGTAGAACTTTGGAAGAACTTTAGAAGCCATACATTGCTCTCTTCCTCCCCACAACTGTCCACCTTGACAGAAACCTAGGGTATGCCAGAGGTGATGCTGCTAGCCCCTTGGGAAGTCTGATCTCAAAATGTCCTGTGCTCCTCTAGCCTTTTTTCATCTCTCTTACTCCTTCAGCTGCCATCCTACCCTGCGGTGAAACTCACCTGAAGGGCTCCCAGGTTCTGACCACACAATGGCAGGTGGAGATAGTCCAGAGTTGGGAGGCATGGGGCTCAGATGCTCTTGTCCCTTGTCAAAGGACTCTAACGAGAAGGTAGGGAAGTGTTGGAAGCAGAGGCATGCCATGCTTGGATTTGGGACTTTTAAAAAGACTCTGGCAACAGTGTAAAGGAAGAATTTAAAGGCTAAAGATGGCTTTGCCTGACAACCAAGTGGGGAATTCACGGGCACAACAGAAAAGCATGAGGGAAAATAGCTACAGGAAGGAACTGGTTGGGCTAAGAGAAAGGGGAAAGGTTATCAAGGCTCAGGAGTTTCACTGGAACAGCAGGTGTAGTAATAGAAGTGAAGCAAGGTTCACAAGTGATATCAGTTGGCACAGGGAGTGGAAAACACTGGATTAATTTTGCTTCTTAATGAGGTGCAGTCATGGGAAGAAGTGTGGGCACACCAAAACATCCACACGTTTCCGGTACGGCTCATTTCCGAGCCCCAAATGGAAAGTTAGCATGAGGAAGGTGACATGAGTTGTCTCCTCCAAGTGACGGGCATACGCTATGTTCCAGAGCGCTATTTCCCCAACTGTGATCTATGGAACGCCAGAGTTCAGAGAAAGACATTAAAAAGTTACTTGAGGCATCTGGCTGGCTCAGTTGGTGGAGCCCGTGGCTCTGGATCTCAGGGTTGTGAGTCGAGCCCCACGTTAGGTGTAGAGACTGCTTAAAAATAAAACCTTAAAAGAAAAAAAAAAGATGAACTACCGAAGAAGGGAGTGGTAGTTCTGTGGCCAGATAAGTTCAAGAAATACTGTGATATTACTCCGCATATCAGCAGGTGAAAGGCTCTGAGCGTTTCCTGAATGGATTGGACCGTAGAACCCCTTTACCCATCACACCTTTGCAGGGCCTGGTGTTGTAAAGAGTGTTATGCTGTAAATTAAACATTTAGTGTACTGAAAATGTGTTCTGCCGACCTGTGCTGGTCCTCCAACTCCTCGCCGATCTGCAGCAAAATTAACCCAGAAACTGAGCATGTATAGAAACTTTTATAGCAATCTAATATTGCTGCAGCATTTCTAATAACTTATTCATTATCTTTTACAAAGACATCGCTCCGCAACTGATTGGAGTGAAAAAAACTGGTTTTTCATCACAGATTATTTTATTTTATTTTATTTTATTTTATTTTATTTTTTAATTTAATTTTATTTAATTTTATTTTATTTTATTTTATTTTATTTTATTTTATTTTATTTTATAAGAAGTACTTTTAAAGGAGCAATGGCTGGAGATGTCGTTCTCACAGACATTTTGATTTCATGGATCAGAACAAAAATTTTTAAGTGAAATCTGTATATAATGGCCAACTCTTGGTTTTATTATTTCAGTGATCTCCATCATCCACTCCCATCATTTCATTTTTAAATATGGCATCTGAATGTCAAAACAAAAGAGGAAGAACTTACTTTCAAAGAAAGGACAGCACTTTAAACCTAAGAAATCCAGCTTTAGAAAACACTAGCTACGCTTTGTTTTTCTTCTTATTTTGCCAAGGACCAGTGAGACTTTGTCACCCAGCTGTGAAAACCACTGACTGAGAAAAATGAGTTATTGGGTTCTGGCACAGAGAGGAAGGGGAAGGGTGTAGGGAGGAAGGGCTTTCCACAGACTGTTCCTTTGAACGTGACTGAGAACAAAACCAGAGAGGACCTCTATTGTGTTTCACAAATAGGAGGTCATTTTCCTATTTGTATAGCCATTAAGGGGGATGCCCGAGCAGAGAAGACTATATATACCAAAGAATTTTATAAATGGTCCTGCATCAAACAAATATGTACATGAGTGGAGAAGGCTCGCCAAATGTTAGCAATAACAGCGATCTCCTAGTACAAGGGATTTCTGGGGTTTATGTTGTTATTACTACAAAAAAACCCCTAGATTTTAGGGGAAGCACATTATAGTGACAAAATCCTACACTCCAAGTTAGGATGGCCATGTTCTGTTCCTGGTTCTGCCTCTCACCGGCGAGTCATTTAGTCTCTTGGTTTCCAAATCGATAAAAATGAGGAAGATTAGAGGATTTCCAAAGATCCCGAGAGTCCTAAAACTCTAAAGCTCTAAGGTAAGAGAGGGGAAAATGGGCACTTGTTGGGATGAGCCCTGGGTGTTGTATGTAAGTGATGAATCACGAGAATCTACCCCCCAAACCAAGAGCCCACTGTACTCGCTGTTGGTTAGCCAATGTGACAATAAATTATATTTAAAAAAACATGAATAAATCTCTAAGATGAAATAGTTACTTCGGATCTGCTGGCATGTTTTCAGAGCTGTTCATTCTTGACCACTTGCTCTGTGACCCAGACACAATTATTCTAGCTAGAGTCTATCATTCTAAATGCCTTTACATCCCCTGTGGGGCGCCTGTGTGGCTCAGTTGCTTAAGCGTCCAACTCTTGGTTTCAGATCAGGTCTTGATCTCAGGGTTCATGGGATCGAGCCCGAAGTCAGGCTCTGCACCAACAGCCCAGGACCTGCTTGGGATTCTCTCTCTCCCCCCTCCCTCTCTGCCCCTCTGCCTGCTAGCACGTGTGCTCTCTCAAAATAAATAAATAAACCTTAGGGGTGCCTGGGCGGCTCAGTTGGTTGAGCGTCCGACTGCGGCTCAGGTCGTGATCTCATAGTTCGTGATCTCATAGTTCATGAGTTCAAGCCCCGCTTTGGGCTCTGTGCTGACAGCTCAGAGCCTGGAGCCTGCTTCCTATTCTGTGTGTCTCTCTCTCTCTCTGCCCCATCCCCACTCATGCTCTCTCTCTCTGTCTTAAAAATAAATAAAACATTAAAGAAAAATTTAAAAAAAATAAAATAAAATAAATTTTAAAAGAAAAAAAAAGCAGACAAACCAACTAACCCAGAACCACTCTCTTCCTGGTCCACCTCTGTTCATCTTTTACTTAAGGAGATATGGAAATTTAATACATTAGAGATTTCATTTTTTATTATTTTTTAAAGTTTATTTATTTTGAGAGACAGAGTATACGTGCACAAGTGCAAGTGAGGGTGGGGCAGAGACAGAGGGAGAGAGAGAATCCCAAGCAGGCATGGAGCCTGATGCAGGGCTTGAACTCATGAACTGTGAGATCATGACCTGAGCCGAAATCAAAGGGCAGATGCTTAACCGACAGAGTCACCCAGGTGCCCCGAGATTTCATTTTTTAAATGAAATATGTCATTAGCATTTTAATAAATATGACTTAATATATACAACAGGGATTCAAACATATAAGCCACTTAGTTGGATTTCTCATGAAACAATAAAGGAAGATTTTAGCAATGGCAGCAGTTCTCGAAGGTGAACATGCATCAGAATATCACCTGGCCAGCGAATTAAACACACATGACTTTCCTCATACCCCTTAGGGCTTCTGATTGTATAAATCTAGGCTTGAACCTGAGAATTTGCATTTCCAGCAAGTTCCCAGGTGGTGCTGATGCTTCTCCAGGGACCATACATAATCTAAGAATTGCTGAGGTACAAAAAACCCTACATCTCGATGAATTCTTATAATACATGTCGTACACACTTATTCTGTAGAGGAAAAGAAATGATCCCAACAATACTCCCCCCACCCAAACTGGAAACACATCATCTTTCGAAGACAAAGAAGGAGTTGGGGAGATTGGGTCCTGTCAGGTTCCCTTTTAACTAGAGAGTTTCACACATAAATACTAAATCTGCCACTTGACCGTCTCCTTCCTCTCTCCTGGTTATTTCCATGGCAGCATCTGTGGAGTGGTCTGGACTCAACTCCCCTAACACCCTCCTCTTCTTTTGGAAACTGCCTGTTGATGTCTTTTGTGCAATTTTCCATGGAGACAGTCCTCTCGTTGATTCATAACTGCCCTCTTCATATAAACAGAGAACATTACATCTTTGTCAGTCACATATGCTGAAACTACTTTTCCCACTTTGCCTTTTTTTTAAAGTTTATTCATTTATTTTTTTGGGGGGGAGAAACAGAGAGCGAGGGAGAGAGAGAATCCCAAGTGGGATCTGCACTGTCAGCAGGGAACTGGATGCGGGGCTTAATCCCACGAACCCGTGGGTTCAGCTCACGACCTGAGCTGAAATCAAGAGTCAGATGCTTAATGACTGAGCCACCCAGGTGCCCCTCCCACCTTGCCTTTTATAGTGAACATTTCGTGTTCCGATTATTTATGGATACTTCAGGTTAGGAAGACCGTCCCCCATTATGTTTCTTAGAAATAGTCCAAGAAAGCAAGTGAATTTCTTATGTTTCTGTTTGCTAATTTGACCAACTTTGCAAACTCTCTTTTTATTTCGAAGGCAGTTCACTTAGCCAAGTAAGATGTACTAACGTCCATCTTTTTAGGAAGTCACATAAAGTTGGGATGAAATCAGTAGGTTCCCGGTAACTCAGAGATTGCCCGGCCCTCTGATCAGTTCCAAGATAACCATTTGGTCGGCCTCGGCTCTGATTGAAAAAAAAAAAAAAAGAGTATTCAGCGGATGGTGTGTAAAGGAGTCCAAGACCTTGAAGAAGAGAGAATTTGTATCATGGTATCTGGTGTGTTGTGATAGTTTACTAACGTTTGACTAGAAGGAAGGCTGTTGACAGCATTTCTGCATTTAGTCCCTGCATGTTACCACTGTAGGTGAAGGAATTCCTGGTCTTTCTGAAAGCTCCCTAGGCTACACAGCCCCCAGGTCTAGGGAAGATGAAATTAGTTTGTCTCTTATTGGCTCCTCCATTTGTGGTCACCATTTGTGTCCACCATTACCAGAATGGAAAGGCCTAAATCTGGGCTTCATAACCGACTGTCCTGTGTCTGTTTTCTAGGCCACGGGTTACAGGAGAGAGAATTCTCGTAAGCATGACCAGGAACATGCAGAGTCAGGGGCCTTTTAGCAAACAGCGGCCCCTGACAATGAAGGAAAGAACCCTGGGGCACGACTTTAGGATAGAAAATTTCAGAAAGTTCAGGAAAAAAAAAAAAAAATAGAAGCATCTAATTTTATCACCAGAAGCTCTCCAAGGAAAGATGATTCAAAAGGAGAGGGGAAGTTGTAAAGAACAAAAATCGGACAACACAGCCATGAAACGCTCCCGTGAAGAAAAGTGAGAAGTAGCTTATTAAACTCATATGAAGACGATTTGATGATCCTGGTTCTAAAATGATAGATATAGGGGTGCCTGGGTGGCTCACTCAGTTAAGTGTCCGACTCTGGATTTCGGCTCAGGTCATGATCTCACAGTTTTGTGAGTTTGAGCCCCACATCGCTGTCAGCGCAGAGCCTGCTTGGGATTCTCTGTCTCCCTCTCTCTCTGCCCCTCCCCCACTCATGTTCTCTCCATCTCAAAATGAATAAATAAGGGTACAAATATTTTTAAAAAATGATAGCTATAGAAGGACATGCAAATAAAAATGAATTGTGTGAGCCCATGTAAGCACTGGGAAAACAAATTGTGATCCTGAATGAACTAAGGCTTGTAAACATTTGAAAAAAACCCAGAAAGGTCTTTAATTATGTTTAGTTCAAGGACAGAAAGAAAGGAGTAGATTGAACCTAAGAAGCCAATGACTTCAGAACAGCCAACGCAATCTTGAAAAAAAATTAGAGAACTTATACTTCCTATTTCAAAAGTTACTACAAAGTGATAGTAATCAAGACTATGTGGCAATGTCCCAGAGTAGACAGATCAACAGAAAAGAATCGCCAGTCTGGAAATCAACCCTTATAATTGTGGTCATTTAATTTCCAATGAGGTTGCCGTGAAAATTTGATAGGAAGCAATAATCTTGTTTTATTTATTTTTTAAAAATGTTCTTTTAATAGTTATTTATTATTGAAAGACAGAGAGAGACAGAGCATGAGCAGGGAAGGGGCAGAGAGAGAGGGGGAGACACAGAATCCAAAGCAGGCGCTGGGCTCCGAGCTGTCGGCACAGAGCCCGACGCGGGGCTCAAACCCACAAACCACGAGACTATGGCCTGAGCCAGAGTCAGACGCTTAACCAACTGTGCCACCCAGGCACCCTGTAATAATATTTTTTTTTTTTTTTACAAATGATGCTAGAATAACCTAATATCTACATGTAAAAAATTGAATTCAGACTCTCGCCTCACATCATTAACACAAACGAAGTCATTTCCTAACGATATTTTATACCTTCCTGGTCAAAGGCAAAATCCAAAAGATTCTTTTTTTTTTTAATGTTTATTTATTTTGAGAGACAGAGAGAGAGAGAAACAGACAGAGCACGAGCCGGCAAGGGGCAGAGAGAGAGGGAGACACAGAATCGGAAGCAGGCTCCAGGCTCTGAGCTGTCAGCATGGAACCCCACGCCAGGCTCGAACCCACGAACCATGAGATCATGACTTGAGCTGAAATTGGACGCTCAGCTGACTCAGCCACCCAGGTGCTCCCAAATCCTAAAAGATCCTATATAGAGAAGGAGAGAGGACAGATTACCTATAAAGATAAAGGTCTCATAGGTAACACATTCCTCTTTATTGACACTTGCTGCTGAAGGTGATCAAAGCAAAGCTCCAAGGGAAATTATTTTAAATTCAGAATTATCTATGCAACTAATCTATCATTCAAGAGTGCAATCAGCCCAGTCACTCAGATAGTTTATACCACTTTCAGAACCTTTATTTAAAAGTTATCCAAGGATATACTCCAATTCAATAAAACATTAATCTAAGACAAAAATGGGGGCCCTGGCTGGCCCAGCCAGAGGAGCGTGCAATTCTTGGTCTCAGGGTCGTGAGTTCAAGCCCCAGCTTGGGCGTAGAGATTACTAAAAGTAAAGAAATTAATCCACTTGAAAAAATAAGAGAGAAATAGCATATAAGGAAAAATAGCAGAGAAATTAGTTACACTCACAGTTAAGTCTAAGTCGCTGTTGAGGACACTGCTTTGAGACTCGGGGCAATTGGGAAGAAAATGCTCCTAGAAAATAGTAGAGATTGGATAAACATTGCGGACACTCCCCTTCCGCCCTGAATCCTACCCATGACAGAAAAGATCTCTCTCTTTCTTAGAAAAGACCCATACTTTTATTTATTTTATTTTTTTTTCAACGTTTATTTATTTTTGGGACAGAGAGAGAGACAGAGCATGAACAGGGGAGGGGCAGAGAGAGAGGGAGACACAGAATCGGAAACAGACTCCAGGCTCTGAGCCATCAGCCCAGAGCCCGACGCGGGGCTCGAACTCACGGACCGCGAGATCGTGACCTGGCTGAAGTCGGACGCTTAACCGACTGCACCACCCAGGCGCCCCAGAAAAGACCCATACTTTTAGACTTAATCAGTTATTGATAACACTGGAAAACAATAGGAGTAACATCAGGGCGTCCTCTGGAAGACAGAGAGCAGTAAATCGTGTTCAAAGCTTATAGAAGCCATGCGTTCTGGTCGGGGTAGGAAGGGTCCTGGGGCGGCCAGGCACAGAAACAGCAGGAGTGCCCAAGAGGAAGAAGGTAGGGCTCTGGGCAAATGTCAGTGTCACTGGCTGGAAAACTAAATTTTGAGGAAACTGAGAAGTAAGTCCTCTCTTTCACCTTCCACCTATGCTAAGCAACGGGAAAGAGGCATTTGCCTCAGGTTGGAGGAACGAGGGGACAATCGGAAAAAGAGTCGGCAAACCATGGTCCGTGACCAAACCTTCCTGTGGCTATCTTGTATTTGCTGTGAGCTCGCTATGGTGGTTTTGTTTTTTTGGTTTTTTGGTTTTTTGGTTTTTTTACATTTTACGTTTTTATATTTAAAACATTTTTTTTTTTTTAAAGCAAAGAATACATGGCAGAGACCATATCCAGCCTGCAAAGCCTAAAATATCTACTACCGGCAACTTTACAGAAAAAGTTTGTTGGCCTTTGGTGTAAACGTCCGGGAAAAGGAAGTTGTGCTGTCTCTGAATAACCCGTGGTGCTTAGGGGGAGTACGAGGCAGGAGAACAAGAAATCTTAAAAATAAAGAAGCAGACATACTAACAAATATCAAAAAAAAATTAAAGAAAACAGACACACGAAGGAGAATCCCCAGATTGAATAAACAGAAGCACTAACACCTAAGAAAAGCAGTTAGTAAAGAAAAGACAACTAAAATAGAACTAAAATACAGACATCCAGTTTGGGGTTCTTCTAGTTGCAAATTAATACTAGGGGCAGCTTTAAAGTTCTGTTAAGAATGCCGCTGTGGGGCGTCTAGGTGGCTCAGTGGGTTAAGCGTCTGACTTCGGCTTGGGTCTTGATCTCGCAGTTTGTGAGTTCGAGCCCTGCATCTGGCTCTGTGCTGACAGCTCAGAGCCTGGAGCCTGCTTTGGATTCTGTGTCTGCCCCTCCCTGCTCACGCTCTGACTCTCTCTGTCTTTCAATAATAAATAAATGTTAAAAAAAAATTTAAAAAAGAATCCTGCTGTGATTTTTATTGGAACTGCATAGAATTTAGAAATTAATTGGGGAGAGTTGCCATCCTTAAAATACGGAGTCTTTCAATCCATGAAAACTGTGTATCACTCCATTTTAAAGTTTTTAATAAAATGTGGCGCACCTGGGTGGCTCAGTTGGTTGAGCGTCCGACTCTTGGTTTTGGCTCAGGTCATGATCTTGCAGCTTGTGGGTTTGAGCCCCACATCAGGCTCTGTGCCACCAGCTTGGGTTGGGTTCTCTCTCTCTCCCTCTCTCTGTCCCTCCCCTAATCCCTCTCCCCTCTCAAAATAACTAAATAAACATTTTAAAATATAAAGTTTTTAATAAAATGTATAAATTTATCTATTAAGGCCTTGCACATTTTTTGTTAGATTTATCCTTAATGCCTTAGCGTTTTATCATTGCTCTGAATATTCTTTGCTTGTATATATGAACACCATTCACTTACACGTAATGCTTTTATATCCAACAAATTACTGATGTTGCCTATGGATCCAAAAAGGTTTTTTTTTTTTTTTTTTTTTTTTGGCAGATTCTTAGGCTACATACGTCACATCTTCATTATCTATTCATCCATCAATGAACACTTAGGTTGTTTCCATATCTTAGCTACTATGAATAATGCTACCGTAAATATGGGAGTGCAGATATCTCTCTGATGCCCCGTTTTCATTGCTTCTGAACGTATACCCAGAAGTGGAATTCCTGGATCATATGGTAGATCTATTTTTAATTTTTTGAAGAACCTCCATATTGATTTCCATAATGGTTGAACAAATTTACATTCCCATCAGCAGTGTAGATGGGTTTCCTTTTCTCCACATCCTCCCCAGCACTAAGCTCCTCTTTCTCATAATAGCCATTCTGACAGGTGGGAGGTGATATCCCATTGTGGTTTTGATTTGCATTGCCCTGAGGGGGTTGAGTGCCTTTTCATGTACCCACTGGCCATTATATGCGGCTGATCTAGAGTAACTCTTGTGTCTCTCTGAATATGATCAGGAACTTTGTGGAGTCCTACGGACCTTGTAGTTAACTGTAGTGTAAGAGCCTGACATAAGCTTTTTGATTGTGAAGTAAGTGCCTGACATTAAGCTTTCATTCCTGGGACATCCATTTCAAAAGGCGTCCATATTGGATATTGCCACAGATTGCCAGTTGCATGACACAATTAATGGCAAAACAACCAGATGAGGAAACTGGCTGCCCCCGTTCTAAAGTTCCTTCTTTCAGAAAGCCCTGGATAACCTAAATAACTGACCTCCTGAGTCACCCTGCTTCTCCCTTCCTGTACCCTAATTCCTGCTCCTATAACTTTAAATTAGCTAATAAAGACGGAACCCACAAAACCCTAGGAAACGCAGCACCTGCGTCCTCCGCGTGTGTGTGTATGTCTCTCTTTCTCTTTCCATGACCTTGCTCAGATGTACCATGCACCCTCCAGAACCTATGAGTGATAAATCTTGTTCTTCACCACTTGCGGGGACATGGATGGAGCTAGAGAGTATAATGCCACACGATGTATATGCGTTCACTATATTGTACACCTGAAACTAATATAACACTGTATGTCACTGACTGGAATTAAACTAAAAACTTAAGAAAAATCTTGTTCCTCCACGTTCCCCAATGATTTTTTTTTTCTGAAGCGCGTCCTGCAATCAGAAGAATCACAAGGGCCAGTCCAGCCATAACATTGGCCCTGTGGGTAATACAGTAGAGGAAGTGCCTGAGGCATTGCCAGCCAAGAGCGTCACGATCAACAGGCTGGGACCCACACCGCATTCACGCTTATTACAAATGTGGCCTCACATCTTCCCGAGCATCCTTGTTCCAGTCTGCCTTGTTCTAGTTGTGAAATATTGCCGTGTAAATTTTTTCCTACGTCTTACATCAGATTAAGATTACTAGCACATACTGAATTTAAGATTTTAACCATTTTATTATATTAACTATATTCAATACATAAATATATTAAATATAATCCAATCACTAATAAAGAAGGGCTAGAAATACACTACTCATTCAAATACTTATCCTACTCATTCACGTGTTAGTATTGTCTGTAAGGGAAACAGTCATTCAACAGTGAGCATCTAATGCAATCAGGTGTAAGGAATTCAGGACAGCGAATAAAACTTAGTTTCTTCTAGAAAGATTTCCACCCTGGATATGAAGAGAAATAGTAAGTATATAATGGGATCAATCCAATTGCAGAGGAATAACAAAAGCTGATGAGGATTCTGACTCTCTGGGAGAGTCAGAGGGATGAACCTGTGTTCCTAGTTCTATTTGTTTCAAGCCTACTCAACATTCTCCATTCTGGAACCTTCTCTGGCTAGGGCAGTGTGCTATGCACAGAGAAGAATCCGATACAAGAAATGCTCCTTGTTTAGAAACTAACTGGAATGTGGGAATCAGTGAAAAGGGAAGAATGCGAAATATCTCAGAACATTTTGTCTGGAAGATGAATAAATAAGGAAGAGCAATGGGGGGGGGGGAGGAGTGTGGGTGGATTCTCCTGGGGATACATTTATGGGGCAGTTAAAGGAAGTGAATCTTCCTGAAGTCACTTGTGTATTTTTACACCCCTAAAGTGGAGATATTCAGACATTGTATATATCCTGATTCCGTGCAAGAGGCTCCCCTTGCCCTCCCAGCCGATCAAATCGTAATTTAATCAAGATTTTAGATCTAATTTCCAGTCTGTAAGAAATGCATGGGATAGACAAATTAAAAATGAAACAAGGAAGTAATCAGTCAAATCTAGAATGTGGGATGTTCTACATGACTGAAGATCTGTTCTAGAAAAGAGTAACTTAAAAGAGCTTTGAGACATCATAAATTCAATTCAGAGAGTGAAACTTGTTCAGATCCTTATTTCAACAAACAAACTAATAGTATAAATTTTTTTTAGACAGGAAATTTGACTTTGAATTGGGTATTCAATTACACTAGAGAATTAGTACTAATTTTGTTATATGTGTTAATGGTGTTCTCTTGAGTAAGAAAACGGTCTCTTTTTTCTTTTAAGAAGCACACTGAAGTTTTTAGGGTTGCAAAAGACATACTAGCTTGGGATTTGCTTCCAAATATGGAAGTTAAAGAAAATTGTGGTGGGCAGTAATTGAATCAAGTATAGATAGCATTATAGGGATGATTCTTAAAGCTGATTGATAGGATTCTGGGGTTTGTCATACTCTATATTCAAAGTATATTTGGACACTTTTCTCTTTTTTTTAATGTTGATTTTTAAGAGAGAGTGAGGAAGGGGCAGACACACACACACACACACACACACACACACACAGAATCTGAAGCCGGTTCCAGGCTCTGAGCTGTCAACACAGAGCCCGACATGGGGCTTGAACTCACGAACCATAAGATGCCCCCGTTGGGACACTTTCCTATTGAAACATTAAAAATAAATTACACCAGAAAAAAGGCTGGATATGGAGCTGAGGGGAGAGGTGGGGCTAGTCGTAGAAACACAGGGTGTGGAGGAGGGAGCGCCTGGGTGGCTCAGTCGGTTAAGCGTCCAACTTCAGCTCAGGTCAAGATCTCACTGTTTGTGAGCTCTAGCCCCGAATAGGGCTCCATGCTGACAGCTCAGAGCCTGGAGCCTGCTTTAGATTCAGTGTCTCCCTCTCTCTTCCCCTCTCCCGCTCTGTCTCTGCCTCTCAAAAATAAACATTAAAAAGAAATACAGAGTAGGGTTACACCAATTAGAGTGAACAGCTACAGTGTAGCAGTCAGGGGGGACTCTGAAGGATAGTGCTAATGGGAAATTCTCCAACAGGCAGAACTTGGAGTACGTTTGGTAGTTCGCTTTGTCTGAAAGGAGAGATGGCCGGAAGTATGGATCTGTACTCACTACGTGGGCAGTAGCATAGCTGGGCTGGATGTTAGGGACTTGGAAGAAATAGGATTGAAGATTGGTGACAAAGAAGTCTGGGGACGAATGGATGGGTCTGTCAGAATGGGAAATGACTATGAAGACATTTGTGTCTTCTGTGAATGCTCAGCAAACCGCATGCACTGCAGAGGAGGCTCTCAATTATCAGGTGAAGCAAATGATACATTCTGTGTACATTAGCCAGCCACTTTCCCCCATCACCCAATCCTTTCTCATTGGGCCCATGAAAAGAGTGGCTCTGGTGGTGAGGATGGGAGCTAAGTATGGGCTCAACAATACGGACCTTCCATTATCAAGCCTGACCTGAATGCCTAATCTCCTGACGGCAGGGACCACCACGGAGCCCTGAAATGGTACTATTGTCTACAGGGCCAGTCAGCTATCAGGTGTCAGGTTGATTGCACTGGACCTCTTTCATCACTGGGCGTAGAGATATGCCCTCACCAGAATAAACGTACATTCTGAATATGGCATATGGATTTGCCTTCCCTGCCCATAATGCTTCTTCTAGCACCACAATCCCTGAACTCATAGGATGACTTCTCTGTCACCATGTCATTTTGTACAAAGATCAAGGAACTCATTTCGGAGCAAAGGAGGTTCGGCAGTTTGCTTATGTCCATGGAATTAACTGGTCTTGCCACATACCTCCTCAAGTCCAAGTGGCTGGCCTAATTCAAATTTGTAATGGCTTTCTGAAGACTCAGTGCCAGCTCCTCTTGAGACGCAAAATCCTGGAAGATTTCTCTCTGAATAGGGTTCTCTCATAGAGGATGCCATATATACTTTGAATCAGAGACTATTTATATGGTGGTCTTCTCCTTAGCCTGAATACGTGGGTTTGGGAAATCGAGGACTGAATCCCACAGTATTTTCACTTCTTATCCTGACAACTTTGACTTCTGTGATTTGGAAGTCTTGGTTTCTAAGGCAGAATGCTCCCTCTAAGGGGGCGCCTGGGTGGCGCAGTCGGTTAAGCGTCCGACTTCAGCCAGGTCACGATCTCGCGGTCCGTGAGTTCGAGCCCTGCGTCGGGCTCTGGGCTGATGGCTCAGAGCCTGGAGCCTGTTTCCGATTCTGTGTCTCCCTCTCTCTCTGCCCCTCCCCCGTTCATGCTCTGTCTCTCTCTGTCCCAAAAATAAAAATAAAACGTTGAAAAAAAAAATTAAAAAAAAAAAAAAAGAATGCTCCCTCTAAGGGACACAACAATGTTTCCATTGAATTCAGAGAGGAGATTTCCACTTGGTCTTTCTGAACTCCTTATGCCACTGAACCAATAGGGAGAAAAAAATCACTCTAAAAGAAAAAAAAAAGCATCACTCTACTGGGGGGGAGGGGATGATTGCCATTTTCAAAGGTATTGCATTGCACTACCCAGTGTGGTCAAGGTGGACACTTCTGGGAACCAAGGCAGTTCTCTGGGGATCACCTCTTAACGTTTCCATGCCCAATAATAAATGTTAATGGAAAACTACAGCAACCAAAAAAAAAAAAAAAAAAAAGGCAAGATGATAAAATTTCAGGATGGAAGATTTGGATCACTCCACCAGGTAAAGAACCCTGAGCACCTGAAGTTCTAGCTGAAAGCACGAGAGATATAGAATCGGTAGTGGAAGGAGAAAGTCATAGCTATAATGTGTAAACTGGTGACTGATTAAAAAGTGAGGATTGTAGTTGAGGATGAATGTAAAATGGTATAGTCACTATGGAAAAGAATATGGAGTTTCCTCAAAAATGTTAAAACCAGAATTATTGTATAATCCAGCAATCCCACTTGTGAGTACACATTCAAAATAATTAAAAGTAGGACCTTAAAGACATATTTCCATACCGCTGTTTTTTCAGCATTATTATTCTTACTAGCCAAAAGGTGGAGGCAATTCGCATTTCCATCAATGGAGGAATGGATAAAGAGAACATGGTCTATACATACAGTGGAATATTATATGGTCTTTGAAAAGCAGATCCTGTCACATGCTACAACATGGATGGAACATGAGGGCATTATGCTAAGTGAAATAAGCCAGTCACAAAAGGGCAAACACTGTATTATTCTACTTAGATGAGGTATCTCCAAATGGTCAACTTATAGAAACAGAAAATAGAATGTTGGTTTCCAGGAGCTAGCAGGAGGGAAAACGGAGAGTTGTTGTTCAATGTGTATAGAGTTTCAGTTTTACAGGGTGAAAAAGTTCTAGAGCTCGGTTTCACAATACTGTGAATATACTTAACACAATCGAACTGTATGCTTAAAAATGGTTAGGATGGTAAATTTTATGTTATGTGTTTAAAAAAATTTTTTTTTCAACGTTTATTTATTTTGGGGACAGAGAGAGACAGAGCATGAACAGGGGAGGGGCAGAGAGAGAGGGAGATACAGAATCGGAAACAGGCTCCAGGCTCTGAGCCATCAGCCCAGAGCCTGACGCGGGGCTCGAACTCACGGACCGCGAGATCGTGACCTGGCTGAAGTCGGACGCTCAACCGACTGCACCACCCAGGCGCCCCTGTTATGTGTTTTTAAATGCAATTTAAATAAATGATAAAAACATTGAGGACTATGGTAGCTTTGCATGTTTTCCCATTGCTTATGTTTATTTGTATATATTAACCATTTTTCCTCATTCTTCCCATTATTATTATTATGTATATATTTTTTTTTTAAATTTTTTAACGTTTGTTTATTTTTGAGACAGAGAGACACAGAGCATGAACGAGGGAGGGTCAGAGAGAGAGGGAGACACAGAATCTGAAACAGGCTCCAGGCTCCAAGCTGTCCGCACAGAGCCTGACGCGGGGCTCGAACTCACGGGCCATGAGATCATGACCTGAGCCGAAGTCGGACGCTCAACCGACTGAGCCACCCAGGCGCCCCTATTAGGTATATATTTTTATACATACAAGTCATTGAAGGTCAACTTTACAATGTTTTCCTTAGGCAGTGGAATATTCAGTGAGACATGAATGGAGCCAGTGATGGATACAGTAGCTGTTTTGACTTTGTGTCTCCCAATTTTGGAGAAGCGTGAGGTCCTCTTACTTACCCAAAGGGTAGTCAGATCTTGTTGGGTGAAAACATAGAGTTGTTTCGTTGCATGGAGAAGTTCAAACGTGTGTAGAAAAAAATTACCTCTAAGCTCCAAATGTATCCTTTTTGATGCTGGAACTGGATCCTCATTTTCTCTTATCATTTAGCTAATTCAGCAATAAGTGAAGACTTGAGTGATTCACATAAGAATATAAAGGACGTTTTCCTTCATAGATGTGTGTGTGTGTGTGTGTGTGTGTGTGTGTGTATGAGGGTGTGTTCCAATCCGTTAACACTGGCACGTATAGCCAGAAAGACTAAACAGATGGACTCTGGATGAGTGAGGTGTTACTATACATCGACAGTGAGTTTTCAGTCTCCACCCAGTGATATAGACACTAAAGCTTCTCCTCCCAGCAGTCATGGCCCCTAAATGCACTGCTTCATTTTGTTTTAAGTATTGTTGTTTACATTTATTAACAATACACAAATCATCCCTCGAATACATACAACAAATACCTGCAGAACTAAACAGGATATTTTTAATGTCTTTTTTTTTTTAATTTTTTTTTTCAACGTTTATTTATTTTTGGGACAGAGAGAGACAGAGCATGAACGGGGGAGGGGCAGAGAGAGAGGGAGACACAGAATCGGAAACAGGCTCCAGGCTCTGAGCCATCAGCCCAGAGCCTGACGCGGGGCTCGAACTCACGGACCGCGAGATCATGACCTGGCTGAAGTCGGACGCTTAACCGACTGCGCCACCCAGGTGCCCCTTAATGTCTTTTTATTTATTTTTGACAGAGCACAAGCAGGAGAGGGGCAGAGGGAGAGAGGGACAGAGGATCCAAAACAGGCTCTGCGCTGACAGCAGCGAGCCTGAAGTGAGGCTCGAACTCACACGCCTCGAGATCGTGACCTGAGCTGAAGTCGGTTGCTCAACGGACTGAGTCACCAGGTGCCCCAAGATACTGTTAACAAAGGAAAAGAATCACAACTTAGTGTATACATATTTATATAAGCTATCAAGGAATGTACACCGGCCATTTTAATCACGTGATTGAGAACTAACAAGCTGTAGTTGGAAATATTCCTTTTTTTTTTTTTAATTTAATTTAAGTTAGTTGACATGCCGTGTAGCCCTGGCTTCAGGAGTAGAACCAAGTGATTCATCTCTTACATATGACACCCAAGGCTCACCCTGAAAAGTGCCCTCCTCAATGCCAATCACCCCTTCAGCCCATCCCCCCACCCGCCTCCCCTCCAGCAACCCCCCAGTTTGTTCTCTGCATTTAAGAGTCTCTTATGGTTTGCCCCCCTCTCTGTTTTTATCTTATTTTTTCCTTCTCTTCCACTATGTTCATCTATTGTGTTTCTCAGATTCTACACATGAATGAAATCGCGTAATGTACCACTTTAAATTTCCCTTTCTGGGGCACCTGGCTGGCTCAGTTGGGAGAGCATGCAACTTTTGATCACGTGGTCATGAGTTCGAGCCCCACGTTAGATGTAGAGATTACTTAAATAAACTATAACATAAAATAAAACAAAATAAAATAAAATAAATCTCCCTTTCTTCTCCGTAGCAGATTCCTTAATAAATAGCACCTTGAGCAGATTCCAGAACTTCCAGGTCACCTTTGGTTATTGAAAAATTCATTCCCTGAAAACTGGTGCAGCCACTCTGGAAAACAGTACGGAGGTTTCTCAAAAAACTAGGTATTGTGCTAAGCGAAGTTAGTCAGTCAGAGAAAGACAAATATCCTATGACTTCAGTCATATGAGGACTTTAAGAGACAAAACAGATGAACATAAGGGAAGGAAAGTAAAAATAATATAAAAACTAGGAGGGGGACAAAACAGAAGAGACTCTTAAATATAGAGAACAAACAGAGGGTTGCTGGAGGGGTTGTGGGAGGGGGTTGGGCTACATGGGTAAGGGGCGTTGAGGAAGGCACTTGTTTGGGATGAGCTCTGGGTGTTACACATAGGGGATGAATCACTGGAATCTACTCCTGAAGTCACTGTTGCACTATATGCTAACTAACTTGGACGTAAATTTAAAAATTAATTAATTAAAAAATAAATAAAATAAAATAAAACTTCAAAAAAAAAAAAAAAAGAAAGAAAGAAAAAGAAAACTCCATTCCCTTTAAAGCTATAACCTCATTCCAATCTAAAGCTTTCCTTACCTTGTCACTAACCAAACTCCTGGATCGAGGGAGGCTGAAGCATGGTGGGAGGCAAGGTCTTGTTCTTTGAGCCCCCTTCACTCTTCTTCACCTCTGAGTGTGTGGTTTGATGGGGATGAGAGGACACATCATCTTGCCTGTCTCTTCTTGGGAACAGATCACCTCTGAGTGTGTGGTTTGATGGGGATGAGAGGCCACGTCATCTTGCCTGTCTCTTCTTGGGAACAGATGAGTGTCTCGTACTGATCTGCCTGCTGATGTGGCCTTTTGTTGGCTGCGGCTCTCTCTGTTTTTCATTCCAACTGGTTATGGATACCCTACTTCATGGCGGGTCACCAGACACTCTATCTCTGCAGCATCGTGTGTATTCTTGGGAAAGCCTACAAGCCTGCCTATTGACCGGGTTCTCTGATGTGAGAGGTCTGGTCCCTCCTCAAAAGGAGTCTTTGGGCAAAGATGCAAATCCTCTTAGATAAAATTAGGGCAAAACCAATCAAGCTCAGTTTCGTTCCATAATGACCCCTGGAACTAAGGGAATTTTACATGTCTTTGTCACCAGATGGTTGCTCATTCCTCGGTTTCACTATCTCTTGCTGCCCTGCCAATTCTCTCCCGTTCTTTTCCTTGTTTCCTTCTCTTCCTTCTTTTCCTTTCATTCCTGAAGTGCAGAGCCATAAGTTCACTCCTTGGGCAAAGATCTAACTAGAGTAGGAGATGCCAGTCTTCCCTTTGTGCACACCTTGTATTTTCAAGTGATTCTCTTCTCTTCCTCATTTTGCGTGGGAGTAGGAGGTGGGGGGCAACCACAGCAGTCCCATTGGGCTGATAATTCACATTTATGATGATACTCTTCCTCCCTCATCAGTCTTAGCCTGATATTAGGGAGGAGGGAATGTGTATATCCGGAGTCCACAAATTACAGCCCATGGGACAAATCAGGCCCACCGCCTGTTTCTGTAAATAAAGTTTTATTGGAACACAGCCACATTCATCTATTGTCTATGGTTGCTTCTGCACTACAAGGCAGAGTTGAGTATTTTTTACAGAAACCATACCCACAAAGCCTAAACTATTAACTCTCTTGATCTTCACAGAAAAAGATTACTGACCTCTGGGTTAGAGAATCACGGTTGATTGTAGTAAGACTAATTTCGCTGGGCACCTGGGTGGCTCAGTCAGCTAAGCATCCGAACTCTTGATTTCGGCTCAGGTTGTGATCTCTCAGTTGTGAGATTGGGCCCCGCATCAGGCTCCAAGCTGAGTGTGGCGCCTGCTTGGGATTCTCTCTTTCCCTCTCTCCCTCTATCTCTGCCCCTCCCCCGCTCTCATGCGCACTGGAGCTCTCTCTCAAAAATAAAATAAAATAAAATAAAAATAAACGTTTTAGAAAAAGAAATAAACATTTTAGGAGCGTCTGGGTGGCTGAGTCAGTTAAGTGTCCCACTTGGGCTCAGGTCATGATTTCACAGTTCTTGAGTTTGAGCCCCACATCAGGCTCTGTGCTGACAACTCAGAGCCTGGAGCCTGCTTCTGATTCTATCTACCTCTCTCTCTGCCCCTCCCCAGCTTGCGCTCTGTCTCTCTGTCTCTCTCTCAAAAATAAACATTAAAAAAAATTTTTTTAAGAAAAATAAACACTAAAAAAAGAAAAAGACTGTTTTTGCCATCTCTTAAGAATCTCAACACCCCTTTGACCTCTCTCCATTCCATGGACAAGAGCCTAATCCTATTTAATATTTTGTTACAATTGCTTAGACACACACACGTACACACACAAACACACATTCCCCATTTGAAGTTTGACTCTTTGCTTGATACTTTAGTCTTTGGAACATAGACTTAAAGTCACCAAATAATATTACTTGAATTTTTTTTAAGATTTAATTTTAATTTTTATTTTTTTTAATTTTTTTTAACGTTTATTTATTTTTGAGACAGAGAGAGACCGAGCATGAACGGGGGAGGGTCTGAGAGAGAGGGAGACACAGAATCCAAAACAGGTTCCAGGCTCCGAGCTGTCAGCACAGAGCCCGACGCGGGGCTCGAACTCACGGACCGCGAGGTCATGACCTGAGCCAGTCGGAGGCTTAACCGACTGAGCCACCCAGGTGCCCCAAGATTTAACTTTTAAGTAATCTCTGCACCCGTTGTGGACTCAAACTCACAACCCTGAGATCAAGAGTCACATGCTCTACCAACAGAGCCAGCCAGGCTCCCCTAGTTGAATTATTTATAGCCAAGATTCAATGTGACTTTCAGAGACAGAGAGAAATAGAATTATTTCTTACTCTATCCCTCAAGAAACTTATGTTTGAGATCTCTGAATAACAAAGAATTAGCTAGCCCCTGACTTTGTTGATTTTCTTTACAGTATAGTGTTTCCTATTTAATTAATTTCTGCTACCTTTATAATTTGTTTTTCTACTTTCTTGGGTTTATTCGGTGTTCATTGTCTACTTCCTTTTTTTTTTTTCTAGTTCTATTTATTTATTTTGAGAGAGAGAGAGAGGCAGACAGAGAAGGAGAAAGAGAATCCCAAGCAGGCTCTGTATTGTCAATACGGAACCCGATACAGGGCTTGGATTCATGAACCGTGAGATCATGACCTGAGCCAAAATCAAGAGCAGAGGGCTTAACCAACTGAGCCACCCAGGCGCCCCTGAACTCTTGCTTTTAAGGATGAGTCCAGGACCCTCATGCAGTTCCTATTTAAGATTTTTTATTTTGGTTTTGTTTTGGGTTTTCTGCAGCTTAGCTATGGTGTCTCTGGGTGTAGAATACTATTTGCCAAATTTCACTGACTTTAAAGTTCACTTTTTTCCTTCATGTTTTAATATTTCTGAAATCAGGATGCGTCTTACAACTAAAGGCCTTTTACAATAAGCTGCTGGTCAGACAGCCATCATGGTATGATTGTCATTGCCACACGGGCAAGCATGGGTTAAGCTTGGATGACTTCAGGGCTTCCATAACCAATCTCTTTGGACTTTGACTTTTGTTCCCCAGCCCAGGCTTCAGCAAACTGTGGTTCACAGGCTGGTTGCCTATTTTTGTAGGCAAACTGTACAAAACACTGTAAAGTTTTATTGGACCTGTTTTTGTACAAGCAAACTGTAAAAAACGTTGTAAAATTTTATTGGAACACAGCCATGCTTATTTGTTTACATATTTTTTATGACCACTTCTTTTTTTTTTTAATATGAAATTTATTGTCAAATTGGTTTCCATACAACACCCAGGGCTCATCCCAACAGGTGCCCTCCTCGATGCCCATCACCCACCCTCCCCTCCCTCCTACCCCCCATCATCCCTCAGTTTATTCTCAGTTTTTTGAGAGTCTATGACCACTTCTTTAAAAACCTTTTTTTGAATATTTTGATCTACATTAACAACCTCATTGATATTCTTTTCTGTTATTACTACCTTTCTTTCTCTTTCTTTCTCTCTTTCTTTCTTTCTTTCTTTCTTTCTTTCTTTCTTTCTTTTTTTGATAGATAGGAGGAGTGCAAACAGGAGAGAAGGGCAGAGGGAGAGAGAATCTTAAGTGCCACAGTCAGTGCCAGACTCAGGGCTCAATCCCACAACACTGTGATCATGACCTGAGCTGAAATCAACTGGCCGATGCTCAACTGACTGAGCCACCTGTGCGCCCCTGCATACATTCTTTATGGCTGTTAAAAAAAAAATAATGACATAAAATTTACCCTCTTGACTATTTTTAGTGTATAGTTCAATAGTGTGAAATATGTTCACATGGTTGTAAAATAGATCACCAGACCTTTTTCATCTTATTAGCCTGAAATTCTATGTTCATTAAATAGCAATTTACCTTTTCCCCCCTTCCCCAGCCCAACAGAGTCACCTTCTATGTCTATGACCTTCCTTCCTTTTCTTTTTTTTAATTTTATTTTATTTTTTTATTTTTTTTTTTCAACGTTTATTTATTTTTGGGACAGAGAGAGACAGAGCATGAACAGGGGAGGGGCAGAGAGAGAGGGAGACACAGAATTGGAAACAGGCTCCAGGCTCTGAGCCATCAGCCCAGAGCCTGACGCGGGGCTCGAACTCACGGACCGCGAGATCCTGACCTGGCTGAAGTCGGACGCTTAACCGACTGCGCCACCCAGGCGCCCCAGTGAGACACAGAGTCTGAAGCGGGCCCCAGGCTCCGAGCTGTCAGCGCAGAGCCCGATGCGGGGCTCGAACTCACAAACCCTGAGATCATGACCTGAGCCGAAGTCAGACGCTTAACCGACTGAGCCACCCAGGCACCCCTTAATATCTGGCCCCTTAAGAAAAGTTTCCAGACCCCTGGTCTTAGGCCAGTAAGCCTCTCAGCTGTTTTTCTCAAATCACAAATCTCTGGATGTCCATTTCTCTGGTATCTTGGCTTACTAATGCCTCAACATCTTGCTGTGTCTTTCATGCTGTTAGAAAGGATGCATTTATATTTCATCCAGCTTCTTGGTTGTTTTCAGTAGAAGGGTTGGTCTGAATTGCACAGTCCATTAAAAAAGTAAAAGTCAGCTCTAACACCTTTTAATAAATTCTTTTTCTCTTTAAATCAACCGGAATCAGTTTCTGGGAATTTTTTTTTTTAACGTTTATTCATAATTTTTGAGAGAGAGAGGCAGAGACAGAGCGCGAGTAGGGGAGGGGCAGAAAGAGAGGGAGACACAGAATCCGAGGCAGGCTCCAGGCTCCGAGTTGTCAGCACAGAGCCCGAAACTGCGAGATCATGACCTGATCCGAAGTCGGACGCTCACCCAACTGAGCCACCCAGGCGTCCCCTTGACAGCCTAATCTTTGAACATATAAAGCACCATGATCACCGTGATAAGTCCACTTACCTCCTGTCAGCATACAAAGTTGTTACAATATTTTGCCTATATTCCCTATGGTATACTTTATACTTTATATCCCTGTGACTCATTTATTTTATAACTGGACGTTTGTATCTCTTTTTCAAATGTTTATTTGAGAGAGAGAGAGAGAGTCAGAGAGGGTGGGGGGGAATCTCGAGGCTCCATGCTGACAGTAATGTTTCTATTTTTAGTGTTTTGAGGAAACTCCATACTGTTTCCTATGGAGTCTGACCCAACTTACATTCCCACCGACAGTGCCCAAGGGTTCCCTCCTCTCCACATCCTCACCAATATTTGTGATTTCTTGTCTTTTTGATACTAGTCATTCTGACTGGCGTGAGGTGGTATCTCACGTGGTTTTGGTTTGCATTTCCCTGGTGATTAGCGACGGTGGGCATCTTTTCATGTATCTGTTGGCCATCTGGATGTCTTCTTTGGAAAAATGTCCATTCAGGTCCTCTGCCCATTTTCAAATTAGAGTGGGGGAGGGTTGTTTGTTTGTTTCTGGTGCTGAGTTGTATGTGTTCTTTATGTATTTTGGATGTTAACTCCTTATTGGATATGTCATTTGCAAATATCTTCTCCCGTTCAGTAGGTTGCACGTTTTATCGAAGGTTTCCTTAGCTGTGCAAACGTTTTTGACTTTGACGTAGTCCCAACTGTTTACTTTTGCTTTTGATGCCCTTGCCTGAGGAGATGATCAAAAAAAAAAAAAAAAAAAAATGTATTGCTAAGACCCATGTGTAAGAGTTCATGGCCTGCATTTTCTTTTAGGATGAACGGCCTAATCTAAAGGACCCTGTCTTCCTCTATGTCTGTTGATCTCTGTCACCTCACTTTGTTTTATTCTCTTCCCAGAACTGAATCACGGTCTAAAATTGTCTTGCTTGCTGATATATTCTTGCTGATATAATTTTTCTATCTCTTCACCATGACTATAAAAGATCTATCTGTTTAAATACACAGGAATATTGCCAGCGTGTGAAACTGGCACAATTTCTTTGTGAAATATATAAGTGAATAAGTGAAATCTTCTTGCTTAAAAATCCCATGAAAACACAACCTATTTCTTTACCCTTATTTTACATTTATGACTGTTTTTCCAATGGCATTTGCCCAGAGTCCCACCATTGCTTAGAAAAGTTTCTCAACTACATATCCAGATAGGAAAATTTGGATGCATGGTAATGACTACCCTGTTAGGGTTTTAGTAAATTTCCTACATTTTTCATATCGTTGCCTACCAGTCTACAATGTAGTCAAGTCACACTGTTGCTTTTTGTAACCGTATCCCCCATCAATCTCATGCTATTACTGTGGTTACTCTTTAAACCATTCTTCTTCCACTGGGTCATCTCTGATACGCAGCCATGCAAGTGGAAAGTCTAATTTAAACACTTCCTGTGGAGTCCTCTGTAAAGGCCACCACATGAATGCTAATTGTGGAGTCTCCATGCCTGGGCCACTCCGAGGTATGTGGAAAGGGATCACCAAAGGTGTTGAGCACCAGAGTTTAAACGTGTAGACGTGGCAGTAATCAGTGCTTTTCCTCCGAGCTCTTCATGACCCAGGAAATCTGCTTAGTGAAATCCTGAGAAAATGAATCTAAATGATAGTTTTCCAGCCAGTGATCCATGAGATGCAAGATGCGTTTTAACCACCATGCACCCGTTTTCTCCTCCGCATTTTCTTAGTGATATAACTATGGATCTGCTCTTTTGTCTTTATCTTTTATCTCACTTCCATAGTCTGGAATAGAGAACTACAGAGTTTTCTTTTCCGTAGTAAAATTTTCATGAGGAAAAAAATCACTTGAGACCGGGCCCTTGCTTTCATTTGGTCTAATGTTCTACACTACACTACATGTTCTTGGGACTCACGTACCGTCTGCTCTGTCCTGGGCAAAGGTAAGAGGCAGCTGGCCACAGCTCTCAATACACAGCGCGGAATTAAAAACCAAACAAACTGGTTTCGATAATTCAGCTTTGGTTCTGTAAGATGTTAACATTGGAAGTAGTGGGCTGAAGGATATACAAGAACTCCTGTAATTTTTGTAACTTTTTTTCCAAATTTAAAGTTATTTCAAAACAGAAATTTTTAGGAAAGCCCTCGAAGACCCTACCTTTTTGCTTTGCGCACCCGGCCTGAAGTTCACTAAGAATTCACTTTAACTGAAATAAATGGCCCGAAGTTCATAAAAAAATCACTTTAATCTTGCACTTTCTCACCTGTTTCTCTTAATAGTCTCAGCTCCTGATCACATTATGCCTGAGATTCACCTCTACAGTTTGACACTGGATGCTGGCCATCACTTTCTGAATTTTGTCTTCTTTTCCCAAGCACCCTTTATTTTTGGAGCCCACTTATCTGATATAGCTCCTGGGATCCTTCCCAAGATGTAGATCAGGCTTCCCAGGGCTCACAACAGGACTCTCGTCTTCCAGATAGCTACCGTGGGGTGCCCATCACTTTTAAGTTTGTAGGTTCTTCCCTCACAGAAGAATGAACGTGGACAGCCTCGCCCCTCGCCCTCCTCTCAGAGACGTTGCTGACAGTCCTCCTTCACCAGTCAGAACTTGGCTCTGAGAGGTTGACCTCTGGTATGTTTCCCATTGGCGCTTAAGCCCTAAGCCACCCTGACCAGAAGAGGGAGTAGTTACAATAAGGAACCTTCCAGCTTCGTCATTAGTTTTCCCAACTCCAATTGTTTGCCTACTTGTCTGTTCAAAAGGATCCCTGCCTCAGTTTCTCACTTGGCATAGACTGCTGTACTAAATTCTTACTGTTTAAAAAGATTAGGACCTTTTCCTCTCATTTTTTGAAACAATATGTGCAAAGAAAAAAATTTTAAAAACCAAAGCCTCTCTTAATTGCATCAAGCAACGAAAAAGAGATAGCAACTGGGATAGCAACCGCCATATATATATATATGGCAACCGAGATATGTGTGTGTGTGTGTGTGTGTGTGTGTGTATGTAATTAGAATCATCATATATTTCAATGTATATTTATTTTCTGGCATTTTGATTCTTAACTCAATAAAGAGTATCTACCAGAAAGACCTACATCAGACCTCCAACATCGTGCACAGCAGTTAACGTGCTCTCTAATGTTGGAAACAACTCAAGGATATTGCGCTCACTGCTACCATTTAAAATTGCATCACAAATGTCCGCCAATGTAAGAAGACAAAGAAGAAGAAGAAGACAAAGAAGAAGAAGAAGAAGAAGAAACAGGTAGACTTAATACCGGGAAGGAAAGGACAAAACTGTTATTTATAGATAATTACCACAAAATGCGAGGTATAATACACTGCAAAACCACTAGGAATAACGAAAAAGTTTAATAAAATCCATATACATGATCAAAATCATTGTTTTCTTTTATACTATCAACAACAACACAGAAATACACTTTAAAAATCCCTGCCATTTGCAACTAAGTGGATGGAACTGGAGGGTATTATGCTAAGTGAAATTAGTCAGAGAAAGACAAATGTCATATGACTTCACTCATAGGAGGCCTTTAAGAGACAAAACAGATGAACATAAGGGAAGGGAAACAAAAATAATACAAAAACAGGGAGGGGGACAAAACAGAAGAGACTCATAAATATGGAGAACAAACAGGGTTACTGGAGGGGTTGTGGGAGGGGGGATGGGCTAAATGGGTAGGGGGCATTAGGGAATCTACTCCTGAAATTATTGTTGCACTATATGCTAACTAACTTGGATGTAAATTTTTAAAAAATAAAAAATAAAATTAAAAAAAAATAAAGTAACTCTACCCCCAACAACTACACACTGAATCACATTGCCTTGAGTTGTTTCTTTTGTAGCTCATGTAACTTGTAAAAATTATCTTATTTCTATATTTGTTTACCTGTTTGTTTCCCCAGCCAAATAAAAATCATAAAGGAAAGGAAAAAAAAAATCCCATTCCCAGTAAGCACAAAGAACTCTTTAAAATACAGGGCAATAAACATAACATGATATGTGCAAGACTTACATAAGAAACACCTGTATTAGTGAAATAGGGACACTTGGGTGGCTTAGTTGGATGAGCGTCCAACTGATCCCATGGTTCGTAAGTTGGAGCCCCACATCCGGCTTGCTGCTGTCAGCAGGAACCCCACTTTGAATCCTCTATCTCCCTCTCTGTCTCTGTCCCTTCCCCTCTTGTGCTCTCTCTCTCTCTCAAAAATAAATAAACCTTAAGAAAAATATATTAGTGAAACAGGGGCGCCTGGGTGGCTCAGTCAGTTGAGCGTCTGACTTCGGCTCAGGTCATGATGTTGCAGTTGATGAGTTTGAGCCCCGCGTTGGGCTCTGTGGTGATGGCTCAGAGCCTGGAGCCTGCTTCGGATTCTGGGTCTCCCTCTCTCTCTGCCCCTCCCCCACTCACGCTCTGTCTCTCTCTGTCTCTCAAAAATAAACAAACATTTAAAAAAATTTAAAAAATACTAGTGAAATACATAAACGAGGACCTGAATAAATAGATGCATTACGGATTGATGTTGTCAAGGTATAATTACCCCCAAATTAATCAATATGAATTCTGTGCAAATTCCATCAAAATCCTAACAGGATGTTTCAAGGGATCTGATAAACTGTTTCTAGCATTTGCCTGAAAGTGAATGAGCAAAGATTGCCATGAAAATGTTGTAAGGGATTCTTTGTCCTGTGCAGAGCAGAGACGTACTGTAATTTTTGAAATATGGTTTTGGCACATGAATAGCCCCAAACATCAACAGAACAGAGTAGATTCCAGAAAAAGGCCCCCCAAATATTGAGAATTTAGTACATAATCATATTGGCATTTCAAAGCAATGGGGGAAAAGATGGTATTGGGATAACTGGCTTTCCTTAGCAGAGTAAAAATTTAGGTGCCTACCTGAAATAAATTATAGATATTAGATGTACACACACACACACACACACACACACTAGGTGCCACAAAATAAATTACAGATGGCTGAAATCCTGAAGAGTTAAACATAGAGGGAAAAATAACTACGAAAGAAAAAAAAATACAGGAAAATTTTCGTATCTTTTGTGTGGGGAACATGTTATAGGTGAGGTTCTCCCAAAACCAGGCTCTGAAATGGAAATTGTGTGCAAGGGAGCTCTTCAGATTCAGTACTTATGGGGGAGGAGAAGGGATCAGGATTAGGTAAAGAAGCCGGGCTGAGATACAATTACAATGAAGCCTCATCCAGGCACTGGGTGCAGGCTGACCCCCATGGGGGAGGTAACTGGGGAGCGGGGTTGCTCTCTTAGGCTGAGAGTGACCCTCAGAGAGGGCTGCCAGCTTCAGTCCCGAGGAGATCTCATTTGTGCAGTGCACAATCCACACTTGAGCAGCGTGGATCAATTTCTTCTTGTACATTTGGGCAGCAGCTCCTCCAAGATCCCACAAGTATCTTTTCTTAGGGAAAACTTACAAAGGGAAGATTAGTAGAATGATTTACAGCTTCCACCGCTGCGGCTGGTCTTGAAGCCATAACTGATACTCAGTGTCTCCTTCTCTTTCCCAGTCCAGATTCCCCGTGTCCTTCACCAGAACCCCAGCGAGTCTGGATGGCTTACTTGGTGAGGTGAGCCAGACCCTCATCTGAGCGTCCGAGCCTCTGATCACTATGCACTTCTTTTTTTTAATTAAAAAAAAATTTTTTTTAACGTTTACTTATTTTCGAGACAGAGCACAAGTGGGGGAGGAGCAGAGGGAGAGGGAAACACAGAATCTGAAGCAGGCTCCAGGCTCAGAGCTGCCAGCACAGAGCCCGACACGGGGCTCGAACTCACGAACTGCGAGATCGTGACCTGAGCCGAAGTCGGACGCTTAACCGACTGAGCCGCCCAGGTGCCCCTGATCACTATGACTTTTCGTGCCATGGCTATTGTATTCATTTGTCCTCAAAACCGAATAAGGGACATAGATGCTTGCACATTCTGCAGTGCCAGAAAATAAGAAAGCGTTCAATGAAAAAGCCCAACAGTGATGGGAGTGTGTCGAAGAGAGGTGGGAACGACGTGAAAAGAATTACCCTCTGGCCAAAGCTGAAACAATTGGAGGAAAAAAAAAAAAAAAAGAGGGGAGGAGTATTGGATTATAACCTGAAGTTTATTTATTTTTTTTTTTAATTTTTTTTTCAAAGTTTATTTATTTTTGGGACAGAGAGAGAGCATGAACGGGTGAGGGGCAGAGAGAGAGGGAGACACAGAATCGGAAACAGGCTCCAGGCTCTGAGCCATCAGCCCAGAGCCCGACGCGGGGCTCGAACTCACAGACCGCGAGATCGTGACCTGTCTGAAGTCGGACGCTCAACCGACTGCGCCACCCAGGCGCCCCTATAACCTGAAGTTTAAAATGAATATCTAGATGGGGGGTGGGAGGGAGGGGAGGGTGGGTGATGGGTATTGAGGAGGGCACCTGTTGGGATGAGCACTGGGTGTTGTATGGAAACCAATTTGACAATAAATTTCATATATTGAAAAAAAAAAAATAAAATAAAATAAAATGAATATCTACGAGCCTCACTGATATAAATATTCGAATGAACTGGGGAAACTGACAAATCTCTTTTTAAAAGAAGTTTATTTTTATTTATTTTGAGACAGAGATAGCAAGTGGGGGAGAAGCAGGGAGAGAGAGGGAGACAGAATCCCAAGCAGGCTCTGTGCTGTCAGCGCAGAGCCCGAAGCGGGGCTTGAACTCAGGGACCGTGAGATCATGACTTGAGCCGAAATCAAGAGTCGGACGCTTACCTGGCTGAGCCACCCAGCTTCTCGGAGACAACTCTCTTTTATAGAAGAATTCCAAATAATTGATGTGGGTATTCTACTCTAAAGAAGGTAGGGCTCAACTCCCCATTCCTTATATACAGGCTGCGAATAATGATTTCCTTCCAAAGAGTACTTACTGAGTGGAAAGGGGAAAAAAGAGTAACCTTACAGTGGAGAAACATGACAAACATTACTTAAGTCAGGTGATCAAGGTTAGCCTCAACTCTGATAAGTCATGTACCCTTGATATGATGGAAATGGCATTTAATCTCTGTGGTCTTCCTCCTCCAGTCTAACCATGAGCAAAACATCAGACAAAACCACGGTGGGGGCGGCGGCGGGCGGGGGGGGTGCACTTTACAAAACACCTGACTAGTACCCGTCAAAATCGCCAAGGTCATCGAAAACAAGAGAAGTTGGCAAAACGATCATAGCCTGATGACCAAATGCCATGTGGCCTGCTAGATGGGATCCTGGAACCAAAAAAAGGCAATTAGGTAAAAATTTAGGAAATCTAAATAAAATGTGCCATACTAATGTAATATGTTGATAGCAGGGGAAACTGAGTTAGGGGGTATATGGGCACTTTCAGTGCAACCAGCAATGTGTCTGTAATACTATTCTAAAATGAGAAGTTTATTTATTCTTATGTATTTATTTATTTTTTTAAGATTTATTTTTAAGAAATCTCTACACCCAGCCTGGGCCCGAACTCACAACCCCGAGATCAAGAGCTGCACGCTTCACCAACTGAGGCAGCAAGGCGCTGCTTTGCACATATTTAAAATTAAAAAAAAATGCTAGAAGAATTATCTTGTGAAGCTTGGACTTTAGTGCATATTACCCAACTATCGAATAAAGATACACCATAGCCCCAAAGGTGGAAAACAATATATTAATTTATTTCCAAGACAACAACATGGAACATCATGAAAAACAAGGATGGGTTTAGAAGTTTCAGCCATCCCTGGAGGCTAGTGGAAACCCACTTGCCCAAACACTACAATCTTCCAATATTAAGGTTTTTAAGACACAGAGATGGACCAACAACAGACATGTAAACATCTTCTATTCCCAAAGGCTTCTCGTTCTAGAGGAGAACGATCCAGTGTAAAACGTGTCTTCTTCTCAGGTGGGGTCATTTAAAGGAGTTGAAAGAAAAGATGATTTTTAGACTCATTAGCTCCAGATGGGTTCCTTATGCTTCAACCCTTTACCACTTTGCACAGTTCTGTCTTTTTCGGTAGCTGGACAAAAATAAGGCTATACTTCAAAGGCATTCCCTTAAATACAACGAACATTCAACAGACACAGTGAGAGGAAAAAAGGCAAAACCGTGTTAAGGGTATCATTAGCTGTAGTTAACTTTTTTTTTTTGATGAGAATAAATAAATATTAAGGAACTCAATGGATGTAGGAATACAAAAGTAGACTTCACATTTTTCTGACGTGACAGCACATTTTCTCATATTAACACTGACACTGCTCTTAAAACCTACCCTCTCTGGTATACTAACTATGGCTTTATTTCACCTTCTCAGGAAACTGAACTAAGGAGACCAGTAAGAACATCCCAATCCTCAGAGAACTTGTTTCCTAATGCTTATCAACAACCTCTCTAAGCCTTGCTTAATTTATCTGCAAAATGGGGGTAATCGTGTGAGCCTCCCAAGAGTGTTTGTAAGGTTTTAACGCAATGAGCCCGCTAACAGGCCTCAGCTTTGGTCTATTCCTTCCCTTCTTTCTTTGGAATGGTCTCTGATTTAGACCCTCATTTCTGACTACTCAGATCCCTGGCCGGACAGCCCAAACTACGACCCTGGATGTGAATGCGTTAAAATACAAGCAGTCTGTGAGATTCTCTAGAGCAGCCTTCCCCACATGGATGCTGTTATCAAGAATTTCAGACGCAAGTAGCTTCTGTCTTACTTTTCTCCTTGTCTCAAGCACATATCTGGTGTATAACAGACACTCAAGAAATATTTACTGTGTGCTGAGGGAACGAATTGGGTAAGAGAACGGGACAAGGGATAAGCGACAGAGAAGCTCACTCACAGCTGAAAGCTCTTAAAAATCTAGGCACTCTTATCAGCACCAAGCATTGTAAAGCTACTCAGAAAATACTCTGGAGTCCTTAAAGTGTCGCGGCATAGAGTCTGGATTCCATTTTGCAGGTAAGATCACTTTGGTGGGGGGTGGAGGGTGGTGATCCAAGAGGCGAGTGATTCATTCCTGAGGGTTAGAGACTTGGGACGAGAGCCATGCAACAGCACCTCAGTTCTAGAAATATCTTCATTCTGTGCGAACTTCTTAGCATTCGCCATGGAAAACAATGGAAGAGGGACCAGAGTACATTCTGACCCACAAGAAAGGTCCTGTTTCCCTGGGGTCCCTTTGCCGAAGCAGCCGCCAGTGACTGCTGTCTGATAGCATATCCCGCCTCTTGTTAACGACTTTACATTCTGTACAGACCTTCAGACACGGTAAGCTCACCGTGCTCGTGTTGAAACTCAGGAAACACGATCTAGTTCTCCATTCTAGCAGCTCAGGTTTTAAAGGAGATTGCTGAGGTGCCCAGGAAGCTGTTTCTATGCCCGGGGGGGCCGCTGAGCAAAGAGGAGGGGTTCCGTGAACGGTGGCTATGGGTCTGGCATAAGAGATTCCTTCTCCGGAGAAACACAGTTCCTATTTTCCTAAACAGTATTATCTATAGCTCTCCTTTCCGTGAGAGCATCTCTCTCTGATGAGTATCTGGTGCAAAGGTCTGACGCCAGTTCCACTGGCCACGGATCCGATCACGAGCCCGACGTGGAACGACTGTCAAGAGAAGGCCAGGATGCCGAACGTGCCAGCATCGACCCGCGCAGCCCTCCTGATTGCACAGTTCCCAGTGCCCGGCGGGTGTTGTAACACATAATAACCCGGCCAGGTCCTGCAGCCGTGACCTCGCGGCTACAACCGTTACTGTAAGCGGGGCCGGGTTCTCTTACGAAGAAAAGGCCGCGGCTGCCCTCCGATCACGGGTTACGGTGGCTCAGAAGTACCAGCTGGGTTGGATCACGGTTTCGCTCTGATTCAGGGTTCTTTCTCGAAGCCTCAGTTCCAGGCATTCGACAGTGAGGGGGTACGTAGTCAGCTCAAATTTGTTAGCAAAGAGGCTGGGCGAATTGATCAACCACTTCAAGTCCCCGTTTCCATAGATACAAATGCCGTGTACGTAGCGGCCTGCAGAGGAGAGAAGAAACCGTCAGAACATGTCTGGTCTGGAAAGCTGGGGGTGGTGAAGGGGCGCAGCAGCAGAGAGGGGCCTGTCTACTGAGTAGCTAACGCTGTGCCCGGTGCTCTGGGACTCCGTATGACACGGGGTCGTGTCGGCCCGGCCCACAAGGAAGTGAAACCCCTTCTGGAAAGCTAAGGGGGACACGTCCGTGCTTCAACAACAGGAGGGTTCAATGATATCAGGCAAGAGCGGCCACAGGCATCGTGAGACGATTCATGTGTTCTGGCCTGAGAGTTACGGGTAAGAAGTTCCAGAAGCGGACGGGTGGGAGAGGTCTTGCTGGGAGGCACCCGTCAGACCTCTTCTTTGAGCCCGGGCTTCGTCTCTCCAAGTGCCTACGTTCGTCTCCTCTTAGAGGAGAATCAACCCCACTGATGTGACATGTCTCCACACGCCAGCTTGACTCCCCTCCCAATCCCCGCCACGTCTTTCCCGTGACACCCACACCACTCCTATTTTTTCAGCGCCCTGGGCATTTCTCCCCCTTTCTCTCACAGCCCCCACCTCTGGTGGCAACTCTGGCAGCTGCACCTTCAAGATCGTCGCAGAATCTGATCGCTTCACACCGCGTCCGCTACTCCCATCCCGGCCCGTGCCACCTCTACCTTCCCGCCAGAACTGTCACGATAACAACTGGGTTCTACTGTCCCCACCTCCGCCTGTTGGTATGTTCTCAGCACCACGGCCACGGGGATTGTTCTGCTCGCAAGCACACCATGATGTCTCCTCATCTCATGTGCACGCACAGCCAAAATCCCAGCAATGGCATCGAAAGCTCCTGAGTCTGGCCTTTGACCTCCGGCCCCTTGCTCACCTGATTACAATGCTTCCCAACGCTGCTCATTCACTCCGGCCGCAGTGGCCTCCTTGCTGGCCGCCCCCCAACCCCCCCACCGCACACCAGGCATGTTCTACCCGAGAATCCACATAGTTCTTCCTCCCCAGGCAGCCCCCTTCCGCCAGCTTCCACCAGACCTCCCGCAGACTCCCTCTCTCACCACCCCAGGTATCTGCCTCAAGGCCGAGTTCTCAGGGAGGCCTCCTCTGACCCCCTTCCGCCTTCCCCAATTCATTTTTCTCTTGGCTCTCGCTGCTAACGGAGAGATTGGTATGTCAGGGCCACGAACGCAAATATTTGGCTTATTGTCTTTCTCCCTGGCCTGGGATGGAAGGTCCAAAGAGCTGGAACCGGAGGCCCTTTTGCTGTCCTCTCTGTCCCAACCTGCATCCGGGACAGTTCCTGGGAAGTATTAGGTGTTGAATTAATAGCTGTTGAATGAAAGGATGGAGATGAATGAGTGGAGAGTTAGTGGAAGGACAGAACTTGGCCGGGTGGGGGGGGGGGGGGGAGGGGGGGTGGCATCAGGGGCATGGATGGTGGCTTCATTTGGGGAAAATGTGCAGGGGGGGGATTTTCTCTACAAGAGAGAATTTGGTTGGCAAGGGGGTTAGAAAAGGAAGGGGAGGAAGTTGAACCTCTTTTCTAGAGGTTTCTTGGCTCGCACTGGAAAGACTACGGTTGACTGACTTAAACTCAAGGGCTGGGCCTTTTGTAATCCCATAAATAGGGAGAGTCTTTGAAGAGTTTTGAATGGAAGAATCAGAGGGTAAATTGGGCTTTAGCAGCATTAATTTTACAGAGCTTTGCAGGGTACAGTTAGAAATCCACCACGAGGCCGCAGTAATAACTTAATGTAAACCAGAGAGCTGGTTCCAAGTTCATGGCGTTGCCATGAGTGGGAAAGGAAGGGTAATCGAAACAGAACAGAGAGAGGCTGACGGGATTAATGTCATTAATCATGATTCATTTAACACGGCTGGCAGGAAGCACAATAGAGAGGGGAAATGGATGGGGGACAGAAGCCACAGTTGTGGACAGTCGGAGATAACTGGGGAGTGAGAACAGAATGCAGGTGCATAAGCACATCCATGCTTAAGAAAACAAAGTGGAGACACCATTTCAGGGCGCGTGAACTAGAGGCTCACAGACAACGGGGTCTTCAGGCTACAGGCGATCATGACACTGAAGGAGAAGGAAAAGGGCCAGCACGAGGGCACCACTGGGACGCAAGAAAACAAGGGGATCCCTTAAGGGAAACCTGCACATAACCGAGACCCCGGATGGGGACCCTGGTTGTGGGGACGAGTGACTTTTCCTTCTCGGGACAGGAAGGAACAATGAGAAGCGTGTGTCCAAAATACCCTGAGATGGTGGAAGGGGACGGCGTGACAATCCAGTAAGGGGATTTGGGTCACGTGTCTTGAAAGTTCTTCCTCAGGTTGAAACTGTTACCTTTTGGGGTCCGAAAGGCCGTTTGGGCATAGGATTGAGAGTTCAAAGCAAGCAGGAAAGATGAAAAGAAGTGCATCGGGAAGGGCACCGGGGCAGTTCTGGAACAGTCCCCAGCAATGCTCTGGTCAGCGAAACACAAATGGCCAAAAGCAGATGGTGGAAGTGATTCCATGTGTGAGTTGGCCTTGTAGGGTCAAATGGCAGGGGAGCCTGGTTTGTTCGTGAGAACAGCAGGGGACGGCTGATCCAGTATACAGGCCGGATAAGGAGTCTTCAGAAGGATGCTAGCAGAAGGAGGAAGCTGGGACCGTTGAAATTCTGGCAATCCCAATTTTATTTTATTTTATTATTATTTTTTTTAACGTTTATTTACTTTTGAGACAGCGAGAAACAGAGCATGAATGGGGGAAAGTCAGAGAGAGGGAGACACTGGGGCGCCTGGTGGCGCAGTCGGTTAAGCGTCCGACTTCAGCCAGGTCACGATCTCGCGGTCCGTGAGTTCGAGCCCCGCGTCGGGCTCTGGGCTGATGGCTCAGAGCCTGGAGCCTGTTTCCGATTCTGTGTCTCCCTCTCTCTCTGCCCCTCCCCCGTTCATGCTCTGTCTCTCTCTGTCCCAAAAATAAATAAAAGTTGAAAAAAAAAATTAAAAAAAAAAAAAAAAAAAAAAGAGAGAGGGAGACACAGAATCCAAAACAGGCTCCAGGCTCTGAGCTGTCAGCACAGAGCCCGACGCGGGGCTTGAACTCACAGACCGCGAGATCATGACCTGAGCCGAAGTTGGCCGCTTAACCGACTGAGCCACCCAGGCTCCCCAATCCCAATTTTAAAAAAGCAAACACATGGGGGACTTAGGTGGCTCTGTCGGTTAAGCAACCAACTCTTGATTTCAGCTCAGGTCATGACCTCAAGGTTCGTGGGTTGAGCCCCGCGTCCGGCCCCACACTGCTTGGGATTCTCTCTCTCCCTCTCCCTCTGCTCTTTCCCCCTCCTCTCAAAATAAATATGTAAACTTAAAATAATAATAATAATAATAATAAAGCAAACGCATTTCAAACAACAACACATTTTAGGTGTGGGATATAGCAATAAACAAATTGGTCAAAAATCCTAACCCTCTTGGGGCTTCACTTCTGGGGAGAAAGACAGTAAAGATATAAAGTCTGTAAGTCAGTGAAGAAAACCAGCCGAGTAACAAGAAATTGTAACCAGAGATGGGAACTCCAAGTTCAAGACCGTAGAGCTAGAGTAGTCTCTGTGATTCTAAGGGCCTATAAAGTAGATGCACATCCACGGGTTTGGAACAAATCCACCACTCACGACCAAGGGGGAAAGGTCCGGATTGTACTCCAGACACGCAGGCACTGTTCTGCCTCCTCTGGGTTATGTCTTTTCTTTTCCCCATCTAGTGGTTTGGGGGACAAACTATTTTTAGGTTCGGAACCATATCAGGCTTTCAGATGTTCAGGGGCATCACAGGCACTAAGAGAAGAAAAATGAGACATTTGTCTCAGAGGCTTGGGCTACCCAAGCTGTGTACCCTCTGCAGGTTCCTGGCTTGGAGCTACTCTCATGGGCCCACCTGTCGTGTGATAAGTAAAGGTCCCTATAAAAATGGAAACCTGACTAGCTTGTACCTTGTCTATGGGGTAGGGCCTGGATACAGGTGAGGACAAGGAGAATGAGAGTAAGGTTCTAGGGAGGGGCAGGGCTTGGTGCTGACACACAGAACAGAAGCTTCCGTGGTAGAGGCCAGAGGTGCAAAGTAATGACGTCACAGGGGTCCCTGCCGTGGCGGCTGAAGTCTTCCAGTGTTACAGCTGGAGAGGAGGTGGAGAAGCAGACCAGGTGACCACAGCAGTCCCACAGGGAGGATGACAGGGTTACAGGAGGACTGTGGAAAAGGCAAGACATCTCAAGTATTGGGACCTCGACTAATGGCGATGGTCTCTTTTCTAAAGAAGTCCCCCAGAGATCAAAGAGCAAAGCAACCTTCTCTCCACTCTCTTCCTGCTCCAAGGAGGGCAGGCTGTGATGAGAATGCAGGCAGGGGGCGGGAGATGTCCTCTGGGGAAAATGTTGGCTGATTAAGGTAAAGAGATGAAGATGCTGGAGAGCAGGGTGTATGGGACGTGAGCGTGTTGCCATCTTCAGTGGATGGGGACCTCAGGAAGACACGAGAAGGGGGGTGCGGTGTAAATCTGAGACAGAGCCTTTAAAGAGGAAATCAAGTGAAAATGAGGTCACACAGGATGGGCCCTGATTCAATATGGGTGGTATCACTTTAAAAAGAGATTGGGACAGAGACACACACAGAAAGAAGACCACGTGAGGACCCGGGAAGAAGGCGGTATCTCTAAGCCTCTCAGAAGAAACCAAATCTACAGCCACCTTGATCTCGAACTTCGAGCCTGCAGAACTGGGAGGGAATAAGTTCCTGTTATTTAAGCCATCCGGTCATTCGTCCTAGTGAATGAATACCATGCTGAGTAGGTACCACACAGTGCGAATGGAACGTATGCCAGGGCTGATAAAAACACTTCTTTAGAAAGTTCTATCGCAGGGTTGCCTGGGTGGCTCGGTCGGTTAAGCGCCCGACTCTGCGTTTCGGCCCAGGTCGCGATCTCACGGTTCTCGGGTTGGAGCCCTGCGTTGGACTCTGTGCTGGCAGCGTGGAGCCTGCTTGGGTCTGTGGTGAGACCATGACGTCACTTCTCATCCTGACCACTTCCCCTCCTAACCACCACACTCCCAAAAGAAAGAGAAATAAATCATGTGAAGACAGCAGAAACTAGCAAGAAAATACCATTATAAGTCGAGCCCACCTCTCAACCCCCTCAGGAATCATGAGCTGGAGCATGTCGGCGAGACCCCGAAGTCTCCTTTTCAAGGCCCATGTCTTAAAGCCTCTAGCTACTCCGGGAACTCGGATTGTTTTAAATACACAAGCAGTTCTGTCCGCGAGAACCCCTGTATTCCACAGCTACCTCCATGCCAACACCAACAAGCAGTGTGGCCTCAAAGAGTGAAGTGAGTGCCTCACCATGGCAGCCGCCGTGTTTATCTTCCATGTCGATCCACTTTATAGCCCTGAGATTACCGGTCCACGATGCATTTGGCATGGAGCCCGGGACACCTGCAACATTGATAAGGGAGAAAAGCAGACATGAGAACCAAGACAGAAGGGTGTCGATTGCATCAGTGAAGCCTCCACATCATGTTCACTTTTTCACTACGTTATCTTTCGCGTTAGATTTTCCATCACTGGTGTAAGACCTCAGAAGCTCGTGGTGTGAGTAGCTGATGGTTATGAGCTCTGCCTTGCTACCAGTAAAAACACATACGCACATATAGGTGGTTTTTCATAATGTGTGCCCAAGCCTGCAAAATAGAGGTTAAGAAATACCGTAGCAGGAAACCGTAATGCAGATGGACAAGTTGAGGAGTTTTGGGTCATCTCTCAATGGCCTTGAGCTGAATTCACTTTCAATCCTAATATTACAGCTATTTCGGACTTTCCATGTGACCTCGATCTTAAAATGAAAGCTCAGGAAACAGGCTACCCTAGGTGCTAAGCACTAATTAAGTGAACTTGCAGTATGAGGCATACAGAAGGGAAATATCTTGCTTACTACATATAAACTCAAACAAATCCCTTAACACACGATCCTTCTTTATTTGTTAAAGTGCTTCTTGAGCATTTGGTGTTGCCGAGCATTGTGTGAGGCCCTGGGAACAGAGAGAGAGGAGACAAGACGTGATTGCCGGTCACCCAAAGAAGATGAACAGTTGACCCCAAGCAGGAAGTTGTGAGCTTTGAGTTTTTCCTAGGAAGACTGGTGTGCCCTGACCTCCCCAACTTCTCTATTTCTTTCAGGTGCTCTTTTGGCCAGACGTTTAGTTGCCGACCCACTACCCAATTAGTTACCGGATTCACCTTTGAAAAGTAAGAAGCCTTGAAAAGAGGAGAGGACAGCTCTAGAGGTCGCCATCTTGCTAAGCAGGGCTTTTCCTCCTTGGCATTATTCACATTTTAGGCTGGATAATTCATTGTTGTAGGGCCTCTCCCGGGCATTGTAAGATAGCAGCATCCCTGGATTCCACCTACCAGATGCCAGTAGTACACGCCCCCCAGTTGTGACCATTAAAAACATCTTCCGGTGTTGCCAAATGTCCCCAGGGTCGGGGGTGGGGGGCAGAACTGCCCCATTTGAGAAACACTGTGCTAAACTATTTTATTTTTTATTTTTATTTTTATTTTTATTTTTTTTTTCAACGTTTATTTATTTTTGGGACAGAGAGAGACAGAGCATGAACGTGGGAGGGGCAGAGAGAGAGGGAGACACAGAATCGGAAACAGGCTCCAGGCTCTGAGCCATCAGCCCAGAGCCTGACGCGGGGCTCGAACTCCCGGACCGCGAGATCGTGACCTGGCTGAAGTCGGACGCTTAACCGACTGCGCCACCCAGGCGCCCCTGTGCTAAACTATTTTAAATAACCCTCTCTATCTCAGTAACTTTTGCCTACTCCTATCAAATAGTTTTACCCCAAGGTTCCCATTATTGGAAAATAAGTACGTGGGAATCAAATGCAAATACAACAAAAGAAGAAATATTTTGCTTCATAAGAGCTCCGGCAATTTTCACCAGTGCGCAATGCAATCTGAATGTGATTCTAATGTATTGACACAGGTATGACATGTGTACCCAAACGGTAACAGTCCCTTCCTACAAGATCTGGTAGGCTGAATAATACCAATCCCCTCGACATACACTCAAAGAAGTCCGAATCCTAATCTCTGGAACCTGATAATGTGTTATGTTACAGGTGAAAGAGAATTCAGTTTGCTAATCAGCTGACCTTAAAATAGGGAGATTATTTTGAATTATCAAGGTCAGTGCAATGCAATCACAAGGGTCTTTAACAGTGGAAGAGGGAGGTAAAGAGTTAGTCTTTTTTTTTTACTATTTAAACATAGAGGAATGGGGTAAGGACCACGGTCATTAGAAGCTGAAAAAGGCCCAGACCCTACAGAAAGGAACGGAGACCAGCCAATGTTTTGGTTTTAGTCTGGTGAGACCGTGTCAGAATTCTGTCCTACAGAACTGTATCATAATACATTTATGTTGTTTAAGCTGCTAAATCCGTGGTAGATTGTTACAATGGCAAATAGAAAACTAATACACATACTAACTAGATAAAAACTTACTCAAGATGATAAGTATTTTTTCATAAGAAAAAATAAACTGAGCAAAACCAATAATTTTCAAGAAGTTTAAGTGGATGGGCACATAAACATGTTTCCTCTTTAAAAACATTAATAAAAATGTGATTTTCAGAAGAAAAAAGCTCTGTTCTTCTGCCCTGATGTCACATGATAATTATATGATGCTCTGAATCAAGAATTGTACCAAGGTCTCCCAACCAAAATTAAATTATGCAAGCCTTTCCTGTAAATAGCATGAATCCTTACCCCCAAGGGCTCACTATGAGACTGATTCTTTTTTTCTTGTTGCCAAACTTGAAAAGTTTGCTTATAAATCTTGAGTAGTGAAGAAAAACACTATTTATTATGCAATAATTTTCCCATTGCTTTGATTTGCATTTATTACTTTAAAAACTACTTTAGCATTTGCCTTTCCCAAAAGAAACTTCTTTATTTTGTTCTTAGTACACATTTTAAAAGAATTCAGAATAAAACTTGCCTTGGTTGAGTTGGGGGTTGGGGGGAGGGCCGTCCAGAAAACAAAGAGATAATTTGGTATAGTTAATTGTGTCAGCAATATTAGCTGACCTGGACGTGATTTTTTTATGATTATTTGTTGATTTGTTTTTATTAACTTTTTTTGGGGGGGGGGGAGGGGCAGAGAGAGAGGGAGACAGAAACTGAAGCAGGCTCCAGGCTCCGAGCTGTCAGCCCACAGCCTGACCTGGGCTTGAACTCACGAAACACAAGATCATGACCCAAGCCAAAGTTGAATGTTCAACCGACTGAGCCACCCAGGTGCCCCTACATGGATGTGATTTTTATGAGTCTATTTTGATTAAATAACTACAGCAGAAGAGGGTGAAGAACGCATTGCCATGAGAAAAAGTCCCTACCCTCCTTTACATTACATTTTTTTACAAAACGAGATTATTTTTTTCCCTCTCCTTTTCGTTAATACTGTTCACCAAAAACTGACTCTTCCTCAGAAACACATTCCTTATTCTAGAGATAAGATGGTGACATTTACAATTAATGACTGCTGTCTTTTTTTTTTTTTTTCTTAATGTTTATTTTTGAGAGAGAGACAGAGGGTGAGCAGGGCAGGGGCTGAGAGAATGGGAGACACAGAATGGGAAGCAGGCTCCAGGCTCTGAGCTGTCAGCACAGAGCCCGACGCGGGCCTCAAACCCACAAGCTGTGAAATCATGACCTGAGCTGAAGTCAGATGCTTAACCGACCGAGCCACCCGGGCGCCCCATAATGGCTGCTTTAATGTCTTTAAAGTAAACACATAGCACGTGTGAACCTCCTGCTCATGAAATTATAAACCTCAACTTCTATACTTTCTGTTTAATGACAAATCTCCAACATGCCTGTTTAAATACTACTCATATTCATGCCTACAAAAATTATAGTTTGAAAAATAGAATCGGAGAGGGGCGCCTGAGCGGTTCGGCTGGTTGAGTGTCAGACTCTTGATTTCGGCTCAGGTCATCATCCCAGGGTTGTGGGATCGAGACCCGAGTCAGGCACTGCACTGAGTGTGGAGCCTGCTTGGGCTTCTCTCTTTCACTCTCTCTTTCTGCCCATCCCCTGCTCACGTGCGCGCGCTCTCTCTCTCAAATATATAAAATGAAAAAAAAAATTGAAAGGAAAAAAGTAGAACCAAGGAGACGGACAAAGTCAAATTCTATTTTGTCTTTTCTTGCAAAGAATGCTTCCTGAGGCACAGGAATAACTGGCAGGAGTGGGCAGAGCCCCTAGCGTTGCAAGTGTGGTGGTTGTCGGACTGGGCACCCCCTTGGTGCTTGTTAGAAATGCGACTACCAGGCCCCACCCAGACATCCTGCTCCAGAATCGGCATCTTCACAAGATCCCCAGAGGAGCCTGGCACACAAGGAAGTCTGAGAAGCCCTGGGCTATCACCGACATTGCAAAGAGGACAGAGCTCCTGTGTCTCCTCGCCTTGAAGTCCCTCCCTCAGCCTTCAGCAGGTTTCCAGTTAGCTTCTCTCTCCCCTTTCCTCACACTTTGCCCTTGGGAAGGAATCCCATACTGTGTACCTTCCATCCTTTGGTTAATTTAAAAAACTCGTCCCCATGGCGGGGAATACGTGCGTTTGGGAAGACCTCTCAAGTCACTTCCTTGGAGACGATCAGCCTCCTCCGTGTGAGGAGAAGCCATGTTGAACAGAAGACCAGTCTGCACTGTGCCTTGACCTCACAGCATTTGGCCCACCGGGGATTTTCAGTCAATGTTAAAGGGCTCAATGAGTGCCCATGGTCAAGGGTTGCCCCTCAACTCGGTCTTCAGAGATGGCGGTAGGACCGCTTAGCTTGGGTGTCGACAGGACAAGCCTGCTTGCCACCTTGGTTTTCCAACAGGCCACTGTACTTTAAGGTGTAATCATGTTCTACCTCTTGATATCAAAAAGTACTTATTCAACTCTCTCAGCCAAGGCCAACCAGTTTCAGTTTGCCTTCCAGCAATTGTTTAAGTGGCCACCAATCACTTATTCTCCACATCCGTCCTACTGGTGCAACTAGCTTCAGAAAGTGATAAGACCCTCAACAAGACTTCTGGTCACAGCTCGAATATCAGCTCAACGTGAATACTCTGCAGGCATCACTTGATTATTATTTTGAGGAGATAATGGCAAGCAAGAGATTGAATGGTCTAAATGTGCCATGTGACCACTATTCAGTAACTGAAGGTGCCTTGGGTTAAAACATACATGGAGACCCCAAAGCTACTGATCCCATCACTTGGGCCAACGTCCAGATGCTCCTTCTCTTCTAAAAGTGTCCACTAAGCGTAACTATTTCCTGTTTTTCTCCCAGAGATTGACCCAAGGCAGAATCATCTACCACCCCCCTCCCCATGGAACACACTGGCCTTCCCGCTGGGATTGGGGAACTTAATTATTATCCCAGCTTTGTTGCTAACCAGCTATGTATGCTGGAACACCATTTAACATCACACAGTCTCTCTTTCAAATGAAGCATAGATCACATCAGTGGTTGTTCAACCTTTTACACATTTTTTAAAGTTTTATTTTATTTAATTTTTTTGAGAGAGAGAGAGAGAGAGAGAACACACACATGCAAGCACAGGAGGGACAGAGGGAGAAGGAGAGAGAGAATCCCAAGCAGGCTCAGTGCGGAGCCTGACTCCAGGCTTGATCTCACAACCATGAGATCATGCCCTGAGCCAAAATCAAGAGGTGGGACGCTTAGCCCATTGAGCCACCCAGGCACTCTGATTTTTCAACCTTTTAGATTGCAATCTACAGAAAAACAATTTATTTTATTTTATTTTCAGAGAGAGAGAGAGAGAGAGCACAAGCCAGGGAGGGGGGGAGAGAGAATCCCAAGCACGCTCCAAGATGTCAGCGCAGAACCCAAAGGGGGGCTCAAACTCACAACTGTGAGATCGTGACGAGCAGAAATCAGGAGTCAAATGCTTAATCGACTAAGCCACCCAGGCACCCCAAAACAATCATATATCATCATATGCACACACACATGTGTAAAGTAAATGAAAGTTTCGCAAATTACTCAGGCTTATTACATGTAAGTAAGGCACTTGTTTATTTTATGTTATTTTTTCATAATAAAATTCTGGTCAAAACCGACTCAAGTGATTTCTGGAACCACTAAATGGGAAATAGTGCTGTTTTAAAAATACTGTACTGGGGGTACCTGGGTGGCTCAGTCGGTTAAGCATCCAACTCTTGGTTTCAGCTCACGTCACTTTCTCACAGTTTCATGAGTCTGGGCCCCACATGAGGCTCCGTAATGACGGTGCGGAAGCTGCTTGGGATTTTCTGTCTCCCTTTCTCTCTGTCCCTCCCCCATTCTTGCTGTCTCTGTCTCTCTCAAAAAAAATAATAAACCTTAAATTTAAAAAAAAATAAAAAATAAAAACACTTTACTTGATGACTGTGTTATTATTACTGCTGTTATGATTATGATTATTATTGTGCAGGATTCTGGGAGGGTAGTTATGAGGTATTATGGATAAAGTCTACCCTCCATTCCTAAGCGTCCTAGGAAGGGTCTATTTTGCATTATTTCTAGGACGGGGCAAACAGAATACACCGATATTATCAGAGGAACCATCTTAAACTATAAAATCCAATTCTCTGATTTGCTCTTCATAGGCTAATGTAAACAAAAGATTTGAGATAAGTTTACAGAGTAACCAAGACTGTTTTTCTTGGAGCTTAGCCATTATTAGTCAAATAAGTGCATTTGTTGAATAAATGAACATGGTTCTTTGAAATGCAAACTTCATTTATATTGACTTGACTTTCTCCTTATTGTTCTTAGGCAGTGCGGGCCTCATTTTGCGAGACCTCCATGTGGTAACAATTCCAGCAACTGCTTACTCCTTAAGCTCAGATATGTACTTTTCAACTTACCAAATTTTGTTTTTATGTGTCAAAAGTCAATGCTAATGCCAATGTACAGACAAGGGTTTTCTCACAAGTTAATGGTGGTGCTGTAAATCGGCATGACTCTGGAAAATCACTTTGGAAATACGTGGGGAAAGTCACCATCGCCCTCAATTCCCTTTGGCCCTTTAAACCAATAGCTTCACAATAAGCTAAGGAAATCATTTTTTAAGTGTTTATATATGAAGGTGTTTATTTTGACATTATTTATACATAATGATTAACATCACAGGCTCTCAGGCCAGAGTCAACATTTCAAATCCTTATCTCTGCTATTACTGGCCGGGTGACCTTGAACAGTTAGGCAATCTCTATAAGACATCACACACTAATCTTCAAAACCTCACGGGGTTTTGTTAATGTTAAATAAAATAATGTATGTGTTGCGCTTAGCACAGTGCCGGGCATACTTAACGAAATAAATGGTTGAAAACATAATCTATTAAAATCATGGGGACAGGGTAGCTGTGGCAGAGATGGCTTCTTTACTATAACCGGAAGCAAGTTTACCAACTTCGGCGCTACTGACATTTGGGCTGGATAATTTGGGCTCTGGGGACTTTCCTGTGCACTGGAGGATGTATATATACCAGCATCCCTGGCCTTTACCCACCGGATGCTACAAAGCACCATCCCTGTGCCTCCTACTCCCCACTCCCCACCCCCCACCCCCATGACGACCCAAAACATCTCCAGATGTTGCCAAATGTCCCCCAGAGGGCAAAACTGCCCCTGACTGAGAGCACAAAATTGTCCATTATTAATAAAATCACGAACAAATATTTGCATGTAAAATGACCATATAGTTTTTAGTTTATAAAACTTTCTTCGATGGTACTGCTTTTATATTTTTAATGAATTTATTTACATACCTCTGAGACTTATCTGCTTTACTGACCTAGGAATTGTACTTGTGAATATTTTAAGATTAAAGCAACAAAAGAAAAAGATGCACAGTGTTCAGTGGTGATTCGCCTTCACAACAACAACAACAACAACAACAACAAAATGGAAAATTCTCTAGTAAGTGGGAAATGTACCGTTAAGTAACTTGTAGCCTTTTTGTCTCATTGTTAATTATGGTCCTATTTAGCCATAAAAAGATACAATTTTGGTTGTTGTTCATTAATCACTTAGGATCTGTAACACACAAACTTAACTAAAAGAGATCCTGCTTTGTTTCAGGTGGATGTTTTCTAGAGCTCTGCAGTCTGAGACAATGGCATAGTATCCTTAAAACATCACCGCATTCAGCTCAGATAATTGCCAACAAACTGACTCACCTTTGGTTGTAAAAGGAAAAGATGAAATGAGTAAAGGAAAAAAAAAACCCAGAATTTTATTTTATTTTTTTTAATGTTTATTTATCCATCCTGAGAGAGAGAAAAAACCGGAGGGAAGGGCAGAGAGACAGGGGGAGGGGGAGAGGGGGAGAGAGAGAGAGAGAGAGAGAGAGAGAGAGAGAATCCCAAGGAGGCTCTGTGCTATCACAGCCCTACACTGGACTCGATCCCAGGACCCTGGGATCATGACCTCAGCCAAAATCAAGAGTCAGATGCTCAACCGACTGAGCCACCCAGGTGCCCTTAAAAAAACCAGAATCTTCGACTCAAAAGGCTTTTAGAAATTTTAGTATGTTTCAATATTTTAATATATTCCTTCTCATTGGCATGCCATGTGAACTAGAGCCTAGGAAATTTAAGTGAATTGCCCAGGAGTGTGGATGTGCTAAATACCTTGTTGATTTTGTTTCAAGATAATTCACCTAATTATTCAGTTTTCCCGAATGCTTCCTATGCTCTAGAATAGTTGCTGAGGGTAGAGCTATGAACGAGATGTCCTTGGAGCTGTTGGCCTAGAGTATTCAGAAATTATATATTTATTAATATTTTTCTGAGTAGCCCGAACCCTCCCCTCAAGAGGGGAGGTGTCGGATTACTTTGCACTGTCTGCCCTGTGTCTGTTTTTTCAAGCCACTTGGAGATGCTAAACCCACCAACCACTCATCCCCGACAAACGAAAGCAAATTCACACTTGGCCATCATCCCAAACCTCTCCTGTGGGTGCCCATTCTACCTCTTACTAGAATTCTGTCTCCTCGCTCCGTTTCTCATTTTACCGCTGCTTCTGCTCCCCCTGGACCCAGTTTAACATTTATCTCTTCTCCCAAAAGCTTGACTCTCAACTAGCATTTTTAATTTCCTGCTTTGGATGGTCGCTAATCAAGCAGCTCGCCCCAGCGAGCTCCCCAGAACCGAAATTACAGATCACATTCAGGCCACTTGGACCACATTATAGGTCACATTCAGGCCAGGGTGATGCCAGAATACTGACCATGACGCGGAAGGACTGTTGCCTTCTTGTCCCCAGACTACAAACAGCAAACTGGCCGCTCACAGGCCGCATGCGATCGATCGTAGGCCTGTTTGGTTCAACCCTCACAGAAGTGTGGGTTGAACACTGAAAAAGAAAAAAAAAATTCCCCACGGAAGTTTAGACTGCCAGTGTCCCTCGACAACAACTCACTGGGGCTTTGAGAAGCCAGGGATTCTCCTACTGCCCTGTTCCCCACCATGCTTCACTCACTCATATTGTCTACCTGGCCCTGTCAACGCGTAGTTTGTAAAAGTGGGTTCCCAGACCTCGTCTTTCACATTGCCCACCTCATCATGCATCGCTGTCCCGCCACCCTCGGGGGAATTCCTAAATTGGTCTCCCATTTTCAGCGGTCACGAGTAAGGCTCAGACATTAATGTTTTTCAACACGTCCCCATAATCTTAAGGTGTAGCCAGGGTGGAGAGCACCTGTTTTTCACAGAATGTTTTATTGAACATCCCTTCATAGGGGTAAGACTTTTTAGCTTCTAAAACGCCACGCGTTGTGCCTCAGTAAGGAGAGATTTTCTTTTTCACCAAAGAAAGCAAGTTAAAGTTTTAGAGACTCTAAAAGTACAGAACGCTCCAAAGGGACCAGTTATGTTCCACCTGCCCAAAATTAGTCATCGTGGCACCTTTGCCTTTGAATATTTCCTTCTTCTCTTAAAAATATTATCCTATCGTTGGTGAAAAATTGAACCCTGGTTATGGGAATGGATCCATATAATGCGTAAAAGCACAAAGAACAAAACTGAAAAGTTAACACAAAACCCAAACACCACACCACCCTACACCTACTGGTAACAACCATTACGAAAACATTATTTCACAAGAAACAACAAGTGTTGGTGAGGATATGGAGAAAAAGGAACCCTCTTGCACTGTTGGTGGGAAAGCACACTGGCACAGTGTCCTCAAAGGTTTAAAAATGGAACTACCTTATGATCTAGCAATTCCGCTACCGGGTATTTACCCCCCAAATGCAGACACATTAATTTATGCACCCCAGTTTATCGCAGCATTATTTATAAAGCCAAATTACAGAAGCAGTCCAAACGTCCATCAGTCGATGAACGGGTATATCTACATATGAAGGATTATTACTCAGTCATAAAAAAGAATGAAATCTTACCATATGCCATGACAAAGGTGGAACTGGAGGGTGAAATACTGAGTGAAATAAGTCAATCAGAGGAAGACGAATACTGAATGATTTCACTCATGGGGAATTTAAGAAACAGAACAAATGCGCCAAGGGAAAAAAAGAGAGAGAGAGAGAGAGAGAAATCAAGAAGCAGACTCTTCACTATTGAGAACAAAGTGATGGTCACCAGAGGAGCAGGGCTTGGGGAGGTTGAATTAAATAGGGGATGGGGATTAAGGAGGGCATTTGGGATGAGCACCAGATGATGTATGGAAGTGGTGAATCACTATGTTGTACACCTGAGACTAATATAGCAATGTATGTTAACCATGGGATTTTTTTTTTAAAAAGAAAAAGAAAACATTATTTCATAAAGCATCTTCTTATACAAATAAATATTTCCATGTCACCTTAAGATTTCAACATAGCGGGGCACCTGGGTGGCTCAGTCGGTTAAGCATCTGACTTCGGCTCAGGTCATGATCTCGTGGTTCTTGAGTTCGAGCCCCACATCGGACTCTGTGCTGACAGCTCAGAACCTGGAGCCTGCTCCAGATGGTGTCTCCCTCTCTCTCTGCCCCTCCCCTGCTCGTGCTCAGTCTCTCTCTCAAAAATAAGTAAAAACATTAAAAAAAAAAAAAAAGACTTCAACATACCTATTAACTAGTTGACTAACCTATATTGGATAATGATTGCAAATAACCCCACACAAGTGGCTTTTACCATTGAGATATATGGGTTGGGTTTCCTTAAATGAGTCTAGGCATTCCCTACGCACGTGTTTACTGCTTTCTAAGGTTTATCAATTCAAAAAACGGTTACCTTAGGACTGAAGTTTTATTAGATTCTAGAAACTTGAGAGATTCTGTTATTTGCAGCATGTGAACATTAAGTACGGTAATTTTCTCTGTGATTTGTTTAGACGTGTTTGTTTAGAGCTCCGTTCCCTTACATGATAAAGATTTCTCGTCAGGGCCGTTTGCTATTGGAATCAACTGAGTATAGCATGCCCTGTATTGCTGTGTTGTCTGGGAAGAGGTTCTCAGCAAATCCATTAGACGAATTTTCGTCTTGCCCAGGACACAGGGCCTTCTTCACCTTCAAAACAAGGCACCAGGCTACACCCAGTTGGACGTACATCAAGAATTCATTTGCAAGTGGTAGAACGTTTCCTCCAATTCCTTGTAAAAGCAGCCAAATAAAAACCATGTCTGTTTAGGACTCTTGTCTGATTTTAATCCCTATTTTCAACCCAAGACAGGTCCAGAGGAGCTGAAGGTCCCTGGTAAGTTGCATTTGTTGCTGCACGTACTGGGGTGTATATACAGGTTGCCAATTCTGGGAATTAAGTGCCTATCTACAGCAAGCCTAATCTTTTACACAGAACGGGACAAGTAGTTCTTCTGTTTATAGTATTCTTCTGCAAAAATGAGAAACATCTAAACAAACTTTCAAAAGAGAACGAACACGGGAGGAAGAGTCTTGGATGTGCCCCGGATACATGGGGGAGGACCTCCCCCCCACCCCTACCCTGCCACCCCCTCCACCCCATGGAGTTTGCAACTGTTTTTAGAAATACAGAAAGCCACAGAGTAGGCCTAGCATTTCTTCTGGAAACATCTCCTGAAGCTGAACATTTGGATAAAAAGCACTGGGCTGCAATTAGAAGTTACACAGCAACCCAAAGAAAGGCAGAAGTAATTTATGGGGGTGGGGATGGTTGTCACTTTTGGAAGTGACCGGGGTTTTTTGGAGTACCAGCCTAACATGGGTTCTTGTGATGGTTACTCAGGTAAGGATCAGTTTGAGAGTTCAGTGGTCAATTCTAATAAGTGCAGTTTTGTCTATATGCAAAAGTTCAATAAAAAGTTTAAGAAAGTGGGGCGCCTGGGTGACTCAGTTGGTTAAGCGTCTGACTTTGGCTCAGAGAGACAGAGAGAGACAGAGCATGAGCGGGGGAGGAGCAGAGAGAGAGGGCGACAGAATCCGAAGCAGGCTCCAGGCTCAGAGCTGTCAGCCCAGAACCTGACTCAGGACTCGAATTCACGAACCGTGAGATCACGATCTGAGCCGAAGCCGGATGCTTAACCGACTGAGCCACCCAGCTGCCCTAAACTCTTTTTTTTAATGTTTATTTATTTTTGAGAGATAGAGAGTGTGTGTGTGTGAGTGGGGGAGGGGCAGAGGGAGAGGGAGACAGAGCATCCAAGGTGGGCTCTCTGCTGTCAGCATAGAGCCCAGTGTTGGGCTCGAACCCACAAACCGTGAGCCAAAGTCAGACCCTCAACCGACTGAGCCACCCAGGAGCCCAGTAAAAGATAAACTCTAAAGTCATCTACAAATCCAGACAAATCCTCTTCTGTCTGAGTTTTTTTGTTTGTTTGATTTTCAGTAGGCTCCACGCCCAATGTGGGGCTTGAACTCATAACCTGGATTAAGAGTCCCATCCTCCACTGACTGAGCCAGCCAGGTGCTCCCTGAATGAGTTCCGGTAAGAGATCATATTGGGATGTTGTGACGTGCTCATTAGGCTGTTCTTGTATGACTGACTGAAAGGACTCACAATGGAAGTTTTGTGAGTCGGTCATATGTATTTCTGGAATAAAAGTGGAATTCAGTTTTTGTTATTCCTCCAATTAAGTTTGTGACATTCCCGCTATTTAAAGATCATCCTTGACTTACAATGGGGTTAAGTCCCAATAAACTCACTGTAAATTGAAAATATCAAGTTGAAAATACATTTAATAAACCTAACCTATGGGACTTCAAAGCCTACCCTAGACTACCTTAAATACGCTTAGAATGCTCATATTGCCTACGGTTGGGCAAGATCATCTAACACAAAACTTATTCTTAATACAGTGTCGACTCTCTCATGTAATTGATTGAGTACTGTATGGAAAGTGAAAAACAGAATGGTTGTGGGGCACCTGGGTGGCTCAGTCGGTTGAGCGTCCAACTTCAGCTCAGCTCACAATCTCACGGCTGGTGAGTTCCAGCCCCGCATCGGGCTCTGCGCTGACAGCTTGGAGCCTGGAGCCTGCTTCAGATTCTGTGTCTCCCTCTCTCTCTGCCTCTCTCCTGCTCGCACTTTGTCTGAGTTCTAGAAAATCTTCCAGATCCTTGGTAGTAATCTCAGAAGCCTCTGCATCTTGGGAAACTGCCTTCTCCCAGAGCCTGTTGTCTCTTAATGCGGACGATTGGGTGGAATCAAAAAACAAAACAAAACAAAAAAACCCTGACAGTTTTTAATACTTACTAGGCACCATGCGGCATTTTCAGCAACTGATATTATGACACGTAATTTACTTACAACGATAGTACTATTATCGTCCCCATTTTACAAATACAGAAACTGAAATTCAGAGTGATTACATAATTTGCCTCACATTGTATACACTAGGAATCTGCAAAGCTGCACTCGAAGCCAAGTAGTCTGGTTCCAGAGAGCCTCTTCCCCTCCCCCACAGTTCATACACGACCCAGCCTCTGTCTCGCTCAGCATTTATAGGCACGCCCCCCAAATACCCTCCAGAAACAAGGAGAAATGTGCTATCTTAAAACAGCCAGGCAAATGGGGATATTGTGTTAGTACTCAGTACCCAATATCCTCATGTGGTCAGAATTTTATGGTACAAAAATCACTTCTCCCCACTGCCTAAGGCGATTGGCCTGAGTTTCATTAAGTCATGGCAGGAGTGGTAGCTGGCATCTAGACAAGAACACAGTGACTGTGACAAGGAGAGAAATTCACTGCCCAGAGGCCATTGTTCCAGTAATCCCACTGGAAGGGGTGGGGGGGCGGGGAGGGATGGAATTGGTCATAGAATCACCAATGGCCAAGCTGGGAGCTACATTCTCCATTATCTTGTAAATCATCGGCATTGTCTCCATTTTACATATGAGTAAATTGAAGCCCACATAGGATAACGTAACTGCTCAAGGTCATACACCAGGTACCTGAAACCTAAGCCTGTCTGCCTCTAAAATTTTTGCTCCTTCCACTGCATGCTCCAGAGTTAAAGCAAAATAATGCAGGAAAACTTTTTTGAGATCACCCAGTTCAATTTCCTCATTTTATAGAGAAGGAAACCGAGGCTCTAAGAGATGAAGTGACTTGTCTAGGGTCAAACAGCTAATCAAGGACAAGAGGCTAGAACCTAGAAGATAATTTTGTAATGTGCATATGTAGGTCACTGGCCTTTCTTACATGGTTCAGTGGCTGGAGTCTGAAGAACCTATGTGTTCTAATCCTTGAGTGTCTTTTGGGGTCATCCAAGACCTCATCCTTAGAGGCCATCCAGAGATTCTTCTGGCTCTTTTACAAACATCTTTGAAGAGAAATACTAGCAAGTAATAGCCAATGCTGTGAAATGCATTATTCTCCAGATATATACATATATATACACACACACAGATGTATATATCTGGAGAATACATACATACATATATATATGTATTATGTATTTGGGGGAGGGAAATTGAATCAGGACTGCCCAATATACAATTCTTACTTTTTAATAAATTCCCAAACACCTTCCCAACTGTCTCCAATGTCCTAAAACCAAAATTAACTGAGGCTCAGTTTGGTTAAGTCATTCGGCTAGCGTCCTACAAGCTGACAAGGCTGGGATGCCTAAGTCTGTATTCTCCCCTCCACACTGTCCTGCAAGATGAGAGAAACCTTGCACAAAGCTCAGAAGCTTGAAACCTGGGGAATCTCAGATTAAATGACATATGTGAAAAATTAACAAGATAATTAAACCCAACAGAGAAGGCTCTACGAGGACTTGTGATGGAAAATACATTAAGATTTAGCTGAAGGCAAAATTTTTCCTTCTGTCATTTCCAAAGTCAAACATACAGGGACTCATAAAATAGAAAGACGGTCAACTTGGCCTTTTTTTTTTTTTCCTAAATAGAGAAAGCAGTATACAGTAGCAACAAGAGATGAAAAAAAGCATCTCTAAACACTGCCCATGAACAGTCTATGTCACCAATCAGCTTACTACTCTTAGTAACATTCTCTACCCATCTTCCCTACAGAAAGAGGGAGGCCAAGAGAATGGACATTGTTAGCAATCATTATTCTGACTCTTGCTTCTAATGCTTACAGAATTTGTAGATTCAGCTTTGTCCATTAAAAAAAATTAAAGAAGAAGAAGAAGGAGGAGGAGGAGGAGGAGGAGGAGAAACAAAAGAAGAAGAAGGAGAAGAAACAGAAGAAGATGAAGAAAAAGAGGAGGAGGAGGAGGAAGAAAACGTAGTCTGGTTGATGTAACATATCCTAAAAGTTTAAGTTGGATACAAAAAGTTTCACTTTTCAGCAAATCATCATTATGGGATACATAGAAAGCCTTAGCCTGGACTATTGGAATGTTATATTTCCTTTGAAAAGAAGCAGCTTACTCATTTCTGAAAACTGGAGTCTACTCCATGATTTTCTAGAAATCGTGTTTTCTTGCTTTGAGTTTGTGTGGTAGTTGTCAAAGCTGGTCAGTGGGCACGAGAGGGCTATGGTGGTGTGTGTTGGTGAATTTCATGTTAGAGTTTATAAATTATCCCGGTGTAAGCAGCTAGGAGGGACGACGTCTGTTTTAACTTTGAGGAAGTTGAACGCCCAAAATGGGAAGGATGTGGCTGGGCCAGCAAAAACCTGCACGGAGTGATTGTGAAAAAGCTCTCATTTCTTTCAGGTCCTTGCCGTGCTGATTTCCTTTCCTGAGAAATTATATTATGTTCCACATAAATACTGCCTTAAGTCCCTTCGGGTTCACGGTATGGCTTAAGAAAACAAAACAACCTATGAATCCCAATCCCCGTTTCTTTCCCATGATGTGATTGCAAAAATAAAGTCCTGAAGACACTATCGACATCCTTTAAATTTTCGAGGAAATGCTTCTCACGGAGGATACTTCACAGTGTTGGTGGGAGGATGAAGTAGGCGGTGTTAGTAGTTTCAAAAATTACACCCAGTAACATTAAGGGAAATCAAAGTTAGAAAGAATGAGTACCCATCCCAGCAAATTAAGCTGGTACATGGTGGTGGAACTGTAGTGTAGACCCTGGTAAGAATATATTTAAATTTTATCTTATTGAGGATCCTCTTGTTCCTACGTAGACAAACTCTTTATTTTTTTTTTTTATTGTTATAATTTTTTTATCTTAGAGAGAGAGCATGGGAGTGAGGAAGAGGGGCAGAGGGAGAGGGAGAGAGAGGGAATCCCAAGCAGGCTCCTCGCTCAGTGCACAGCCCAACATGGGGCTGGATCCCACGACCCCGGGATCGTGACCTGAGCCGAAATCCAGGGTCGAATGCCCAATTCACTGAGCCACCCAGGCGTCCCTCAGTGGACAAATTCTTAACCTCTCACTTTACATTCAAGTTTTTCATTTCCTTCTCAGAACGGCTAAGAAGTAGCTGCTGTTACCATGACTGTAGAGATGAGAAGTTTGAGGTTAGGGTTACCCATGATCACCAAGCTAACAAGGGCAAAGCTAAAATTCATCAGCAGTTTTGCCTCGTTCCCGAGCCCAGGGGATATTTGCTCAATACGAGTACTTCCCAAACGTCAGTTATTTGCACATCACTTTTATAACAGCCACTATAATGCAACCAGCATCACGCTTTTCCTTACATAGGCTCGCTTTCCTTTTCCCTGGTGACTGCCTTTTTTTCACAGTCAAGGAGAACCTCTGACGGAAATGAACAGAACCAACATTTGCTGCCAATCTAAAAAGGGGCCAGTGTCTGTAAAAGATGGTCTCCAACCAGTGGTTCTCAAAATGCGCTTCCTAGACAAGAAGCATCAAGTCACCTGGGAGTTTGTTGGAAATACAGATTCTGGGGCTCGCCCCAGGCCTCCTGAATCAGAAAGTCTATGGGTAGGGCTCGGCTATCTGTGTTCCAACAGGCAGATCCTGGGAGTCCGTCTGAGAACCACTGCACTGTATACATTATCTTATTTAATACTCATAACTGCTCTGGGAACTAAGTGCTATACGTTATTCCCGTCATCGCAGATGGGTAAACTGAGGGTCAGCAGACACTAAAACCAGCAGCACATAGTTAGCAAATAAGGGGAGCCAGGGCTTAAACTCTGTTTGTCTGGCTCCAAAGCCTTTTCAGAGTATCACCTGGACTCAAAGGGGGACGGAAGGAGATGCCGTTGTAGTGGTTCAGAGAAATGGAGTTGAGACATTTAGGTTAAGAAGATAATTTTGACATTGATTTTACATCTATTATGGCTTTGATACACAAAATAGTTTATTTTATTGCTTAAAGGGTCACTGAAATGCAATACTATGTTTTTGTTTAAAAAAAAAAAAAAAAGGCAACTGCTGCTCCTAGAAAATATTTGTCTTGGTCGAGATGATGCCAGGTTGAAAATTGGAAAAAATGGTCTTGCCACTTCTGAAATGGATGCTGTATTAATCCTTTGTGCTCGAATAAAGTCACATTAAGTTCAGCTTAGTGAATGTTTACCAATCATAACGGTATTTATACTTAATTAAATCTTCATATATACTTTAATCCAATTTCTTTTGTCTTGCAGAATGTTGTTCTAGAGATTAGGAATTAAAAGCTAACTGAGAGCAGTGTTTCTGCATTCATTCTTTCCTTCACGGGGGTGGGGAGCAAAGTATGTTTGGGCACAGATTCCCCAGTAAAGATGATCCAAATATTATAGCATCACCAATGACCGGAAGCATCATAAATGATCCTTCAACTGCCTACAGCTTCGGCATAGCTCAACTACGTAGATTGTATGCAACCTGTCTAAAGTTTCTCGACTAGGAACTCAGCACGTTGTGATCCAGACTCATCCATCAGTCTAGGTACTCAAGAGCCAGAGTGAATTGTAAATTTTCAATCTTCCCCCAAATTTCTGGTCCTCAAAGGGTCTAGGTTTCCTCCATGAGGAAACACAAGCCAGAAGGCCCAAACCACCAACACAATATTTTAAAAATCATGTCCAAATTTATTACGCGTATTTAATATTATGATCTGGCTATACAAACGTAGTATCGTTTTAAAATTCTGTTATATGGATAGGAACCCATGGAAGTTTCTGATTTATGCAATTTTTCCTTCAACCAGAACTCACCTCCATATTGATCAAATAAGTGTCAGTGTGGATTTTCATCTGGCCGCAGACACACACAAACAGCTGTATGGTAGAGCCGACTGTTCTAATGACATTTTGAAGACATGATCCTACCAGTCCATCAATATTTATAATTCTCGGTCACCGGCATGACTGAATGCATCCTTTGTGGTTCTAGAAACTGACTTCTAAACTTAGGCTGATGTACAGAGAACACAATGCATACTTTGAAAAACACTGGGACTGATCCAGCCACGCCCAGATTTAAGGGCCCCGTAGGTAACCTTTCGGGTAGAGAACACCTACCTTCTAAATAGCTCAGTGTTTACATCTGCTGGGAGCGACACCTGGAGAAATGTTTCAAGTTTCTTTCTATTGTTGTCTTTTCTTAACCTTTCATTTCCTTATACCTGTGTTTCTTTCCCCCTAATCCGGTAGCGAAGGAGCAGCCCAGATCAAATGAAGACAGGAGAAGCCCACTGCACGAAAGGGGAGCAGGCCAGGAATCTAACAGCAATACTAACAGCGGGGCTGGAGGGGCGCCAAGTTGGGGGAGAAACTCCAAACAGGCGCACGTAAGATGGAAACGAACTGCAGGTGTCCACGTAGGGAGCAGGTGCTTTCTCATGGAATCAGATGCGACTGCATGATGGGCCCGGGGTGGCTACCCGGAAACCAGATTTCTAAAGGAGGAACTTTGCCCTATGACATTCCGACTGGAACTCCGAGGCTTGCCAATTCTACAAGGTCCTTCTGATACTTTTATCTTCTCCTTCACTGATACCACGTGTTGGCCTAGCTCTTGTGGAATTATACCTCCACGCGGTATCTTACCTACCATTTCTCTAATCCTTATGAACGAAAATTACGCCACCCCTTGTTTGGATCCAGGTGACAAATCGCTTCAAAATAAGGAAAACTAAAGCGTTTAAGTCAAAAGCAGCTTCCTAAATGTCGGCCGATGATCTGTGCAAATAAGGAACACATTGTGTCGTCCTTTGTTTCTCGCTTACAGACAATAGGGGACCTGCTATAAAGATCATTTTTCTTCGTCTGTGTATTTGTGGGAGAAAAAGAGTATATGTGGGGGCGCCTGGGTGGCTCAGTCGGTAGAGCATGTGACTTGATCTCGGGCTTGTAAGTTCGAGCCGCACATTGGGTGTAGGGATTTCTTGTAAATACATAAATACATAAATAAATAAATAAATAAATAAATGGACAAAGTACTATTAAAAAAAATGAACAGACAAAACAAAACTCATAGAATACAGAGATGGGTGGTTATCAGAAGGGAAGGGGCCTGGGGGTGGGTAAAATGGGTGAAGGGGGTTAATTGCATAACGACAGGTGGTAACCAGACTTCTTACGGTGGTCACCTTGTAGTGTGACCATAAATCAAATGATTATGTTGTACACCTGCAACTAATCCTATGCCAATTTGACCTCAATTAAAGAGAAAAAGGATGTGTACCGTTTTCCACGCATGATGTTTCATTAATTTTATTGTCTGTAAACGTACTAAAATATCTCTGGAAGGATCTATAAGGAAGCAATCTATCAGGAACTGACGGATTGCAAAATAAAGAGATCTGACACCTTTTGAATATATTTCCTGTTTTTTAGAAAGCTAACTTAAAAAAAATGTTTTAAAAACAGGGGCAGATATTCAGAAAAAGAAAAAAATAACTACAACAACAACACATTTTTTGAGTGGTGGAGTGGGGGGAAATGAGTCCAATATACTAAAATTCTAAATCCGGAAACAAACTCCTTGAGGTCATGTCTGTCTTCTTACAAAAGGCACTCTCGGTCCATGGAACAGTAGGTGGTACAACTAAGGGCTAAATAAATATTTGTTGACAGCTAAAAATATCAATGTCAAAATGTTCTACTAATTTTTGAAGACTTCTATTCACTGTGAAGACAAAGTCTCCATACACTTCACAGGGACTAGGTTCAAAGTCTCAGCCTGCTTGTTCCTCCCCCACCCCCCCAGCCTTTTGTAAGAACACTGGCCATTTCCACTGGCTCACAGAAGGAAGAGCCAGACCAAAGCCTGTTCCAGATGGGGACTGGGGAAGCTGTCACAGAAGCCTGTGTAGGGTTGGCCATCAGTTCCAACAAGGACACCTTCCCACGACTCCAGTTAGCACAGCGGCCCTGCTAAGCCTCAGCGTGTTCACCATGTTCCAACACGCACACACACACACACACACACACAGACACACACACACACTCTCTCTCTATTCGTGTTAACTTATTTCCAGCTTAAAGTGGTCAGCTGGAACTTACCTCCATGGCCCCCCCCCCCCCTCATTTTTTTCCCCACCCTTCCCCTGTCCTGCCTCCCTTCTGGGATTCTGCAGGGAATTTGCTTCAGATATACAGGAAAGATGAAATGACTATTCCCTCCTTTGCTGGTGCAAGTTCAAACTTCAGGTCACACAAATCCAGGATTAGATCCCAGCTTTGCTTGGACAAGCCGTGTAAAGATGAGCATATTACTTCAGTCTCTCTAAACCTCCTTTTCTTCCTCGGCTCGTGAGGATTACAATGATCATTTCTCCTAATTAAAAGAAATGATGGGGGCACCTGGGTGGCTCAGTAGGTTAAGCAACCGACTTCAGCCCAGCTCATGACCCCGCGCTTTGTGGGTTCGAGCCCTGCGTCGGGCTCTGTGCTGACAGCTCAGAGCTTGGAGCCTGCTTCAGATTCTGTATCTCTCTCTCTCTCTCTGTGCCCCTCCCCTGCTTGCAAAAAATAAATCACCCTATTTATTTAGGGTTAAAGAAACCCCTGTCTCCAAAAAATAAATATTTAAAAATTAAAAAGAAAGAAATGATGAAATACATACGTCTGCAGCAAACTATACCAACAGAAAACAATATTAGACACCACGTATCATATATTTACACGTGTTTTTTTTTTTTTAATTTTTTAAGTTTATTTACTCTTGAGAGATAGAGACAGAGCATGAGCAGGGAGAGACACAGGCGGGGAGAGACACAGAATCGGAAGCAGGCTCCAGGCTCTGAGCTGTCAGCACACAGCCCAACGCGGGGCTCGAACTCATGAACCGCGAGATCATGACCTGAGCCGGAGCCGGACGCTTCACCCACCGAGCCACCCAGGCGCCCCTATTTACGTGTGTTTAAGACAGTCGTTTGTAAATAATCAGGATGAACACTCACTACACTATGATACTGTTGGTTTACTCCTGCTCCTACAAGTCTGTGTGATCTGACAATTCAGCAGCTCATGGGATAGAGTATGTCTCTGTTCCCAGTCCCCTTGCCAGTCCTCTTTCTGCCCTGAGTAGACTTTTGAGGCCATGACTCCAGTCCGGCTCTGAGGAATGCGGAGTGATTGAGAAAGGAGCAACCATATCAATCTACTTCAGAGATGAAGGTGGCTTCAAACCACGTTCCAATGTGTCACCGGCAGTCCTACATGTAAGCGCAGGGAGTGATTTCACACAGCAGGCACCGGGCCACCCTCGCACAGGGCCGGTACCCACAGCCAGGCTGGCACAACAGTGGAAACTAGTCGATGGAGGCATCACCAGGAACAGGTGGTGGAGGCCACACAGGTGTTCTCGGGCAGCACACGGAGAACAGAACTTTGAAAAGATACTCAGTCCTGAATCAAAGAGGGAATTGCGTTCTGTTTTGTGCCTTCAGTCGCCTGGCACCCCTTGGACCCCTTTCCAGATTATCATAAACAATGGAAAAGACTTAACAGTATATAAAACCAAGCGGCTGCAAACTGGAATTTCTAATAATCTGTGACTTCGAAATTGAGAATTTACTTTGGATCGACCCCAGCTGTTGATCAACTCTGTCTATTCCAACTCATTTTACCCAGTTCTTCTAGGCAACACCGTACCAGACCGCTCGTGTTGAGCCCAGTCGGTCGAGACCTGGGCACTTGATCAGATCTCAGACCAGAGACATTTCACTGAAGAGATCATTTATCAACATCCAAAGATTCTAAGATTCTAAAAACAGCCCCATGGACTTGGAGCATCAACTTTGAGGATCAGTGTTAACACCCCGTAACATGCTCTGAAAGAAACACTACCTATTAGAACTCATACATTCTAGACTGCTTATGAAAAATCAATTCCATCACGTTGTAGCTGTGCTTATCCAGAAAAGCATGAAAAGCATTCATTCACAAGACTGAGCTAGCACATGTCGATTATACCTCAGTTAAAACAAAAGCAAAAACAAAACACTGAGCTACAAGTCGGTTACTATGTGATACATGATCAAAACAGACCAGACCTCCCATAGTCTGCATACTTCTTAGATCACCATATTGCACATAGTTACAAGACGACAGAGCTGGCACTAAACTGTCACTAAAAATCAACCAGACTAAGAGTTTTCTAAGGGCTAACATTTTTTTCCCAAATAATTTCAAATGGGTCTGTTCTCTTAGGAGCGTTCCATGTTAGTGGACTCAATCTATGAATAAGAAAACGTTGGAACGGCAACCGGCACCTACCTGGAATCCTGTTAAGTGTCACCCAGAAATGTTCGTCGGGGCTGTAAGTATCTTTTGACCAGTGTAGTAGATCAATGGCCCTTTTGTCATGGAAGACAAAGTTGACAAACTCTCTTGTAAGGGCCACATAGGCGGTGCCAAAGTAGATGGTCAGCTGATGTGGAGGCGAGGTTTTCAAAATATTAGTATTTTTCACAAAAGAGCCATCCTTGCCTATGTGCTCCTGGTGGACATACTTAGTCCGTTTAATTGCGTGATCCGGAGGCAGCACCCCCGGGGTAATGTTTTTCCCTTTAAATCCTTTCAGATACCGGACTATCTCCTTGTTGGTTTTCAGCGGGAAATCTTGCCCACACGTGTTGATGGCGTACCTCCATGGGACCTTGGAGGCCGCAAGGTCTTTCAGGCAATTCAGGTCAGCCTGGAGCCTGGAAATGCCTGCGTAGACCACAGGTTCTATCTTTGACGCGACAAAAGCGTTTTGGAAGCAACTCAGTAACCGCCATACAGATTCCTTAAACTCAGCCGGGGCTTTCTCATCCACATGAACACAGTAGACGTTCTGGGGCATATAGATAGCCCTGAAGAGCCTTTCAAAAGTGTCAAAGTCCTTATGGATGACCATGACATAAGCCAAAGGGAAAGCGACTTCTTCTTCCGACAGGGGGCTTGTGATGTAGTGATTCTGGATCAGGTAGTCCTTACAAGGGACGCTTCCCAAAGGGGATGGTAAGGTCTTCCCCCACAGAAAGGCTGACTTAGCTCCTAAGGCGTCATCACAGGCTTGCACTGGAGAATACCTTGGACTGGAACCGTTCACCTTCCCGAAACTCTTTGGCACGTTTAACTGGCTACTATAAAGGATCACCAAAATAACCACACAGAGCAGGATGAAAGCAAAACAGCAATACCTCCAAAAGTTCATTATTTTCACTTCCTCGGGGAAGGGATCTCTCTCCAGGGATGGAGAAATGACCGGCCCCTGAAACCTCGGGCGCGAAGAGGCTGAACTGACGGCTCTTCGCAGTCTGGGATTTCGACAGCTTCGCAGCGGGGCGTGAGCGCTTCAAGCCTCATCGACTGTCTCCCGGAGCGCGGCGTCCCTCCTCCGGGGCGCCGGCCGGAGAAGAAGCGATGCTCCCCGGGCTCGGCGTGCTCTTCCGACCCTCGGTGCTGAATCCCGGCCGCGCTCCGCCCCGCCCAGAGGCCCTCCTCATTTGCATACGGAATGCGAGTGGCGGATCCTTGCAAATTACCTACTGCATTGGAAGGACGGGTCCTTTTCGCCGGGGCTGAGTCTCCCCGGCTTCACCCCGCCCCCCTCCCATCCAATCTATTCCGATACCATCTCCCTCCTCTTCCCAGGCTCCCCCCCCCCCTCGCCTGGCAGAGTAAATGCTCCCACTTTGCCCCCCGGGGGAGCCCCTCGACCTGCTAGCCGCCCCGGGGAAACCACAAGGTTGAGGACCTCTGCCCCTCGGGTTTATTTGCTTCTCTGCCCCTCTTTTTGCTTGTCAGTGTTGTTTCTACCTCTGGGCGTGCAGACACAGATAAGAAAAAAATGCACGTGTAGCACGTGTTCAGCAGATTATCAGCTGCAAAAAAAAAAAAAAAAAAAAAAAAAAGGAAAGAAAAAAAGAAAAAGAAAAAAGACTGGTGAAGTACGTGTTCCTGGATTAAATCAGCCAGTTTCCCATGGTGTTATATACCACCGAGTCTGTGGAGGCTATGGGAAGAGGGAAAAAAGCATCACCCTCTTGGGGTATGGCAGAAGGAACCTAGCGGTGACTGACTTGTAACATTGAAGGGTCCGTGTGGATGACACAAATCGTAAATGAAACAAACACACGTTAGTTTGCACACCAGACCGAAACGTGAGAGTCCTTGTTCCCAGAGAGAAAAGTTGGTTCCCCTTTCACACAGAGCTTCAGATAACTTGAGCTGTCAACACGGTATTTATCTACGAAATGTGGAGTGACTAGCCACTGGGTCTTTTGAAAAGTCTGACAGCTTCAGATTTGAGTTCATTTCACAGAACTCAAAGAAGTCTCCTTCCCACCAAGCCACCTCTCCCACTTCCTTATTCTGAAGAAAGAACAAAGGCTTCGGGGCTGCTGCAAAATTCCTGGAAGTATCACTCAGTGTAATTCAAGGGAGGCAGGAAGAAAGAGAAGCCCAGCAGGTCTGGTCACATTACACAGGGGTTGTCACAGCTCACCTGTGCCAGGTGCCTGGAGCACTCAGCAAATGTGGAGTGCCTTGTAGACCTATGAGGGCGGTAAAGACGCTTCTGGGGAAAAGGGCCTGGTCCAACTACAAAATCCATTGTGACAGTCCCAGTGGTATGCTAAAAATGCCTGCGCCCATCTCCCGTCCCACCTGTCTGGGCAGGATCAGCTGCCTCTGTTAGGAAACTGTTTGGTGTATAATGCAGCGATCTCCTTGCCCCCTTCCTGTCCCACCCCTCTCCCTTTCCCCCCGACTCCCCAGCTTACTGTAATGGGCTGAGCTAATGAATGACAACAGTGTCACGGATGTGATGGATACGGATTTGGACACAGACCCGAAGAGTTGGCGGGGACCTTAAAGATATCTAATTAATACAACCCTTTATTTTACAGATGAGAAAACCGAGGCCAAGAAGAACATTCTTTTCCCAAGTCATTCAGCTGGAGAGAAGCCAGAAAGCTTCACTCTGCAGCTCCCTAGTCCAGATGCTGGAGCCAGTCCATTTGAGCCTCAAATCCCTGCTGGTCGCTGACCAGCTGTGAGACCAAGGTAAAGTTACTGAACCTCTCTGAGCCCCAGCTTCTTCATCTGTGAGATGGACGGTCACAGTGGTTTCCGTTTCACATGGCTGGGAAGAACATAAAAAGAGATGACTCTGGGGGCACCTGGATGGTTCAGTCGGTTGAGCGACCGACTTCGGCTCAGGTCATGATCTCATGGTCCATGAGTTCAAGCCCCGTGTCGGTCTCTGTGCTGACAGCTCGGAGCCTGGAGCCTGCTTCTGATTCTGTGTCTCCCTCTCTCTCTGCCCCTCCCCCACTCATGCTCTGTCTCTCTCTGTCTCAAAAATAAATACAAACATTAAAAAAAATTAAGAAAAAAAAGAGAGATGACTCTTGTTGAGGGTTTATGTTTATGATCATACATGTTCAATAAACATTACCAACTATTGTTATTGTTTCTCTTTAGAAAAATATCCAACATCTCCTGACCTTGTTAATGAACTGATATTTTGACTTCTGTTCTTAGTAATGGCAAAGAGAAATTTTTACCCTCTTAAGGCTTTCCAGTGGGTTGCTTTATTTCTGCTGAAACAGACAGGAGGTTAAATTCCACTCTTATCCTTCCCCATCACTCTCCCCCTTCGCCCCAGACACAAAATAGAAATATGCTATAGGAAGGGAAGAATTGAATAGCCCATGTGGATGCCTTCACTTCCCTTCATTCTTAGTAGAGCCACGCCCTTTTCTGTAAAATACATCCTTGGCAGAACTTTCATGGAGAGCAGGAGTAGGGGAGGGCTGGGGGGGGGGGGCGGGGGAGGGAATTCTGGGCTCTCATTGTAGGTTCGGGGTGGTTTCCCCTCTTTTTGCCTTGAGCCTTGACCCTACAGTAGAGCCCCAATGGAATGCCAATACAAAGCAAACTCAACAAATCTTTCATCAGGATTTATTCAACGCAGATTGCAAGCAGGGCTGCGAGAGAGGCGCGATGTGATTTACAGCTCCAAACAGCACGACCCGGGAGATGCCTCTCTGGTCTGTCCTGCCTTATGTACAATGGTTTAGATGAACAACGTGAGATTGCGAGATGATGCCCTGCTAAGCAGTTAGCCCAGCGGGTAGGTTTGTTTTGCTTGGTATCTGTGGCAACTGAACAGGCTTTCTCTTCTAGCAAATAATTGGGGCGGGCTAAGCTGTGACTTCCAACCAGTACATTATTTCTGCTCTGGTCACTGCAGTTGGCTTAACCTACTGCAAACTGTCATCAAGCGGGCATTTTGTATGACCTTCCCCTGCCTCTCCGTACCCCAGCATAATCTTTAACATCCAAACGAGGAGATAGCACAGGAGGCAGCTAACAACACATCATCAACTCAGCTCTGCACGAACACACGAGGCGAGGCTACCTAAAGGTTTCTGAGAACACGGCGGGATCTTTTCTCCCTTACAGTCACTGGGTTCTTAGTAACTTAGGAGCCATGTGTCTGCCCCAGCTGAGCCATGAGGGGTAAACGTGGAGGCTGGTTTGGTTCTCGGCAGGGGCAGACTTGGAATCCGGGCCTGACTCCTTTCCAAGTGCTCATACCTCTCTACCACAGATCACTCCTCTCAGCTTAATTATTGCTGCTGGCTCACGACAACGCTTTGTGACGGGTCCCCTCATTTCCGCCAAATGTATACCATGCTGTGTCAGTCTGGCAACCCCAAATGCTTTGGCTACGCGGGAGACACAGAAAATAAACAAGAAAGGATCTCCCAGCAACCAACGATCACAAATTTGTGGGCTGGATTCACACACGTGAATGTGTCGGGGAAGAGAAATGAAAATAGTAGGTGAAGTTGGAGGAGGAAGGGAAAGACAGGGCTGGTAAGTTCACAAGTGGCAGCTCACATTTGGGCGAGGTGTCATGGACACAGAGGGAGAGTGGGGACCGCAGCGAAGAGCCTATGTCCCACCTAAAGCAAGCAGCTCCCTCTCAACGCTGGCCAATAATGCCACGCTGGCCACAGGGCCTGTAATTTTTTTTTAATGTTTATTATTGAGCGACAGAAAAGGAGTATGCATAGGGGAGGGGCAGAGAGAGAGGGAGACACAGAATCTGAAGCAGGCTCCAAGCTCTGAGACAGCAGCACAGAGCCCGATGCAGGGCTCGAATCCATGAACTGTGAGATCATGACCTGAGCTGAAGTCAGATGCTTAACTGACTGAGCCACCCCGGCGCCCCACTCTTCAAATATTTTCAGAAGTGAGAAATCTGAATTTTACCCTTAAAAAAATTCCCAGACTCTTTGAATGTGACCAAGTACTTAAGAAATTTTTAAAACACAAGTGCATGCATGTACATGCACCCTGAAGGCTGCATGGAGCCTCCAAGATGCAAATTTATCATCTTTGTTTTAAGCATCAAAGGTCCTGTTCATGTACGTTGAACCCCTCTCCGGTCGTAGGCCATGAGCTCTTAGTATAGTTGAACAGTCGTAACAAAGTTACTCAGAACTAAGCAGCTAAAAAGTCACAAATTCAAGAGGACCTGTCTGACTCAGTCAGTTAAGCGTCCACCTCTTGGTTTCAGCCCAGGTCACGATCTTACGGTTCATGAGTTCCAGCCCGGCATCAGGCTCTGTGCTCAGAGTGCAGAGCCTGCGTGGGATTCTCTGTGTCCCTCTCTCTCTGCCCCTTCCTCACTCATGTGCTCTCTCTCTCTCAAAAATAAATAAACATTGTTTTAAAAAGTCACAAATTAACAGAGGGATGTAGCACGGGGACACCCAGGCACCCTGTTGTCAGCAAGGTGATGGGCTGCGTGTGAGTAGGTTCAAGAAAACATCCAGAAGCAGAGCACTTGCAAGACCATTCGGTTAAAGGATGGCTGCCATCCGTTCAGCTCAGGGACCATTTTATTACTGCCGATCAGTACCCCCAGCACTTGTAAGTTATCAAATAAGTTAATGTCTATGAAAGGGTTTGACAATCATAAAGATCAGTCAAAGATATGCAGTGTATGCACTGCATAAAGATCAGTGCAAACATTGGGCCAAGCAGACCGTCTCTGAAAACAAGCAGAGCGCTAACATTTAGTGAGAAGGTATATAAATGTATTTATCTATCTTATGGATACCTGCTGCACATTCTATTTAAAAAGTCATTTGTGGGGCGCCTGGGTGGCGCAGTCGGTTAAGCGTCCGACTTCAGCCAGGTCACGATCTCGCGGTCGGTGAGTTCGAGCCCCGCGTCGGGCTCTGGGCTGATGGCTCAGAGCCTGGAGCCTGTTTCCGATTCTGTGTCTCCCTCTCTCTCTGCCCCTCCCCCGTTCATGCTCTGTCTCTCTCTGTCTCAAAAATAAATAAACGTTAAAAAAAAAAAAATTAAAAAGTCATTTGTGAAGGATGTTTATTTAGAATTTTTTTTTAAGTAACCAGTTTCTGCACAAAAGGGGAGGCTTTTAATTATTTAGTAATCACAATTACGACAAAAATTTTTCCCTGAAAGTATTAGGCAATTATGTTGACCACATGATTCTATGTCAGCATTTTTTTTTTCTATAAAGGGCCACATAGTAAATATTTTAGGTTTGTGAGACATTTGGTTTCTGATGTAATAACCACTCACATCTGCTACTGCAGCTCGAAAGTAGCCATAATACGTGCCTGTGTCCTATGAAGTCTTTATTTGTGGACACCGATATCTCAAGTTCACATAACATCCATGTCACTAAATAGTCTTCGTTTCGTTTTTTCCAACCATTTAAAAATGTAAAGTCATTCTCAGCTTGTGGAGAGTACAGAAACGGGTGAGACTTAGCCCATGGGCTGTGTGTCATTGGCGATCCCTGTTCTAGACTGCAATCGGGTTCCTCCAGGCCTATATTTTGCAATACTGGAATCTTTGCAATCACCTATAGATTCTGTATCTTTCCAGACAAAGAAATGTGAAATGGGGCCAATTACACCTGCCTGAAGCCCCTTTACATCCATCATCTGGGTTATAGTGCACAGCACTGGACTGTATGCCTCAGTTTCCTTCCTTCTTCTATAAAATGGAGGTATTAAGAGGACTGACCTTATAGGGCTTTAAGGAGATTTAAATAGGTTCAGGATATAAAAAGAGCTTAGAACAATGCCTTGCACGTAAGAATTACTCAACAAGTCTTAAGGCATCTCTCTGTTGCCAAACTTGGCTCACCCAGGAACATACCTGCCCCGTCTACTTCCTAGATACTAAACAGTGAAGCAGAACAACTGTGTTTGAGGGGTCATTCTGCCGCCTGAAAGATCCCAAAGGATAGGTGGGAGCCCTCAAGGTCACTGTTATCATGGGTGGCATTGGCCTCTTCTGCCCTGTGCCCCCGCCCCAGAGTGGGGCAACTACACTTCAGGTTTCTTCAGCCTGTATTTCCAAACCATGTCCAAATGGTTACCTCTTCAGAGAGCCAGCCTGCTGGGTCACCCCACAAAAAGGTTACCACAGAGACAAATACACAGCATGGTGGGGGAAGACCAAGGCTTTGGAGCAGCGTTATATATTTTTTAAGACTTTATTTTATTGTTTTTTAACATTATTTATTTTGAGAGAGAGAGAGCACGTGCACCAGTGAGGGAGAGGGGGAGAGAGAGAGAGAGAGAGAGAGAGAGAGAATCCCAAGCAGGCTCCACGCTGTCAGCGTAGAGCCTGATGTGGGGCTTAAACTCACAAACCATGAGATTATGACCTGAGCCCAAGTCAAGAGTGGGACACTTAATGGACGGAGCCACCCAGGTGCCCCTGGAGCAGGGTTTAAACAAAGCTCTGCTGCCTCCTACGTGACCTTGGAAAAGTCTTTGGGGATCACTGTCCCTTAGTTTCCCAATTGTTAAAAAGGAATAGTCTTTCTAAGTGGTGGAAAGTCAATCTGGCTATGAAGCCTTCTTCCGAATCTTTTCCTGATCTTCCACATACGGTCACCCTAGCTTACCTCACTCTTCTGGGGTCGCACTCCCTTCTCTACTTCCCTAGAGGCCTTCTTGGGGTAGCAAAGCTCTTTCCCTTCCGGGGTCAATTGCCCAAACAAAAACAAAAGCGAAAACCAGACAAGAAACACAAACAAAAATGTTATCTTTGGTTATATTCTGCTCAACTTCAAGGAACAGAATAGTGACGGTTGTCTTTCTATGCAACGTGTCGGTTTCCAAATGTCTCCTTTGAGAAAAAAGATGGCAGATTCATGAAGTGAATTTGCACGTTCAAGGTCTGTCCAAATCTGGGATATGCTTCTGCTACCCTTCTCGTACCAACTGCCTCCAAACTCCTCCACCTACATATTTTTGAAAGTTGAACTGATGTTGCAAGGGGTTGGTATTTCTACTAAGACCCAGTGTTTTACCATTCAGCAGCTGCGGGAGATCTGTATCTTGAAGATACTCTTTATCTTTTGAACATTTTCAAATAAGTGGAAACAAAACAGTTTTAAAATAGAAATAGGGTGTGGCTTCCTCCAACTTCTACTTTTAATAGCCCTATTAAATTCTTGACTTGAGTTCAGTTTATTTAATCCACTCTCCTACTAGCTTCTTTCCCACAGAACCTGTCATTAACTTGAGCTTAGACAGTGTATTAGGGCAGAGGGCTTGGATCAATCCCAAAGAAGCAGACATTTCTTCTTTCCTAGACGTTAAAGCCAAACAAATTTGTCTCCAGGATATGTCCTGTGTTTGCGCGTAACTGAAGAAGATCTTTGTATTTGATTCTCCCACTGGTTAAAGTGGTTTTCGATTCAGATTTTATGTTTACCAATTTATCCTTTGAAATGATTTCCTTAAACTCTATCCTTTCTCCTCAAAAAAAAAAAAAAGAAAGAAAGAAAGAAAGAAAGAAAGAAAAAAGGAAAAAAGGAAAGAAAAGGAAAATTTCTTATAAATAGAGGAAGTGTGGCCCCAGTCTGCTTTGGTTAGGGCCCTCGTGAATGATAGTGTAGTTTCAATCACTACCCTTCGATGTGTCTTCAGTGTTTTGGAATCTGCAGAACTGAGTGCTTTTGATGATAACAGTTTTCCAATTTACTGATCAGTGCTGTTCTGTGGAACACAAATATCTAAGGCATTAATTCTTGATCCCAAGATGACCTGGACATTGGGAAGCAAGCAGGAATGTGTTGGGGCAGCACTTAGGGTGACCATCTATCCCAGTTTGCCCAGGACTGAGGGATTTCTCGGGATGTGGGATTACCAGTGCTAAAACTAGGAAAGTCCTGGGCATACCAGGATGAATTAATCACCCTAGACACCAGCTGTCCTACCCACTCACAGCTGCAAGATAGTTGACAAAAGAGTATTCGGGGTGCCTGGGTGGCTCAGTTGGTTGAGCGTCCAACTTCGGCTCAGGTCATGATCTCACAGTTTGTGAGTTCAAGCCCCACATCGGGCTCTGTGCTGACAGCTCAGAGCCTGGAGCCTGCTTCAGATTCTGTGTCTCCCTCTCTCTCTTCCCCTCCCCCATTCATGCTCTGTCTCTATCTCTCATCTCAAAAACAAATAAAAATGTTAAGCAAAATAAAAAAAAAAAGAGTATTCAATAACTGGATGAGTGTGGAAGGAAAAGAAATGTTTAAACCATTGATCCGGGTGGAGGGAGTAGAGGGAATGCAGAGTAGAGATGCAGATCATCAAAAGTCTGCAAACTGTAGTGCGTAAAACCCATAGAGCCCTTCCTTACCTATCCCAAATCACCAAGGCGTGGGGACCAAACGATCAGCGCTTGTTGGACAGCTTTACAGTGAGCTGAAAAGAACCCACATACATTATTCTAAATACACAAATGTTCCCCAGGGGGTAGGAGAATGTCTTAGGAACAACCTATATAATGCAGGGAGAACCTAAAAGGAAGATAGCAGCTATCGCAGTGTTGACTGTGTCTGAAGTCCCCTCCCCTCCACATCACATGTGACTCGAGAGGTCTTCTTTCTGTCAAGGGGAGATGAATAGAAAAGTATGAAGGTCTTATGAATGGAAGAACTTATTTTAACATGTGTAAGAAATGGCCAGTAAAGCCAGGAAACGTTAACTCATTTAACAGCAGCAGAGTCAACCAGCCGTTTGATCTCTCCGACTCTCAATTTCCAGATTTGTACAAGCTTAGCGCAAATTGGAACTAGATGCTCCCTCAGGCTTCTTTCAGCTCTAAATGCTGTGATTATTCTAGATTCTTCCCAGAATAAAGAGGAGGCTGTTTTTTACAGGAAAACTGCACTGGGGAGTTTTGTTTAAATTCACTTAAAGTGCAGGGGAAGTCCAAAACGTGGTAGGATAACTGACCAGAGATAAAATCCAAGAAGACTTGGAGGTGGGGTGGAGGGCGCTTGGCTCAGACAGACCAAAGTCCTTGGAGAGGAGAAACCACATGGGGGGAGGGGTAAGCAGCCTTTCCAGGAGGCCCCCCCCCCCCACTGAACACCCCACCAGGACTTCAGGGTCTAAACTGGGCAGTTTTCACGTGGGATGTAGGAGAGTGTTTGGGGTCCCGGGCAGGAGGGCTTTCCTTCTGTAGACCCCCAAGGAGCTCTGATTTGAATTGAGGACAGAATCCCAGATTTTCATGAAGGAGGAATCCTATGAGGAGTGGGGCTAAGGAAGGGGATGGCTCAAGAGAAGAGACTAATGATGGCGGGAAGCTAATTACGTTAGGATGATCTGAAAATCTTCGGTTTGCTTAGTTAAAAAAAAAAAAATGGTAGCATCAGCCTTCAATATGTGCACAGTTAAGTTCTGATCTTTTAAACCTGGCTTGAAAAGAAAGATTATGGGGAAGGAATATCATCCACCTATTCTCAGAAAACATGGCAGTGACGTGGATATGGGGTAAATATACTTTGGGGAAAACCTTCTGATGCTCATGGCTTTGACCAAAAGCAGCTCAAGAAAGAACACAATATACTCTGCAGGTCAGGAGATGAGATTTCAAAAGATGGGCTTGTAAGCAGCTGTGGCAATGAGAAACCACATTAACACAAGGTTAGTTCAGAAAGTGACTAATACATTTACTGCTTTGGACGTAACTTTCTTTTTTTCCTTAAACTTTTTTTTTAAGTTTATTTATTTTGAGAGAGAGAGAAAGAGAGAGCAGGGGAGGGGTGGAGAGAGAGGGAGAGAGAGAGAATCGCAAGCAGGCTCCACACTCCCAGCTCCAAGCTCACCACAGGCTCAAACTCATGAACCGTGAGATCATGACCCGAGTTGAAATCAAGAGTCAGACGCTCAACTGACTGAGCCACCCAGGTGCCCCTGGATATAACTTTCTAAGATTGTTCACCAACAGATGAGTTAATTTCATCAAATAAGTAGCCTTATGAAAACCCAGATACGTCCTTTAAAGCAGGGGCTTCTGCTATTGGGCTGTTCTTTTTTACTTCTATGGTGTGGAGTAAGGTACCAGTTTGGTAAGATCAGGGATGGTCGACCTCGGATTGAAGCATAGTCTGGCTAGGGCCAGCACTGCTCCCCAAATAAGGTTGGCACTGTGAAGTATTCCCAAGGTGAGCAAGATGCTTTGGAAACACAAGGAGAGAGAACAGTACCATTGCCATTGACCAGGAGTAGAAAGGAAATGTCAGAAATGTCCCAGAAGGACTGAACATGGCTAGAAAATGCTGTCTGAAACTGATCCCTCAGGACATGGCAAAGTAATCTAGGGGGTGTGTGTGTGTGTGTGTGTGTGTGTGTGTGAGATGGGGGTGGAGGTGGAAGGGGTGATGATTTGCAACTGACTGGGCAGCAGGCTGAGGGGCATATTAAAACCTATTTCCATTTAGGAAGAACAGTGCTGAAGGTATCACAATTCCAGATTTCAAGATATACTACAAATCTGTAGTAATCAAGACAGCAGGTACTGGCACAAAAATAGACACACAGATCAATGGACCAGAGCAGAGAGTCCAGAAATAAACCCACCCTCATATGGTCAGTTAATTCATGACAAAGGAGGCAATAATATACAATGCGGAAAAGACAGCCTCTTCAACAAGTGGTGTTGGGAAAACTGGATAGTTACGTGTAAGAGAATGAAACTGGACAACTTTCTTACACCATATACAAAAATAAATTCAAAATGGATTAAATACCTACATGTTAGACCTGAAACAGTAGCATTCCTAGAATGAAACATAGGCAGTAATTTCTTTGACGTCAGCTGTAGAAACATCAATTCTAGCTATGCCTCCTTAAACAAGGGAAACAAAACCAAAATTACACTATTAGAACTGCACCAAAATGAAAAGCTTTGTACGGTGCAGGAAATCAACAAAACAAAAGACAATGTACTGAATGGGAGGAGATATTTGCAAATGATATATCTGATAAGAGTTAATATCCAAAATATATAAAGAACACATACAATTCAACACCAAAACAAAAAGAAAAAGAAACCCCAAGCAATCTGATCAAAAAAATGGGCAGAGTACCTAAAGAGATATACTTTTTTTCAAAGAAGATATACAGATGGTCAATAAACACATGAAAAGATGCTCAACATCACTAATCATCAGGAAAATACAAATCAAAACCACAATGAGGGCACCTGGGTGGCTCAGTCGGTTGAGGGTCCAACTCTTGATTTTGGCTCGGGTCATGGTCTCAGGATCGTGGGATCAAGCCCTACACTGGGCTCAGCACAGGGCATAGATCCCACTGGGCTTGGGATTCTCTCTCCCTCTTCCACTGCCCTTCTCCCCCAGCGCCCTCTCTCTCTCTCCCAAATTAAAAAAAAAAAAAATGAAATGAAAAAATTAAATAATAAAGGGAAAACCACAATGAGGTATCACCTCACATCTGTCAGAATGGCCAAAATCAAAAACACAAGAAACAACAAATGTTGGCGAGGATATGTAGAAAAAAAGAACCCATGTACACTGTTGATGGGAACGCAAATTGGTGCAGCCACTGTGGGAAACAGTACGGAGTTTCCTAAAAAACAAATCACTAATCTGAAAAGACATATGCACCCCTATGTTTACTGCAGCATTATTTACAATAACCAAGATACAGATGCAGCCCAAGTGTGCATCTCTAGATGGATCGATAAAGAAGATATGGTATACATATATAATGGGATATTACTCAGCCATAAAAAAGAATGAAATCTTGCATTTGTGAAAACATGGACAGACCTACAGGTTATAATGCTTTGTAAAATAAGTCATCCAGAGAAAGACAAATACCAAATGATTTCATTCATATATGGAATTTAAGAAAGAAAAAAAAAAAGCAAAGAAAGAAGAAAAGACAAACAAAAACCCAGACTCTTCAATGCACAGGACAAACTGGGGGTTGCCAGAGGGAAAGTGGGTGAGTGGGGCGGGTGACATAGATAAAAGGAATCAAGAATCTACTTATTTTTTTAAATTAATTAATGTATTTATTTTGAGAGAGAGAGACAGCACGTGCACACACGGTGGAGGGGCAGAGAAAGAATCTCAAGCAGGTGCCACACTCAGCACAGAGCCTGATGGGGAACTCGAGCTCACGAACCGTGAGATCATGACCTGAGCAGATGCCTAACCGGCTAAGCCACCCAGGCGCCTGAGAGCACACTTTGACAAGCACTGGGTCACGTACAGAATTGTTGAATCATTACATTGTACACCCGAAACTAATATAACATTGCATGTTAATTACACTTGAATAAAAAAATTTATTTCTGCCTTTCACAAAGATGGTGCTGAAGGTGAAGAAAGAAGTTCCTGTCCTTCCCAAAGGCAAAGGCAAAGCAAAGGCTTTGAAGTCCAAGAAAATGGTGCTGAAAGATGTTCACAGTCACACACACACACACAAAAGGAAGATCTGCAGGTCATCTACCTTCTGATGACCCAAATGCCTCTGAAGGCAGCCCAAATATCCTTGAAAGAATGCCCCCAGAAGACACAAGCTGGGCCACTGTGCATCATCAAGTTCTCCCTTACTACCCAGTCCGCCATGAAGAGCATAGAGGACAACACACTTGCGTTCACTGTGGATGTCAAGGCCAACAGCTACCAGATTAAAGACACTGTGAAGAAACTCTATTACCTTGACGTGGCCAAGGTCAACACCCAGATCAGGCCTGATGGAAAGAAGAAGGCATATGTTTTACTGGCTCCTAATTATGATGCTTTTGGATATTGGCAACAAAATTGGGACCGTCTAAACTGAGTCCAGCTGGCTACATCTAAATCTAAAATTTTTCACCATAAAAAAAAAAGATTTATTTCCATTTATGTCAATTCAATAACTATTCTTATCCCACTGGATGCTCACTGTGTTGGGCTGCCAAAAACATGAAAGACCCCATACGAGATTATACTTTAGTCAGGGTAATACGATATTCACATTCATAATCATAATGTAAAGAAGATTATAAAATGACATACAAGCGTTACAAAGGTTTACAAAGTGTATCATTGAGAGAGAGAAAAAAAAAAAAGATCAGGAAAAGCTTCCTAAATGACAGGCCATTAAAAGCAGACATATTAAGGCCATTATTTAAATGGGAGAGATGGAGAAGAGTGGCCCCGGTAGAGAGAGAATGACCTGAAGAAAAGTGCCAAAGGCAGGAACACAAGGAAGGTGGTTTTTCTGGAATATTCTTTTCAGAGAAAGCAGCAGTGAGAATTGACAGTGAGGTGGTATTGGTGATAATGAGGTGATATCTATTAGGAGTATGTTGATATCCGACATCCCATGAGATGTTTATAGTGAGCAAATCAATAAGCTGTGGGAACTCCCTGCAGCATGTGAGATTGAGAAGTTATTCTTAGAGCCATGCCTTAATTAGAAAAATATGTTGAGTGTTAGAATGGTTTGAAGAGAGAGAGACCCGGGCTAGAGAGGGCACTTGGACGGGTCTAACAATCCATTTGAGAGGCATGACGGGCTGGAGTTAGAGTGGCCGTGATAGGAACAAGTTGGGTAATACTTGCTACAAACCATCCCAGACAGAATGTACAGAATGTGCTGATTAGATATGGGGCACAAAGCAGTTGGCTCCCAGGAAAGAATGGCAGTGCCAGTCACGGAGACTCTGGAGAAGTGGGTTTGTGGGGAGTAGGGAGGTGGGAGGGGGAACATATCAGCAGGTGTCAGTGGGAGCCTCAGGAAGAGAGATCCAAAAAAGAGGGAAATGTGGGGGGCATGATACAGTGTTATGATTCATCAGAACCCAAGCCGTGATGTGAATCACCAAGTAACAAGAACATTAAGAGCCAAAAAGCAAGCTGAGGAAAGATTCAAGGGGGACAGTCACTGCAAATTAAAATTTCCCCGTCATTCTGAGTTTCTCTGAGAGTAGTGACTCTAAAATCAACTATTAACCAAGGCTCAATAGTCGGTGACCAAGAATCTGAAAAGAACAGTATTATCCATAGTTGGATGGATAATATCCATTATCCAAGTTCCTCAAAGAGGGATTGTAAAAGCAATGCCCTTTCACACATTTGGCAACATGACAACCTTTACATAGTGTTGAAATCGTAGCTCAGAAAAGTTAAAAACAGAACCACCCTCCGATCCCCAAATTGCACTGCTAGGTATTTACCCAAAGAATACAAAAATACTAATTCAAAGGGATACATGCACCCGCCCTGATGTTTATAGCAGCAGTATCTACAATAGCCAAATTATGAAAACAGCCCAAGCATCCATCAACGGATGAATGGGTAGAGAAGAAGTTGTGTCTAGATACAACGGCATATTAATCAGCTATAAACAAGAATGAACTCTCACCGTTTGCAATGACATGGGTGGAGCTAGAGAGTATTATGCTAAACAAAATAAGTCAGTCAAAGAAAGATAAATACCGTATGATTTCACTCATCTGTGGAATTTAAGAAACAAAACAAATGAGCAAAGGGGGGAAAACGAGAGAGAGAGAGGTAAAGCAAGAAACAGACTCTTACCCGTAGAGAACAAATTGGTGGTTACCAGAGGGGAGGTGGTGGGGGGATGGGTGAAATAGGTGATAGGGATTAAAGAGGGCATTTGTTGTGACAAGCACCAGCTGCTGTAGGGAAGTGTTGGGAGAGAGAAATATATACATTTATATAATGAACGTATACGATGCATTTACCTAAATGTATAAATGTATACATATACAATAAATGCACATATTTATACAATAAACGTACAATAAATTCAATTCAAAGAACTGTACACATCTTATAGGGAGTCTAGGTTGCAAAGTCAGGGTGTAAAGAGGAGACGAGATACAGTCAAAATTCCTCTGGAGAAATCCCTTGGGAACGTGCCACATTAAGATGACACAGAGTCTCCCTAATTCCAACATGGCCGATTTTCCCTCTAATCTTGATCTAGATGGTAGTTTCTTCTAACGAGGCCCAGACAAAGAAGTTGGCTGGAACTGAGAAACTATGAGATGTACACGGTATCATTAACATTAGAGAGCCATGGGAACGAAGACCCATCGTGGGAATAAACAGAATCCACCTCGGGCTCACTCGAAACCCCAGACAAATTGCATGGAATGGAAGTCAGGGTGGGATGGCCCAAACCATTTAAATTTACACACCGTGTGGGTCTGTGTGTGTGCATGTGTGCGTGCATACAGTTGAGTTTGTGCAAGTTGAATGAATAAAAGTTGAGACTCCACTGTGTTGAGCATTGCTCACGTATCAGGGGTTGTGTTAGGCGTAAAGGAAACAAAAATTATCAGGTGTAGCTTCTACCTTTGAAGCTCAGTCTCGAAGTCCGCTGGGAACACAAACACAGCACTACAAGACTAATAATAGTACAGTGTGATACGGGAGGAGTGAGTCCATGGCAGTGAGAATTAGGAAAGTCTTTTTAGAGAGTGACCGTAAGTTGACTCTTACAAGAAAGGCCCATGTCAGTCAAGTGGGGGAGAAGGAGAAAAAGCCCAGAAGATCGTGGCAGGGCAACTGGCATGAGTTGAGGCAGGGACAGTGGAAGTGGCACATTTGGGACTCACAAGTCACCCAAGTAGAGCTGGAGTACAGCATGGGATGGGGCACATAGTGAGAGAAGGTGCTGGAAAGCCTAAGAGACCAGACGGCAATGAGTGCCCTGCACTCAGTGAAGGGGCTAGGACATCATGCTGGAGATGATGAGGATCTGCTTGAAGGTTTTCAAGGAGAGAGGTCATCACATGATCAATTTTTATAAATGTCATCCTTGTCACTATGGAGATGGATGAAAGCAGGCTGAGAATACAGTCGGGAAAAATATGTTGACCCTTGAATAACGGCAGGTGTTAGAGGTGCCAATCCCTTGTGCAGGAGAAAATCCACACATAACACTTTTTTTAATGTTTATTTATTTTCTGAGACAGAGAGAGAGAGAGAGAGAGGATGAGCGGGGGAGAGGCAGAAAGAGAGGGAGACACAGAATCCAAAGCAGGCTCCAGGCTCTGAGCTGTCAGCACAGAGCCCGACACGGGGCTCGAACTCACGAACTGCGAGATCATGACCTGAGCTGAAGTCGGACGCTTAACCGACTGAGTCACCCAGGCACGTCCCACATAACCCTTGACTCCCCCAGAATGTAAGTACCAGTAGCCTACTGTTGACTGGAAGCCTTACCAATGACAAACAGCCAATGAACACATATTTTGTATATCATATGTATCATGGACTGTGTTGTGACAATGAAGCAAGCTAGACAAAAGAAAATGTTAGGAAGAAAATCATAAAGAAGAGAAAATACATTTATAGGGTTCTATTGTAAAAAAAAAAAAAAAAAAAAAAAAACAACCACCTGTAACTGGACCCACGCAGTTCAAACCCGTGTGGTTCACGGGTTTGCTGTAATTAGAAATGAGACGAGGGGCGCCGGGGGGGGGGGGGTGTAGTCGGTTAGGCATCCGACTCTTGATCTCGACTCAGGTCATGATCCTGCGGTTCGCGAGTTCAAGCCCCGCGTTGGGCTCTGCGCTGACGGTGTAGAGCCTGCTTGGGATTCCGTGTCTCCCTCCCTCTCTGCCCCTCCCCTGCTTGTGTGTGCTCTCTCTCCCTCTCTCAAAATAAACCAATAAACTAAGAAAGAAAGAAAGAAAGAAAGAAAGAAAGAAAGAAAGAAAGAAAGAAAAAAAGAAACAAGTCTATTGTAGGAGACAAGAGAAGACAGATGGCGGCACCAGAAACAGAGAGGAGGCTGACAGCCAGGTTCAGTTTATTGACTGCTCAGTCTGTAGTCGGCGCTATGCCAAAAACTTACACCCATCGCCTTGCTTCTTCTGCCAGTAACACCTATGAAGGTGGGGTGGCCAGGTCACATCGTCCCCGTGGCCGTCATACGAGATGCCCACCTCAGTTCATGTACCACGTCCACTAAGAAGGCTTCCCCAACTCACCCCATTCAAAGCAGGTCCTTTTCCGTATCAGCCTGTGTTCTCTGCAGAGCACTTAACAGAATCTCTAATTATCTTATCTGTCTGCTTTTTATTATCCGTGTCCCACGTCTAGAACATACACTCCACGAGAGCAGGGGTCTTATTTGTTTCATGCACTACTGTATCCCAGTACTTAGCATGGTATCTAGATGCTCAACATTTATTAAATGATGACATTTTATAGATATTTATTACAGACGACCTTTTAGAGGCGAAGGCCAGAATCACAACAATAACAACGATAAAAATTAACGCTTAAAATATGGGCTGGGCAATAGTCCAACTCATTGAAGCCTCACGTATTTGATACAAAATTATTATTTTCCGCATTACAGATGGGAAACTGAGGTCCCCAAATTCAGGTCACTGGTCCAAGGTCACACAGCTTGTAAACGGCAAAGCAGGGATTCAAATGCAGGCAGTTTGGCTCTAGGTTCCACGCTTTCACCACCTTGGCTTTGCTACTTGAAGACTGGGCTTTTGTATAAACACCGGGTCATGTGGCTGGGATGGGGCAGCTAGGATTCCAGCCTGGCTCTCCCCAACTCTTGGAACCCAAGCTCCAGGGAAAGCCAGATCCCCCAGGATGGGGCAGTGAGAACGACGGAGAGAGAGACCCCAGCCTGCAGGGAAGAGCTAGAGGAGGACACACAAAGGCGACTGTGTAAGTTGTGTTTTGAGTGCGTCGGATTTGCGGTGCTCCTTGTATCCACTCTATCCTTCACTGTGCCTCCTGCTTTTGGAGCAGAGCATGTTCCTCAACCCTTCCGATTCCCTCTTCACCTCTCGGTAAAATGGCAAAACATGCGTTTCAATACTGACCAGACGAGATTCTTGAGAAGATTAAGCTGAGATAATGCAGACCCAGATGGGGCAGATGGGCAGTCCCCTCCTCTTTCCTGGACCTCCTGCTCACACAAAAAAGCCCCGAGTTCCAGAAAGAGGGCCTAACCATCCAGATGACTTAGGGAACAAGAGAGAATATTTTTGGGTGGGTCCCATTATACATCATTCCTCAAGCTCGACAAGACTCCGAATCCCCTAAGGTTCATCTTCTGGACACTGGCAGTTTTTACAATAATTAATGAAGGATTCATAAAACCAGGTATAATTTAATCTAAATGTGTAATACAGATCTTATCTCTCCTTCCTCTAGAAATTTCTTTTTCTTTTTTTTTTTAAATTTCTTGCTAGGTTATATGAAATACTTGTCTTTGGGTAAGTCACATATTTTCATCTTAGTTTCTCTTCTGCAAAATGGGGATGGTAGCCTTCCTTTTACAGGGGTCTTGTAAGGATTAAACAAGATCATACGTAAGTACTTTTGCAAAATAAGTACTATCCAAACATAACAAAGAAACATTATTAAAAATGTTTTTATGAGACAGAAGGGGTATGTTTATTGAGATGACACCACTTCCACAGAAGTAATTTAATTAGTATTCTCCAAGTTACGATTGTTCAAGGGCTTGAAGCTATAGGTCTTAACCTGAATCTTGCCCTTCTAATACCAGATGGAGATGTTCATTAACACTCTACCTACAAGACAAGGAACGATTTTGCAGTGGGGAGCGTCCTTTAGTCTGACCAGCGTCACCCTAAGGAACCATCTTCAACTGTAGCCTGCCCCTTGGGAAAGTGACCCAACAAAGGCTCGTCAGTATCCTTCACCCCCTCGATTTGGTTAGAGATAGTGATTTGCACCAAGCAGGACAAATACGAGGTCTCCCCTAAACTTGTTGCTAGAACTCTCAGGAAAAAGACTCTCTTGTCCCCTAAGAGTGCCAACTGTCAGAACCAAGAAATGAGAGCTACTTGTGGCCATCTCTGACAGCAGGTGGGGGGAGTCTGTCTGAATGGGGCCACCACAGGCAGGGAGAGTGACCAACTTGGCCCAATTCACCTGGGGCTTTCCTGGTTGTAGCCCTGGGCTTTCCTGGTTGGTCCCATACCTGGGACCCCCGCCCCCCCACCTTTAGCTCTGGACAAAGAGACAGTTTTTCACACCACAGAGAGACCATCTGGCAGACAGAGTCCTGAATTCCTGAATATGTTGTTTCCACTCTTGATCCAGATTTTTTGGAGTCCTTTCTTGGGCATCTCAATTCTGTGACCCGGTAGACTCTTGCATCTATTTAAGCAACTTTGAGTTGTGTTTCTGTCGCTTGCCACTTAAAGAGTCATAGCACATTCCCAAAGAATGTGCACATATAAATAAAACTCAGCGTTAAAAAAGCAAAATAAATCGAAGTAGGAAACACGCTATTTTTAGGTTTGAAAAATGAGGAAATGCGATCATGTGGTCACTGCTGAGGTTGAGATAATTTATTTGAAGAAGGGGCTCTGAAAAAAAAAATGTATACAGATGGAAAAAGGAAGAGAGGCAAACGAAAACATTCTTATGGAGGAAAAACCTCACGGCATGAGAAAGGTCAGAGTAATGAATGCACGAGCAAAAATTCAAAAGAATAAACTTACACAGTGAGAAGGGGGGGAAAGTATAGCTGAAAAAAAAAGTAACAGTTTTGCCTTTTCCATTAGGGATGGACTGGCCCTTAAGTGCGACCAGAAGACAATTTAGCCATGGGAATGGACTGTAAGAAACAAGCCTAGCGGCTGTTTCTGTGGGTACTGAGCAATTTCACAAGATTTAAAGCAAAAATCAAAATGGCCTCTAACATTCCACCATGGGGCGGGGAAGCCAAAGACAATGCTATAGGAATAACCAGAAAAGCTAGAGAAAATGGTGGTTTCTTGAGGTGACACAAATGATTACAAAGATCTGATGAGTTAGAAAATCTAACCATGCACCAGAATTCAAGGTGGACTACTGGCTCTCTGTTTGTGCTCCTGGAGGGTTTCCTTTGAGAATATGGCCAGAAGGGAGAGATCTAGACCATCTGTCTCTCCAAGAGCCACATGGAATGGGCTGATAGCCACTCCACCTGGCCTCCCCTGAAGAAGGATGTGAGACTGGCCCTCTTACCCCGAGAGACTCTTTTTGGCTTGTTTTAGCACCATTTCTTTTTTTTTTTTTTTAATCTTTATTTCTTTTTGAGAGAGAGACAGTGTGTGAGCAGGGAAGGAGCAGAGAGAGAGACAGACAGAGAGAAAGAATGCAAAGCAGGTTCCAGGCTCTGAGCTGTCAGCACAGAGCCTGACACGGGGCTCGAAATCATGAACTGTGAGATCATGACCTGAGCCAAAGTGGGACGCTCAACCCACTGAGCCACCCAGGCTCCCCTAGCACCATTTCTAATTCTAACGCAGATTGGAACAAGCCTAAGGGTTGAAGACCAAGAAAGAAATCATTTTCTCAATAGAAACACAACTTGAAAAAAAAAAAATGCCAGGTGAAGCTACATAATTCAGTGCTACCTCTGCGAATATTTTTCTATTGAGTCTCATAAACTATTTTCACTTGGTTTTCTGATGTCATGTAACTGTAGGGTACTAGTCATTTCCTTGGTCCTATGACAACTGTGGGTGATTTGGGGAAGACGATGTACCTGTGCATGGTATTTCTTTTTTTTTTTTTTTTTTTTTAATTTTTTTTTTTCAACGTTTATTTATTTTTGGGACAGAGAGAGACAGAGCATGAACGGGGGAGGGGCAGAGAGAGAGGGAGACACAGAATCGGAAACAGGCTCCAGGCTCTGAGCCATCAGCCCAGAGCCTGACGCGGGGCTCGAACTCACGGACCGCGAGATCGTGACCTGGCTGAAGTCGGACGCTTAACCGACTGCGCCACCCAGGCGCCCCTGTGCATGGTATTTCTAACACAACCACTTTAAGTTAGGGTGTTAGGCAGAAGAGAGAAGGAACTTTTGAGACAGGAAAGGAGCAACACTATTTGTACTTGCACGTTTTGCAAAAACGATGTTGATGCCATACTTACTGAAGGACTATTCCTCTTATAACATGACATCGAACATAGAAGAGCTGGGGCATCTGGGTGGCTCATTTGGTTAAGAGTCCGACTCTTGATTTTGGCTCAGGTCATGATCCCAGGGTTGTGAGACTGAGCGCTGCGTGGGGCTCCGTTCTCGTGGAGCCTGCTTAAGAGTCTCTCTCTCCCTCCGTCCCTCCCCTGCTCACATGCACTCTTTCTCTCTGTCTCAAAAAAAAAAAAAAAAAAAAAAGAGCTGATATGGTTAAAAGCTATCTGGTAATGAAGGACCAGACTCACATCCCAAATCTTAAGTCCCAAAGGAGACTCAAGCATAAAATCCTGGAGTTACTTGAGGGTGTGATTGGATTTTACATTGCCTTTGAAGATGGAGATATCCAACACGGGCTAGAGCATTTGATGATACTTATTTAATTTAATTTATTTATTTAGAGAGAGAAAGAGAGAGCATGAGCAAGGGAGGGGCAGAAAGAAAAGGAAAGAGAGAGAATCCCAAGCAGGCTCTGCACTGTCAGCAAGGAGCCCTACCTGGAGCTCGAACTCATGGACCCATGAGATCATGACCTGGGCTGAAACCAAGAGTCAGATGCTTAACCAACTGAGCCACCCAAGCACCCGATGATTTTTTTTTTTAATACCTTGCAATTCATGAAGGCCCCACGTACAAGCAGGATATCCTTCTGCTTTCTCCTTAAACCAGAATGCCATCCCGCATGTAAGAAAGGAAGGAAGCAAAGCCACAGGAGACGTCACATTATCCTGAAAAGCATCCCTTGTAGAATCAGATCTGACAGACCACTGACCCTGGACCATGCTTGCTTTTCTCCCCAGAGGATGCTCTTGGTGGAGCTCTCACCTCCGAAGGAGATGGAATGCATTTGCCAAGGCTAATGGGCAACCGTAACCGGGAATCTAGACGCACCAGCATTTCCACCTTCCTACAAATTCCTAGTAGCTGTATGTGAAGTGTTCATGTCATTCTGGGCATTGAGTCTTCCGCAAGGAGAGGCAAAGGCAGAGATGAAGGGGGTCTTCTTACCTGGGCTCTCATTTGGTAGCTGGGGAGATGTGAGGCTCCAAGAGATTATGTGATTTACATGGAGCCATACTATCTCTCTGAGAAGGCAGAAGCCAGCATACCATACCACAGCCTATAGCAAAAATGGTTTCCTTTCCTCTGCCTATCTACATATCAGTCTTGGTCTCCTATCTTGTCTATTTTTCTAGGGCTGGAAAATGGGGGGGTGGGGAGAGATTCTTTTTTCCCCTGGTTTTCTCTTTCTTTATTTATTTACTTTGAGAGGAAGAGAGAGAGAGAGTGCGGGAGGGGCAGAGAGAGAGAGAGACAGACAGACAGACAGAGAGAACTCCAAGCAGGCCCTGCTCTGACAGCGAGGAGCCCAACTCGGGGCTCAATGCGGGGTCTCACTCGTGGCTCAATCCCAGGAACTGTGAGATAACCTGAGCTGAAACCAAGAGACAGACACTCAACTGACTGAGCCACTCAGGCGACCCTCCTTGGTTTTCTTATATTGATTTGACATTGAGAAGACTGATCATCCATCTGTCACAGTAACCAGACATTTAACCCCAGCCTAAATACGTGTTTTTCTTCTTTCAAGATGTGACGATTCAGGCTTTTGTTAAGAAATGCCTTCATCTCAGACCAGATGTAAGGAACCGCATGGCTGGTACCAAATGTTATAAATCAAAGGGGAATAGTGAAAAAAGGAAGGGATAAATATTGAAATGTGAAAACCAGCCTCTAAGTACTGAGTCCCTCCCAAATTATATGACAATGATGGAAACCACAGACAGAAGGTGGGAAGATGGCGGCCATACGGAGAGGGAGGCCAGGAAAGACAGAGGGCACAGTACAAGAGCAAACCCTGTTCCCCATGCCAGTCGCCCTGAGATTCAGAGCCCAAACGTGGTATTTTCCAGAGAATGCTGGCATGTTTATTGCCCAGCAGGCCCTGCCCTGCAGCCTGAGAGGACCTACCAGTGTTTCCAACTTGGCAGGCCCCCAAAACCAGAACAATGATTGTTTTTCTCCTGCTATAATAATGCTGTTGAGTTCATCAGAGGTCCATTTTGTATTTTTCATGGAGACCAAAGCTTGAGATTTCCTGCAGAAGAGATTCTATCATGTTTCATGTAGTTTTAAAAAGAATCCATCTGGTCCATTAGTAAAGGTGGAAATGTTTTGATGAGAAAAGAAGGAGCTGTTCCTAGAATCTCATTCTTGAGCTAAAGCAAAATGTATTTTCTTTTCCAAAAAAAAAAAAAAAAAACCAAAAACCCCTACCCATGTGATACGGTATACACATGAGTCCAACCATTTCTCAACTCGCCGGGTCTGAGGGAGACAACTCTGGTGTAAAGCTTCATGCTTGGCCATTCGTTCATTCACTCACTCACTTATCTACTATATATTTACTGCCCATTTACTATCTGTTCTAAGCACTGAGGATGCTTAGCAGTTAACAAGATAGGAAAACGACCCCAGCTTCGCACAGCTAATAATGCAGAGGAGGCCAAGAACAACCTCATACAAAGACGTCAATGTGATTATTCCAAGGGGTGATACACCCTTTGAAGGAAGAATAAGGGGAGTGGTCAGCTCAGCTCCGCTGAGCTGTAGATATCTGGCTGATGGATGGGGTAGGAAGGAGAAGCGGTGGCAAGTGAGGGTCTGGAAAATTTGGGGGAAAGAAAGAACACCACTATGGACTGACAACAGTAATACCTATCGTGGTAAAGATTTAGTAAGCTGAACGCAAAAGAACACGATCAGTTGTAAAGCCATACCTCTGAAAGGTATTCCTTGGCCGTGCTAGAACCTGATTCTGCATCCAGAAAGGATCAGAGAGAACTACAGATGTTCCCTTTCATCTTGCACGTCTACTAAAAGGGAGCAGGCTCTCGAACGGCCTTTCCAAGTACGGCACGCTGCTGTCCCCTGAAACACGGCGTCGCACATACCTGGGATCCTGTTGAGCGTCACCCAGAAATGCTCATCAGGACTGAAAGTATCTTTGGACCACCGGAGCAAGTCGACCGCCCGCGGGTCACGGAGGACAAAGTCGGTAAACTCTCTTGATAGAGCCACGTAGGCAGAGCCGAAGTAAATGGTGAGGTTATGGGGAGGAGGTGATTTCAACGCTGTGGTTCTGATCACATAGGAAAGCTCTTTGCCCAGGTGCTCCCGGTGGACGTATTTAGTTCGTCCAATGGCGTGGGCTGGGGGCAGCACCCCCGGGGTAATGTTTTTCCCTTTAAATCCTTTCAGATACCGGACTATCTCCTTGTTGGTTTTCAGGGGGAAATCTTGCCCACACGTGTTGATGGCGTACCTCCATGGGACCTTTGAGGCCGCAAGATCTTTGACGCAGTTCAGGTCGGCCTGGAGCCTGGAAATCCCCCCATAGACCACTGGCTCCATTCTAGAAGCCAGAAAAGCATTTGGGAAGCAGCTCAGTAATTGTTCCACCGCGCCTTTAAATTCGACCGTCGCCTTTTCATCCACGTGAACACAGTAGACGTTCTGAGGCATGTAAATCGCTCTAAAGAGCCTTGCAAAGGTATCGAAATGGTGATGGATGACCATTATATACGCCAAAGGAAATTCAGCTTCTTCTCTAGACAGAGGGGCTGTGATGTAGTGGCTTTGGGTCAGGTATTCCCGGCAAGAAGACTTGTCTTGAATCCTCAGTTTGTTTCTCCACAGGAAAGGCGTTCTGCCTTTGATAAAGGATGTGCAAACCTGAGTCAGCATCCAAGTGTCTGAATTATTTAGCCTCTGGAAGCCCGGCTCTCCCCCGAACCCAAACACGTAGAGCACGATAAAAAGGACGACGCAGGAAACAGAAACTACGAAGAGGTAACGCATGGATGAAGGCAGCATGCCTCCCGGAGGAGCAGGTTGTCAACGACGGGCAAAATCTGCGAGGCCTCCCCCAAGCTTACTTCTCCCTCTGCGTTCTTATTCTGGCACATACTCCGGGAACTCCTAGCCTGAAGGACGCGCTGGGAATCGATCCCCTTTCAGGCCGGGGAGTCCCGCTGCTGGCTCCGGCCCCCGTGCTGATATGAGCAACCGGTCCCGCCTCGCGGTCTCTGCTTCTCAAACCGCCTTTGTCTAAAGCCCAGCAGCAGGTTCCAGAAGCCCGGCCTTTTCCCTCCCTCCGCTTCCCTGCCCGCATCTGCTGGCTGTGGCCCTAAAACACCGGCAACTCCTTTCCCCTGCGGATTTCGTTTCTCAGATCTCTTTTCTTTCAGTTCCCATGTGTTTCCCGCACCACGCCCCCCCCCCCCCCCGCCCAGCCTCCCCCTCCCCCTCCCCCCTCCCCCCTCCCCCGCTTGTTATTGCCATTCAGGGAATTAGCACAGTGAAAGGCAAAGCTGAAATGTGTTCTGGCAGGCGTGTCATTTCCTGCTGGCTATCCACGGGCTGCGGGGTTATCCCCTCCTGTGGCTCATGGCAATCCCCTTTTCCAGGGGTCCCCCCACTCTTCCAGGTGACGCGGCCTCCATGCTCAAATGCTTTAAGGAATACAACCAATGCGTTAATGACAAAAGTGACTGAGGTGACAGAGATCTAAAATGAAAAAAAAAAACAACATCATCTATCCTGGCTTTCCGGCCCCGCCCTACCCTTTTCTAAAACCAGAGATCACAGGACTTCCAGTCCTGGGGGGAATCTGACAGCGCAGGCTCCTGGTCCTGTGACTCATAGGTGAGGTGCCATGAGGTGCCAGCTGCACCCCTCACCCCGCCCCCACCGGCTTACGGCATTCACTGCGGGCTTGTCACAGAATGTTGGGGTCACAGAACAAGTCCCCAGCTGCACCCCCTGATTTCCTTAAGGCCCTAGAGCTCCACCGGAAAGAACTTGAATCCTGGCCACAAGTGATGTTCAGATTCGGGGACCCCGGGGCGGGGGGAGGGGTCACTCAGGTTTTAAACACCCAGAGAACATCGTCTAATACTCAGATACATCCTTTATATCGGCTCAGTCGGATACTGACCACCTAGGATGGACGCGATTTCCCCCAACCTGTAAATAGCAGTGTTTTGAGTAAAGAAAATCAAGCTCTTCGACTTAGAAGTTTCTTGTCTTCAACCCTTCACTTTCCCACCAGCTGTTGTTGTTTTTTTTTATATAGATGAATATATTTTATTTAAAATGACTTCGAAAATGCCAGTTCAACCACTGAATGCCTTCCCATCTCTCCTCGCTCTCTGAATTCAGAACCCCAGTCCCTCCACCCTGCGGCATTAACTCACGATGCACATTGAGCCCCCACCCCGTGAAGAAATGATGCCCTCCAAGGTGCTTTCTCTCCTTCCTTTGGAAAAGCCTCTACACTGCTATTAATGAAACTAATAGGACAATATGCTGATTCCTTGCTTTGGCCCGGATAGGAAAACAAATGTGAGCCCCCGCGATCCGAAACCACCCCGCTCTAAGTAAATGCCACGTCATTTCCTGAACACAGTGTTTTTTTTGTTTTTGTTTTTGTTTTCCAGTCAACTCGACGCCCAACGCCGGGCTCGAACTCACAACCCCAGAGCCCAAGAGTTACACGCTCCATCAACCGAGCCCTGTAGTTTTTCTTTCTGCCAGTGTCCATTGTTCCCTTTTTTTATTCTTCCAACTTATACCTTATTTTCCTCTCTCCTTTACTAAATCCTCCCCGTTCTTTAAGACCCGCCACAGATAAACTCCATGTAGAACCCACCTTCAGATTTTTAGGCCAAGTGGAAAAGAGAAAAGGTAACCCTTATGCGGGTAAAGCAGATGAGTCTAATTCTCAGTGTCTTCCACGGAATAGAGCAAAAAAAATGATGGAGAGCGCATGATAATGGAAAGCTCAGTGCCGAGCTTCTCTTCTTCCAAATAATACCTTTAAAGATTAGCTTATTGTATATTTTATTTCAAAACAACAGAGAGTAATTTCAGCATCTCGTTTGGCAAAGCCTCTTGGCTTAGAGTGAATATTAATGCATTTGCAGTCTGACAAAGTGTTCAGGGTACAGACGCATAACTTAATCAGGCCAACCGAGTCTGTTTACGTTGCTGTTTCCAAACGGCCAATAACACAGGGTTTCAGATCTACACAGGCTTAGGGACAGACATTATAATGCCATTATATTAAGAAATAAACACACACCAGCCCAATTAGGAGCGATCCTAATGTTTCTGTATTCAATCTATTACCTCGAATGGCATTGTTTGTGTGTTAAACATATAGCTGTTTTTCCTCTCTGCCCTTTTGGCTGTCCTTGGGCCAATTTCCCCCACCCCTCCTCCCCAGATTCTGGTATTTAGAAAAAAAAAAAAAAAAAAGCTCACAGGAGAACCTTTTAAGAAACTTCATGTTGCAACAGAGAAAGGCTGTACCTGTTACCTTTCCCTCCTAATAGGCCAGAAGACCTGCTTACCCAGAACACACACCGCGGCCTGTGTTTTCGCTACTGAGACTGAACAGCTCAGCCTTCCTTCCCTACACGCCTTTGACTGCAGGCAGGGACCGGTTTGGCACCTGCAGGCCTAGCAACCAAACCTCGGGGCTCCTTTGGAAGCAGTTATTCCCGAACCAGCCAATTAATCAGGCTAGACGTGTTGACTCTCCCCTGGGGCCACCTTCAGAGCCGGCTCTTCATTCCATTCAGCAGTTTTTATTTTCTGTACGTTATTTAAGAATTTTTCCAGCTATGGAGCTGTCCAGAACCCAGCTCCAAAATGAAGAGGGTATCCCTTTATTTGAAATGATAGAAGACTCAGAATCCCTATGAAATAAAGAAATAGGGGCACCTGGGTGGCTCAGTCGGTTAAGTGACCGACTTCAGCTCAGGTCATGATCTCAGGTTGTGAGTTCGAGCCCCGTTTTGGGCTCTGTGCTGACAGCTCAGAGCCTGGAGCCTGCTTCGGATTCTGTGTCTCCCTCTCTCTCTGCCCCTCCCCTGCTCATGCTCTCTCTCTCTCTCTCTGTCTCAAAAATAAATATAAATATTAAAAAAAAAATTTTTTTAAATAATCAAAGAGGTGAAAGAGTATCCTCTGACATCCCAGCACTGATCGGCTTCCCATGTGAAGGGGGAGACCTAAAGAGGGCTGAGCTGAAGGCAGTGGCACAACAGAAATTGTGGCTAACCAGGCAGTCGTAAAAGACCTTGCATGAAGCACTTGGCCTTCATCTTGCTGCAAAGGAACACCACCAAAGACATTTTTTGGTGGAGGAGCGTTCCCAGGCAACACGTGCCAACAGGAGAACAGGAGGAAGGGCGAGAGCAAAATAATCCACAGTGAGAAGTTTACGTCAGCCCATAAACGCTTACATTTATAATGATAATATAATCACGTTAATAATGATAATAATCAGAGCACCTGGGTGGCTCAGTGGGTTAAGTGTCTGACTCTTGATTTCGGCTCAGGTCACGATCTCAGGGCTCGTGGGTTCGAACCCTGCGTCTGGCTGTGCGCCGAAGGTGTGGGGCCTGCTTGGGATTCTCTCTCTCTCCCCCCTCTCTCTGCCCCTCCCCCACTCGTGCGCGTGCACACGGGCTCTCTCTCTGTCTTAAAAGAAATAAATAAAAACATTAAAAAAATAAAGTGTTTAAAAAATAATAAATGTAAATAAAGCCTCTGAAAGTATGAGGTAAAGGTGCTGGCTACACCTTAAGTGTCTTCTAGAAACAAGTCCAAGGCTTCAATGAACCAGAACATCAGATATGGCATCTTTTGAGTTTTTCCTTAGATTAAGAAATGCAGATAGAAGGATTTAAGGTCCCAGGGTCGCTAAGAAATTAGTGGAAAGTCTAGACTTGCTTTTTCACTCCCTCAACGTTGTAATGTAGAAATGTGTATGTTACCTTATTTATACTATTTACCTGTTTGTATGTGTTGAATGAATGAATGAAAGACCACACACACCCCCATGGTTCCAGGTGCTCATGGGTAAATGCGCTCTTAGCTGGAACTGGGAACAGAACAACTGGTGTCTTTTATTTTGACACACAAAAACTGACCAGACTGATTGACCAGACAGATGAAACGATATTTAAAAACCCACAACTTTCAATCAAATTTCTGTGGGAAACCATGCAAGATGTATTTTTCATTTGAATATCAAGAAGGGGTGCCCATTCACCCCCACAATATTGCTAACAGGTCATGGTGCAAAACTCAGGACACCTGGGTTCTAGTTACTGTTCCACCTTTAACTGATTATGTGATCTTGGGCCCCCACTTGCTTCATCTTTAAAAAAAGATGCTCCCGGGGTGCCTGGGTGGCTCAGTCGTTAAGCGTCTGCCTCCTGGTTTTGGCTCAGGTCATGATCTCATGGTTCGTGAGATCAAGCCCCCCATGGGGCTCAGCACTGACAGCACAGAGCCTGTCTCTCTCTCCCTCTTTCTCTGTCTGCCCCTCCCCTACTCTTGTGCTTGTGTGCATTCTCTCTCTCTCTCTCTCTCTCTCAAAATAAATAAACTTAAAAAAAAAAAAAAAGGGATGTTCTCTATGGTCCCTTTTGGCTAAAATTATGGCCCTTTGAGCTGTAATTCAGACTGTGAAAGGTGAGTCCACAAAGCAGCAGTGACGAATCCAGGAAATGTGAAGTATGGCCACCGTCCCGCAGGAGATCGTCTCCTCCCTAGGCTTCAAAATACATTTAGCTGAAAATGCATAACCAATGAAACATAGAAGACTATGGATCCGTTCCAAACAAGAGGGTAGCCACTAAACGTAGGGGGCACTCAGAGGAGAAAAAGCTCCCTAGAAGCTGGGATGGTGAGAAAGTGCCTCCAACGTGTGTGCTCCTACACTCCGAATCTGGAGAAGGCATCCATTCCAGTTGGAGACGTTACAGGAGGGAGCAAGAACACAAAAACAAGAAAGCCCAATGTGGAGAAATTTCCCAGGCAGAGTTGTGAATCTAGAACCTCACGGGCGGAGCAGCACATAAAACCTTCCTATCAGTGAGCCGTGACCTCAGAGTACCAGGCCTAGCTAGAAGGTGACCTGTAGGACGGCAGGGACATCTCCCCCCTGTTCCTACCGTGGTCCAGCAACTCCAAGAGTCTTCCCTTGTGTTACAGCCGGCGGGCCATTGGGCACACTGCGTTCAATACTTGTTTAAGAGGTCCAGAATTTAGCGATGGGGAAGGAGTGTTAAAACCTATAATATAAATTTCTATTTCTGTTTCTATTTTAATTTATACCCACCGTTTTATTTTACATATTGGAATAGCATAGGAGAGCTATGCGAGGAGAGCCCTTCATGATTTTTTCTCTTCAGTGGATGTTCTAGTTGCGTCTAGTTCTAGATGTGTGATTTTACTGTCCCGATAGTCCTTTCTTCACTCTCCTGTTTCAGCATACACCCAGAGAGACCTAACTATGAATGTCCCACATCAGCACTGAACTGTGTTTGCATTTCCTCATGTACCTTTTCTTTGTTTAATCGCGTGTACTTATGTAAACTTCATTACACTTTCATCATTGTTCTGGGACTTGTTTTTCCACTCCCAATTAACTGTTGTCCTTTAGTTGGGAGGGACATTGAGGGGATACAGGCTTGAGCAGGCATACTACATTTAAAATGTTAAATAACAGCAGAATGAAGTTTGTTGAAGGAGCATTGAGAGCATAAGTCACACGCTGGCAGAAATGGTTGGGTGAAGGAGGTGAGATTATATCATTTCTTGGGTTTGCTGATGGCTGTCCTTTGGAAGGTCATTTTTGTGTGGTTTCCTTTGTTATTGAAGCAGGCCAAATGACTCAGGGATTCATTTTTAATTATAAAATGTAGGTGGGGGGCACCCGGGGGCTCAGTCGGTTAAGCGTCCAACTTGGCTCAGGTTAAGTAGTTAAGCGTCCATTTCGGCTCAGGTCATGATCTCATGATTCATGGGATTCTCTTTTCCTCTCTCTGCCCCCCTCCTCTCTCTCTCTCTGTCTCTCAAAATAAATAACCAAACTTAAAAAAATAAAACATAGGGATTTATATTTTTCCCTTGAATGCAATTCACAGGAAATTCACAGGAATTCACAGGAATTCACAGGCAAGTAGAGAATGCGGACAATCTAATTCCCTTTGGATGGCCAACTACATAACTCTGTTCTGGGGGACCAGATAGTTTGTCAATGCAGGTTTTTGTTTGTGTTTTTCATGATAATGATCATGATGTTAAAGAGAAGAAAAGAGACATTTCCAAAGCACATCTTTAAAACAACAATTCTCCCATAACTGGGGAGTCCTGGGGTTCACTGGGGAAAATCCACCTTCTCCTGAGACACAATCATTTTGCTTTCTATACCCTTCATCTAATTAGCAACAGAAGAAGCTGTTTTCTAGATGGTGGAACCCGAAGCATTATTAAAACTCTCATTTTGGAGGCAGGAAGAAGTTTAACGTGCAGAATCTTAAAACCTAGAGAGCAGGTCCAGAGCATGGTCCAGCTAGATGGGTCACATCACAGCGGTGTGAGGTGAAGTGATCTGCCTCCGATTTTGATGGAGTGAAGGGATCATGGAAACACTTCCTGGATGCTAAAGAGTGCTAAGCAAATACTTGCAAAACACAGTCTACACACATTCAAATAGGCAAATGTCCAAACATGTGCAGATAGGAGGCAATCTCCCCGTAGCTGGAGGTTTAGAAAATGAAAAACAAATGACCCCAAAGAAGTCACGGCCAATTACCACTGATGAAACTTACCACTGAATGTACATGTGGAAGTGAATTCTTTAACCCTGGAAGAACTAAAACATTTGTTTCTAAAAGTGTTCAGCCCAAACTAGGTGTTCTCGTGGCTTGGGGATAAGGATCATCCAGATCAAAAGTATGCAAACTTCTGTCAAGCATCCCATCACCTGGAAGGGTTGTTAAAATACAGGTTGCAGGCAAGAGGTAATAACTTCCAGGTGGAATTTAACAATCTGCATTTCTAGCAGGCTCTTGGGACCAACATATACAGCAAGCACACCTGTGCATAATCCCAGTCTCCCACAAAATATGGAACAGGATTATTTACTGACAAAAGCTGATGTTTTGGGCATCTAATATGCCATAGGTTGAATTAGAGGAGGGGTGTAGGAGAGAGATTAAAAAACAAGAACGAGGGGTGCCTGGGTGGCTCAGCATCCGACTCTTGATTTCGGCTCAGGTCATGATCTCATGGTTCGTGGGCTCGAACTCTGCGTTGGGTTCCATTCTGAGCCTGATCGGGATTCTCTCTCTCCCTCTCTCTCTCTGCCTCTCTCGTGCTCACACATGCTCTCTCTCTCTAAATAAATAAACTAAAAAAAAAAAAAAAGAAAAAGAAAATACAACCAAGAGGAAAAAAAAAGAGAGAGAGAGAGAGAGAAAGAGAGAAAAAAAGGCAGAAAATACCAAATCTTGGTGCAGGTGTGAAACACCCTGAACCTCATGTACTGCTGGTCAAAATGGGAATGAACACAACTCTGGAAAATGCAAAAAAATCTACCTAAGTTGAGCACAGGCAGGTCCTACGACCCAGTGATGCCTTTCCCGGGGATTTCGTCAATAGAAGTGCATACACGTTTATCAAAGGCAGTGCAAGTCAATATTCGCTGCAGCCATATTCACAGTAGACCCTAACGCCCACCAACCCAAATGCCATCAGGGTTTCTCAGCCTTGGGACTACTGGCACTTTAGGTTGAACGTGCCTTGTTGTGGGGGCTGTCCCTTGCATTGTAGGATGTTTAGCGGTATCTCTGGCCTCTACCCACTAAGTGCCAGTAGCCTCCTTGCCCCCCTCCCACCCCACCGCAAGTGGTGACAACCAAAAATAGTTCCAGGTATCGCCAAATGGTCCCTGGGGGGCAAAATCATCCCTCCTCACCTCATGCACCTCCTTCTGTCTACACAGCAATGAGAATGAAAAAATATAACTGCCTGAAAAAAAAAATATATATATATATATAACTGCCTGCCACACAAAACGTGAATCTCACAGACACAACACCGAGCAAAAAAAGCCAGACAGAAAAAGAGTACATGTCGTTATTTCCATGTTAATGAAGAACAAACAAAGGTGAAAGTAATCTATGGTGTTAGACATCAGGGTAGTGACTGGGATACTGGTCACGTTCTGTGTTTAGATGGTTGTTACTTGGGTGTGTTTTGTCAGTGACACCGCACTGAGCCCAACATTCCTTACTGATCTGTGCGCTTTCCTATGTTATAAAGTTCTTCACCAAGAATGAATGAATGAATGAATGAATGAAATGAGTCATGGTCCTTCTCCCAGAAAAACTCTGCCAGGTGAACCTTCCAGGTGACTGGGGATCAGGAGTCCTGGAATAACGAACGCTCACGAGTTATCATCGCCTGCGGCCAAATACTCTCCAGTACCACGTACTGGAGCCCCCTTACTTGTTCCTTAAGCAACCTGTTAAGGGGGTTCCCCCTCTGGCTCCTGACACCAGCCCACCTGCCCGACGTGGAATTGACGCTCAAGAACCTCCCGGTCTGGGGTCACTCGGTGAGGAGGGGTGACCCAGGTCTGGAATGTGAGTCATCGTGCCATCCTGCGCCTCTGCACGCAGGCCCCGGAATGGCATCAGTATCCGGATGTGCCCAATCACTTCTTCCTCCTCCGTTCTAACTTGGGGACACCAGGTGCTCAGATCTTGTCTCACGCTTCCTGGATCCCCAGCCCTTCGCGGTTCTCAGACACCTGCTGTCCCGGTGACTTTTGCCAAGTTTCTTTCTTTTTTTTTTTTTTTTTTTTATTTAAGCTTTCCTTTCACAGGAAGACTAAGTCTGAGGCCATCCACATGATTGATATATTGACAGGGGTTTGATACACTATTGCAAGAATTCTGCCAGAATCAGTCATCAGTTTTACCAAAACATGCCCCTGCTCCACAACTTGAATAATGGAGTTCAACAGCTTTCATTTGGCCCTTTTATTGTTATTGGCCCATATATATATATATATATATTTTTTTTTTTTTTTAATTTTCCTTTTTTATTTTGAGAGAGAGAGAGCACAGGGGAGGGGCAGAGAGAGGGGGGAGAGAGAGAATCCCAAGCAGGCTCTGTGCTGACAGTGCAAAGCCTGACATGGGGCTTGATCTCATGAACCATGAGATCATGACCTAGGCCAAAATCAAGAGTCAGATGCTTAACGCACTGAGCCACCCAGGCGCCCCTTTATATATATATATTTATTTAGTGGGGGGGAGGAGAACACAAGCAGGGGAGGGGGCAGAGAGAGAGGGACAGAGGATCTGAAGCGGGCTCCGCACGGACAGGCTGACAGCAGGGAACCCGATGTGGGGCTTGAACTCATGAACCGCGAGATCATGACCTGAACCGAAGTTGGACGGTCAACTGACTGAGCCACCCAGGCACCCCCATTGATATATTTTTAAAGATTTTATTCGTAAGTAACCTCTACACCCAATGTGGGGCTCGAATTCCCAGCCCTGAGATCAAGAGTCACATGCTCTCCGGACTGAGCCAGCCAGACACCCCTCCATTTGGCCCTTGTAGATGCCTCCCTCTGTTCTCCACCCTGTAAGAGGGCTGACATATAGGGAGTGGATCAAGCAGCTCTGGCTCCCATTGGGTTTGCCAATGAGGGCACAAGACAGGGCTCAAGTGGCTGGCTCCCCAGCTCTTTTCTTGCCATCCTCAGCAGGAGAGCTGCCTCCTTTGACTGAAGTTCTTCTCAAAGGGCCCCTGGCCACAGCACCTTTTTCCAACCACTCCTTTCAGGTCGAGAAATGGTAATAGTTCCACTATTACTGGCCCTCGGTTTTGTAATACCCCTTAGAGTTTCCCTCCACTCTGCCCACACCTTCAGAAATAGTCCCTGTGGTAAGTCTTTCTTGCTTAGCCTAATTTCTAAGTACGCTGTGGGTTTCCTGCTGGGTCTCTGACCCATACAACACTGATAAAGATAACACTTGAGATGATACTCGGCAGGTGCCAAGTCGTCGGCCAGCATTTCACAGAGAGCATCATTCAAGGCTCACAGCAACTCTGCAAAGTAAGCACCGTTATTAGGCCCATTTTACAGATGAGCAAGTGAGACTCAGAGAGGCCCAACATATTACCAAAGCTCATGATGTCAGGTAGAGTTGGAGCCAAACTTTGTATTTTACATATTGACGTACTGAACGGCCTCCCAACACAACTAAGTTTATGAAAGTATCAAAATTCATTCCGAGCTCCTGGTCTCTCCCAGGGGCTAGAGCTACAGCCAGGGGGAGGTGGATCCTGGGAGCACGTTGTGGGGTGGGCATTTCAGCTAAGCACCCTGAGGAGGACTGATTTCACAGGGCGGGAGCGAGGAAATCCGTGAAGGCACTGAGGCGAACCAGGGCTGGGTTCCTCACTGCTAGGAAGGAAGTGGAGGGAATAAACCCCGTGTTGTTGACAGGTTAAATGCAAGGAAGGAAGTTCTCAAAGAATCACGGTGTTGAAGGGACACAACAGCCAGCTTGAAGGAGCCCCCGTTGGCTAAGCCTGGGATAATTTCAGCAGAAAGATAACTACAAGTTGTAATGGATTGGAACCCAGTGAGTGAAATGGGAATCCATGTTCACAGGGATATGAACAAACAAACACACGGGAAGAAGAGAAGGCTCTACCTTATAGATGAATGTCAACCAACGTGTTTCCACAGCATCATTTCTTTGGTATCTCTACCCAAGAGGCATAACTTGAATCTAATCATGAGGAAACATCAGGACTGCACTCTTCGAAAATGATAAGATGTGAGAGGACACCGACAGACGGAGAAATTGTTTCAAATTTGAGGAGACTAAAGAGGTAGGACCGCTAGGGCAGCTTGAGAGTGTTGATCAGATGCCAGGTTTATGAAGGACATTTTTAGGATAACCAGTAAGATTGGAATAGGGTCTGTGGTTGAAAGAGTGGTGATGTGTCATTGGATCATTGTGCTAGAGCACGTAGGAGAGTATCTTTTGGTTAGGTTTTTTTTTTTAAAAAAAGGTTTTAATTCCAGTAGAGTTCACATACAGTGTTGTATTAGTTTCAGGTGCACAATAGAGCGATTCAACGATTCAACGGTTTTACCCAGCGCTCATCACAGGTGCACTCCTTAATCCCCATCACCCGTTTCACCCATTCTCCCATCCACCTTCCCTCTGGTGACCGTCAGTTCTCTTTAATTAAGAGTTTGGTTTTTGGTTCCTCTCTCTCTCTCTCTCTCTTTTTTCCCCCAGTCATGTTTCCATTAAATACCCTGCTTCAGGGGCGCCTGGGTGGCTCAGTTGGTTAAGCATCCGACTTCAGCTCAGGTCATGATCTCGCGGTTTGTGCGTTCGAGCCCCGCGTCGGGCTCTGTGCTGACAGCTCAGAGCCTGGAGCCTGCTTCCCATTCTGTGTCTCCCTCTCCCTCTGCCCCTCCCCTGCTCACGCTCTGTCTCTCTCAATAATACATAAACGTTAAAAAAACAAATTTTAAATACACTGCTTCAGCTGTGGGAGCTCTTACAGGGCAGCATGGTGGATTAGACCGATCCTGAATTAAAGGTCAAACAAACCTAGATTAAATCACTTTACCTTCCGAGGCCTCAGTTTCCACATCTGCAAGTTGCAAGTAATGATATCTACCTCCCTCAGAGGATTTTTGTGGCACTTAAATGACTCACTCAATGAAGCCTCAATGTCAAGTCTTTCTGCTTTCTCCTTGAGAAAGCATTTGGTCTACAGAATTTCTTCTTTGATACAATGTGCATTACTGACGTCAACAAAACTGCCAATGTTGGGGCTGTCCAGAATGTGGAAATATCCCCATTTTGTGGAATTAACAGAGGATAATGATGCTACCTGAAGATCGACGCTCTGTTACTGGATTCAGCTCTTCCCTACATTTTACGAGCAACTGGAATCTTGCCCCTCTGAGATTCTGAAATGTAGGATCTACTGCGGGATGCTTTATTAAGGGAGTGCTTTTCCGCAGTTTTTACCCCATGACATATATTGAAACAATGATTTGTCTGGCACCAGTTTAAAAATACATGTGTATACACACACACACACACACACACACACACATACACATATATATATACATATACATACATATATATATATATATATATATATATATATCAACATGCAGCTTGTCTGTGACCACCGCCAGCCCATTGGCACACACAGGCACAGCTGCGAGCACAAACCATAACCAGGAAAGAGGTTGCTGTTACAGGAGACAGTTCAGGAAAAAGCTAAAAGCACGCTCACACTTTGGAAAAAGGCCCAGCTGTTTCCAGCTGCACTGTGCATTCGGCTGTGCTGGGTACTATGACCTTCAGAACAAGTCAAGGTCTCTACTCTCAGGACCCACATTTTGTCAATAGCGACCTATCATTGCGAGTTCTTTCATCCCCAATCCTGCTTTCTCATTGATTTCCTTTCCCCTCCTGTCTCAACCTTCCCTTTTATGGCTTCAGAGAGAGTAAACAACCAGAGCCTCAAGCCTCATCCCTCGCCTGGCTTTTGCCTGATTCATGAGACCGAAGACACTGGAGTCAGACAGAACAGGACTGAGCCCTGTAAAGTCCCAAGAGCTGCTAAAAACAGCTGCACCCGGCTCAGCATGTGAATGGAAAATTCTACAAGGGTGGCTTTACCTTCCATAAAAATTGTTACGGTCTTTCACCAAGGCAAGAAGGGGGTGAGGCAGGATTGTATGCATTGCAGGAATCTGAAGTTCACTTCGTTCCTAATAAGGAGAAAACTGCACACAGAGACACATTTACAAATCCTCTGAGGTAAAAAATGGTTATGAAACCCTGTCAGACACTGCCCTAAATTTGTCAAGCTCAGTAACACAAGAATTAGTATTGGAAGCAGTAGACCGATGTGGCTTTAAACAAACCCCCCTCCTGCTTTTCTTGGTGTTCGAATGACAGTGAACACACCCCAAAATGGAGACCACAGCCATCGGGTGACTCTTGAGAAATGGAAGGAACAAAGACTCAAAGCTGTAGAAACTCTAACCAGGACTCCCGCACAAACCCTTCCTCTCACTTCTAGAGAAGAGTAAAGATAAGGACGTGGACTGAAATAGCCAACAGGGTTTTAATAGAAAGGAAGTAATTGCAGCCATTCGGTTCTTAAAAAGAGGAGAAATTGGGGCGCCTGGGTGGCGCAGTCGGTTAAGCGTCCGACTTCAGCCAGGTCACGATCTCGCGGTCCGTGAGTTCGAGCCCCGCGTCGGGCTCTGGGCTGATGGCCCGGAGCCTGGAGCCTGTTTCCGATTCTGTGTCTCCCTCTCTCTCTCTCTCTGCCCCTCCCCCGTTCATGCTCTATCTCTCTCTGTCCCAAAAATAAATAAACGTTGAAAAAAAAAATTAAAAAAAAAAAGAGGAGAAATTATGGTTTGAATAAATCCAGAGAAAAAGGGTCATATCACCGCAACCACGTATTCGAAGAGTGTCTCAATTACAAGGGTTGCTTTACTTACTTTTTAAAGATCTTCTTTTTTTTTTAAGCGTATTTATTTAAGCAGTCTCTACACCCAACATGGGGCTCGAACTCACGACCAGGGGATCAACACGACTCCACCAATGGAGCCAGCCAGGTCCCCCGCCATATTTATTTTTTAAAAGAGTCTTAGCCGATTGCTTAGTCAGAGGATTCAAGAGACAGAAACCCTAACGCTCTGGCCATGCAATGTGTCCTTAACTCAGTGTTGGACAAATTCACCTCTTAATCCACACCATCTTCAAAATGAATTTAACCATCTTGGCTCTGGTACTTCCACGCCAGGTGTCCTTAGGCAAGTACTGCAAATTCTCCATACCTCTGTTTCTCCGTCTATAAATTAGGATTGCAATAATACCAAGATTCAAAGAAATAATGTCCAAAAGGGAGTCCGTCCTCTCCGAAGAAGATACGCCAAAGGCCACCAAGCACGTGTAAAGGCGTTCAACGTTGTTGTTCGTTTGAGTGGGGCAAACCTACACCGCAGATATAATTTCACACCCTCTAGAATGGTGTAAATAAAAAAGACAGGCGGTAACTAGGGCTGGTGACGCTGTGGAGTAATTGGAACCCTCACGGACCGCCCTTGGGAACGTGAGAGGTTGCACCTGCTTTGGAAACCAGCTTGACAGCTCCTCAAAGTGCCAAACAGAAAGTTACCATATGGATCGGCAATCTCACTCTTGGAATCTACGCAGGAGAAAAGAAAGCACGTGTCTATACAAAGACTCATTGGGGAATGTTCACAGTAGCATCATTCCTAGGGGCCAAAAGGTGGACACAACCCAAATGTTCTACCAACGGATGAATACACAGAATGTGTTATAACCATATTATGGAATAGTAGGTCGTCCATATAAAGGAGTAAAGTACTGATTCAAAATAGCACACAAAGTAGAAAGGGCCAGACATGACAAAACACATATCATTTGATTTATATTTAATGTCCAAAAAAGGCATATCCAGGCAGACAGAAAAGTGGGGTTTGGGTGTGGAAATAGAAAGTGGCCGTAAATGCACACGAGGTGACGAAAATAATCTAAATTAGGCTGGGGTTATGGTTGCACATCTCTATAAATATCCTAAAACTCATTGAGTTGAAGACTTGAAATGGGGGAATTTGGTGCTTCGAGGTGTGTGAACTGAATGGCTGAATTGCATACCTCAATTTTGCGATATGTAAATACTGCCTCAAAGAAGCTGTGAATTTAGGGGAAGAGAAAAGGTTATCTGTCCAGTTCCTGACATTGTAAGGACTCATGGCTTCTGGAAAGGCTTTACAGCACCTAAACCCAGGGTTGACAAAGCAGCTGGCAATTTCCATCAGCCTCTTGTAGGCTGTCCAGACAAGGACAGTAGGAAACTTCTGGATTTGCCTGAAAGCAACACCCTATTTATTTCGTAGTGACAACATAAGGTGAATTAAATTCAATCTGACACCCAGCTTTGTGTGGGTTGAGGCTGGCAAAAAGGTAAAGCCCTCAGGACCCTCCAGGCCTGCATTCCATGAGGCCAGGCAGCTGCTAAAATGACAAAAACCAAAGAAGATAAGGGCTATCTATTTGGCAAAAACAGAGCAGCCGGGGCACAGAGGACAAAGGTGGATTCGGCCTGGGGCTGGGGCTTGTCAAAGGTTCACAGCGATGGTACAACTCAGCTCCACCCTTCAAAGAAAATCAGGATTTTTCCAGGCAAAGAAGGGCCCAGGGGAAGATCTGGCATAAAGGCCAAGGGGCCTGTTTGGGGCCTTACAATTACACAGAGAATTCAAGTTGTAGTCAAATATCTTTGACTATATTTTCTGGATATTTTATTTATTTTTTATATAAAGTTTATTTTTAAGAGAAAGAGCACAGGAGGGGCTGAGAGAGAGGAGGAGAGAGGATCCCAAGTGGGCTCCACACTGACAGCACAGAGCACAATGCGGAGCTCGAACTCACAAACCCGGAGATTACGGCCCGAGCCGAAGTCAGAAGCTTAACCGACTAAGCCACCCAGGCGCCCTTATTTTCTGGATATTTTAAAACAAAGCCTCTCAAGGCCAAAATGAGTCTGGCGAATTCCCTTCATTGTTGATTTCACTTTTCCAGACCCAAACTGAAAGGTACAACTTCCATCTCCAAAATGCATAAAGAGGGTAAATTATGCTGACCTTAGCAATCCGATGGCTAAGAACTCCCACAGGCCAACTGCACTCCCAAGAGTGTTTTCCAGTGGATTCAGCATAGGCTTATCCTTTGGAAAAGGAGATGGGAAGTTGGGGGACAGGACCCCTGCCTTGTGGACTGCTTAAAAGCTGAACCAGAACTGAAAAGAAAATAAACTTTCTGCAAAGCTTAAGAATTGTCGTCATCTGATACCACATTATACCTTTTATGGCTACCATTAACAACTCAGGCAACAACAGATGTTGGTGTGGATGAAGAGAAAGAGGATCTCTTTTGCGTTGTTGGTGGCGATGCAAGCTGGTGCAGCCACTCTGGGAAACAGTGTGGAGGTTCCTCAAAAAACTAAAAATAGAACTACCCTACGACCCAGCAATTGCACTACTAAGCATTTGTCCACGGGACACAGGTGTGCTGTTTCGAAGGGACACCTGCACCCCCATGTTTATAGCAGCACTATCGACAATAGCCAAAGTATGGAAAGAGCCCAGATGTCCATCGGTGGATGAATGGTTAAAGAAGATGTGGTACATATGTACAATGGAGTATTACTCGGCAAGCAAAAAGAATGAAATCTTGCCATTTGCAACAACGTGGATGGAACTGGAGGGTATTATGCTCAGTGAAATTAGTCAGAGAAAGACAAATATCCTACGGCTTCACTCGTATGAGGACTTTAAGAGACTAAACAGATGAACATAAGGGAAGGGAAGCAAAAATAATATAAAAACAGGGAGGGGGACAAAACAGAAGAGACTCGTAAATATGGAGAACAAACAGAGGGTTACTGGCAGCGGGGGGGGGGAGTGGGAAAGGGGATGGGCTAAAGGGGACACTAAGGGGGCACTAAGGAATCTACTCCTGAAATCATTGTTGCACTAGATGCTAACTAATTTGGATGTAAATTTAAAAAATAAAATTAAATTAAGAAACGGAAAAAAAATGTGAAGAAAAAAAGGATTGTCCTCATCTGTAGAAAATCTTGTATTAGGCAAGCTCAACAGGGCTCCTCTGTCCGACTCATCCGCTCCTCAGTCAACATTATACGGGAACTCTGCAGAATGATAAGGCTAGGCACATGTCTCAGTCCTGGTGCCAATCATTGAGTTCACGTTCTCGCATCTGGGGCACGTGTGGTAGGTGGGAGCCTGAGATCCACGCATTTAGTTAAAATGCAGGGAGGAGACATTAGAATCCACCCAGGAGTAGAGTTGGTGGGGAGGGTGACTGCCTCTGTGGGGGAGGAAAGGAGAAGGGAAACTTCTCTGAGGAAGTGACATATCAGCTGAATCTTAAGAAGTGCCGAGCACGAACAGGGAGAGTGAAGAACATTCTAGAACAAGGGGATGGTACCCAGCAAGGGTGGAGAGACCATTTGTCTTTGGACCAATCTAGATGACAGAAGCCTGGCAGAGTGGGAGGCTTTCAACCAGTCACGGAACCCTCCTTCCTAATAAGAGGAAAGAGAAACCAACTTCTTAAGGCTCTACACATTTGACATGGCTAAGAAAAGCTACAGCTGGGGGAGTGGGAGGGTCACCTCGTGGGCCACAGACCCCATTTCTAGCAAAATATCCCTGCACCTTCCAAACCAAACGTTCATGGTTTTTGGGTTGTTTTTTTTTTTTAATTTGTTTCTTTGTTTGTTTGTTGTCACACACAGAAGTTTTGGAATAGTAACACTCAACCTTCAAAAAATCAGTATCTAAGAAGTTAGTCTGTGTCCCCTCTTTTTGAACACCGAGTTCCTACAATGTGCCAGATCCTTCCAACAGGCTGACAAGGAGCCAAGATGTCTGCTTTAAATCCCACCAGCAAATAGCAGCCACATCTGACTCCCCAGGGTAAACAGATCTTTAGATCATTTATTCAACGCACTTCACAGACCTCTTAAGTCTGGAATGCATTCTAATTGACCCCTGACTCCAGTTCCGTGAGGCCTGATGGCCCTTACTTTTTCTTTCTCTTCAATCTACTTTGATCTTCCTCGGTATAAAATTAAGATGAGTCACCGAAGCAAGAGATGTCATTTCTGAACATTAAGTATTCATAATATTTTCATTACGTTGATTAAGTCCAAATATTAGTATCTTAATTTAATGAAGTTAGGGTCATGTCTCTGGTTCTTCCTCAGAAATCCCAGAAGATGGCATAATTAACAAAGCAAACTTGTTCGTGTACATCATCATTATTAGGCCAACTATTTTTGAGAGTAATACTTGGGGCTATGTAAAATGCACATTAATCAACTAAACTACATCGTAGGGCAATTTCTGATTTGCAGAAATTATAATCTTTTTAAAAACTCAAAAAAAAAAAAAAAAGCCAATCAAAATCTCCAGCGGTCCTTGGTTCCGTTGGGTCATCAGAAGCAAGTAAGCTTGTTATTCCATAACTTAAAACATAGAAGACACTGTATTTCTAGGTGCCCTGTTCCTATCAGGGTGAAATTGGCAAGATGACACAGGTCTGAATCATCCTCTTGAGAGAAAAGAACCGGGAAAAAATAGCCTAACTTCATGAGGAAGGATAAATAGAAAATTCAGGAGAGAATATGAGCCACAGAATACCCCAAGAACAAATCCATTGATCAGGGAAGGAGGGCAGACAAAAATGCAGCACAGATGGGACCATTCACAGGTTACAAACTACTTCCCCCTGATGTGCCCCCATCTCTTCTGGAGAAAAAAAACCCTAATACTAGCATTTCCTTGATTATCTACATAAAGGTGAAGTCTGTCACACCATTTATCCTCTTCTCAAGAGACCACATTTCCTTGAAAAGAACCGATTCCCCATTCACCGATTCCCTTTCCTGGAAGTTGACAAAAATTGGTATCTTCTAACAGATACATGAAGAGATTGTTCAAGCTACCTGTAAGGTTTACCTCCCCAAACTTTCCTCCCCCTGCAAGCCCACCCCTTACGCCCAGTGGATCTTGGAAGCTCCGTGAACATAATGCGTTTGAGGAACATGAATTCGGGCTGGGTCTAGAAGATATCAGCCCAGTCACTGGGGCCACAAGCATGAGTTCCCAGGACCATTGTGACTCACATCCGCTCTTCCCTGACTCAAGAGCTTGGCATCTCAACATCGCATTTCTATAAAGACTGGAACTAAAGAGATCAGTCAATCTCAGATATGGTAGAGTCAAGCTAGTATGGAATCTACAGCAACAGGCCTCCCCTACCAAGGGCATTGGGGTACATGGATGACACAGAAAACCATCAGCTCTGGTCCATAGGCTGGCTCCAGGGGGAGAGAAAAATGAGAAGGAGGGAGTCTGCCTTCCAGGTCCGTGATCTCCAGTTTTCTTCCTTTCTCTGTTTCATCCCGCCAGGCACCATGACATTCCTTTCCGACCCCCACCCCCCACCCCATCTCCAACAAAACCTGCTGTCAGGTTTCTTTTTTTCACTCATTCAGATTTTAATGTGAATTCCAAAGAAACTCCCACGGAATCATATTACGAATGCTCCTTTGTAGCAAGTGAGGCAGAAATCATTGGTCACTTTTTAAATCTTTAAATCCAAGGAACATTCGACCAGTGCAACACCCCCTAAAAGTCCCTAACCCAGGCAAAACCACGCAACCCAGGTGAGCAACTCAGAAGTAATTCAGAAGGAAAGTGGAGGTGTCTACAGATGGATCTTTTCTGCAACTGGAAACCATGCCCAGCTATGTCAGAGGATTAAGAGGGTGCCATCTTGTTGCGGACTGGAATAAAGAAAAGAGGTGGGGGAGGAGAGAGTTTAGAGGGGGGCGGGAGATGGAGGTAGAGAGAGGAAGCAGGAAGGGCAGGAAGCCCTGACTTCACAACAGCTTGTGAAATTTATTAGGCAACTTCTTTATTTTTTTAAATTTCTATTTATTGGGGGTGACGAGCAATCACTTCAAGACCACACGCGAACCCCCTTTCTGTGCCCCTTTTGTCCTCCTGAGCACCTTCTCCTCTGGACTAGGCACAAGTTCTTCCCTTCTGAGGCTTTCCAGAGGACCTGCTGCTCCTTAAGGAACTTACTATATGGACAGGGGGGGCCACGTCTCGTTTTGTGCTTTAAGCCACATGACCCGGCCACCCTGGTCACGCTGACTGCAGCAACTTGGGACCCAGATGAAGGTCAATCATCTATAGAGAAGGCCGGGGCACCCTACGAAGTGATGCGAAATGAGAACAGAGATGCTCACCCATGCCGTTCCCACGTGATGCAAAGCGAGACTCTGGGTGTATCTGAAGGGGACACAGTGAGAAATTGGTATAAACAGAACCACACAGACTCTGGCAGCAGAGTGGAAAGACGCAGAAAGTATAAGCCATGGGGCAGGGGGCACCAGAGATGAGTGGAAGCTCTGAGGCAGGGGTAGGAATTTCAGATAAGGAAAAAGAAGCAGGCAAAGCAAAGGAAGGGAACAGGGATGAAGACGCTGGGACACAAGCGTGGCTGACTTCTCAATGTTGCTGCGATGGCGTTGCTATCATCCGACCATTTTACCCAGAGTGGGGAGGGCGCCTGGTACATGTACACCCGTTACCATAGCTCCCAGCCACATGTCCAAATGATATTTGGGGTATACGGGGTTAAATAGAATATATTACTTAAATTAATGGCACCTGTTGATTTTTCTTGCTCTCTAATGTGGCTGCTGGAAAGTCTAAAACTACATTTATGGGGGCACCTGGCTGGCTCAGTCAGTTAGGCGTCCGACTTCGGCTCAGGTCATGATCTCACGGTTTGTGGGTTCGAGCCACCCCTCCCGTCGGGCTCTGTGCTGACAGCTCAGAGCCTGGAGCCTGCTTCAGATTCTAAGTCTCCCGTCTCTCTCTGCCTCTCCCCCCACCCCCCTCGCGCGCTCTCTCTCTCTCTCTTAAAAATAAACATTAAAAAATAAAAATAAAATAAAATTACATTTATGGCTCACAGTATATTTCTACTGGGTGGCGTTGCTCTAGTTCCCCATGAAGCCATTTTGTCTGTGAGATTTCTTTCCCCTGACCTATGACTTCTTTGAGAAGCCTAATAAGCCCCCAATCGCTACAGTCAACTACAATAATCTTAAAATGTCCTAAACAACCAACCACCGATTCGTATGTCAACTAAAAGTGCCCTCAAAATAGAACGGACTCAGATTTCCACACAGCAAGAGCAGTAGTTAAACAAGACAGCCACTTAAGTTTTCGGTTCCCTTCCCTCCTCATGACCAAGCACTATACTCAGGCCGCCCCAGGGAAGGGACACTGGCTTCCAGAAAGGATCCGACATACACATAAGACAGAAACGACTTCAAGGGCTCACTCCTCTACATTTTTGAAAAGCATGGAGCAGCACATTTGTTTTCCATTGTTTCACTGATCTGTAACTGCTAACCAGAGGTGTAAAAGTCCATTTCCAACAGATAAATCAGGTTGAGAAGCTGGGGTGTCTGATTAGAATCCTCCTTTAGAATCGCAGACCCTCGGAGTGGAAAAGACAACGCCATCTTGTCTAACACTTGATAAATGAGGCGCCTTTACAGCATTTCTCCTTCTCTGTGTCTCCATGTCCCTTGGGCTTGTGCACCACTGAGGAAACTACCCATTCTAATCCCAGACTGATGGGTTTTTATATCTCCCACCACTAACCCTGGATTCTTCTCCCAAATGCACAAATCTTTTCATTATGTGAAGATAGCGATTCTTCTTCAAATCTTTTTCAGATCGAATATGCTTTTTGTTTGTCTTGGTCCTCTGTAGAGAAAAAATGGGGTTTGGCCTCTTTCCAAAGCTATCTTTGGAAGCTGCTTTGTCAATGCCTCCCTTAAAGCATGGTGATTATACCTGAACGGTCTGCATCATACTTGATCCTAGCAACATGTAAGAGAGAAGTGGGGCTTCTACCTCCTTCATTCTGGACACTGAATTCCACATAGACAACTATATGCTCATGACTCCCCCACCACACTTTCTTGAGTCCTGATTTCTTTTATCTCTACAACGTCACGTCTTCCAGCTTTTGGAAAACCACATTTTAAAAAGCACTCTATGCGATATCACCTCACACCTGCTAGAATGGCTGTTTATCAAAGGACAAGAAATACCAAGTCTTAACGAGGATGTGGAGAAAAGGGAGCCTTCTGGTACTGTCAGTAAGACTGTAAGTTGGTGCAGCCGCCAGGGAAAACAATATGGAGGTTCCTCCAAAAATTAAAAATAAAACTATCCTATGATCCAGCAATCCACTTCTAGATATTTATCTGAAAAAAACAAAAACACTAGATGAAAAAGATATGGCAGTCCATGTTCACTGCAGCATTATTTAGGATAGCCAAGACATGGAAACAACCTAAGTATCCGTAAGTGGGTGCATGGATAAATAAATAAATGTCGTCGAGGTCCATCCATGTTGTCACGAATGGCAAGATTTCATTCTTTTCTATTTTTTTATGGCTGAGTAACATTTATATATAAAAAATATATACTTAAATATATATTTAATATATATAAAATATATTTATATATAATATATAGATTATATTTATATATTAATATATTTAAATATATGTTATATTTTATGTAAATATATAAATAATATATAAACAATATAGGTATTACTTATATATATTTATATATTATATAAATATATAAATAACATATTTTTAAATATATATTTAAATTTTTATATATATTAATATTTTTTTATATATAAATGTTACTCAGCCATAAAAAAAATAGAAAAGAAAGAAATCTTGCCATTCGTGACAACATGGATGGACCTTGAAGACATTATGCTAAATGAAATAAGTCAGACAAAGAAAGACAAATACCACATAATCTTACTTATATGTGGAATCTGGAAAAAACAACACCACCCCCACCAAGAAAACAGTCACAGATACAGAGACCAGATTTATGGTTGCCAGAGATGGGGGGGGCAGGTAGGCAAAATGAGCAGGGGTCAAAAGTTGCAAACTTCCAGTTTTAAAATAAATAAGTTTGGAGGGTGTTCAGCATGGTGACTGTCGTTAATGACGGCATTTTGTATTGTGGGGGCCAAGGACAGTCCACTTCAAAATGTGCCATTTTGGCATTTTGATTATTTTGAATAAAAGTTACTTAAGAAAGAGTCAGTGCAAAAACAACATCCTGACCCTCCCCTCTCCCCTTTGTGTCCAGAAAGCAGGAAGTAAATCTCCCATGTGAAAGCTACTTTCCCTGTATCAGATGAAGACACATCCTTATCAACAGAGGTAGGAAATTCAGAGCTGAGAAGAATATATAAACAAACCTTGGTACTTCTATTAATTCACTACCTCAGCCCAAATCCTGTTTAGAATTTCTTACTGATTGAAGCTCCCCAAAATAAGTTTTCTTTGTCCTGTCAATTCCTCACAGACTTATTGTCTCTTTGTCTAAAATGGATAAAAGCTGGATGCCCTCGTCATTTCTCTGGGTCTCACTTTCATTACTGGGTCTCTTCATGCCGTAATTAAATTTTGGGGTTTTTTCCCCCCTTCCCGTTAATTCCTCTCATGTCAAATGAATTTTTAGACCAGCCAGAAGAACTTTGAAGAGAAGAGGTAAATTTTTTCCTCTCCGACAATATATTTGAAAATTGCTATTCAGAAAGGTCTTAAAAGTTCTCATCACACATACAAACAAGTTCTCATCACGGGAAAAACAAAATTTATAGTGCTAACCATTTTGCAGTATCTACAAACAGTAAGCCATGCTTTACAGCCGAGACTAATAGGTTATATATCAATTATACCTCAATTAAAAATAAATCTTAGGGGCACCTGGGTGGCTCAGATGGTTAAGTGTCTGACTTCAGCTCAGGTCGTGATCTCATGGTTCGTGAGTTCAAACCCCACATCAGGCTCTGTGCCGACAGCTCAGAGCCTGGAGCCTGCTTCGGATTCTGTGTCTCCTTCTCTCTCTGCCCCTCCCCAGCTCACACTCCGTCTCTGTCTCTCAAAAATAAATAAACATTGAAAAAAATTTTTCTTTTAAGTAAAAATTTTAAAAAATCTTAAAAATAAATAAAGAGGTTGTTTTCAAGTGGTTGGGGAGAAAAAACAGGTTTCTAGGTCTATGAAGTTTTGTATAACAACATCTAAAACAGGCACCTGGTTCGCAGCCCTGGGCGTCTCTGAGAATTACCTGGACATGGAATGAATGAACACTTAAGGCGAGGTCCACCCAGGTGGTCAGGCCCTTTGGGAAATGGTACTTGGCCTTAATGAAGCAACAAGCTCAAGAAACCGTGAATCTGATCATCATATTGATTCCAGTTGCTTTTCCCTTGGCTGTGAATCTGAATTCCTATTTTGATTTGAACTAGCAGGACTGAATCAGTTCAGTGTAAACAACTTAAGATCATTCAACTCATTTAGAACGTGGACCAAAGGGAAGGTACCGTTAATTTAGTAACCACTGAGAGCTAATTGAAATCAAGTTAAAGGAATACCAGGCTTACGAGACCTGGTTTATACAATTGGCAGGATCGCGTGCTAGCTGGGTACCTTGAGCACATGCATGCAATCACATTCCTTTAAGGCCCTCTAAATGTCTGGTTTGATTCCAGGAAAGAACTTGCAAATAAAAAATTTTGAAGTCGTCCCCTGCTCCCATGTTGAAAGGATGGGAATTTGCAACAGGAGCAAAAGTATTATTAAAATGTCCGAGGGCGCCTGGGTGGCTCAGTTGGTTAGGCGACCGACTTCGGCTCAGGTCACGATCTCATAGTTTGTGAGTTCCAGCCCCGCGTCGGGCTCTGTGCTGACAGCTCAGAGCCTGGAGCCTGCTTCAGATTCTGTGTCTCCCCCTCTCTCTGCCCCCTCCCCTGCTCACACTCCGTGTCTCTCTGTCTGTCAATAATAAATAAACGTTAAAAATTAAAAAAAAAAAAAAGTGTCCGAACTGCCATTCAAATTTACTTTATGAGCTTTATTCCCGATTGTAAATAACATCACCCTTAAAGGAGAATTGGGTTTGATCTTTTATGGGCACAGCCAGCTCTCCCCTCAACCCTTTGCCCTGTCTCGAGACTGCCGCACACTTTTGAAGTTGAGTCTACAGATCCAAAAAGGCAGCATGGCATAGCAGCAAAATCAAGTCAGATGGTTGAGCTCTAGCTCTGCCCTGCTCATCACTATGTTTCAGTTTCCTCATCTGTGGCATGGACATGAGTCGGATCATGAGTTACATCTGGGAGCAGAACTGCTGGAAAGATTTTTTGATTAACATTTAAAATGGTAACGGTCTTCCCCATTCAACACTTTTTTTTTTTTTTTACTATTTTTGAGAGCGGTTTATTCAGTACCGATCGTGCAACGTTTACTCACAAGAACAAAAGTTAAGAGACACACACGTACCTGGAATCCTATTGAGCGTCACCCAGAAATGTTCATCGGGGCTATAGGTGTCCTTGGACCAGGAAAGCAAGTCGAGTGCGTGCTGATCTTGGAGGACAAAGTTGGCGAATTCCCTCGTGAGGGCCACATAGGCAGTGCCAAAGTAAATGGTCATGTTGTGAGGAGGTGGAGGTTTTAATTTTGTCGTTTTAATCACGTAGGAGTTTTTTTGGTGTAATAGCTCTTGGTGGACGTATTTAGTCCGCCCGATAGCATGACTGGGGGGCAGCACCCCCGGGGTAATGTTTTTCCCTTTAAATCCTTTCAGATACTGAACTATCTCCTTGTTGGTTTTCAGGGGAAAATCTTGCCCACACATGTTGATGGCGTACCTCCATGGCACCTCGGAGGCCGCGAGATCTTTGATGCAGTTCAGGTCGGCCTGGAGCCTGGAAATCCCACCATAGACCACTGGCTCCATTTTAGAAGCCAGAAAAGCATTTGGGAAGCAGTTTAGTAATTGCTTCACCGCATTTTTAAATGTGTCCGTCGCCTTTTCATCCACGTGAACACAGTAGACATTTTGGGGCATGTAAATCGCCCTAAAGAGTCTCTCAAAAGTGCCAAAGTCTTTGTGGATGGTCACTGTGTAAGCCAAAGGGAACCCCGCTTCTTCCTTAGAGAGCGTTTCTGTTATATAGTGACTTTGAGCCATGTAGTCATAACAGGTAGATTCACGGAGGGTAGTTTTCAGGGCATTCTCTGTTGGGTAAAAAACCTTCCCCTTAAAAATCTGATGACAGACTTCTGCTAACAGCGAGGCATTGGACAGAGATGCCCTCAGAAAACGCTTATCCTCCCTTAACTCGTTCTTATAAACAAATACAAAGATCAGGGCCATGATAAGAGACACACTAAAAAGACAATGCTTCCAAGAGACCATCATTCAAAGCCAGAAAGTGAGTAAACGCCTCTTGAGATCGGATCAGAGTGTAGATATATTTAACTTACATTGCCTCCGGAATCCATAAATCATCCTCTGGGGACTCGCAATTCTGATCGACTGCTCTGGGCCCTTCCAGGCGACGGTTTTGTCCTTTTTCTTTCTTCCTTTCCGGCTCATTCGCGGCTGTGTTTCATTTCAACCTCTCTATGACACATTTCTGAAGTAGCTCCTGGGGACATCTGCTCTGCTCTCTCTTCGGTGAACCTGCCACCTGTTACCACACGAAAACCAGCCGCCTCGGGAAGATTCTGATTCTGATGTGTCCCCCCGTCCCCACATTAAAATCACCGAAGGGTGAGGTCACCATTCCACAAGTGATCCCTCTAAGATTTCTACCGTAGCCTCTTCTCCCGGCCAAAGGTTGCCCACTATGTCAGCTCCCCAACTTCCTGTTAATCATTGCGTTCAACTGACTGACTTTGTTTGCTTAAACAGCACTGCCAAGTTAAAAGCTTCAGCTCTAAGCATGTGAACACTGCCTGGAGAGACACTCTGTCAATAAATATTTAGTGCTTAAAAATTAATTGCTTAACCCTGTCTTTTTCCACACACACACCCTCCTCCCTATATTGGCCGGCTGTGCTATTTTAGCAAGGCATATGACTGGCTGCTGAGCCAAATTCTTTCCAGGGCTTAATTTTCTCTGCGGCGAGGTGAGGTCCTTTAAAAGGTACATTAGCAAACTTAACGCCACCGCCTAACTTACTACACAAAGCGACTGGGGGACTTGGTGAATAAAGGTTAATTAAAAAAAAAAAAAAAAAAAAAAAAGCCACCCCCAAAAGGAACAGTTGTGGTTACCCAGAAATTGTGTAAAGGCTAAAACTGAAGTTAGTGAAATGTCAGGTTGATTTCACACCCTGCCCAAGTTGGGTACCCTTGGAGTAGACTGACGCCCTGAGAGGTAGGAGAGAAAGGTTGTCTCAGTCTGGGAGGTTCCAGAACTCAAGGAGAGAGGCTTTACAAATGTACGAGCGCTTCCAAAGGAGTATCCTGTGTAAAAAAAATGAATTTTACCACCTTCAGAGGTCAGTCATGAGATAACATACAATGAGTTCATGGCCACGCCCAGCGACACCCAGGGCTGCAGAGAGGAGAGGGAACAAAAGCCCCCTCCCCCGTCATGAGTCAAGAAAATGACACAATCATCACTTCTCCTTTGCAACCTTTTTTACACTTCCCTTATTCTTTGCTCCGTGAGTCGATGCCAGTTAGATGATCTGTCAAAGACAGCATGGATCACTTTTACTTTATTTGGTAGCTTGATGCATGTGGGGGTGAGAGCATGCCGTGCCCACTCACAGAAGTTAGCGCTGCACTCACATCTCTCTTGTCTGTTTCTGGCTCCCACCATTGTCTGCCCGGGCTAGACGATCAAATATTTATTGATCGAGAGAGCTCTAGTTTTCATTTCCCTGTTTCCCTGATCACATTAGTGTAAGATTCCAAGTATTAAGGACTTCTCATCTTTGTGTATGTACACGTGGGTACAGCCAACGTCTCTATTTTCTCAATGCATCTTCGTTATAAATACCACATAATAGGGGCACTTGGGTGGCTCAGTCGGTTAAGCGCCCAACTTCGGCTCGGGTCACGATCGCACGGCCGGTGGGTTCAAGCCCCGCATCAGGCTCTGTGCTGACAGCTCAGAGCCTGGAGCCTGCTTCGGATTCTGTATCTCCCTCTCTGTCTCTTAAAAATAAATAAACATTAAAAATTTTTTTTTTTCTAAAAGACAACATAATATTTTAGACTGCTTTGTAAACACAGTGTTTTCATGTCGGGCAGTCTATTTACCTCTTGCCCATAGACGGACACGTTCTGACTTTTCCTGAGAACACCAGGGCGATGCCCGTGTGCAGCCCGTGTCTTGCGTTTACCATCATTGCCACGGGGCCACCGGGTCCTCGTTGGGCATCGTCTTCCCAATCATCACCTTAGAACACAAGACTGGAGTTAGTATCTCGTGTTGTTTTTCCCACCCCAGTTGAAAGCTGACGCGTTGATGAGGTGATTGTCAATTTTATTTTGTAAGCCTCAGGAGCAGGAAACGATGATAGGGCCATTCGTGTGGAAATTCTCCAGAACTAGGTGAGTCAAGTCTTACTTGTTTTCTAAATCCAGTTCTGGAGCATGATTCAGATGCATTCAGTCTTGTCAATAGGACCCAAAATAGAATTGGATCAACCCAAATACCTGTTTACGTAATATTTCTTGTGTGCTTAATGGCCTAAGCCACCCAGGCACCGCCCCGGGAAATGCATGTCTTTTCTTTCCTTTTGTTTTTTCTTTTCTGTTCTTCAAAAATTGTATTGGCTTGTGTTTCCTTTGATGTGCCCTTTTAAGTTTTATTCACTGAAAACTTGTATGAGAAAATGGTTTTTTTTATTCATTACTTTATTTATTGTTTAATTTACATCCAAGTTAGTTAGCATACAGTGCAACAATGATTTCAGGAGTAGATTCGAGAATACCCCTTATCTGTTTAGCCCACAACCCCTCCAGCAACCCTCTGTTTGTTCTCCATGTTTATGAGTCTCTTCTGTTGTGTCCCCCTCCCTGTTTTTATATTATTTTTGCTTCCCTTCCTTTATGTTATCTGTTTAGTATCTTAAATTCCTCATATGAGTGAAGTCATATAATATTTGTCTTTCTCTAATTTCGCTTAGCATAATACACTCCAATTCCATCCACGTTGTTGCAAATGGCAAGATTTCATTCTTTTTGATTGCCAAGTAATACTCCATTGTGTATATATACCACATCTTCTTTATCCATTCATCCATCGATGGACATTTGGGCTCTTTCCATACTTTGGCTATTGTTGATAGTGCTACTATAAACATGGGGGTGCAGGTGTCCCTTCGAAACAGCACACCTGTATCCCGTGGATAAATCCCTAGCAGTGCAATTGCTGGGTCGTAGGGTAGTTCTATTTTTAATTTTTTGAGCAACCTCCATACTGTTTTCCGGAGTGGCTGCACCAGCTTGCTTTCCCACCAGCAGTGCAAAAGAGACCCTTTCTCCGCATTCTCACTAACATCTGTTGTTGCCAGAGTTGTTAATGTTAGCCATTCTGACAGGGGTGAGGTGGTATCTCATTGTGGTTTGGATTTGTACGGAAATGCATCTCTAACGGCTGGCTGACTTTTCTCCGAATCTACAGCTCCCTGAATTTATAGTTGCAGAGCGAAGGACATTTATAATTTAGTGCTTTGCTGCAGTTGAATCCTTAATTGCACCTCACCTGAACTTTTTGGCACTGTTACAAAGCCCGCTGATGCCAGAGAAGCATTCACAGTTATGTCAAATAGAATCTTCAACAATGCTAAACATTTTTAAAGACTAGTATCAGGGCTCCTGGGTGGCTCAGCTGGTTAAGCATCCGCCTCTTGATTTCGGCTCAGGTCGTGATCTCACGGTTTGTGAGTTTGGGCCCCGTGTTGGACTCTGTGCTTCCAGCACAGAGCCTGCTCGGGATTCGCTCTCTCCCGCTCTCTGCCCCTTCCCCTCTCGTTCACATACTCTCTCTCGAAATAAACATTAAAAAAATAAAGACAGAACTAGTACCAATCGGTTTTGGTTTGTTTTTCATCAACCCAGTCTATCTGATGCTCTCTCTCCTTCTTGGTGCTCATGTAGGAAACGTGGGAAACGCTGGTTCTGATCCTCCCGGTTTTCCTGAGACCCCATGCAACGTGCACCATTCATTCTCTTAAGTCCTGAGCTCTGATGCATTTGCGTTTGTGCGAAATAATAGAAGGGAGTGCTAATGGGTGACCAAAAAGAACAGATGATTCTCCATCCCAGCTTGAGCATCAGATCGACGTTCATGTCCCAAATTCTAAGTTGGAGGCAGCGACTGGGTGGGATGGAGTTCTGAAAAACGTGGGAACCAGTACAGACCTGTGGCTTGGTCACTCAATAAATTGCAGGGTGCATATTTATGTCCCACAGTTCAACCTATGCTTGCTTTGTTAGTGTTACACGTACTATAAATTCTCACCCCTGGACATCAATGAATTTCTGTTCCTCTAAGAAAACTGCACTTAGAGTGTAATCTCAACAACTGTCTGTAGAAGGGAGCAGAAGGGCTTCGTTTCTACGGAGGTGGATAAGCTGTCGTGATCTTCACCTTACTTGTTTTGGGGGCCACATGATGCCCAAAGCGCTTTCTGCGTAGTATCGTCGTGACATCACCTCTGCGCCCAAGTGAGCAAAGCCAGGGAAGCCACATGGAGACTTGCTCAGAATCTACGAAAGCCTGGGTGAGGTCGCAGGAAACAGGCGTCTTGGATTAAGTTGGTTTTATATGCACTTGACGTTTTGCCCTTTTTCACTCTTCCAGCTCTTGCCCTGCCTTGGCTCTCCTTTCTTCCTCTTCTGTCTTCCTCTATTTATTTCTGTATTTACTATCGTTAAATTCAGGACCCTGTTTAATCCTCATCAGTGCTTTTTTCTAACCACAGGAAATAGCCTGAAGCAACAGGGCTTTAAATAGACAAAAAGAGCCCGGGGTTCGCATGTCAGAAAGTCTCCAGTTGGACCAACGCCAACGCCAACGTGGACAGCTTGGAGCCCCTGAACGACACATTTAGTCTCACACTTCACAGCTTCCTTGTGGGTAAATTTGAGAAAACACCCTTGTAGCTGTTCTAACTCCCAACGGCTGCTTCCTTCCTAGCCATGTCACCCGCACCTCCGAGTCTTGGTTTTTCATATCCCAAATCTAGGCAACATCAACCTCCTGGTGGAGCTGAGAGGATTCTAGAAGGAATACAGCACCCAGCTCGGGGCTGGCTGGAGGCGTCAGACCTTGAGGGAAAGGCTTGGAAAAGCAGGGTGCAGCGAGGAAATGAGGAAGGCTGTGGTAGTTTAACACAGAATAACTAGACATAGGATAGTGTGGAAAGGCACGGAACAGCTGGTTCTTTTCAAGCACTCAATTAAATATCACTGGGACAATGCAGAGCTGAGGAAACATGTTGAAAAGTGAACAGCACTTCAATAGTGTCAAGTTGAGTCTCTGAGCCCAAACACTTTCCAGCTCATTTGCACACGAAGAGATAATGGGCAACGCTCAGTTTCAATGCCAAGGGCCAACGGAGGAGTCTGAGCCCATGGACTTCGGATGTTTGAACAGCTGGACCTCCCCCCCAGTTCAGAAAATCCTCAGGTTTGGGTTCTGGTTGGATTTTAGAGGTTGGGTGTCAGGAGAGAAAATAGAACAGGGGTCCATCCAATCCTGGTGCCTTTCTAGATTTCTCTGCTTTCTCTTTTCTGCTCTATTCCTCAGAAAGTCGTCAATTTGATTTTGAAGTTAGAGGAACGTGAGGCCTCTGCTGCAGCAAGTGATCCTACGACAGGGGAGACCCTGTGCTTCTGATCACTGAGAATAACAGGCTGAAAGAGCATAGCCTCCCTTCTTCCGACTGCAATATGCTGTTGGATCAGAACAGAGTGCAAAGAAGTGAGCCCCTCATCTGTAGGATGCCCGGACACTGGAGTTACAGGGTCCCCATTTTTAATTCCCAAAGCCCACAGTCTACAAGAAACTCTTTAATGTCTATTCCCTCTTTGGCCAATACCCCACTGGATGGGAAAAACCTTCTTGGGGCATCTGAGTGGCTCAGTCGGTTGAGCATCTGACTCCTGATTTCCGCTCGGGTCATGATTCCAGGTCGGGGGATTGAGCCCTGCGTCGGGCTCCGCGCTGAGCGTGGAACCTGCTTATGATTCTCTCCCTCTCTCTCTTTGCCCCTCTCCCCTGCTCATGTGCGTGCTCTCGCTCGAAAAACAAAAACCTTCTTTACAAGAGGTCAAAGGCTTTGTAGAGAGCAAGATGGAGTCACTCACGTCAAGTAGTGAGGCGATCAGGAAAGCAGCCAAGGGTGCTGCAGCTAAGACCAGATACCCCCCGGTGCAGCACAGACTGACAGGACGAAGGACGGTAAATTCGTAAGGCTACACGAACCTGGAAGAACCAGAGCTGATCATCAATAGGATCAGAAGAGGCCTGCAAAGGCCTGATTAAACTCTTAAAAAGGAAGGACTCTCGAGGCAAATTGCCCAATGCTCCACACGTCGGCTCTTACACGTCTGACCGCGTTTGAAAGGCAACTGCCACCACAGGCTGTGTGCCTGGTCGATCTCTGAACATGACAGAGATTCTCCGCTGTGGTACACACCGAGAGCTGACCCAGACCAGACCAAGGCGTCACCCCAACGGCGCGCCCGCGGGTCAACTTCACGTGTGGTTCGTTCGTGTCGTATTCCGTATTGCATCCTGTTTGTTGCGTGACTTTGTACTGTGCTTTGTTTCGTGTGCTGGGGTGGAAGCCAAGTCAAATGCGTGGTGAAACATCCGGGAGTTTAGAATCCCGAACCTGCTTTACAAGTATGTTCACCTCGCCTCAGGATTGAATAAAGCCAACTGTGTAGAAAGACACAACTTCAGGACGCGCCTTCCTAACGCACTTGCCACGGGCCCAGCTTGCAAAAATAAGAAAAATAGAACAGTAGCTCCGCGTTTGGCAAAACCCCAACTTACTGAGTGGATCCGTCTGTAGTTCTGGGAGATGGATTGTCGTAGAAATCACTTGCAAAACTACGTTCTTTTTCTAGCTGGTCCAGCGTTCCATTTCAGTGATCCTTATTCTCAGCTGAAGTTCATACCTCACAGGAATGCTGTGGGGACTGATTAAGTAAAGTACGTTTTAACCACCAGACGGTGCCAAGCATTTTATTAAATTCTGGAAACACTTTCCCCTTGCCTCAAGGAAACCGGGGAACACAATGTAAACCATTAAATTAGAAATGAATGTTGTCCTTTAATAAAAACTTTAAAGTTGTAATTAAACATATATGGACACCAACGATTTACCAAGACAAACGAAAAATCACAGTCCCTAGGAAGAACATCACATAATGAAACACCACGCTAACCTGAGCTGTTCTTTGAGAAACCCTGAGGAATGGAAACCCCATGTACCACTATCAAAGGGCTCATTCACTTGTTCAACATGTTTTGTGGATTTCCTCTAGGCCAGGCAGGATGCTAGGTTCTGGAAATTTACAACGTAAAGGCAGCCCACACGAGTACAATCGTATGGGATCGTACACGGCTCTCAGGATTAAATCGAGGTAACTCGGGGCTCCTGGGTGGCTCGGTCGGTTGCGCTTAGACTTTGGCTCAGATCACGATCTCGTGGGTTGTGAGTTCGAGCCCCTTGTTGGGCTTGCTGCTCAGCATAGAGTTGCTTTGGACCTTCTCTTCCCCCTGCCCCTGCCTCTGTCCCTATCCCCCGCCCCCACTCATGCTCTCTCTCCCAAAAATAAATAATTAAAAGAATATTTGAAAAAATTTAAATAAAGGTAGTGCAGTGTGCCTCTTCCCTCAATCTCCTCTCTCTGGTCATTTTCCCCAAATTAATCTCTTTCTCTCTCTCTCTCCTTCCCAGGAAGATAAAGTTGCCCAGAAACACCCTACAGGAAATACCTGTTCTCTTTAAGGTAAAGGCAGCCTAACCAAATTACCCTTGGTGTTTAGAAGTAGAATAATAAAAGCTGGAACGTGGCCGCACAAAGTTTTGCTCGCCTTTAGTCCCACCCTCAAAGGGCTGGCCTGGGAACACAAGAAGGAACTGCGGCTGGAGTTTTGATGTCTCAAGTTACTGTAATCGGGTTACTACCAGCTGATCCCTTCCCTACAGAATCCCGAAGGGCTTTGAATCTAAGGCTTCCAACCCGAGAGAGGTTATAAGAAGTTGCATAGGGAAATAGTCGTCCTTGATATAACTGGAGCTCCCACGAGGGCGCCCTGAGGTAGGATGCATAAGCATTATTCTCTGGTATTTTTCAGAGACTACCCTCCATTTCCCCCACTCAAAGTTCGCTTTTGCCACAGAAGGGATTTTGGGGTTCTCGTCACAGATCATTTGTGCTGAAGATTCCCCCTTAAATTTAGTTCCGTTGCGAAATCCTATAGTCTCAGATCCAGAGCGAGTTCTAAGGGATTTAGGTCCGTACTCCTCACACACATCAGCCCACTGAAGGAAGGGGAATCACAAGGAGGCAATTCATAGGAAATGCCCTGGATTAGGAGTTAGGAGGGCAGATTGTACCATCCGCAATGCAAATTGTACCTTGAACAAGTTACTTCTTCTCTCCGAGCCTCAGGCCAGGCAAACAGGAGGGCCTATGTGCTCTTAACGTACTCTTCCAGGAATGAATTATGATTCACGCACGTTCCAGGGAACAGGCTAGGTGCTATTACGCTTTTACCCAAGTTCCTCTTTTCCCATTAATGGTTAGAAGCAACTTATAAAATCCAATAGGTTTTCAAACTCAAAATTTGTAGTAGAGTCAACAGAAGCTAAAGGAATACCAAATCAGCAATTCTTTCTTTTTTTTTAAGTGTATTTATTTATTTTGAAAAGGGGAGTTGGGGGAGGGACAGAGAGTGAGGGAGAGTGAGAATCCCAAGCAGGCTCCGTGCCTGACTTGGGGCTCAATCTCAAACTGTGAGATCATGACCTGAGCTGAAATCAAGGGTCAGATGCTTGACTGACTGAGTCACCCAGGGGCCCCAACAAATCTTAAAACAACTTTCTCCTGAAAAGACTAAAAGCAGCCCAACTGTGTGTGTATGTGTGTGTGTGTGTTTAATGTTTATTTATTTTTGACAGAGAGAGAGAAAGAGAAAGAGAGAGAGAGAGAGAGAGGGACAATGAGAGGGGGAGGGGCAGAGAGAGAGGGAGACACAGAATGGGAAGCAGGCTCCAGGCTCTGACATAAGGCACAAAGCCTGACATAAGACTCGAATCCAGGAGCTGGGAGATCATGGCCTGAGCCGAAGTCAGATGCTGAACCGACTGAGCCTCCCAGGCGCCCCAAGGAGCCCAACTGTTTTAATAGAATTTTCTCTTGAGTGTAAGGATAATGGGAAAATATTGTCCTTATATACTTATTCCTGTTTTCCATGTTTATAGTCGTGGATGATTTTTCTAATCTGAAGAGAAAAATTGTAACTGCTTTGGCTGGTTATCTTTTCCCTCATCCTACCCTGTGCTCTGTGTAGACACAGATCTACAGTTCAACTTCCTTATTCGTATTCAACTTCCTCATTAACTTCTTCGCAGCCTGGCATTCTGTACCACTTGCAAAAGTATAAAAAACAGAGCCCACTCCGTAGGGCTCTTGCCACAGAGGTAAATAAAATGCTTTATGGGACTCTACATCTTTTACCAACAAAGGAATAAAGTCACCAGATATCTGTATTCGTATACATCGGAGTTTTTCAGACCCTTCCAGCCTATGAAGATGGAAGAGGGGAAGACGTGGCTCTTCTGAGGGCTAAGGATTGGGTCCTCTCATTTTAAAGAGCCAGTCAAGCCAAATGACGTCAGCCAAAGGGATTTTCCATTCCTTGGCGATGACCTAATTACTTCACCATACTCCTTAACAGGTCCCGCCCATTCAAATAACTTCAGGCCTTCCCTGCTCATTAGGAGCTCCATTCTCTCCTCTAAATACCCTTGTCATTTCTTCTAGGGACCCACCTAACCTACTTTTCTCCATAATTAGCAAGACAACATTGAAATTCCACGCCCACCACGGAGAAAACTGGTAACTCACAGACACAGAAAAATGGCTAATATGCATTAAAAATTCACCTCCACTGAATTGCAAAGAAAAACAATAATGCAACTCCTTTGCTCTTTAATTCAAATCGCTTAAAAATTTTTTGTTTTAATGTTTGTTTATTTTTGAGAGAAAGAGAGAGAGAGAGGGAGACAGTGTGCGAGCAGGGGAGGGGCAGAGAGAGAGGGAGACACAGAATGGGAAGCAGGCTCCAGGCTCTGAGCTGTCAGCACAGAGCCCGATGTGGGGCTTGAACTCACGGACAGTGAGATCATGACCTGAGCCAAAGTCGGACGCTTAAATGACTGAGCCACCCAGGCGCCCCTAATTCAAATAGCTTTTAAAAAGAAATACACAGGAATATCCACGGTTAGCAGAGCTCAATAGCCTTCCCACTGCATCTTTGAAAGTGGAGATGACTTTCTCATCTGCATGAACATAGTAGAAATTTTGAGGTGTGCGGGGCGCCTGGGTGGCGCAGTCGGTTAAGCGTCCGACTTCAGCCAGGTCACGATCTCGCGGTCCGTGAGTTCGAGCCCCGCGTCGGGCTCTGGGCTGATGGCTCAGAGCCTGGAGCCTGTTTCCGATTCTGTGTCTCCCTCTCTCTGCCCCTCCCCCGTTCATGCTGTGTCTCTCTCTGTCTCAAAAAAAATAAATAAACGTTGAAAAAAATAAAATAAAATAGAAATTTTGAGGTGTGCAAATAGTCTCGAAGAGACTTTCAAATATATTCAAGCCTTTGGGGATAACCACGACCTATACCAAAGAGAACTCAGCTTTACCTTCAGGCAGAGGCTTCAGTAGGTAGTGATTTGGGATCCAGTATTGTTGACAAGTTACGTTCCTCAGTGGTGTTGATAGGATTCAGAACAGCCTGCCCCAAATATGCCTTTTGGGCATATTGATTATTTTGAATTAAGATTGAAAAAAGGTAGTTCAAGAGGAATGCACTGACTCTCCTTTTTCCCCTGAAAGCAGAAGATAAATCTCTCATGCGAAAGTTACCCTCCTTGTACCAGGAGAAGGGGAGACATTCTTATCACCAGAGATAAGGAATTGAGGGCCAAGAAGGAAGGCCATATAAGCAAACCTTGTATCTTTGTCACTAATTTACTACCCCAGCCCAAACTTCATCTTCTGAATTCTTCACGCATTCATTATTTCTTTGTCTAAAAGATATAAAAGCTGCCTCCGTGGGTCACTTCTTTGAGTATCAAATTTCTATGAGCTCCCACACCTCTGAAATTAAATTTGTTTTTCTCCTTGTTCATCTCTCTTACGTCAATTTAATTATTAGACCAGCCAAAGCACCTAGAAGGGAAGAGGGGAAAGTTTTCCTCTCCCCTGCAGTGTCGTTGGTATATTTTCATCCCAGAAGTTTTCCTTTCCTGTCACCATCCTGTCATGGACTTCTGCAAACACTGGAGAAATTTTGAAGTTTGAGGTTTTCCTCATTTGCGGGTATTTTTGTGAAACTAAACTGGCATACAGGAACACAACAGTTACAGAAATGGCTAGAAGCCCTTCAACAAACCCCAACACCTTCACCTTCATTTTCCCCATCATCTCTTTTTAGTTTTCCCTTGCTGGACTTCATACCGTTGCTGACGTCAGTCTTCACGTTTATCCTGAGATTGTTGGGAAATTTACTCCCACTTGTGATTTTGAGCAAGAGGAGAAATGGTGCCACTCACTGAAGGGGATCAACCGCAAGTCTGCAGCTCCTCTCTTACAAGGAAGAGGGGGAGCAGATCTGAGAACATGAGCCACTGGGGCCGACAGAGCAAGAGCGGGGCAGTGTTGACTACCTTTGTCCACGTCAACCTCCAGTGAAGACCCTGACGAATCTGTCACAGCTGCCCATTCCAGGGGGTCTTCCCATGTGGGGGGTCGTTTGTCCATCTTGCAGCCCTTTTACTCCAGAGACGGCCACCATCACAATCACTGATGTCATCTCTGAATACAAGGGACAGTATATTTCTTCAACTTTGGGCAGTTTCAGCTGTGGTAAGGCAGGTCACTGTTGACATTAATATTGATGGCATCCAGAATTGCTCAATAGCAGCGTTTATCTTCATTTAAAAATAAATATCAAGGGGGGGTGCCTGGGTGGCTCAGTCGGTGTAACATGTTCGGCTCAGGTCATGATCTCGTGGTCCGTGAGTTCGAGCCCCACCTCAGGCTCTGTGCTGACAGTTTGGAGCCTGGAGCCTGCTTCCCATTCTGTGTCTCCCTCTCTCTCTGCCCTTCCCCTGCTCATGCTCTGTCTCTGCTCTGTCTCTCTCTCAAAAATGAATAAACATTAAAACAAAATTTTTTTTAAATAAATAAATAAACATCAAGGGGTTACCTGGATGCATCCGATTTCAGCTCAGGTCATGATCTCACGGTTCGTGAGTTCGAGCCCCACAACAGGCTCTGTGTTGTCAGTTCAGAGCCTGGAGCCTGCTTCAGATTCTGTTTCCCTCTTTCTCTGCCCCTCCCCCACTCATGCGCATGCGCGTGCGCGCATGCTCCCTCTCTCTCTCTCTCTCTCTCTCTCTCAAATAAATAAACACTAAAAAAATAAATAAATAAAAATAAAAAATAAAAATCAGGAATTCATAGAACTTCCGGACTGGAGGGAGTGTTGCAGATTATTCAGACCAACTCATTCAATTCACGGGGAACACTGACAATGAACTGTAGCTAATATTCTTTCACACTCTGGTCTCCATTTTCTCACTGACAACTGGGGAGGTAAGCATCGACATTATACCCATTTGGCACACCAGTAGGCACCAATGGAAGCCCACATGTACACTGACTTGCCTGGTAGCCAATAATGAGTTAATGGTAGCATCGATTCTCAAGTCTAACTCTTCTGACTCCATGGGTCTTCCTCCAGGAATATTCTCTTCCCCTACCTTTTCCTGTTGAGTCCTTCCCACCCATCAGGTCCCCGTGGGGCTCTACTTCCCTGGTGTCCCTTCCCTATTCTCCCCAGTCTGGGTTAGAAGAACTTCCACCTCCCGTATAGGACTTTGTACCCTTCTAATTGCTTGTTTGCTCCACCATTAGCCCATGGAAGGTCCTTCTGTCTACTGATCACTGTATTTTCAGCACCTACCTTATAGTAGACACTCATCATTGAATTAAGTCTGGTGTCTCCTTTTCCCTCTACACAGACCATGGCAGGGGGTGGGGACGGGGCCTCAATGCAGGCTTCCATATGCTTTTTTACAACCCATGAGCTAAGAATGGTTTTACATTCTTAAGCCGTTGCAAGAAAATCTGAAGAAAAAACTGCTTTGTGATGGATGGACATGATAGGAAGTTCACCTTTTAGCGTCCATCAGCAGAGTTTTATTGGAACTCATACATACTCGTTTGTTCACAAATTGGCTCTGGCTGCCTTCCCGTTGCAAGCACAGAGTTGACTGGTTATAACACAAGCCATCTGACCACCAATGCCTAAGACACTTACTCTCTGGCTTTTAACCAGAAAAAGTTTGCTGATCCCTCCCCTGTTAATTACTGACATCTCTAGAAGTCGTATTTTTTTCACGTCAAGATGATTGTTGTGGACTTCGTACAATTTTACAACTTTTGGATTACTTCCCTTGCTTTACTCTTTTTCCTTGTGAATGCTAGAATAACATCATATTTAATAGCAGGGCACGGGTTTTCAAGAGAGGCTTATGTGCTGGTTCCTTGCTGGGTGACCTTGAGCAAGCTGCTTTACCTTTCTGTTTCAGTTTTAGCCTCTGTAAAATAAAGACGATACCAGTAGGGTTTTTTTGTGAGTTAATGAGTTCATAAGTGGCATGCACTTTGTGCAGACTCTGATACATGGAAAATATTCTTAAACTGCTGGTTATTATTATCTGCACATGGTCACTTTTAAAGTCTCCCAGCACCCCTAAGGAATGGGAAATTCGTAGCACAGCACTCTGCCTGACTCTGTCGTTCACAGACATTGACAAGATGTGGTGTTGCCACACAATGGCCCTGTACCATGTAGCTTGACATGTCTTTCCTTTCCTCTCCGTTGTTGAAAATCTCGTGAATGAGAGGACAAAAGAATTTTCAGGCCATTATAGCATTGCGTTCCCCATTAGAGTGGGCATAACTTGGAGGAAAGAACATGTCTTCAAAGACATAGGAACAGTGCTCAATGGGGCATCGGCGGGGCTCTGGAAAGCGTGTCCCCCTCAAGGTCTCAGTCCCACCAGCCAGCCAAGGGGTCCAGAATGCTATTGAAGAGGCCTCATTAGGAAGCCCATGATTTAAGTGATTTCACCAAGAAGGGTGACACAGCTTCCCTTTCTCCATCTCATTAAGCCATTAGCAACCAATGCCACTCAACAGAGGGTCTGAGAAAATGGGACGAGCGGCAGTTTGGCTTAGCTGGAAGAAAAGCAAGCGAGCTCTGGGGTGTGGGGTGCTATCGGGCATCCTTCATAGTGTGCTGGCAGGAAGGGAAGGCAGGAGGGAATACGAAAGCAGGAAGATGAAGTCTGGGGTCATGCACCATCACTTACGTTATCATGTTTGGAATTAGAGATGCCTTAAACATGCAGTCTTCCCCTAACGTCCTAGGCCTCAAAATTCAAGTTTGGTCGTAATTATTTTCGTGTCGTTTGACTATTACATTTTCAATTCTAGTCCTTTCTAGGAAAGTTAAACGGCTACAGAAGAGAATAAGAAGGAAGGTAGGGTCATCTTATCCCATGCTGCCGCTTTACACGGGAAAGCAAGGTGCCGTCCTGAGAAAGAAAGGGACCTGCCTCAATTCACAGGGCTATCGAACGCCGGCCCCAAGAGTGCCAGCTGGCCAATGCAGTCAGCCACTTTCCAAAGTGTTTCCTTCCTCTGTCCGACAGAGAAGACTTCAGAAAACAACATTTCACAAGCGCTTGCCTATCCCAGCTCACCCCCCAACAGAAAGACAATTGAACAAGGGCTGAGATGATCTTCATAAGATTTGTTCTTATATTCAGTTTCTACCCTCAGAACCCAAGCCAAAAGTAACATTTGTGCTTTTATTTTTTTTTAATTTTTTTTTAACGTTTATTTATTTTTGAGACAGAGAGAGACAGAGCATGAACAGGGGAGGGTCAGAGAGAGGGAGACACGGAATCTGAAACAGGCTCCAGGCTCCGAGCTATCAGCACAGAGCCCGACATGGGGCTTGAATCAACGAACTGCGAGATCATGACCCGAGCCGAAGTCCCACGCTCAACCAACCAAGCCACCCAGGTGCCCGATCTTGTCAGTAGAATATTTCTGGTAAAAACAAGAACGAACCCAGTACACAAGCCCACTTCCAAGCATACATTTGATGTCTCCACCATGAGGTCCCACTGCGGATCTTTTCACCCCTCTTCCCTCCATCACCAGCACTCCGTCCTTCCACGGCTGACAAATGCTTGCATTTCTGTCTGATTGGCTGGAACAGGTGTGCCTGCTGCCCCAGGAAAATCTGACACAGAATCGTTTTCTAACCCCTAGTACTGAGGTCCGAAACTTGTAAGATTCAAATTCTGTCCCTAGTCACTGAGGTTGACGACTCACCAAATCATTTTCCTTCGTGATATAAAAACACACAACATAAAACTTCCTTTCTTCGCCACCTTTAAGCGCACAGTACAGAGCGTGAACCATACATCTATTGTGCAACAAAGGTCTAGAACTTTCATCTTACGTAACTGAAACTCTGTACCCACGGAACACTTTCCAAATCGCCCCGCCCCCCCCCCCCCCCCCACCGCCTCTGGTAACCACATTCTGCTTTTTGTTTCTATGAATGTGACTACTTTAGATACCGCATGTAAGTGATATCTCCCAGTCTCTGTCTTCTTGTGACTGACTTTTTTTCATCAGGTAATGTTCGCCGAAACGTTTTAGCAGGCACCGCTCTATCCAGCAATCACCAGGTGAGGGCCTGGTGCTGGCGAATGTTCCCGGGAATTACTATCACACTAGAGAGTAAAACAACAGAGTAGTTTGTATTTATACAGTGTTTTCACATATATTATGCCATTGTATCATTTCAAGCAGGGTGTCTCGGTCTCAGCTCTGTTGATGTTTGGGGCTGGATAATTCTATGTTGTGGGGGGCTGTCCTATACACTGCAGGAAGTTTAGCATAAAAATTCCGGCCCATCCATTCTGTATCTCCCTCTCTCTCTTTGCCTCCCCTGCTCATTCTCTGTCTCTCTCTCTCAAAAATAAATAAACATTAGGAAAAAAAGAAAAAAGAAAAAAGAAGAGCCACCCAGGTGGCTCAGTCGGTTAAGCAAACAACTTTGGCTCAGGTCACGATCTCATGGTTCGTGGGTTAAGCCCCACGTCGGGCTCTGTGCTGAAGGCTCAGAGCCTGGAGCCCTGCTTCAGATTCTGTGTCTCCCTCTCTCTCTGTTCCTCCCCTGCTCATTCTCTGTCTCTGTCTCTCAAAAATAAATAAACATTTAAAAAACATTTTTTTTTTTTAATTCTGGCCCATCCACTAGATACAAGTAGCACACCCCCAGCTGTGATAACCAAAGATATTCCCGGACATTGTCAAATGTCCCCTGTGAGGCACCTTGGACAAGTATGCTAATTTCTTTCTTTTTTTTTTTTTTTTGTAATATTTATTCATTTTTGAGAGGGGGAGAGAGGGAGAGAGAGAGAGTGCAAGTCGGGGAGAGGCAGAGAGAGAGGGAGACACAGAATCCAAAGCAGGCTCCAGGCTCCGAGCCATCAGCACAGAGCCCAACCTGGGGCTCAAACTCACCAGCTGTGAAATTATGACCTGAGCCGAAGTTGGACGCTCAACCGACCGAGCCACCCAGGCACCCCCAGTAAGCTAATTTCTAAAAGCCATGAAATGGAGCTAATGTTACCTACTTCACGAGATTCGTATAATGACTAGTCAATACTGAATGAAGCCGCCTGGCAAGCAGCAAACACCTAAGAAATGAGTCATCATTTAATAACAATGTTATATAAAAGAGATAAAAATGATTAGCCGGATATTGATTATGATTCCTTAATATGACATTGGACAATAGAAGTTCACTGGACGGGAACTGCCATATTTTTATTCTACATCTAATTGGGCTCTATTTCTAATTTGCTGTGTGATGTTGGCAAAATCACTGAGTCAGTCCCTCTGGGTCTCAATCCCACCTCCTGTTAAGGAGATTAGATAAACTTGCCCCGTGTCCTTCATAAGATTATAATGAGATTAAAATTATATACGAAAAGGAAGGTACTTTGAAAGTTTAAACTTACTACAAATATAGGTCATTGCCATTACGATGTGTTTTTTGTAATGTTTTTTTTTTTTTTTCAACGTTTATTTATTTTTGGGACAGAGAGAGACAGAGCATGAACGGGGGAGGGTCAGAGAGAGAGGGAGACACAGAATCGGAAACAGGCTCCAGGCTCTGAGCCATCAGCCCAGAGCCCGACGCGGGGCTCGAACTCACGGACTGCGAGATCGTGACCTGGCTGAAGTTGGATGCTTAACCGACTGCGCCACCCAGGCGCCCCTTTTTGTAATGTTTTTTAAGGCGATGTTGTGCACACCCCATAGAATCCCCCCATTTGAAGTGTGCGCTTCAGTGGTTTTTACTATATTTACAAGGTCAGACAACCATCACCGCTATCTGATTCAATAACATTTTTATTATCTCCCAGAGAAATCATATGCCTATTAACAGTCACTGCTCTAACCTTCCCCCAACTCAGAGCCCAGCAACAACTAATCTACTTCCTGATTCTATAGATTTGCTTATTCTCAAGGTGTCATACAAAGGGAGTACGATATAAAATCGAATGTGTATAATTTTACGATCATTTATGCAAGAATATTTAGTCAATTTATTGGATAACTTCTCCACAACAGGGATTGAGCTCAATAGGTTCTCACTGCTTGGGAGACAGGGGTGAGTGATAGATTCTTTCTAGACACACACACACACACACACGTACATTGGTTTGTGAATAGTGGTCATCTCTAAGTTATAGGATTACAGGTTTTTTTCAATATACAAACATAGTTTATTTGAAATAAACAAAAATGCTTACACAGCTCACCACGTCCCTTGGAAACAAACTTGTTTGACTGTATTACTGAGCAAAAACAAAGCTGAAACACAAACACCCTTCTTTTCTGACATGTATTTGGATAGGTAGGTAAGCCACTGCTTGTTTTTTTAAAAAACTGAGCTTCCCTTAAGGCCGGGTCATAGAAGTGTAAACAATGTAAATGAATCCACCAGGACCAGCTGTCATATCATATCTATGTCACCTGTGTATTCTGAGATCACACATACACCTGCCAATATACCTGGGAAGGGTTGCTGTAACACAGTTACATTTAAGTTCTTGGCAGGGCAGGAAGGAGGAAGAGTAACTTGGAACAAGTTTTACATCCTCTTTAGACCAAATCACTAGTATTCCCTTAAATAACAGGTTACAAGAGAAAGCCTGGAGCGTATCCTTTTCACTTGGCTTCGTTTTTGGTTTTTGTTTGTGATTTACGTAGTTGTTGGAAGCATCTGCCTGTAGTACAATCCCGCCACAAAGTATTAAAGCACAAGATACTGTCAGTGCTTCAACATCTGCATTTTTCAAGTTTTATACTGTACTACATCCCTAGTGTGTCAGCAGCTCTTGAATAATAAAATAATAATAATAATAATAAATGGGTAAAACTCTTCTAAAAATGCAGATGTCTATAACTATAATGGTACCAGGTGGGAAGGAGACAATGAGGGAAGAGAAAAAAGCAAACACGTTCACGCGCAGGGAATGTGGTTCAAGTCCTTGGATTTAAAACAACTTCTCCAGAGAAGCAGGCTATAATGGAATTTCCAGAAAACTTCCTCTGCCCCCACAAAAGGACCTGAAAAGCCCAATCCAAACTGTTGAAAAGTAGTTATGAGATGCTGTAAATGATGATCAAAGCAGTCAGAGGGAGAAGGATGAATGCGTCTTCCATTGTAGCATAGCCTTTAAAAAAAAATTTTTTTTTTAATGTTTATTGTTGAGAGACGGAGAGAGACAGAGAATGAGCGTGGGAGGGGCAGAGAGACAGGGAGACACAGAATCCAAAGCAGGCTCCAGGCTCTGAGCCATCAGCACAGAGCACGGGGGGCTCAAACTCACAAACTGCGAGATCGTGACCTGAGCTGAAGTCGGATTCTCAACCGACTGAGCCACTCAGGAGCCCCTGTAGCATAGCCTCTTTAGCTGTTGGTGGATCAGGAGAAAGCACTGAAGTACCGGAATTGCTTTGATGGTAAGGGTAGAAAAGTGGCGAGCTTGTTAACTGTCGACTTCAATAACAGGGCTTCACGGCTAGGAAAATTTTCTAAACAGTAAAATGACTCCAGTATAGCTCTCTGTCTCTCCATTGTTAAACGTGACAGAATTAGAAAAAAACAAGTACAAGTGGGTATAGTGAAAACCGAAAATTACAAGGCAGAGAACACAAAAGAATCAAGATGATGCTATAACGTTCAACAGTATTCCAGGAAGCTAGAAAACCGGTTAACTTTGAAAGCCCTAGCAAAATATCATTCTTGTTTATAAATCACTTATTATCCTAGGACTGCATGTTGAATCCTTTCTTTCCACAGACTGAAGAATCCTACATTCAGCCTTTAAGCATTCTGCATTTCTTTGCCAGTCCTGTAGCTGAGGATCTCGTTCCAGTCGATTTCGGTGTGGGTAGCCGGCTCAAGGCCTTGAATGCGGCGTCTGACGTTGTTTTGATAGTTTTCACTAATTGCTGTCTGACGTTCATTTTCTGCATGCTCTATGATGTGAAGAAACCCCTTGGCCGTTCGGACTTCATTCGAAACAGTTCCTGCATCCTGTACGTCTTCCTGACTAACCGACCGAACATTGCCATCTTGGTCACAGTGAACCTGAATCTTAAGTACTCCGACCCCCTGGGCTGTAGGTGGTGTGGTGGTGAACTTCCGCTCTGATCTCCAACGACCATTCCGGAAGTTTTTAGGCTGCAACTGGTGGCTTTCAATACAGGCAATAATGGTCTGATGCCCATCTATAGTCTTAGCACAAACAGTACGGAAGCCGTTGGGGTAATGATCTTTCACGTAGGCCCTGAAAGCACCGTCAGAGGGTTCTCTCCGAGACTTCAGACCTCCATCCGCGTCCTCTGGCTGGGAGGTCACTTGCTTCTTTCTGTAAATGATGGAGCTTAAAGGAAATTTTGGTTCTCGGGTCTAAAAATCTGCTATTACCCAGCTCACCATGTTCTGTAATTAAGACCCGATCTTCATACCCTTCTATCTTCACAGGAGTGAACTGATCCATGTTATACTGAGCAAATGCATGCGCTGCCCCTTCCCTGAGGAGATTGTCATTATTAGGTAGTAGCCGGACATCGTTGAACACTTCATTAAATTCCCCTGGTGGTGCATGAGTGATGAATTTAGCAGCTATGAGTACCTTCTCCACATCCAACGTCCGATCCTCGAAGTCGGCCATCTTGGACTGCTCTGGCCCAGCCAGGCCAGGATTATGGATTATTTTTGTTACTTTCACTCTATTCCAGAGTATGCGTTGCTTTTATTCAGGGGGGAAGCATTTTGTTTTGTCTCGTTTTTAAGAGGTAAATACTGGAATCCAGAAATATCAAAGTGGAGGTGAGTTTCGCGGAGCACTAAGTGTGGGCCTCCTGTTTCAAAATGACTGTGGATCTGAAATTCCTAAGAGAACTACCCAGAGACTTCTGGTGGCATATATCAATGAGAAGAAAAAGAAATAGTATCTGATTTTTTTATTAAGCTCTTTTCTGTGTCCTGGATAATTTGATTCAGCTTAATGAAATTAAGAGATTAGTCAGGAAGAAATAAAACACTGTCTTTCTTTCTACATATTCTTTCCAGAGCCAAGAAAGATTGCTGGGGTGGGGGAGGGTGGGTAGAAGCATTCATTTCCTTTAGTTCTTCCATCTGCCCTCTCCTTGACTTTGACCTCTGGGCCACTGAGTGCGGCACGCAGGCCACCTGTTATATCCTTCCTGGCCAAATGCTTATAGAGTGGAACCCTGGACTGATTAATGAAAACAGTGTTCAAGATCAATGCTTGTTCTATTTTGTTCTGCTGTCTTATATTTCAAATTTAAATGCCTAAAAGTTATTTATCAACTTTTATTGTGGATTACTTCTGCAAAAACAGGTGATTTGAGACGTGCTAACTCCCCTTCTCCAAGACTGACAATTCTAACGAATTCTGAGATGCCAGGGGTCCTGTGTGGCTCAGTTGATTAAACGTCCTCAGGTCATGGCCTCGTGGTTTGTGAGTTCAAGCCCTGTATCCGGCTCTGTGCCCACAGCTTGGAGCCTGGAGCCTGCTTCTGATTCTGTGTCTCCCTCTCTGTCTCTGCCCTTCCCCTGCTCACACTTTGTCTCTCTAAATAGAGAAAATAAAATAAAAAAAAGATTCTGAGATGCCATGTGGTATTCGATCCAGTGTTGTCCAACCTCATTTTTTTTTTACCAATCTAGTTTTTATTTTATTGTGTAAAATATACATAAGATTAAAATGTATAATCCGATGGCATTAAATACACTCAAAATGTTGTTCAACCATCACCACCATTTCCAGAACTTTCTGATCATCCCAAACAGAAATTCTGTACTCATTAAACAATACCTCCCCATCTCCATCCAAGCCCCTGCTAACCTCTATTCTGCTTTCTGTCTTTATGAATTTGCCCATTCTAGATACCTCATATGAGTGCAACCAAATGATCTTTGTCCTTTGGGGGTTGGCTTCTTTCATTTTGCATAATGTTTTCAAAGCTCATCCATGTTGAGGCATGTGTCAAAATCTCACTCTGTTTTGGCACAATAGTATTGCGTTGTATGTATGTTATATGTTTTGTCTCTTCATTCATCTGTTGATGGACACTTGGGTTGTTTCAAACTTTTGTCTATTGTCAACAATACCTGCAGAAACCACTAAAGTAGAAACAGAAAACGAAAACAGAGGAGGTCTATGGGAAAACAGGAAAAAAAAAAAAATCATTGACGTCAGACTCTCGTTTTGTTAAAAAACAAAACAAAACAAAACAAAACTGATCACACTGAGCCCGTCAGGCGCCCTGGGAGTTTCTTCAAATGTTAAATATATAACATCTGTAAGACCCACCCATTCCAGTGGTACCATACAGCAGATTCTAATAATTGGAGGGAGTTATTTCTATAAAGGCACCACAAAGTCTGAATTAGCTAGCAGTGAATCACTGCTCCTCGAAGAGATGCATATATCATACATAAAAGATATAAAGAGATACATACCATATGTGTATATATATGTCACATAGATTATTGTCTTAAATCTTAAAGACAACTCATCCCAGTAGGTTCTATTTTATTTTACAAAAAAGAAAACAAAGTTCAGAAATGTTAAGTGAATGGACTGAGGCTACCCCCCTAACAGGTGCCCGAGTGGGGATTCAATCCCTATTCAACTGACCCCAAGGTCTGGAGCTTTACGTACACCTCTGAACGGTCTGGTCGTCTCTGTTTGACAGAAGAAACAAGAAGGCAGAACATCAGACAGAGCGTTTTCTTGTTTGACTCTGGCTGAGAATGTGCAAGTCTGGAGACTCGTTTTTTTTTGCTCTGCACATGTGGGCAGATGACCACAGGTACTGATTTGGGGTTACAAATGTTAGTGAGTAGATGAATTTGCAAGTATCAAACCCATTAATAAGGAAGAGAAATCAGGGGCGCCTGGGTGGCTCAGTCAGTTAAGCGTCCGACTTTGGCTCGGGTCATGATCTCACGGTTCATGGGTTCGAGCCCCGTGTCGGCCTCTGTGCTGACAGCTTGGAGCCTGGAGCCTGCTTCGGACTCTGTGTCTCCTTCTCCCTCTGCCCTTCCCCTACTTGTGCTGTCTCTCTCTCTCTCTCTCTCAAAAATAAATAAACATTAAAAAAATAATGAAGAGAAATCAAAGCATATCTTCATGCATAGTCTGTTCAGGGTATGGCTGAGCAGGGCATCTTTAGTTGTAACAGCAAAAAAAAGTGGATATAATACAAATGCTCACTAGTCTATTTCCTGTTCTCCTTCATGTCCTACAGGCCCAATTTCTTTCCTAAATCAGCTGTGATATATTAGACACATCCTCTGTCACGTAATACAGATAAGTGGCAAATTATACGGAGAGTAGGAATGAGGAGAGTGATCCCCACTTCTCAAAAAAAAACCCAATCTAATTATTCCCACCTCAGGAGCTTAAGTTCAAAACCCCGTTCCCGAGGGTAACTCATTTCCAAATTACGGAGTATGAAAAGAGAAAAATCACTACTCTACTGTGGAGAAATCTGGCAAACATTACCTTGGCCAAGTGATCAAAATTAACACCTCAGTGTCATTGTATGGACGTCGGGGACTCCCTGAGAAGCTGTGATGAGAAGGGCATTTCACTTCAACCTTCCCCCCAAAACTCAGAATTGCGGGATAATTTAGAGACGATACATCAGACAAATCCAAATTGAGGGACGTTCTAGAAAATACCTGGCCAGTATTCCTCAAAATTATCAAGGTCACAAAAACATGGCAGAACAGTAACTCTGAGACCAGAGGGGACCAAGGAGACACGGACAACTCAACGCAATGAAGGTATGATGGGTGGGACTCTGGGTGGAATCAAATAAAGTCTGGAGTTCGGTAGCAATGTATCAGTGTTAATTTCTTAGTTTTGACAAAGGTACTACCAAAGTAACGTGCGATTGTAACATTAGTGGAAAACTAAAACCAGGTGACTGGTATATAGGAACTCTGTACTTTCTTTATAACTATTCTGTAAATTTAAGGTCATTCCAAAATAGAATTTATTTTTTTAAAAAATTGAATTAGTAGCTCTTATTCAGGCAAAAGCAGAGCTTGGACCCTTGTTGCACAGTGAGATATTTAGGGGCACTGTGGATGCAGCCTGGCTTTCACACACGATCCAGCACCGCTGACAGATCCTCTGGTCCCGCACTTAGGTCTCCAAGGTCAAGCCCCAAGTCCAGAGAATGCCAATTGGTTGACATTTAACATTCTGTTGGGGCAGCTTAAACATTGACAGCTTCTAAGTAGAAAATTGTCGTGAGGTCTTTTGAGTCCATAAAGAGAATAAAGGTGGGTGTTCTTTCATTAATTGTGGCATCCATTGATAATCTGATTTGATAACATTCTAGAAAAGATTGGAATAAAGTACAAAAACACTGTCTCGGCTTTATTGGGTTGCTGCTCTGGTAAGAAGGGTAGAGTTCTGGGGTGCCTGGGTAACTCAGTAGATGAAGCGTCTGACTCTTGATTTTTGGCTCAGATCAAGATCTCACATTTGTGGGTTCAAGCCCCGCATAAGGCTCCGCACTGACAGTGTGGAGCCTGCTTGGGATTCTCTCTCCCTCCCTCTCTTTCTGCCTATCCCCTACTCATGCTCTCTCTCTCTCTCTCTCTCAAAATGAATGAATAAACTTAAAAAAAAATGTAAGCGGCATTATTCTATGCTAATAACAGTTGTCCTTCTCAGAACAGTAGACAGGTTGTAGAGCTCCAAATAAACGTAAGTTTGGGTGAGTAGGTCAATGAGGGCTGTGTGTGCTTGGGGGTGGGCTCCCTGTCCGATGCCATGGAGATGTAATTCATCTCAAAAGCGTGCAATACAATGACAAAAACAACCCACTTCAGACCAGGCTCTGGAGCAGATCATATGCACCTCATAGCACACACAGAGACAGAGGAATATGTATGTATGCATACTCTGGAGAAAACATGGCTTTTTCATAGTCTAAGGATTCCAGATATTTCTTGCTTTCGTTGCCAGAAAGCGCGAGTGATGGCTACTGGCGAACGTCGCCTGCGAGAATTCATTAGCGCTAGTCTACACGTTTGGTACCAGCCTGATGGAGCCAACTAGCCCCGACGATGAGATCACAGGACTCGAGCCATGGGTATGGTGATTCGAAAGCAGCCAAGTAATGAGCAAATGTGAGGAGCCGCCTGGCTTTCAGCTGCCAGGACGTGACTTCACAAATAGGTGACTGCTGCTCCACACGCACTTTCTAAGGCTGGCCAGAGACCTTAATGATAATCAAGATGCTCCTAGGAGAAGCTACTGTAAATTGAGTTACCATTTCATTTCATTCAATTAAACTTCCTATTCCACGACTGACGCTTTCATGCGGAGAGCCAAATAAACACCTGATGTATATATACATATATATACGTATACACACACACACATACGTATATATATATATGGCACCCAACCCTAAGAGTCATACCTATATATATACGTATGTGTGTGTGTGTGTGTGTATATACGTATGTATATATGTAAATCTTTTTTTTTTTTTTTGTATATACGTAAATCTTAAAGCAAGACCTAGGCAGCATAAAATGTTCAGAATCCATACAAATGGTTCAGAGCAGGCTTCTCTAGTGACCCACCGTGATTCAGAGCGCTATGATGCCCTCTCTGCCTTTCCTGTCAGGTGCTCACTGGGCAGCGAGGAAGGCTGTGACTCTCGATGCCGCTTTCTTGCTTTTCTTGAAGGATTGGGCACGGGCCTCTGCACGTTTTTCCAGCGAAGAAGTCAATGCAGCAGCCCTGAAGCTTTCCAGCCCTTGGGAGGCTCAACTGAGCTGCTGGGGCAGCAAAAGCCCTGAGTGGATCCAGTCAGGCTCAGTCTTTTCCCTTTATCGATGCAGGTGTCAGGAGGGCCCCTTTTTCACTTGACATTTATGGGAAGTAAGATCAATGCTTCCAGAACTAACGGCAATGGAGAATAGGACTGGTGAAGCTTTGAGAGTCCTTTGTGACACTCCTTCCTCACGTCGCCAGTAGACAGGGAGAGCCAGGATTCCACAACGGCTGCCCAACCCTAAGAGACAGGAGACAATCTCTCGGCCATTTTGAAAGGAGGGAATGTAAATGACCACAGTTTTCTCAAGCCAAAGTTCAAGTTGGGGCAAGATCAAACTTGTCTGACCATTCTGCCCTTCAACTTTGTTTGCATTCCAAGAAGGCAGTTGAGGTTGGTTCTAGAGAACCCACCCTGGGAGGTGGGTGTGGTGAGAACACACTTGAGGAATGTACCTTCCTTTCCAGGTGCCTCCAGAGATCCCAGATGCAAGTAGAGGTCCCATCCATCCATACAGTGATAGGGAACCAAGGTCCTAGTGCTCCTGAGATCGATGTGAACATGTTAACCTATTAGCCGCACCAGACTGCCTCGGAATCCATTTAGTTGGCTAATTAATTGGAATTCCCCATTAGGATTAGCCACTGCATTCTAGACTAAGCCTGATCAGGACTGGGGCTGCGGGGGCCACCCCAGACCAGCTCACCTCTGCTTTCATGAATAACTTTTCTTTTTTTACCCCAATAGCCTGTCCCTGTGCTGGAAACATCATTAAAGAAATTGTCTACTTACACCTTAGAAACTTTTTTTTTTGCCTTTATCTCACTTTTAATCCTGATTTAAAAAAAAAAAAAATTTTTTTTTAATGTTTATTTATTTTTGAGACAGAGAGAGACAGAGTGCAAGTGGGGGAGAGGCAGAGAGAGAGGAAGATACAGAATCTGAAACAGGCTCTCGGCTCTGAGCTGTCAGCACACAGCCCGATGCAGGGCTCGAAACTACGAACCGTGAGATCATGACCTGAGCCGAAGTCGGATGCTTAACCGACTGAGCCACCCAGGCACCCCTTAATCCTGATTTTTAAAAAAATTTTAAGTTATCTTTGTACCCAATGTGGGGCTTGAATTTACAACCCCAAGATCAAGAGATCAAGAGTGGCCGGTTCACCAACAGAGCCATCCAGGCGCCCCTAACCTTGCTATTATAATGCATATATTTTTATCATGCACTTCAATAGTATGTAAAAACAGACACTGAGACCCCACCAGTGTACCTTGTGAAAGCCTCCGTTTTCATTCAACTGTGGAAGTAACAGGACTAGGGTCACCCTACAGACACTAGTTGTATTTATTGGATTCTCACCCCTTTCCCAAGAAGAAGACCAGAGCAAGCGTCCTTATTCCTCTATTATGTACAGAGATCTTCAGCTCTGAGAGTTTCTACCAATGACCAAGAAATCCTGAAGGCGTATTAAGCAAAGTGGAAAGTCCAAGGGCAAAAAGAAGAAAGGAGAATGGAGACCTATGAAGGAATGCCTCCTTCCTGCAACTATCTTGCTCTCCTCACCTCCCTGCCTGGTGAGCTAGGACGCATTCTTCAAGTCCTGGCTAAAGGTCACCTTCACCAGTGTTTCCTCAACCTCCTTCCTCTGTGCCGTCTTGGTGAAAAGCTTTACCTTTCTTTTTTTTTTTTTTAATTTTTTTTTTTAACGTTTTTATTTATTTTTGAGACAGAGAGAGACAGAGCATGAACGGGGGAGGGGCAGAGAGAGAGGGAGACACAGAATCGGAAGCAGGCTCCAGGCTCTGAGCCATCAGCCCAGAGCCCGACGCGGGGCTCGAACTCACGGACCGCGAGATCGTGACCTGAGCTGAAGTCGGACGCTTAACCGACTGCGCCACCCAGGCGCCCCAAGCTTTACCTTTCTAATACGCCCTCTGCCTCGTGCAGTCCAGCTGACGGATCACCCAAACCAGTGTGTGCTGTTTTAAGCAGCCATCGTCTGTGAAAACACAGATTTACAAGATCATTTATTTAAAAGGTAATTTACCAAGGGGCGCCTGGGTGGCGCAGTCGGTTAAGCGTCCGACTTCAGCCAGGTCACGATCTCGCGGTCAGTGAGTTCGAGCCCCGCGTCGGGCTCTGGGCTGATGGCTCAGAGCCTGGAGCCTGTTTCCGATTCTGTGTGTCTCCCTCTCTCTCTGCCCCTCCCCCGTTCATGCTCTGTCTCTTTCTGTCCCAAAAATAAATAAACGTTGAAAAAAAAAAATTAAAAAATAAATAAATAAATAAAAGGTAATTTACCAAGAAGTTGTTTCACAAAGTAAATTCTCAGATTTTTCGTTTGTTTGTTTGGTGGAATTATGGACAATAAAAACATTAGGAAGGGACACCTGGGTGGCTCAGTGGGTTAAGAATCCGATTCTCGATTTTGGCTCAGGTTGTGATCTCACGCTTCCGGAATTTGAGCCCCATATCAGGTTCCATGCCGACAGTGCAGAGCCTGGTTGGGATTCTCTCTCTCTCGCTCTCTCTGTTCTTTCCCCTCGAACTCTCTCTCTGTCTCTCTCTCAAAATAAAAATAATTAAAAAAAAAAAACACTTAGGGGCGCCTGGATGACTCAGCGGTTTAAGCATCCAACTTTGCCTCAGGTCATGATTTCGCAGTTCATGAGTTCGAGCCCACGTCGGGCTCTGTGCTGATGGCTCAGAGCCTGGAGCCTGCTTCGGATTCTGTGTCTTCCTCTCTCTCTGCCCCTCCTCTGCTCACACTCTGTCTCTCTCGAAAATAAAATAATAAAAATGTTAAAAAAAAAAAAAAGAAAGAAACATTTAGGGATCCTGGGTGGCTCAGTCGGTTGAGCATCCAACTTCGGCTCAGGTCATGATCTCACGGTTCATGAGTTCGAGCCCCCCTTCAGACTGGCTGCTGTCAGCACAGAGCCTGCTTCGGGTCCTCTGTCCCCCTCTCTCTCTACCACCCCCACCCCCGCCAGCTTGTTCTTGCTCTCTCTCTCTCAAAATAAATAAATAAATAAATAAGAAGAAGAAGAAATGTCTCCAATAGAACCCCTGTGAGCAAGCAAAGTGTAAGACATTGGGTGATCAGCATCCGAAGGGCAGGCGTGGACAGAAGGGCCTTTAAACATTTTCTTTTAACGTCTATTCATTTTTGAGAAACAGAGAGAGAGGCAGAGCATGAGCGGGGAAGGGGCGGAGAGAGAGGGAGACACAGAATCCGAGACAGGCTCCCAGGCTCCGAGCTGTCAGCACAGAGCCCGACGTGGGGCTTGAACCCATGAACTGTGAGATCATGACCTGAGCCAAAGTCGGACACCCAACCGACTGAGCCACCCGGGCGCCCCAGAAGGGCCTTTCAAAGAACTCAGAGTAACTGGAAATCCTGGTGGAAGTCCCCACCGGCAACAATAGGCCACACCGATGTCACTGTGGGTCTAGGAAGTTGTGGCTAGAAATACTAACTCACGCACAAGAGTGTCCCCCTCCGCCGATATATGGAGACACTTGATGATGAACACCTGGAGGACGAGATGAACCCGGGGAACCTTGGCCTCTGTGCCCACTGCAACCAGGCTTCTCTTCCGGGGATGGAATGGCTTCTCTTCCTGACACACGTCCACGGGTGGACAGTCGTCATGCTTAGAACCTGCTTCACTAAGCCGGTCAGAACACAGAGAGAGTGCCTCAGCCCCGCACAAAATGACGCAGGCCCAGAAGACAGCACGGCAGCAGGCAGTGTGTGCTACCCTCAGGCGGTCGGTGAGGCCACCTCTGTTCTGACACCCGTGGTAGTGTGGTGGGGTGGCCAGGAGTGTGGGTTTTGAGGACAAACAGATATGGTTTCAAATCTCTGTTTTTCTCATCTTCGCTGTGACCTTGGGCAAGGAAGGGGTTTATCCTCTCTCCATCTCACTTTCACTATCCCCAGGAGAGGGACTGTTATGGATTATACTGGGCCCCCCAAAATTCATGTTGAAGAACTTCACTCCCAATATAATGATATTTGGAGATAGAGCCTTTCAAGAGATAATTAAGGTTAAAGAGGTCATAAGGGTATGGCCCTAATTCTGTATGATCAGTGTCCTTATGAGAAGAGGAAGAGACACCAAGAATGAGTGTGTGTGTGTGTGTGTGTGTGTGTGTGTGTGTGAGAGAGAGAGAGAGAGAGAGTGTGTGTGTGTGCGCATGCAAAGAGAAAAAGCCATGTGAGGACACAGTGAGAAGGTGGCCATCTGTGAGCCAGGAAGAGAGGTTTCACCAGAAACCAACCTTGCTGACACCTTGACCTTGGACTTCTCAGCATCCAGAGCTGTCAGAAAGTAAATTCCGTTGTTTAAGCGAGTTGGTCTGTGGCATTTTGCTATGGCAGCCTGAAAACACGAATATAGGGACCAGGGGCGCCTGGGTGGCTCAGTCGGTTAAGTGTCCGACTTCAGCTCAGGTCACGATCTCACGGTTCGTGGGTTCGAGCCCCACGTCCGGCTCTGTGCTGACCGCCCAGAGCCTGGAGCCCACTTCGGATTCTGTGTCTCCTTCTCTCTCTGCCCCTCCCCCGCTTGCACTCTGTCTCACTCTGTCTCTCAAAAATAAATAAATGTGACGAAGAAAACTTTTAAAACCACACTAATATAGGGACCAAAAGAGTGTCTACCTTCCTGGATTACCGTGAGAGTTCATAAGATCATGCATTTAGCACAGTGCCTGGCAAGTAGAAAGCACTTGATAAATGCTTATATCCTTTATCCTCATAGAATGTCATATATCCCAAGAGACAGTCAGTGCTGATTTCTGGCAGAACATGGGTGCTCCTTATTAAGTCGTATCCCATCTCACACATCTTCCAGCATTTTCATCATTGGACAAACATCAGTCATAAAACTTTTCCAACACCGCACTCCTTTTCGGGCTGGAGCCCTGCGATCGCAGCTGTCATTTACTGACCTTTCCATACTCTGGCCACTGGCGGGGGTGGAATCTCCTTTATGAATTCTTCCAGCTTAGCAAGGAGCACACTCGCTACCTCATTAACACATCAAACAGAAAAGGCTTCACACAGCCCTTTCAGAATGGCAGAAGCAACCATGAGACCACAGATTGGAAATTGGCTCAGGAAGCTGTCACACAGCAGGAACAGAGGTGGAGCACCCACATCAGGCATGAGCAGAGTGCATGAGAATCTCGAGGGTTTTTTTTTTTTCCTGAGATCAAGCACCGGGGATCAGCAAAAGGGGTCACCAAGTCTGAGGACGGGTGAAAGAAAGATCCAGAATCTTAAAGCCATTTGAAACTGGGTGGAGAAAAGGAAAAGGTATGGAAATGAGGAGGCTGTACCAACAGTATTAGCCAAGCACTGGTTTTCAGGGACTGTTTGGAAAGCCCAGGGCTCGGGATACCTGGGTGGCTCAGTCAGTTGAACGGCTGACTTTGGCTCAGGTCATGATCTCACGGTCCATGAGTCCGAGCCCCACATCAGCTCGCTGCCTTAGCAAGGAGCCCGCTTTGGATCTTTTGTTGCCTCTTCTCTCTACCCCTCCCCTGCTCACTCTCTCTCTCTCTCTCTCTCAAAAATAAATAAACATTTAAAAAAAGAAGAAAGTCCAGAGCCCATGTCCCACGAGTGTACCTTTTCTGTTCTTAAAGAGGCGGTACTTGGAGGTTAACAATCATTCCACAAGTACTGACTGAGCACCTACCCCATATAGGCACTTTGCTGGGCCCCACAGGGATAAGGCAGAATCAGGACAAGGGTAGAGTTTAACAACATACTAAGGAACAGGAGCCTTAGTGCAGAGAGCTTCACTCCTGAATAGGGAAGCAGGTAAGATGGTGTATATGGGATTGGTGTGTCGGGAGATGGGACAGAATGGAGCTTATCCTCCCTTGAAAATGACTTATCAACATGAATTAAAAAAAAAAAATTAAGGGGAACTACCACATTAGCAAATACTGTTGGCTTCCTCAGAGGGTCATCAAACCTGAGCAAGTAGCTGAAGCCCAGCCCCCAGTTACGCCTAAGCGCTCAATAAACATCACTGACCCTCCTGTCCCCTACCTCTGGGGAGATGACAGAGAGAAAGGGCACAGAAGGATTTTCTCTTCCGTGAGAAAGTTCAAGGTATGGCCTCTTGTAGAAATCCACCCCGTACAATACAAATATCAGAAACAATGACAAGGGCCAAACCTAGAAACATTCATTTATACCTAATAAGAAGTCTAGAATGAAAAATCCCTGCCCATACAGGTTGAATTAAGAAAGCATTATGACACCACGGGGAAAGTTTGGGCCAGCAGATATACAGAGCCGCAGTGCAGGAGATTCAGCAGCAAACATGAGAGCAACAAATTACCAACAAGGACTTCGGAAGAATTGTGAGCATCGAGGGATCACGGAGGCAAAGCACCTGCTGTGACCGGCCTTGCCACCTGCTGTCCACCGTGCTTATAGAGCAGCAAGGGCTTCTGTGCCAGAAAAGCTGGAAAGCTCCTGGGCTAAGATCTCGTCTGGGAATAAAGGGTATTCGAAGCAATTTCCTTTTTTTTTTTTTTTTTTTTTTTTTTTGAGACACAGCTCCCTTTCAGAATTGGTTGAAAGCTGTGAGCCCTCCCTTTAAAACCAAACATGTTTAGGGGTTCATGGACTTCTCAAAGTTGATCTCTGGAGAGCCAAGCAAAGGATCCCTTATTCCCACCATAAGAAAGAAACAGTTCTGGCCAAAATTCACGACTCAGGCAACAACAGGTGTTGGTGAGGATGCAGAGAAAGAGGATCCCTCTTGCACGGCTGGTGGGAATGCAAGCTGGTGCAGCCACTCTGGAAAACAGTACGGAGGTTGCTCAAAAAATTAAAAATAGACCTACCCTACGACCCAGCAATTGCACTACTAGGCATTTATCCAAAGGATACAAGAGTGCTATTTCAAAGGGACACATGCACCCCCGTGTTTATAGCAACACTATTGACAATAGCCAAAGTATGGAAACAGCCTAAATGTCCTTTGACAGATGAATGGATAAAGAAGATGTGTTGTATGGAAACCAATTTGACAATACATTTCATATATTAAAAAAAAGATAAAGAAGATGTGGTGTATATATATGTATATATATGTATATACATACATATATATATATTGGACTATTACTCAGCAATCAAAAAGAGTGAAGTCTTGCCATTTGCAACAATCTAGTTCCTTCTCAGAACTAGAAGGTGTTATGCTAAGCGAAGTAGGTCAGAGAAAGACAAATATATGATTTCACTCATATGTGGAATTTAAGAGACAAAACAGATGACCACGAGGGAAGGGAAGCAAAAGTAAGATAAAAACAGAGAGGGAGGCAAATCATAAGAGACTCTTAAATACAGAGCAGAAACTAAGGGTTGCTGGAGGGGTGATGGGTGGGGGGATGGGCTAAATGGGTGGTGGGCATTAAGGAGGGCATTCGTTGGGCTGAGCACCGGATGTTATATTTAAGTGATGAATCACTAAATTCTATTCCCGAAACCATTATCACACTCCACGTTAACTGCCTTGGATTTAAATTGAAAAAAAAAAAAAGGCAGAAAAATGAAAAAAGAAAGAATTCTCTGAGCAATCATATTGCACTATATGAATATATCGCATCAACGTGTTGTGCACCTTAAACGGACACAACAGTATACATCAAACATACTTCAATTAAAACACACACACACACACGCACACACAAACCCTATTTGTGAGAGGGAGCCTGGAGGCAGCTGGTGGAGACAGTCCCTTGGGTCACTGTATGACTCCACCTGGGCCGCCCACTGGAATCATCTGGAGACTAATGTCTGGGGGGGCTGGAAAAGTACCCAAGCTGGGGCCCCACCCTGGAATGTCTGAACAGATTGGTCTGGATGCAGCCCGGGCATCTGGGACTGTCAGAACTCCCCTCAGGTGGTTGTGAACAGTGCAGCCAGAGCTGAGATCTAAGATATTAGGAGAAAAGTTTCCAAGGATCAGGCGAGGGGCAGGAGCAAAGTCTACAGGGCAGGAGGAGCAGGACGGTGTCGAAGAAAACAGGAAACAGAACCCAAACGTGGAAAGCGGAGCTCTGCTTGAAAATCACTAAATGTGAAATAACGGGCATGCGCATAAGGGAAGAAGTGGTGACGACACAGATGGGGTGGAACAGTATTGTGGGAGGCAGAGACGTTCACAGAGCTCTGAAAAACAGCCTTGATGTCAAAAGGCCAAAGGTTGAGCAATGCTGAACATGCCCTTCCCCCAGCAAACCCAATTCATAGCAAAAGTACATTAATAATGAAAGCCTCAGTAGAGGCACTAATGGAGCCCAGGAAGTGAAAAATAAAACCACAGAAAGGAAAGAAAGAAGCCATTGAATAATAGGGCTGGTATCAGTTTCCATAAGCTTCTCCCAAGAACTGGGAAATAAAATATTTCCCTGAGAGAGAGAGAGAGACTGTGAAACCAGCCTAGGTGGCAAGGGACAGAACTTGACCCTAACTGCTGATATTAATGTTCCCAAGGAGAGAAGAGAGGGTGGCAAAGTCTTGGAAAAGACTGACATCTGAGAGTTGTCCTGGGGAACCAGTGCTTGGTCAAGGACTTGGGGTCAGCGTGAGGAGACAGAGCAGCAGGCTGGGACATTAGATGTTCAGATCTAGCAATGCCTCTTGATTTGATGATGGGCTCATCAAATCACCTCCTGGTTACGTTTCATTTTCCATGTGGTATTTCAGTCTACCTGCCCCGGCCGGGAAGAATTTGCAGTTCTCATGCACAGGGTAGGTATGCGGTGTTCTGATCTCCCATCAGTCTCGAGGGTTTGATAAATGTCTATTCCCGACAGACAGATTTGCTCTCGACTTTCTGACAAATTTGATTCTGCATTGGCACGGCTGAAGAACAGAGTCTGGATCAGAGAAGAAGACCCTCCTGTTAAATCTCTCGGGAAATACCTTCTTGGCGTGGCCTAGGCTAGGCTTCCCATGCCCATTAGAGATTTCTGCAAGGATCTTAGAAGTCACAGAGAAAGCAGGAACCCCTCTGTGGCGTTACCACCTATGGAGATATTCATCTCTGTCATGTTCTAGCTAGAACGGTAAAGAACATGGGATCTGGAGATAGATGGCGGGGATATTTGCACCACAATGTGACCATACGTAAGTGCCACTGAACTATGTATTTACAAATGGTTAAAATGAAAAATTTCGTGTTGTGTATACTCTACCACAATAAAAAGGAGAAGACAAAGAAAGTCACAAGGGAATGGGTGGGGCTTCTGCCCCGGAGGAAACATCTTAGACCACACACTGGGGTCACCCCGCTAAATCCTGAACCGTGTAACTGTTATCCTTTGTAGCAAAATGGGACAGTGATGTGAAGTTCAGGGACATAGATTTGGGGCTCAGAGAGTAGCACAGGAGAAAGAACAAACCTTGCTGGTGAGGAGGGTGGTCAGATGCACAAGCATCCTGCTCTGGACGCTGTAGACGTGATCACGGATTCATGGAACACAGATTAATAGATCACTATTGAATGGAGAAGAATCACCTGTTGGGGGCAGAGTAGCATGTACATTCTGATTCAGGAGAAGTGCCCAGGTGATGCCCATGCCACTGGTTGGTAGAGACTGCTACCAGAAGTTACCTCCGTAGGGGTTCTGGTTCTCCCTGGAAGGCTGGTTCTTCCTCAGAAATAAACCCCACGGTAACTTGGAATGCCTGACGGCAAACCTCTTTGGAGCTAGTTAGACAGACCCCTTGTCCTGTGATTTCCCAAGATCGGCAGAGCCACAGATAAAACTGATACCTGCACACCATTCAATCAGCACCAAAATTTTACTCATCCAACGCCCACAGAAATGTGACTCAACGTCCTGAAGTATGAATTTTATGATCATTCGAGTGTGGTGAGGCCAACAGCTCAGACAATGGCCATTGGAAAGATGGTTTATTACTCAGGGTTCACAAGTGGAGGGGACACGTCACGCATGGGGTAGTGGGCGCACAGGGAATCACCAAGGTTCCTCAGGAGGAAGAGGGAGTGGAGGGAGTGGGCAGGATGTGGGCAAGAGCCCTTACTGTGGTTTCAGCAGGATCCAATTGAATCATCAGGGGCTATATTAAGAAACAATGGAAGGGAAATGAAATTTATTTATTTTGAGAGAGAAAGAGAAAGAGAGTGAGAGCGAGTGAGAGCGAGAATGAGCATGAGTGGGAGAGGGGCAGAGAAAGAGGGAGAGAGAGAATCCCAAGCAGGCTCCACGCTGTCAGCACAGAGCCTGACTTAGGGCCCGATCCCACAAACCATGAGATCATGACCTGAACCAAGATCAAGAGTCAGATGCTCAACCGACTGAGCCACCCAGGCACCCCACAAGGGACTTTTATAATGTGTCTGTTCCCCTATCCACCGTTGGTGTCCACCTCACTCCCCCACTGTCTCCCACTTAGATCTGCCCTCTGCCTGGGCTCTCAGTCCCTTGGACATCAGAACCTGGTTACGTTTCCACCCTCAGAATTCAATGCACCTCTTTGGGGTGCGTTGAAGATAGGAGAGCAGCTCAGGAAGGCTGCTGTATTCAGAATTTGTCAGATGTTCGGGCAAACTTCCCTCCGCCTCTGCAAACTCTCTGGCACCATCAGGATTCAGTGCCCTGCCTCCCGCTGTGGAGACGAAAGTGGGGAGATCGGACTCCCACTCCATCAGCCAGAGCCCAAGCAAGTGATCCAAGCTCTGCCATCTAGATGCTGCGGCCAAGTGCTTGAATTCTAAGGAAGTGACGCAATGATGCCAAGACAATTCAGAAGTCATTCACGGCAACAGCAGTGATGTCCTGGGCCAATGCGCTTACCCAGTCATCTCTGTCATGTAGCCTTGGCTGTGACCCCTGTTGGCTGGCCTCCCTTGGGTCCTGTCTAGTTTTAAGCCTGGATCCGCAGATTTCCCATCCATTCCGTGAACTCCCTGGTAGTCTATCAACCAGTTCTTTCTCTGTGTGTGTTCACAAGCATTGTTTTCTGTTGCTGGCCACCAAGATCTCAGCTCACACAACCAGAGGAAAGATGTCTGTGTTCGTGCCCAGCCGGCCACCTTGCTGACACATTAGTTTCCCATTGCTGCTGTAACAAATCCCCACAAACGTTAATGACTTCAAACAGCACCAACTTATTATCTGACCGTCTTGAGGTCAGATGTCTGAAATGGGCCTTACAGGCTAAAATCAAGGTGTCAGTTCCTCCTACAGGTTCTAGAAAAGACTCTTCCCTTGCCTTTTCCAGCTTCTGGAGGCCACCTGTATTCCTTGGGTCCTGGACCCCTTCTCCAGGGCCCGATCCCTTCTCCATCTTCAAAGAGCATCACTCCAACCTTATTGCACCTCTTTCCTGACTCTGACCCTCCTGTTCCCCTCTCGTAAGGACCCAAGTGATGATATTGGCCACCCGGACAATCCAGGATAATCTTCCCTACCTGAAGTTCCTTAACTTCGGCATAGTCGCAAGGTCCCTTTTGCCACGTAAGGTAAGCTATTCAAAGGTTTCAGGAATTAGGACATGGACATTTTAAGGGGGACCATTAGTCTGCCCATCACAGCACACTAGGGAAGATTCAGCTCCAGAATGTACTCTCTGGGCAGGTTTAGAACGGATGGCACTAAGTGCAACCCAGAGTGCTGTGTAGCACTCCGACCCCAGCCCGACTGAGCTTACTCCCTTCCTGACTTCTTTTCGCCGATGAAGTTGTTCGAGAAGCTGTCACTCACACCAATGAGCAAGAGAGAGCAGACACAGAAGAAACGACGACAGCAGCACTGAGGCAGGCCACGGCAAGGAGGAGTAGCACAGACTTAGCACAGCGGCTAGAATCTCTTGTTCCTCTTTCCAGGCTCCACGGAAGTTCCCATGAGCTGCCTGCCAAAGTGAAGGTGCTCCAGAACCCCACCTCGTGGGCATGGGCTCCAGTTGGCTGTTAACGTGACGGCCCGGGACACAGGCTAAGATACCATGAGTTGGAGGATGAGGCAACCAGCCAGTTTATAAAATGTACTTTCTGCCTATAGAGGGGAACTACATCAGAGAGAGCCGGGAGTTTGGGGACACACAAATGCTTCTTTTCGGCTCTGCTTGTACGAAAGGAATCATGCCCAGTGACAGAAGTTACCAGTCCATCATGACGTTGCGGGTGTTTGGAAATTCAGAGAAGGATCTGGGGCGGAGGGGGTGCTCAATAAATGCTTCTTGCAGACGCATGTATGAGTGAATGCATACATGAGTATAAAATTGTGAACCGGGTTATATACCAGGCATGGCTGCCATCATCTGTTCAGCAGCAGCATCTTTGAGGAGGGACCGTGCTTCGCTCGTGTGGGCTGACAGGAGCCACGACTGGCTTTCCAACAGCTATGTTGTTGTGCGGCTTGGCTTGAAAGGTGAGCTGGACCAGTCAAAGTCTTTTGAAACATTAGAACAGGGGTATTGAGGGGCGCCTGGGTGGCGCAGTCGGTTAAGCGTCCGACTTCAGCCAGGTCACGATCTCGCCGTCCGTGAGTTCGAGCCCCGCGTCAGGCTCTGGGCTGATGGCTCAGAGCCTGGAGCCTATTTCCGATTCTGTGTCTCCCTCTCTCTCTGCCCCTCCCCCGTTCATGCTCTGTCTCTCTCTGTCCCAAAAATAAATAAACGTTGAAAAAAAAAAAAAAAAAAAAAAGAACAGGGGTATTGAGACAGCAGATCAATAAGTCATAAGTGCTAGAGTCGGAAAAGCTAATGAATCTAGAATCAAATCATTATAGCCGGGGTGCCCAGGTGGCTTAGCTGGTGAAGCGTCTGACTATTGATTTCCGCTCAGGTCATGATCTTGAGGTTTGAGAACTTGAGCCCTGCACTGGGCTCCCCGCTGACAGCAAGGAGCCTGCTTGGGATTCTCTCTCTCTCTCTCTCTCTCTCTCTCTCTCTCTCTCTCTCCCTCTGTCCCTCCGCCACTCTCTCTCTGTCTCTCCCAAAATAAATAAACCTAAAAACACATAAATCATTATAGCCATGTTCAAGGTAAAGCTAAGAGGAGCTGGCCAGGAGACAGGACATAAGAAAACATCCGGACATGCTCATTTCTGCATGGGCAGCGCATTTTCCCCTCCGAATACTCTCGTCGTGCTTGTGTGTGGTTTTTGCCTTCATATCATTTGAGTTTGCCTACACTTTTCTTGCCATGGTCCCGACGGAGCTCTCCACCACTGTCATTCAAATGTCCCTCTTATATGCCCAAACTTCTGTGTTTCTTGGTTCAGTTTCTTCGTTGCTCAGCTGCATATGGACCAGGCTGTGTATCAGGCATCTACCTCTGACAGTCAGCTACGGATGGGGAGATGGGGTCACATAGTCCCTAGAGCGCTACAGGGGTTATAGGGTCAGGAGAAGTTAGGTAAGAAGAGGGGGTTTGGCCTCACAGATAAGTTAACTGGAATGTTCATCATAACCCAATCAGCAGGCTCACTCAGGGATTTCATTCTCTTTCAACCCAGAGGACTGAACTGTTGTATTTTTTTTACATTTATTTATTTAAGCAATCTATACACCCAACATGGGGCTCAAACTCATACCCACAGAACAAGAGCTACAGGCTATACCAACTGAACCAGTCAGGTACCCCTGAACTATTGCAATTCTTAGAGTTACTACTAGCAACTAGGGGCGCCTGGGTGGCTCCGTCGGGTAGGCGTCTGCCTTCGGCTCAGGTCATGATCTCGTGGCTCGTGGGTTCTAGCCCCACGTCAGGCTCTGTGCTGACAGCTCGGAGCCTGGAGCCTGCTTCGGATTCTGTGTCTCTGTCTCTCTCTGCCTCTCCCCTGCTGGCACTCTGTCTCTCTCTCTCTCTCTGTCTCAAAAATAAATAAACATTCAAAATAAAAGATACTACTAGGAACTGGTCTTGCCAAGTTTACCGAATTTGGGATTCTTTGGAATTTTCTCTAAGACTACCATGATGCAGCTCCTTTCTCTATACCTCCACCAAAACCTTCTCCCATCAAGCTGAGCTATCATTCCAGAGTTGCTGTATTTCAGATTTGAGGTGTGATTTCTATTTTCCCCTCTAGGCGAAAATGGTTCCACGGTAAAGAAATCAGAAGGTGACAACATCTCCAACACGTCCTGGGTAGTACTCGGAAATGACCATTGAGCTCAGAAACCGCGGTAGATTGCAAGCTGCCTGCACATTCTTTCCCCCGGGGACACTGCGGGCCCCCCCTTTTTTTTGCAGTGTGGCTTTGCAGCTCCTCCCTTCCATCAAGAGACTGTGTCTCCATCCCTGGAATCTGGACTTGGCCTGGTGACTTGCGTTAGCCAATTGGACATTAGCACACGTGATCCAAGCAGAGGTTTGAAAAGTGCTCGTACATCGAGATTCACCTTCTCTTGCTGCTGTCAGCAGCTTGTCTGTTAGCAAGTCTTGGCTTGCTTCCTTGAGAATGAGAAACCGTGTGGAGAAAGGCCTCCATCATCTCAACTCTTCCAGCCGAGGCCCCAGATGTATGAGTGAGACCACCCTAGTCTGGGCAAGCCCAGACAAGAGCCACCCAGTCAACCCTCAGAACTGTGCAAAATAACAAAGCTGCTGAGCTTTTGGGTGTTCTGTTATGCAGAAGCTTCCTGATGCTGACGCCTTCTGGGGGGACCCTGTAGCATCCTGCTTCTCATCCAATCCTTTGGCTCCAAGCTCAGGGTCCCAGTCTCGATAAGATCTGCTATCTCATGATCTAATGGCCATCTTTAGACTACACGTCTTCCAACTGCCCCTCAGTCCCCATCAGCCCAGTCTGGTGGTGATCTTCCCACTGAGAAAACCACAACTCTTTCTTGTACGCTAATGGCCTCGGCACATTTCGATATTCTGTGATTCTTCTTTGAGCCACTTACTGGCAGGAATCACTTTTTACTCTGAAACGAGCCACGAGAAGCCTGGAGCAGACGCGACCTGATTCTGATTTTAAAAGGATCACTCCGTCTGCTGTAATGATAAAAGAAGACAGGAAACCCATTTGTCACACGTGGCTGTCGAGCCTCTTTGTCGAGCAAAGGCAGAAGTGAAGTGGGAGACTGGCGAGGAGACCATCGTATTAATCCAGGTGTGAGATGATGGACCAAACTGGCAGTGACAGAGGCAGTAAGGAGTTGTCAATTTCTGGATACATTTTGAAAATGGGGACAAGAGGGGCACCCGGGTGACTCGGCCGGTTAGGCGTCCAACATGCACTCAGGTCATGATCCCACGGCTCGTGGGTTCAAGCCCCGCGTCGGGCTCTGTGCTGACAGCTCGGAGCCTGGAGCCTGCTTCTGTTTCTGTGTCTCCCTCTCTCTCTCTGCCCCTCCCCTGCTCTCTCTTTCTCACTCTCTCTTTCCGTCTCTCAAAACAAAAAATAACGTTAAAAAAAAAAGAAAATAGAGACAAGAGGAATTTTCTGGTGGATAGGTTGTGGGGGTTGTCAATTTTAAGTGGAGATTCCTTTCAAAATATAGGCCAACCTGTCCCATATACTCAGTTGGGGCACAGCGTTCCCCTCCGGCCGGCCAAAGAGTAACGCGACACTATTGGGTGCTCAGGCACAGGAGGTGGAAACAGGGGTGTGGAGCCTGCTAGAAGATGGGAGGGCAAATAAAACACGTTTTGCTCCCTCCGTGATTCATCAGTGGCTCTGCTCGGCCAGCTGGTAGCAGGAACACCAAGTTTCCCTGCTGGCCTTCTAGCGGAGTGGTTACGCGCATGAGACGTTGGAGTCCCCCAGTCCTGGGTTAGAATTCCAACTCTAGCGCCTACTGGCTGTGTGTCCTCGGTCTTTCTATCTGCAAGATGGGGATAAGGGACTACTTCACAGAGTTTTTGTGAGGAAACATCTCTCCATAGGTGATTAATCTCCATTTCCTACCTACCTGAGGGACTCCCCTTTACCACCAGTGCTACAGATAAACGTGTTCTCTATGGAGTATCGAAAAGGGGCCAGAACTTCTCCTCCTTTGGAGCTATCAACTGGTAAAGGGCCCCTGAACTGTCTAGTTAGATGTCTACTAAAGCAGCCCTTCCAATTCTCACTCACGGAAAGACACAAATGCATAACGCAGTACCATTTTCTGGCTCTTAGGCACCGAAGAGACTACTTAACATCTGAGTTTCCATTGTGTCATCATCCAAATGAGGATAAGACCATCACCTTGCACTTACCACGTTGAGGATAAAGCAAGATGGCATGTGTAAAGCGCCCACTTAAAAGTGCTCCATGGAAGGCAGCTGTCATTATTATAGCTCGCGTGCTACAGGAAGCCAAGGGGAGTCGGTCTGGCCGAAACCACCCAGCTGGGGCTTTCCCTTCAGTCCACAGTCACACAACACCAAGGGCTGACTCACATGCTTCCCAGGCCTGCAAAAAAAAAAATCCCTTTCCTCGCTGGGAAACCAGCTTGAGCAACTACCGGGAGATACAAGAGGTGGTTAGTCACGTGACGCCAGAGTCCCACCTAGGAACACAACAGCGCCCTTCTGAGGGGCTGGAAGCCCTGTAGGATGAGGACAAAGCCTGGAGCCAACGTGTCTCCCGGGCCGCCACTGAACACGCTAGAGAATCGTTTAAGTGGGTTGAAATTCTCTTCTCCACTGGAATTCTACAAAATATGAGAAAACTGTTAGAGAAGTTTTGGGGGTAGGAGCTAGGAACTAAACATCACCTCCCAGCCCCCTTCCCCAGATGCACTTAAAACACCAATTCCAGACACAGTGAAATGTCTTACTGCTCCCCAAACCTGCCAAACACAAACGCCTGTTCTGTGTTCCTCCCATGCCACCCTTCCTTCCCACCATCTTGATTCCTGCACATTCACGTTTTCTCCTCCTAAAGTCTTTTCCTGACTCCCTCGCTCCCAGTTGCTCCAGACTCTGTTCCAAAATCACTTTATTCTTCCATTATTACACACACCACATGTTACATTATTTGTGCTAACAACCGGGATCATTGAGTGACCTCCTTGGGGCCATATCTCTAGCAACATGCCAAGCACATAATTGTTTAATAAAAAGCTTCTTTAATGAATACATATGTTTCACTTAGAGAGCTAAAAAAGGTTGGTCGCATATAAGATTTCTAGGACTCTTATAAAAAATATAGACATAAGAGAAATGTTATTTCAACATATTACCAAATAAAATCTACTCATTTAAAAACCGCATCACAGAAGGGTGCCTGCATGGCTCGGTCAGTGAAGTGTCTAACTCTTGGTTTTGGCTCAGGTCATGATCTCGCGGTTCGTGGCTTCGAGCCCCACATCGGGCTCAGCACTGACAGTGCAGAGGCTGCTTGGGATTTTCTCCCTCTCCCTTTCTTTCTCTGCCCCTCCCCTCTCTGCACTCTCACTCTCTCAAAATTAATAAATAAAACTTTAAACATAAAAAGTAAAAGAGAAAACGGAAAAAATCCATCTTGGAGAAAGAAAATACTATTATCTATATTCCAATGGTAGGTCAGGGTTAAGAGATGCGTATGTCTGGAAGGAAATGGCTGGCTAAGAACACGTATCCTTTTTAGGGCCGTGAAGATACTGTGTATGATACTCTAAGGATGGATATATGTCACTGTCCATTTGTCCAAACCCAAAGAATGTACAACACGAAGAGTGACCCCTTACGGAAACTACGGACGTTAGGTGATCATGATGGGTGAATATAGGCTTATCCTTGGTGAAAAGTGTAGCACGCCGATGAGTGATGGCGGTGATGGAGGAGGCCACGAGGTATGTGCACAGGGGGTGGGTGGGAAGTCTCTGTTCCTTCCTCTCAAACGCATTGTAACTCTAAAGTTGCTCTCAACAGGGGCGCCTGGGTGGTTCAGTGGGTTAAGCGTCCGACTTCAGCTCAAGTCACGATCTCGCGGTCCGTGAGTTCGAGCCCCGCATCAGGCTCTGGGCTGACGGCTCGGAGCCTGGAGCCTGCTTCCAATTCTGTGTCTCCCTCTCTCTCTGCCCCTCCCCCATTCATGCTCTGTCTCTCTCTGTCTCAAAAAAAATAAATAAACGTTAAAAAAAAAGTTTAAGTTGCTCTTAACAAAGTCATTTTAAAAAGTATCCACCTCTACTCCTATCCAAATTAATTCTTATGAAAAGCATTTGTTTTAAAAGGATAAAGTTAGAATAGCACTGGCAAATAGTGGATGGTCCCCGTGGGACCCAGGTGCTCGCCCCGCCCCAAGCTGCTGCGTGGGGGGCTGCTCATATGTGAGCTCTCTCCAGGGACCTCCCTCAGCTGGGGGAGGCTGCGTCCCCTGAGGTCACACCCTTCTCCTGGGGTCTCCTGCATCCAGAGACTAGCCTACTTGAGGGTACTGGGTGCCCCTGTCTCAGCGGGGCTGAGTTCCCTGTGGCACCTGCAACGCTATTGCAGTATTGAAGTTGGCTTCTTCCTCTGCCCACTCCTGGCCCCTCACCCCACTCCCATCATCCTCCTGCGTGCAAACCTGAGACTCAGACCCTTTCCCGGGAAACACGCCCTCTGACAATTTCATGGGTGGCCCCCAAGCTGTCAGGCCCTGTGTTTGTGTTTGTCAGGCACTGTGCTAGGCCAATGACAGGAGGATGCTACCCAAACAGGGAAGCTGTAGGCAAGGTCTCACGTTACTCCTTTAACTGAGATCATCGAGCAATCCCTTCAAGAGTTTCCATCAAACTGGCCATCTAGGTCTTCATCCTCAGTCTTTGGGTCATAAGATTCGTTTTACTCTATTTCCACTCAGTATCACCCTATTCCTGCGCACACTTGTTCTGTGTGTTTGGAAATGTCCAACTCCCCTCTGGCTTCTAATGGGAAAGGTTTATCCCATCAACTCCTAATGCTATTAGTCCAGTCAGTGTCCCTTTGGGTTTCATGACCAGGAATCCTGTTATGTCTTTAGCTTCCCTCTGACCTTCTCTCTGAGTTCTCTCAGGGTCTATGCCTTTGGCCTCTTATTCTGGGAAGCCACCTGAGAAGAATATGATACAGGAGAAGGAGAACCAGAACTGGAGTCACAAGTTCAAGGTTCAGACTCTACCTCCCACAATTGTTAGCTGTGTGACCTTCCCGACTCTCCCGGCCGCCCTATTTTTTGGCCCCTGCTGGGCCTTACACTGAGGCTCACTTTTTACATGATCTCTGCAGCATTTGCCCTTGTCACACATCACAGTACTCACTCAGCCCAGGATCCCCCCCAAACCCATTCAAGTTGTAGCACAATTCAGCTTTACACTTCAATCAAACTTCTAAGAGCTGAGGGGGCTGAGCAAGACCATAATCATGTGAAGAGATCTCAGGTCTTTCTCTGATGTTCCTATGCTACTTCAGATTTTAAGCCACTTCAGGCTGTTTCTTCATCTGTCAACTTCATGGAATAGGTAGCTTGGGCAAATTGGGTTAAATTTTATTAAAATTCAAATTAAAAATGAAGTCACAAAAACGAAAGAATCAGCATTTTAAAGCGGACATTGCCAGAAAAGTTTTACATTTAAACTGCTATGCTGACATTAGAATAAAGACGTAAGAAGTACTTATTTAGAATATTTCACATCATGCAGCATTCTGGAAGCCAGGCATTGTTGTACCTTTCCCCCTAAGCCCACAACACATGGTCCACTACATAACCCTATTCTGGTGGCTTACATTTTACTTGTAAGATTTACTAAATCTTTCCCTTTACTGAAAGATTTTTTAAAAAAGAAAACTATTTAGCAAGCATTTGAGGGGCGCTTCGGTGGAGGCTGCTTGGGATTCTGTCTCTCTCCTCTCCCTCCTCCTCCTCCTCTTTCTGCCCCTCCTCCACTAATTCTCTCTCTCTCTCTCAAAATAAATACATAAACTTAAAAAAAGAGAGAGCATTTGAAATTGTGTGAAATGCTTAAACACTTATAAAATCTTCCTGAAAGTTGCTCAAACTACCAATGACTAGGTTCCAGAGTAGTCATTTAGAAATAGGGAAGATTTTAGATAAAAATTTATGGAGGCATTGCCCAAATGGGCACAACAGGCATAACAATAAA